>NW_017728943.1:61332879-61386337 GCF_001723895.1 Crocodylus porosus
ATTAAAAAAAAAAACAGGAATGCATGACAGTACAGTTAACTGTTTTTCTCTCTCACCACTGCACTCATACAAGATTCACTAGTTTTGTGCTTTGGAAGTGGTGGCAGAAAAGACTAAAAAGACAGACTTCCACAAAAATTCTAGAAAGCTACTAATGTCCTGGAATTACGATCTTCAGAAGTAAATCTGCATAACCATAGCTAAATGAAGTTAAAAGATCAAGATATATTGCAAGTTATCAGGCTACAGTTTGGGCTCATTACAGCTATGATGAATTTACAAAATGTGTTTCTGCTGTTATACAGCCACCACCTTAATCTTATACTGAATATATACTGTACTTAAAATCCAGGTGCAGAGACCTTTTTCATTTTTCTTTTTGTTTATTTTAAGAGAGCCATTGCCTGCAATGGACATAGCACTAGAAAAATATGACTTCTGGCACAAAAAGATTAAACATTTTACAATGGAATTAGTGGCTACATTTTCAGACCTATTCAAATGCATTTATTAAGACTATTACCAAAAGGTGACAGCCATGGCAGGACAAGTAGTCCAACTATAAAAGCAACAGGAGAAAAAGTAGTCATGATTTGCATTACTACTATGTTTTTACCAATATACAGTTAGCTCTATCTGTTGTTAGTGATATACAGTAGACCCTCACTAATTCACACTAGTAACTGAGAAGCCAAATTTCAAACATGCAAATATACTAATTAGCAAAACGTTTTACCATGAAAAAGTATACTTTGTTCATTTTACAAATTAAATTGATAATACTTTACAGAATACTCATAGATGCATTATAGCATATTTTGCAAAGACCTCATTACAATGCACTGCTGAGAGGCTAAGCAAGTACCTCTGGAAGGGCACTAGGTTATTGTGAACCACTGCTAAGCAACTATCATTGATTTGAAGGGCAAATTAGTGAGGTGCTCTGTATGAGAGGAAAAAAAAGCTATGTTTCCTTCACTAACCCAAACATTCTTCTTAACAAAAAGAGAAAGGAAAAAAAAATTCTGTGTTTAAATACTGTTAAAAATCTGACAAACCACAGTACCAAAGAAATCCAAAAGGCCAAAATGGTCCTTAGTTAATCCTGTTTGCCTGGGTATTGCAGTAACTTCTGGAAGACCCCCAACAATAACAATTTTGCATTTCTAGGGCACCTTCCATCAGAAGATCTCTGAACTTTTACCAACTAATGAATTAAGCCTCACAATACCCCTGTGAGGTAGGTTTTATCCCTATTTTACAGACAGGGAACTGAGGCAAAGAGAAGTTAAAGTGACTTGCCCAACATCACACAGCAAGTAAAGTTATGGACAAATGAATAAATTATATAGTGACCTACAAGGGGGGGGGGGGAAGGGACTTGCCACACATCAGCTGCTCTACAGTAACCATGGGCACACTCTTCAGGAGGCAAGCTGTTTGCTCCAGGGTATGAAACCAGGATTATATCATCACCGTTTCACTTTCACTTCTCATGTATTAAGAGAATACATGGGGACAATTACCAAGAAGCCGCTGACACGTGACAAAAATCCCTGACTCCTTTATCTTGTTGTAATGTATTTGTTTGTATGTATCCTACATGTCAGGAAAGAGAAAACAACTTGAATCTTTGACTCCCATTCCTGTGCTCAATTACTAGACACTGTTTCCCATAACATATATACCTAAGCCTGGAGGTGGATTTAAGGATTGAGTTTGGCTTTGACCATAGTCACAGTGGTGGACTAAGGTCCCTTATCATTCCCATTTACACTGTCTTTTACTCTCATCCACACAGCATTTTTTGTAAATATGTTAGTTGACAGTACACTGTAACAGCTTCTTCAGAGCCAGTTGTCTCTTGGTTTTAAATTAAACATTTAAATATCCCATAGGTAAATTCTTGATATGCTAAAGAGTAAAATATATTGGATTACATTCCATTCACAATGAAGAAGTCAAATCTCTCACAGACTTCATGGGAACAGGATTACACCTATCAGACAGATTATCTCCACAAATTTACATCCACATGAGTTTTTGGGGGCAGAGTTACAGAAATTATAATGCCAGTTTTGAAAGATCCTTCCCTTTAACAGTACTGGTTGGCATTACCATGATAAAAACTAACTTATTTAAATGAAGCACTGTTAAAAATTAAAGCTACAACTTCAGTGTTACAGCACCAGAATGTGTGTTGTGTAAAATTCTAGAACTTAAACAATAAGCTAATGAAATAAAAATAACTGAATTTGAAAAGGAAAAACAACACTGACTAATTTATAAAGTGGTAACTGAAACTATAAATTATTTTTTCTGACAATTAAACAGCCTAAGAGGGTTATATAGCAGACTGAACTTATACTTTAACAAAACATATCTTTCGCAACCAATTTTTTTTAAACAAGCAGCCACTTTTAATCACCTCACACCCCCCATGAGAAAACAGGGATCACTTTCTAACAATTATGTGATATGCTTTTTTCCTTTTATTTTTTTAATATGCTACGTAATAAATCCAATAGAAAAAAGTGTCCACATTTTTCATTTTCTAAGTTTAAGGAAAATGCATGAAACTAACAAAGTGGTTTCCCGTTTTAAGTAGTTATATCTTAAAAAAAAAGAAATCTGTTAACTTTGGTTTCCTTTTCTAAATAAAAAATATATTAAAATATCTACAGATCAAATATTAAAGGAAAAAGTAGCTCCAATGAGCAGTTTGTAACACAATTTAAGTTCCTATTTACTTCTCTCTCAAGTAACTTTCATGGGAAGAGATATTTTAAATTTGAAGTGCAACAAAAAGTGTCGTTTCGGCTGAAATGGCATTCTGCAGTTGTTA
This sequence comes from Crocodylus porosus, assembly GCF_001723895.1. NCBI lineage: Eukaryota > Metazoa > Chordata > Crocodylia > Crocodylidae > Crocodylus > Crocodylus porosus. The sequence goes on from NW_017728943.1 coordinate 61,335,725, forward strand.
CAACATTGGTGCACTTTCTGACTCATTCACCACAGTCAACACAAGCATATCATGTCATGATACACAATCATGTTCCTTAAAACAAGTATTCTGGATTTAGCAAAGTGACAAGAATAGGGATGTCAGCAAATACAAGTTTGCCAAGTAACACATCTCAGAACATCTGTCTCTTCTTCTTGCAACAATGCTCTGGGTGAAGCCATCAAAATATAAGCAGCACCACTTTGGGAATTATAAAGATGATTCAAACTGTTTGTTTTGGTCAGCATTTGCCTCTAGCCTAACAGCAGGTACGCTCTCAGATTTAGTCCTCCTAGTTCTGCTGTGTGAAGAATCAGTGATGACTTCTGAACACGAAATACCGATTGTAGACGATTTTTCCATCTCCTTTTCAGTGCTGTTTTCTGATGTCCCACAACACTGCTTCAAAGCACATTGAGTTCTGCAGGGAAGCTCGCAATTACCTACACCTGATTCAGAGCCTACACTGGCAAATTCAGGCTGAATGGTAGTAGCATGAATTCCTTCATCATGAAAAATCTCTTTAATGTGCTTAGCCACTTTCATGTATGATTCAGGGTCATGACATTTTATGTGAGCAGTGCCAATGATCCTGCTGCCTGCCAATTGCCAAACATGTAATTCATGGACTGCTTCAACTCCTTCAAGTGTATGCAGCTTCAGGCTCAAAGAACGAATATCTATTTGTTTTGGAACAGTTTGTAAAAGGATAAGGGCTGATTCCTTAAGTAACGGGTAAGTTGTGTAAAGGATTATGCACACCATCATCAGACAAAGAATGGGATCTAAATATAGTACCCAGCATGGACCAGCCACGTGCTCCAAACGGCTAACTGTGGAAAGTGGTGGGGCTACAGTAGCATTTTCCATACAATGGCTATTGACACATGGATTAACACAGGGCCCATCTTTGGGACAAGGATTCCAAACGAAGTAAAATACTAAGGCATTCGCCACCACAATAACTGACCCCAATGCATCGCCAAGAACATGCAAAAAAACTCCACGCATGTTAAGTTGTGCACTTGTGTCTTCAACATCAATGTCCAGAGAGTGACGACCAGCATTCCCATTCATTTGTAGGTCATCCTTGCCACCTTTCTCTACATCACCTGCAAAGAAAGCAGTGCAATGATTACACTATTTCACTACATCATTAAAATAAGGGTATTACAGACTAAACATTTATGGCTTAGCTCACAATACAATTTGGAAACTATGTTCCCAAAACAAACTATTGTAATGAAAAAACTGATTATGTATGGAAGTTCTAAATCCTCTGCCACTCATTTATATCTTGGCAATTTAGTTTGGTCTGAATCTTACCCCTACTTTTTATATTAAGTTAATATAAACTATGGAATTCATGATTGTGCTCAAGAACCAGAAAAGCACATGTTTTGCACAGAAATTAAATACTTTCAAAGCTTTTCTTTTTATTGTATTTTTTCTAGTCAATGCCTGATGGAAGTCTGCACACACATTGCTTCATGAGTACTATTTTTTTTTTGTTTTAAAAGTCCATGGCAATGTTTTCCACAACTGAAAGAGAAACAGATAGTTTCTCCATTTTGTAGCTGGAGGCACCTAATGGAGGAATTTCATGATACATCCCTATGTCTTGGGGGAGGAGAGGGGGAAAGGGAGGTTGAGGGAGGGAGAGGGGAGGAGGTGTCTCTCGGAGCATGTACAACTGAATAAATGCAATAATCTAAACAGTATTTGACCCACATGTTTTAGAAGACAGATACATAAATGCATAAGGTTGGAACTCGACTTGGTTCCAATAATTACAACCTATACCCCAGAAACCCAGTCTGACTTTTATGTTCCCATCATATTCACTAGAAGAACATTCCCTTTATCATGGACAAATTATAGCAGAGTAAGTTGAAACAAGTTTCTCCAGGTCTTCAAAAATAACTGAGGTTAAAACCTTACTACAGGCTGATCACTTTTAGGCATTTAGGCACAAATGCAGATATCTGGGCTATGCCTGCTCGAATACACTAAACAGGTGGTAGCCCTCTTCCCTCACTTCAAGAAAAACAGTCCGTCTGCCTAAGCCGCTTTCAGTCCTGGGATACATCCAGTGGGTATCATTTCACCATGTTTTCTTGTATATTGAAGCACTCTGGTCTGTAATATTTTGATATGGCTAACACATCAATGAGTCTAACTATGGCTAATTCCACCATTCACAAAAATAGACATAGGAACCAGTTCCCACCAAGACAAATTTGGCATCCTTACTGAAGATTCCAGGACCACCATAACACGGTATACCACTTATTTAAACTTTCACATATACTCCACTGCTTATCCTGCTACCCAAAGCATTATCCTTTGCCAGAGGGGCAACCATGAGAAATTTCAGGCTAACTTGTTAAGTTTTGAAGTTACCTACTTTTAAAAAAAAAAAAAAAAAAACCAACCCAAACACTTAATGGAAAATTAGTCACAACTCTAGCTGGGGTGCAACCCTAATCCCTCTCTAATAGAAGTATTTGTCACACAGCCATGTCTCACTTAGACATCTTCCACTGGTTTAAAATCTTTTCAAATTAATTACTAAAATACTTACTTGGAAGAGATGCAACATTAAAGAGGCTTATTTCAGGGTCAGGTTAATGCTTTAGGATCAGTACCGCAATTTTCCTATACTTTCACAAAACTGATCTTTAGAAAACTAACATACAGCACTATTTGGTAATGATCAGGTATTTCCTTTCTTTTTCTATTGGAGATTTCCAGAACAAGTCCCTGCCATGTCTGGAAGAAAAGCACCATTCAAAAGACACCAACTAGGAAGTTGCTCAATATGAGTGTAGATGAGTGAATGGTACTAACAACTCTGTCAATCGCTGACCTAGCCAATACAAAAATAGCAATTGTAACCAAGTTTCCTGTAGTCTCCAACCCATTTTCATCACGATTGATGGTCTCCTTACATTATCCCAACACGTAAGGCATCAGTGCTTCAACACCTATTTCTCCTTCAGGGTAGGGAGGCAGTGCTGCCTAGTGGCAATGGGCAATTCACTTCTCTTGAACTCATTTGATAACTTGTTTTTGACCTTGCCCAAGTGACTTCACTTATCTGGATCCTTGTATGGTCCCTGCCCCTGCAGCATTTGAATGGGTCCTAAGCATTTAACAAGATCATTTTCCTTTCAGAATCTGTGGAAGGAACAGCTTTAAATAACTTTGATATTGTGTGTACATACACATACCTGTGTGTATGTAGATGTGAGTAAGTGTGCATATGTGTACATCTATTGATGTACAAACCCATGAACACACAACACAAAGCTAAGGAGAAGAAACTGGGAAGCTTTATCTCTTGCAGAAGTAAGTTGTGCGGTCTGCATCCAGCTCCTGCCAGAGCTCTGTCTCCTGCACAGATGAGCTTCCCCCCCAACTAGGGGACATCTTCTTGCTCCCCTGGAACAACACCCTGCCCACAATGAACATGAGGGAAGTGGCAATTTCTCAAGTAAGCAGTCAATCCCAATCCCCAGGAGAGCCCCGAGTATCAGGACAGGGGCACTGGGCTATATATGCTGCCCAGCCTGGAGCCAGGTCACAGCACACCAGGGCAGCAGTTTGGGATGTGCAAGGTGGCAGACTGCTGCCTCTTGCTCCAAGGCCCCCCCCCCCAAGACTTACAAATGCATCATGAAATACTCAGTGCCTCCAGCTACAAAATGGAGAAACTACCTGTTTCTCTTTACCTTTACAAAAAGTTCTTTGAAACTCAGAGGGGGAGGGGAAGGGGAGAAGGGGGAGAAACAACCCTTGGGGGGGGAAAAAAAGGGCTAAGTGAAGTTACATGAAGAAAAACTACTAGGCAAAGGGCGACAAGGTTCTTTGGGTAAATCCGATATCTTTTATTAGACCAACTCAAATAGTTGGAAAAATTCTTCTTAGCAATCTTTCGGGAACAAATACCCTTCATCAGGCTGAAGAAGCATCTGGAGTTGGTGTATGCTCTTCCTACATCCCACTAGGCAAAGGGCACATTTACCAGCAACCACCAGGGGTCTTTTGCCCCATTTCCACCAGCATCCCAGCAATCTCCAGGAGTGCTGGGATGCTTCAGGACATCATTGGTCCCCTTCCCAGGGCCATGTGAACCCTTTAGCAGGCTTTCAGCAAACCAACTTGTGCACCCCAACTTGGCTGTAACTCAACAATCATAATGTGTAAGAGACCCACAACCAGGCCACTTCTTCACTTAGTGGCCTAGGCATGTGCCTGGCTTGCCTGTGCATTAACCCAGACCCTACCCCTGGCAGTAAGGGCAGGCAGGGGATGGGAGAGGGCTTCTCCCCTGCCCCCCAAGGGGGACGTAGCCCCCAGCTCTGTTGGGACTCACCCAGCTGCTCCTGGCTTAGCCCGTTGGGGCCACTGTAGTTATCCACCAGCATGTTGGTCTCTTCCTTGTGCAGGGCAGCATCGCCCTCGCCGGGGCAGCGCTGCAGCTTGGCACGGGGCGGTGGCGGGGCAGCGCCGTGCGCATGGCCATGGCCGTGACTGTGTCCGTGGCCATGCTGGTGGAAGAGGCAGAGCCCCAGCAGGTTGATGATCAGTCCCGCCACGCCAGCCACCAGCACGACGAGCGGCTGCTGGATCTCGTGTGGCTCGGTGAAGCGCTCGATGGCCTCGAGCAGGATGGTAAAGCAGAGCGCCGTGAGGAAGACGGCGTTGACCAACGCTCCCATCACCTCGGCGCGCACCCAGCCGAACGTGTTCTTCTTGGTGGCGCGGGTGCGCTGCGCGAAGCGCACGGCCACCAGCGCCACTACCAGCGCCATCACGTCCGACAGCATGTGGAAGGAATCGGACAGCATGGCCAGCGACGCCGTCAGCCGGCTCACCACCACCTCCATCACGAAGAACACGAACGTCAGCGCCAGCATGCATAGCAGCCGCGCCCGCCGGCACCGCGGCCGCCGCAGCTCGCCCGCGCCGCTGCCCGCCATTCCGCCCAGGCGGCCGTTGGAGGCTGAGCGGAGCGGAGCGGAGCGGCGGTTGCGCTGGGGCCAAACGCGGAATGCCGGTGCCGCCGCCCGCGCGCTCTGCAGACGGTTTGGAACCAAACTTTGCACCCGAGCCAGCTTACATCTTTTCCACACGGAACCCTGGCCCGCCCCGCGCGCTTCCCATTGGCTGTCTGGCCGGCCGCCGGGCGGGGCCCGCCTCCTACCATTGGCGGCCGGCCCCTCGCGACAAGCCGGCGGCCGCGCCCTGCACCGCCCTCCCATTGGAGGAACGGCGCTCCAGCGCCGGGGCCGCGCTGCCAATTGGCCCGCACGCCTGTCGCTCCGCTCTCGGGGCACTCCGCTGTGACCCCGCCTCCGCGTGAGGCCGGCTTGCGGGACTGGTGCAAAAGGTGGTTAGGCGGGGGTAGGTCCCCTCGGGTGAAGCGGCCGCCCCGGCCCGGCCCGGCCCAACCCAGTGTGGCTGGCTGTGCTGCTCCCCCCCACCTCCCCGCCCGCTTCTCTCCACTCGTCTCGCAGCGGAGCAGGCTGGCGGGGGCGGGGAGGGCTGAGCCTCCCTACCCCCCCGCAAAGCTTTCGCTTCGTGTGCACGCCGCGCTGGCTGAGTGCAGTGGAGCGGGGCCCCACGCGTGACAGCCCTGCCCAGCCCCGCCGCTCGCGAGTGGGGGAGGGGTGCGTTCTAAGCGGCACCACGCGCAGCATCCCTGGGGGGAGGGGCAGGGGCACGGCTCGGGTTCGGGGGCACCGTCCTGCCCCCTCCCTGGGGGACCAGCCCTTGCTCCCAGGTGCCTTCTGTGGTGACACCCCTGCCATGTCCGTGAGGCAGAGCAGTGCAGGCTTCCCTCTGTGAGGTTCCTAGGGGCTGTGGCCGGGTTTGCCCTGTGGAGCCTGTTTGCTCCCCTGGGGGTGCCAGCCCTCCTGCCTGCGAATGGGGCGGGAAACCTAACCCCTTCCCCAGGGAGGAAGAAGGAACTGGCAGAAAGTGTTCCCTATTTGCCCAGCATGTAGGCTGCAAAGTCTTGCCCCTCTGATGCAACCTTGTGTTAGTTAAGGTTTCAGACCAGGCACATACCTCGCTTTATGCTGTACATGCATTTCTGGAAAACAGCGAATAACTTGAATTTGCATAAAGGGAACCCACTTTACAATGTAACAAATAGGGATACATCCAAGACCAACTGTACTGATCCCCAGGGCCATTTCTACCACTTTTACAGGACAATTTTGGTACTCACCAACAGTAGACTACACACAGGCACAGGGTGCTATCATAATGGGGATGGCAACTGCAGAAACACGTTACAGACAACAAGTGAGGAGCACAGATTCACACAGGAGACTATATTTTGGTGTGTGTCACTCCCACAATGCACCTGATAGTAGCTGACTGCAGGCTTCTACCACACGGATCAGATACGAGTGAATTTATCTTGCATATAATGAATTTTTGTATAAAAAGGGTCATCGAATAAAAGCGAATTCGCACATAGAGAACCCACATAAAATGAGGGAAACTGTACACACTAGCCATGTCTGCAGGAGATGCTTACAGTGCAGTAACTTGTTACTACTGTGTAGTAGTCATAGGGCACAAACTGTGACACAGCACTACTGCGGGCATACCTACACATGCATTTACACTGGCTTAAATTTACTGTGTGGTAAGCAGGAATAGGCATATAGATATGCAGGCATTAAAGCCCAAGTTTAGTCCCAAGTCAGTCCACACACAGGGTGTTACTGTGCAGTAAGGTGTCCAAACGTGCATTACTGCACAGTAACTAATCAGGTGTAAATTTGATACCTTCATCACGCAGTCATCAAATTTATGGACAAGTCAGCATAAGTCCCCAGATTTACTGCGCAGTATAGGCGTGCACATGTAGACACATGACTGTATTGCGCAGTAATCAAAATTACTGCGCACATGTAGACACACCCACTGGTCACATCTACATAAGGCACTTACTGCACAGTAGCTCATTACTACTGAGCAGTAGTGTCACAGGGCAGTCAGTGTCACCACAAAGCCAAGCAGGGGTGCTACTCAGGGTTTGAATTACACTTCGACTCTTGTGTGGGGTCTGGAAAAAAAATTGGGCTGCCTACCAGATGCCCTAATAAAATTGAAGACCCCCCCAGGTCATGATTTTCAAGTCTTACAGGGGGGCTCTCATCTCTTAAAGGGGGCCCCCCAACTCCCCCATAATTCAAACCCTGACGCTACTGTGCAGCAGTTCCGGTTACTGCACAGCCATTTAGTACTTGTATATACAAGTACTAAATAACTGCACAGTAACAACTGCACAGTCAGTTTCTTGTGTAGATGCACCCACTGTGACTGCAGGTGTATCTGAGCTTGTATACCACAAGCAATGCAGCAGAACAGCCCACTCAAAGTAATTCACCCTGCTTTCACATCCAGACATCCAGGTATATCTACCCTGCATAGCTGGCAACAGCAGCAGTCCCTCAACGCCCATCCAGTAAAGAAGGGAGTCACTGGTGAGTCAAAAGACAGCTAAAGAGACCAATCTGAGATCCACGTGTGTACACTGCATGGTACTGTGCGTAGAGATTGCAGAGACACTCAAACAAGCTCTCAACAAATTCTGCTGAGAAATCAAATTAAATTACCCAGAGTACTACATTTACCAGGCCTCACTTGACTACCTCTGAATAGCATTGCATCGTGCGGTGTAGATATATCTGGATGTCTTGAAACAGAAGCTACTTCAGATGTTTGAAGACTTAACCAGAGGCAGACTGGAGGCTTGGACTCCATGAAACAGGCTGAAGACGGTTGCTATGGGAATCTGTCTGTTGGTCCCTGGTCACTATAAATCATTCCTAAAATGCTGTCCCTACTTTACTCTTATTCTAGCTTACTCTTTCATGCCTTAACTATTTTGTAATATTTTCTTGTTTCTCCTGAATCAAGGGATTGAAAAGGAAAAATACATTACTGGTAATAATCCCCTGAGACATGCTTTTCATTATTTGACCCATCAGCAACTCGTCTAACCCACCAAGAAGACTGTTTGAGATCCTCAGCCAGAAGGAGCAAACAACCAAGCTCCAAACTGTTGCCTGCACTGGCCATACCATCAGGTACCAAATACATTTACTAGTCCTCCATCTGCCAGATCCAAAAACCAAATCCTGCACAGGCTGAAGAAGCTGTTCTATCCTTATCCTATCATAATCTTATATACCTGCTACCCCTTGTTGCAAACATCCTAGCATCATGGTTAGTGGAAACAGATTGCACTATTTAGGAAAATCATATGTTGAATCACTATCCAAACTATCCTGAAAAAATTGGGAGGACAAATGTATAGAAGGGACAGTCTTGGAAGGGAGCAAAATTCAGTTTCCATGGCCATTCAGTGTTGGCCTTTCTATTGGGACTTCACAAGTGTGCATGTTATAGTGATGGTTACACAGTCTCCAAAATTTAAGAAATAGACTGATACTTAAATCCAACCTCTTCTGATAATTCATTCCAAAGACAGCAGTCCTCCATGGATTTTGTTTCTGTCCCTTTAAAATTTCACTCTGTTCCACTGCCCCAAGGACTATAGGTTTTTGGGTAGTTCATAAATGAAGAGGTGATTTGTCCCAGAACAGTTAGGACTAATGCTTTGAATTGACATTGGAAGTAAAATAGGAGCCAATTCAGAAAAGGAATCAAGATAATCTTTAACCTTTTCAAGATGCATTATGAATCATGTGGAATGTCAGTGTTCCATCCGCATTTAGTTCTACGCTCAGAGGGGTGGTTTCCTGGAAAGCTGGAGGTGGAAAGACGAACTTCTTGCTATTGTTTTTATTTGACTCTGTGTGTGCCAACAACCTAACTATGAGTATTATGCTTAGCTGGATGAATATAACCATCCCAAATTCTCTTTTGCTTGGAAGGACCAGGAATGAACAAGCATTTCCAAATAAAATCACATTAACCTTATGCATCTGAGAGCCTCCCTCAGTCCAGTTATCCACCCCCAATTCAGACAACAGTATTATTGCTATTGTACCTTTACCCAGACTGTTCAGGCAATATGGAATCCATTACACTAACCTATATTCATTTTTCTAGACCCTACAACATCATTACTGTGATTGTTACTGTGATAGTGAATCAACCAACCAACCATGAACTTCGAATTCTGTAATCAAATTCTTTTTTCATTTGTTGACCCGTTCTAGATTGTATTTTTGTGGTGCATGGGTTTTTGTGTGGGCCCTGTGTCTTGAGATGAATTTATCATTGAAGGACAAAGTTATAGATGAGCTCCAGAGATGACTTCCTGTCTCACCTGGCAAATTTTCAGAATCCAAAAGAAAACAAACATAGCAGTGCAGTGTAAGGAAGAACATGTCAAGGAATAAAATATCCCTTGAGTTATAGTGCAAGATGAAGGAGGGAACTGAAACTGCAGCTGACTCAAGAAGGATGTACACAGAGGTAGTAGAAACATCTAGAAGACAAAATACAGGCATAAGCTGGAAAGAAAAAGCAAGAGGAATATGGGAGATACCAAAGGCATCATTATATAAAGAAGTGGGGCCCAACCTTTTTGACAGGTGCATCACAAATTATCCCTCTGCTCTCCCCAAGTGCCACTCCAATCCCCTTCCCATGCCTGCTCTGCTATTCTGCTGTCTGCCTTCTTCCCCCTGCTCCCTACATGACCTTCTGCTCTGCTTTCTGCTTCCTACCTCTATGTGTCACTGTGCTGCCTGTCCACTCCCTAATCTGCTGCATGCCACACAAATGGGCTGCCCTGGCCTCTTGTGGCACTTGTACCACTGGTTGGCCACTCCTGACATAAAGGATCTCGCAGATAGATAGTGATGGCAAGCCAGGCCCATTTCATTAGTAAGATAGTTGTGCTTTCATGAAAAAGGATTATCAGGCAGCATAATCAAGCCTTGGAATTAGCACTAGTTTCAACCCACTCTAGACAAGCTCTTCATAATCTAGTGAATTATCATCTATGTCTGCCAGATTTCTCTGATCAACACATCCATCCAATATGTTCTCACACTCCCTCCCACTAGTTCATCATCTTCCTTGTAACCCAGACTGTTCAGGCAATATGGATTCCATTACACTAACCTAGATTCATTGTTTTGGACCCCACATTCCATATGACTGTTTAAAAAAATCTAGGTCTGCTATTTTGTTAATTATTCAGCTGCAGGAAACTGCACGGAATGCTTTAATGAGCATCTAAAGAGACTTTGTAACAATATAGAGAGACAATGTAATAGAGTCAGTAATTAGACTACTGTAAAGCTCTTCCAACCACCCCACTTCCTTTACACCAGAATATGATTTAATAATACATTCTGCACAATCAGGAAACTGGAAACCAATTATACTGACATGGAACGTGTCTATGGCCCTTCACTTTTCCCCACCCTCCACAATAAAGCATGTTAATAAGCAAGTATTATGTGTAATTAGGACGCTGGGGACAAAATGGTCAGTACAGCCCTGACTCTTTAATATTCTTTCAGTGTAGCATATAGGAAAGGTCATCATTTTACAGGAACTCAGTGTGATCCAATGGCATTCCGAGAGTAGGCCGGGAAGTATGGGAAGACTTTTAAAGTTTAGAAACTCTGTTATTTACTGTATTACTATAGGTATCATCGTTCATGTCTATTAGTTGATTTCCACTTTGTATATCACTATAGAATTTCCTTGATGACTGCAAAAACTGGGTTTGGTCCTCATCATGTAGGAAGCATGGCAATTTGGTAATATGAACTTTGCTGGTAAAACTAATAGACATTAAACAAACCACAAGAAAGAGTTGTGCAGAATCTCTCAGCCCTTTTCTGCTTCATTTGCTGTTAAGACAAGGGCCTCCCAAGAAGCACCAAAGTAAATAAAAGATCCAGGGCTCTTGCTTTCCAAATCTGTAAAGGTGATTAGCTACGTGAGTTTGTGCCTTTTTCTGTCTTCTTTTTGATGAGTCAAGAACACCTGAATGAGCTTGGTTATTGTTTTCCCCAAGCTATGTGTTCCTTTTAAAATTTTCTAACTAAGGGGAGGACTCTACCCTACTCAGAGCTGCCCAGCTATTTACTTACTGTGGTCAGCGTGATTCCATTTCCTCTGCCTACCATAATGTTTCACCTCACCGACTACACACCATTGTCATTGTCATAGCATGTTCTCCCCCCATACGCATCTTGTACTGAAGAAGTTGAATTTCAGTAGGAACAGGAAAAGGCCTTAATTTCAAGATTTGCAGAAGAATGAATAACTCTGTTGGATGGGTTTATAAAATGCAAGATTGCTAATCTCTAAAGGTACAAATTAAGCTACACACAGAGGTGCTTATTTGACTCATTCTCATCATTTTGCTGCTTGAATTAACTGAGTACCATGCATCTAAAGCAACCAAGATGTCTTTTTTAAAAGACTTGATCTTTCAAAACAGCTAAGAGCTAAAAAAGGACTTTGGTTATCAGATTTACTATTGCATGTTTGCTGAGCAAATAGTCATTTTTCTCTGAATTTTTGTGCCAAGTCATAAGTGGAGAATCCAGCCACATGGGGCATTGCATCAGTCCGTGCCCTTCCAGTAGGAAAAGGTGAAACTTTATCTATAAACTTCTACACCAGTCACATATCAAAGTGCACTCTGACTTCTTTCAACAACTAACTTGTTTCCCAGACATCAGACTTGTCTTTGCTTTTACTTAGCTTTCTGGAACTCGGTGTGGTGAACATGACTCCATCTGTCTGTTCCTCTTCAGAAGCTGACAGCATTCATTTAAAACTGTGATGCTTGCAGGCAGTGTCTCTGTTAGTTGTTCTTACAATGTTCCTTCAAATTACACCCAGTCAACCATAGCAAAGATAACAGCATTTACTCTGTAGCAATCTACACAAACAGGTTTATTCCTGGGGATACAAAACAATACACATGAAAAATAAATATAGTTGTCCATATAGGTCTATTTAAAATCAGTTCCTATGCCCTCGTTCAGGAAAACATCCCTATTCAGGAAAGTATGGAAGTATGTGCTTAAAGTTAAGCCTGTTCCTAAGTGCCTTCTTGAATTCTGACCCTAAGAAGAAAGAAAATTGTTGTATACTATCAGCATGAAGATAAGACATGAAGACCACCTTATCACTCTGAAAACCAAAGATATTTCTCCTTGCAAGTAGATACTGAGTAAAATCCTTGCCCCATTGAACGCAGTGCCAAATCCCTCTGGTGACTCAAATGGGCCAGGATTTCACGCATTATTTTTTATCTGGAGCTTTGAAAGCAAGTGAAAAATGGTACACTTTGATGTCACTTTCAAGATTCTTCCTTGTTACTACCATAAACTCCAGTTTTTAAGTCCCTTTTTCCCCATTCCCAAATTCTGATTGCTCCTTTCTTGATTAAGATGTAACTAGTCTGTGTTCTTGTCTCTGATTTATTCATCTGATCAAGCAGCAAGTGACAATCTGCAACACCTCCAGACCATCTGCCATAATTAAAACCAATTTATTACCATTTATATGAAGTAACTATTTTTCTCTGGATGTCCAGTGCATTATTATTGTGTTGATTTATACTGCAAACAGACATTTTCTTAGAATTCACATGTAGCCAGGCAAGCCTGTTGCTCTGGTCACCTATGAAGGTCAGAAACACTCAGACAATATTAGAGCTATCAAGCTGTTCTCTAGCCATTTATAGTTATGTATCTTTCAGACTGAACTGGATTCTAATTTGAAAAATCCAGCACTGTATTAATCACTATAAAACAAAACCCTTTAACTGTCACAGGAAAAATTATTATTATCCACCTTTCCACACAATCATCTGTTATCTACTGGAAAGACAAGTAATAATGATTCAACAGGGAGGGGAAAATTCTATTAATATTGAACACATGAAATGAAAAAAATACCTTTTCAGATGACTAGTGGGTAACATGTGGCTTTTTACTGAAGTGAATTGTCCTTTACATGACATTGTTAATATATCATATTGTCAAACCACTCCTTGCATAGAATTCATATTTTATTACCTTTGGAAAGACCCTAAAGAACTGAACTGAGCTTGCTGGAGCCTTGGTTCCAGAAAGGATATGGCAAGTCAACATTACAAAGTTTTGCTCGCAGAACTCTTATGTCTGCCAGACAACTTTGAGCATACTCACACCCAGGACCCTTCTTGCTCCCCACAAAGTTTTTCTAGCCCTGCAGCTAGAACAAGGTGTCTGCTGCTGTCCACCAGCCAAAAGAAAGTATATGTAGATTCCTTTGCCCACTGCAGTTCCCTCATGCAGTACTTTACATTGCCTACTGCAGTACCCTCATGCCCCAGCACACTCAGTATCTTTTGCCTACTGCGGTATTGTCATGCTGTACTTCACATTGGCTCAGCAGCTAGTTTCTGCCTTGGCTGTACTTCACATTGAGTTAGCACAGCTGCAGCAGAAACACCTGGATATACATGCACTCTGGCAGCTTGGTGGTGGTAGCTGCTCCTGTTTGCCGGGATCAGAGAGTGTAAGTATTGGCAAGGTCTTAGTAAGAGAACTTCCCCCATCTGCCTGTTTTGCTTCATGTACAGAGCAGGGGTGCCTGCTTCCAGCCCATGGTTTAGTGCAGTTGTTCTCAAGCTTTGCCACACTAGGATTCTTTCTCCCTTGCAGCTAGGAATAGGGGAAGGACAGGGCAACCATGAGCCTCTAACACTTGTCTCCCTCTGTCCTTGGAATGGAAGCCCCCATGACAGAAACTTGTACCTTAGGGGATCTAAGGTAGTCAGTTCAGTTTTTAGTCCATTGAATCTCCCTAAGGGAGATACTTTTCAGTATTGATATATGCTATACAGTCTGTGATTGCATCCTTCAGGAGGGAAGATGCATGATATAAATGTAAGATACTATTAGGACAATAAATGTAGTAGGGAAATAATAGGCCTGCACAAGCATGTAATTTGTAGCTAGTGCAGTGTGGAAACAGACCCTGCGCAACATGACTAAATAAGTAATGGCTGCCAAACAGGATATGTCTTATTGTGGCCTAAAATATTTGTTCCTGGTCACTTTTGTGAACCTTTATGCCTAATTGGTGTTCCATTGACTTGAATGGGACTATGCAGACACAGGGATCTGTATGAATGGATCTAATTGTATGGATCAAGGCAATGTTCCCAGCCCACATAAAATCTCACCAAAATGATATTACTGGCTCAATGCTAAGGAGAAAAGCAAGAACATTTACAATAGGCTCTGCCATGATGTTTCTAACCTATCTATTATGAATTCAGTACCAATATTCTCACTGGTATAAACAATGATCAAGAATCATTTACAAACTATCTTGTACAACAAAGACTTGCGATGGCTTTAAACTCTTCACCATTGACTTCTTTGCTATCGCATACAAAGCCAGGCATTTTACTTGTATCATTTTCCACACTATATATATTATATGTATGTGTGTGCATGTGCGCACGCGCACGTGTATATATATACAATATATATAATATATATATGCATATACACACATAGTATATACATACACACACATATATAGAGAGAGAGAAAGAGAGTGTGTGAAAAAGGGATACACACACTTCCAAATACTAATCATATTATCTCGAGCTAAATGAAATTCCCTTTGTCAGATAAGTAGGTGAATACAAGGAAAGAAAAATATTATTTTATCCTATTTTTTCAAACGTTTTAATGATAAATAACTATATTATGTGGTTTAAAACTGCAAGAGCTTTTAGTCTATTCTCTTCAGAAGCTATTCATTGGGTGACAATGGCCATCCTTTCAAACTGGAATTTTCTTTTTAAGTGGCAGGTACTTAGGAAAAAGTCATTTCAGAAAATAGTATCTATTATGATCTGTGCTGTTTTTTAAGATGTTAATATTGCATCTCCTGTTATAATTAGCATATTCTACAAATATCTAAAAGAACACTTCATTATCTGCAAAACTTCTCATTCTAAGTCATCTAATACCAAGATTTGGCTGGGCTTCTATTATTAGGTATATCCTATTTTCTTGAAGCTGGGCCCTCAAATGTTCTATTCCTTTCCTTGTAGGATGAATACGCCCTCTAAATCAGGACAGGGATTCAAACAAATATCAGCCAGTGTGTATGTTAAACATGATCACCTCTTTTCTTCAGGAAGGAACCAACAGGTTTTGATGCTTTCTCAGACTCATCTTGTTAAGTACTGTGTACCTTCAACTCCTGCTGCTTTGAAAGAGGGGCTCTTCATCTCTCATTTTAATCTTTTAACTAAATGATTGAGGAATCCTCACAACAGCCTTTTGAATTAAACAAATACATGTTGTTATCACCAATTTTCAAACAGCTTAATGGAAGGAAAGGGCTTAGGTGCATTTCCCTAAGGCAGACAAAAGCCGTGTCAGAGCCAGGAGTAGTTTGCAGTGGTTCTTTCTGCCACTACCATGCCTAAACTGCTATGCCAGAATAAGGATTTTCAAAACTTGGGCCCTAAATGAAGCTCTTAAGCCCAAATTCAGTGGTTTAGTTTAATGTATGGATCATGCAGCCCATGGCTCACTGAGGACTCAGGGCAGAGAGCACTATTCTGCTTGCCCCACTTGTTCCCTGCCACTCAGATACACTGTGTGGTGCAGCATTGCCCTGCCCAGCTCCTGTGGGGGGTGGAGACAGGCAGGGAGCACCATTCCACTCACTCTACTCATCCTATGCCCTGCCACAGGTACACTGGGCACTGCCCTGCCCAGCTCCTATGGCCAGGCAGGGACAGCACAGATCTTCCCCTGCCACTGCAAAGACTCCAGGCAGATGGGATCTTGGCCCCCTCCTGGTTGGTACCTGGGGCAGGTGTACCCCTTGCCCCACTCTACTTACGCTACTACAACCAGCAGTTCCTAAAGAAGTAAAAGAGAGCTGCTCACTGCCCTCTTGAAAACTGAGCCATTTATTTAGGCCACAGGCTCTCAACCTTCTTAGGCTTATGGCACCTCTCTATAACTTTACTGAATTCAGTTGTTCACTGTTTTTCAGAAGGTGCACATGTGGCTGGATCCCAAAGCAGCTGCAGGAGGGGGTTTACCTGATAAACCTAATGCAGACAGAAGCACCTCCTCCTTTCAAGGGTGCTGTGGCACTAGTGTTGGCTCTGCAGCTAGATAAAATTGCCCTGCATGCCTGTTTCCAGAAAGTACATGCAAGGCTGGACTGGAAAATGGCTGCAGAAGGAGAGGGTACAGAAACACTCTCTCCTGCCACAGCCATTTCCCAGTTCAGCCCTGTACTCCCTTCCTTTCACCTGAAAAGGTCTCATGGCACCCCAAGGTGCCATGGCATGCTAGTTGAGAACCACTGATTTAGGTACATAAATAAGGATTTAGGAGCCCAACTTTAGGTTCATCATGCAAAAAATCTTGATCTAAGCTTCTCATACTATTATTCGGTCCTTTTCATCTAATTTCATCCTTTTCTATCCTTTTCATGCTAATCATCATATAGCAAAATTATGATTTGTATGGCGTTCATCTGAGGCCACAACTGATATTTTCCTACCTCATATTTATGCAGGTTAAGTACTGATTGTATATTCATGAGATTTGCCTGGTGGATCTGAGATTAGCAGCAGATAAATCTGTATACTTGCACTGCAATGTGGAAATGTGGCTCCTAGAGAGACATGTGCTCCCAAGAAAGATTTCTGAAGTTGGTTCTTTACGCAACATATTTACTTCAGTGCCAAAAGATCTCCCAAAAGAATCATTTTTAGACCAGCACATTATCGGTATAGATTCTCTAATGTCAATGTTTGTGAAAATGATGGCCATGTCTTCCACAAACAAAAAAACTCTCTACCCTACAGTTGGAATAAATGCTGCTCGCTCAACTTATGCAGCTGAATTAACCCATCTGTACATAGGAGTGAGTCAGGACTTAGTCCTGCACTGCTGTTGTATGATGTAATGGCTGCCTACTATGGAGAATATTTCTTCATTTAAAGAGGTGATTCATCGTTATGGCCTCACATACCACACTATCCCTTCTGACCTCTTATTTAACCACACATACCATAGCTGTGCCATCCAATGTATTTGTATCAGATAGGATGATTGCCTTTGCATATATGGTGATGATGGACAGTAAAAACTGAGAGCCTTCTGTGTCAGCCAAAAGCCAGCACCTTGTAGCAGTTACACATATGTAACCTAAACAAGATGTGGGGCTAAGATTGGCTGACTGCCTCATTCTGGTGGCTCTGGAAAGGCATCAGTCAGAATTATAAAAGTTTCAAACTGGCCTGGCACACAGAAGAGGAATCAAAATGGTCCTGAGTGACTTGCTGAATTCTGGGAAATCCCTACATAGGTCCACTGTCCAGGGGTTATAGCAATTTCTTCCCTCTTCAGATTTCTCACAATTAAAAAACAGACCCTCCTACGGTCTTTTAGACTCAGAGCAGCCATCCATTTACTGGCAAGCCCTAATTTAAACCCAAGTGTGGAAGTAGGTCAAACTCACATTTCTGTTCTAAATGCTCCACCCAGGAAGTCCAGTAAATGAAAATGGCATGAATCTTTGCTCTGGAAACCTGCTGGGAGACTGAGAGCACCAAGAGTGCCCCGCCCAACAAAGAGGGTAAAGGCAGTCTCCAGCACTTTGCAAAGTCACTAGAAAACAAGCCTGTGAAAAAACATCCACTCCCCTCATCGGTTTATCTCAGCTCAGCACAACCCCAAGAATTGGCTGCCAACATACCCCCACTGAAAGTAATATCTTTATATGCAAACCTGTGGGTGTGCCAAAGCTTCATCTCTTGAGTGCATAAGCAGCCGGCTGAACCCAGAGCAATGGCAAAGGAGCTAATAATTAAACCTGTTCTTTTTAGTCTTACTGCCAGAAAAAAGCTTCCATAGCAAGCTACTAGAGCACAGCACTCATAGCAAGGAACCATTCAAACAGCCGAGGTAAATACTAGGTTACACTTAGCATGCTAATTTTTGTGCTACAATCTACAGCCCCTTCCACTTTAAGTTGTATCACTCAATCTTCACTCCTTCCAAAGACACTAAAAATTATTTGTTTATTGATTGGCACATAAAATATACATTTACACATGAAAACAGGACAGAAACACACACAACCATGTGATTATTCATACAGACCTGAGTTTTGCACAGGCAAACAGGAATGTGCCCTAACTCTCACACATAGAACAGATTCAATTATAGAAGCTGCTTTTGAGAGTGGGATCCTATGGAATGTGCAGTATTCCTACTGCAAGGGACAAACACATTTGGCCTAATCTCTAAGTCATTGGGCATGTCTACGCAAGACATTTACTGAGGAACTGCCTAATTAGGTCCACGGTAAAATGTCACTGTGTACACATGCAACCCAATTAGAGTGCAGTAGAATAATAAACATTGCCACAAGGTTGTCCAGCTAAACACAAGCAGTACCTATAGCGGCATTGCTTTGTGTGCTGCAGCACTTGTGTAGATGGTGATGGGGCTGGCTGGGGCACGAGGGTGCTTTAGCATGGGGGAAGTCGGCTGGCTATCCCTGCAATGAAGCCAGCCCCTCCGCAGTATGTGGAGTCAGAGCAACCCTGGGCTGTGAGGCTGACCCCCCTAGGTTCCCTGCCATCCTCTCTTGCCCATGCTCTGACTGGGCTCCACAAGCTGTGCATGAACAAAACTGGGAGTTTTTTGCTCCCAGGTGCACATTCAAACAGCACACCCAGGAGCAAAAAACTCCAGAGCAATAAGCTCTGGAATTTATTCATGCACATTAATCCTACACATAGACGTGCCCACTCAGATCATGAGCTTTTATGTTTTAATTCCAGACTGTGTAAAAAGCAGAACAAGCAATAGATGGGGGGGAGGGGGAATCCAGTAAAAAAAACGAATTGATTGAAAAATGAGCAGAACAAGGAAACAAAGGACACAGACCAAACAAAAATGGGGCACAGAGAAAAAGAGAGAAAAAAAAATAAACATGATATCTACCATATCCAAGGTTCCTACTTACCCTTGCCAGCCTCGCTTGTGTTAGGAGAAAAAGAGGAATATCCATCATTATTAAATAGCACAGGTTTATTAATATGTATCATTTATTATTATCTATCATTATTAAATAGTACAGCTAGAAAGGCTTATAAATATTATTCTTTATTATTACTTTATTACTTTATTCTTTATTATTACAGGAGCAACTACAAGACCATATCAGAAAAACATCCCTCTTCAGCTAAACTTTTAAGTAACCTTCTGAACGTTAAAGAGGTCCACAAATGCTGTGTGAAGTAGAGAGGAACTTACATTTATATTTTAGTGCTTTCCTGAATTAGGGCACAGGCCCCCAAAAGAGATTGTTGACGTGGTTCAGATAGATACAGACAAGCAGTAAGAGAACAATTTGTAACCTAAATAGACAAAGCAGAAGAAAGGCAGGAATGGAAAAAAAAAAGAAACCTGGAGAAGTAAGCATGTTTGCCTAAGGTCTCACCACAGGCCACTTTCAGGGCATGGAATAGAACCCTTATCCCCAAATGCATAGCCCACTTTCCTAGCCACTAAACTCAACAACCTCTCCAAACTTGGGTTTATTACAGGGACTCACTGTTGGGATGCCTGGGATGAAATCCTGGCCTCACTAAAGTCAGTAATGTGACAGACTATGGCTTTGTTGTAAAATCTCTTCTTAAAAATGCTATAATAACGTTGCCTGCCTCAGTTTCCTGGAGTAGCTTGTATCTAGGAAAGAAGTGGTTAATTGCATTTCCAACCAGAGCTGTGCAGGTTTGCCTGATCAGTAGTTCTCACCCTCATCAGACTTGAGGCACCCTTGGAAAATGCCAGCTGTTAGTTTTTACTTGTTTTTTGACTATAGAAAAATACTGCTAATAGAGCAAATTTTCTGTTGCAAAGAACTCCGAAAGACCACAACAAGGCAGACTGATTTTAACACTATGGATTCCTATTTGATCTCTGGGTTTATCCTGTGAATCAAGTTTGCACACCTAACAGTCCTAATAGTGTGGTACCCTGCAGCACCAGTTTTTGAAAGGATCTCAAGGCACCCTCAGTTCTTCAGGCCCCCGGTTGAGACTCACTGGTCTACATGCTCTATTAGGGGTAATAGGCCACCAAGCAGCAAAGAGCTAATTTGGCCTATGTAGACACATGAAGCAGACTTCAGACAAACACTGACAAGATTCCCTGTTGTTTCTGTTGACAGGGAAGCCCCTGAGAGAAAGACAGGATGCTTGAGAGAAGGTCTTGAAAAGGAAGACACCCACCAGATATCGGACAAATATGCAGGAAGAAAATAAACTGAGAGGTCTGAGAAACAACAGCTGGGACAGCTTTTCCTGACAGAGATGGCTTGGGCTTCAGGACAAGACTTTGCTTGTTGTATTGCTATGGCCCAATAAAGGTTGTTTTGTGTTAAGAAGAGCTGACTGCTTTCCTGCTTGTGACTTTGGGTGAACTCTGTCCCCTGAAAGAGAAGTCCCTCTCCAGAAACTGAACCAGAAGGTAATCTCTGGTTATCTAACCAGGGATGTTAGCTCAAGGAATCTATACAAGCTAGAGGTCCCAAGTCAGCGCTCCCCTGGAGAATCCATGACAAATGGAAAAACACCCTATGACTTGGTTGGGATTGGGATTTCCTCTTTCATGAAGAGTTCAAGAGAAAAGCTTTATTTACTTTTGTTAACTTTGTGATCCTCAGCAAATCGGCTGGAAATGTTGGAACATTTCTTCTTCATGAGTGCCAGATATTTAGCACATGATCCTAAAAGCTGCTGAACACCCACAACTCCTACTGATGTCACCTTACCCTGAAGCTTAAGTAGACTTGCCAGCTACTAATGGGAGCAGCAGGGGACCACATTACTCAGGATCAAGCCAACAGATTTAATGGAAGTTTTTATGCCACAGTGGGTCAGTGTGCCTAGGGATTCATTATTCTTTACATGGAGGCTTTTAAGGGAGATGGAAACAGCACTTATGATTAAATATTCTGACTGAGTCCTAAAGTTTTCATTCAAGGGATGGGTTTCATTGTGGTCTGGGATTTAGATTAAATCCTTGTTGTCCTTTCATGAAAGAAATTGCAATGCCATCCTAGTGGCAGAGACACACTGTCCTCCTCAATTTCATGTTTGCTGTGCCAGACAACACAAAACCCATAGGTACAAATCCAGATCCAACTTTAGATAGAGCTAGGTACTGCCAACTCCGCCCCTCTAGTTGAAGGCTACTGGGGAAGCATGAGGGGAACATCTTTGGGATCAGAAGTCCAGCAAGCATAGCTCACTGGGGTCTGGCTCCTGACTTGAGTTCTGGTCCCTGCCTCCCATTGGCAAAATTGATCTTAATCCTAATTGGTCCCTAATATCCAGGGACTATCAGATGCAGAAATACCACTGGATATGGGAACAGGGACCAGACCTCAGGACTTTCTTCTTTTCAGAGCTGTACTCCTCTCAGTGAGCCACATTCCTGCTGGCTTGCTTTCATTATGGCCCCACTCTTCCCCTTTTGGTCACCAAGGGGAACACCTTCAAAACAAAAGGGGGAGGGTGCTCTTGGCAATGCATAATCCATGGCCTGGTAGTTATGGTACCTTATAGAAGAGTGGAAAGCAAGTATAGGTTCAAACCCTTTCACTGAAGGGAGCTTAGAACATGGGTCTTTCACTCCCTAGACAAGTACCATAATCACTAGGGTATTGAGTTAAAGGTTTGTAGCTAGTCAAAAAAGATGCTCACCACCCCGCAGTGTTGCAAATGCAACTTCACTGGGCAATCAAGCTGTGAAATCTTGTCCAGGGCTCCTGGTTCCTACGTCTGATGTTGAGACAGGATCTTGGATTGGTGACAGGATCTCTCCAGGCTTTCTTCAGGAGTGTTCCGAAGGGTACACTCTCACACTTCTCTTCATATGCCATATAGCTTTCATTTCTTAATCCTTAAAATTAGCTCAAGGCTTCCTCCTAATGTATATTAATCTCGCTTCTGTTTGCCAAATATAACTGGAATTTTCTATTCTGAAGTAATCTTTTAATTCTGTTCCTTTTTCCAAACTATACTTTTTCAATTTAGTTAGCCAACTTCCTGATTCGTTTTAAGTCAGGGACAGCATTTTTCCATCTGTTCCTTTCACTGGGTACGTGTCTCAACCACAATTTAAGCTAAGCACACAGCTTGAGCTAAGCACAAAGGTCAAACTCAGGCCTGAAGGCCTTTGGGTCCCAACACATCCTACTCCTCTGTCAATCATTAGTCATGTTTTTTCTGGGACTAACATTTCAGTTTTTCATGGTGTTGATGTGCCTTCTTGGGGGAATAAGTTTGCTATGGAATATAACTGGCCAGAGGAGATCCTGAGTGAGTAGGCTCACAAGGACAAGACCTGCAGGGCTGGAGTAGGATTTAAACCTGAGAAAGCAGCCCCAAATATCATATGTGCAGCTAAAGTTAGCGATGTAAGTGCCACTTACCCACCAACAAAGGGAGCTGGAGTTGGGCCATAG
Source organism: Crocodylus porosus (assembly GCF_001723895.1). Lineage (NCBI taxonomy): Eukaryota > Metazoa > Chordata > Crocodylia > Crocodylidae > Crocodylus > Crocodylus porosus. The sequence goes on from NW_017728943.1 coordinate 61,358,303, forward strand.
ATTTGAAGGACAGAAGGGACTATTATCATTATCTAAACTGACCTCCTGCACTTCCTGTGCTCTTTGTTTACGTCTACACTGCACCTCAAAAGTGTGAGTGTAAGCCCTGTAGACATACCTAAACTAACCATAACTATCTAGCTAGGGTATTGGTAACAGAGCAGCTGTATTGGCACAGGCTTCAGCTGCTGCATACCTATCCAAGGTCGTAGGTAGGATTGTTCAGCCACTTCCTGGGCTCTGTGCTGCTTTGCCTATACTCTCACCAGTAGCCATGCTAGTTAGTTTAAAAATAACTCAAATATAGCTGTTCAAACTGCAGTTACACTTCTATATTGAGGTGTAGCCATATTTGTAAGAGCTCACTAAGTGATTCCTGCATCAAGACCATAAGTTCCAGCTAAGTCATCTACTAAAGACTTAAATTACTCCAATGTCCCTAACTAAACATCTGCAGTCTAGCCATCACCCTCTCATGTCTAGTAAGATCTGCTGCCAAGAGGACCACAATAGATGAAGCACTATATGTCCACTTAGCAAGATTAATTTAGAAGAAAAAAACTGCACAATTCTGCTGCAAGGAGACAGCTAAGAACAGTACTCTAGGGCAGTGACTCTCAACCTCTTTAGATTTAAGGCACCCCTCCATAACTCTTGTAAATTGAGTGGCACTCCATTTGAAAAGCTACTTATTACCATCTTGCACAGGTGTTGGGCAGTACGGGCAGGTGAGTGGCCAAGCAGGGAAAACCCTCAATCTTATGCTTATCTCCTCACATCTCAGGGCACCCCTCAAAAGATCTTGTGACACCCTGGTTGAGAATCACTGCTTTAGGGGCTTCCAGGCTTTGCATCCTCATTATCATAGAATCATAGAAAATGAGGGTTGGAAGCAACCTTAGGAGGTCATCTAGTCCAACCCCCTGCTCAAAGCAGGACCATCTCCAACCAAAGCTTTGTCTGGCCAGGTCTTAAACACCTCCAAGGATGGAGATTCCACCACCTCTCTGGATAACCTGTTCCAGTGCTTGACTATCCTCCTAGTAAGAAAGTTTTTCCTACTATCTAACCTAAACTTCCCTTGTTGCAACTTGAGATCACTGCTCCTTGTTCTATCGTCTTCCACCGCTGAGAACAGTCTAGCTCCATTCTCTCTGCAACCCTCCTTCAAGTAGTTGAAGGCTGCTATTAAATCAAAGGTGGAGTAGGGCAGCTCTGCCTCCACAGCAGCCAAGACACATGGTGCAGCTCCAGCTACCACAGGGCTGATTGTAGTAGCATGGTCAGCTGTTTCCCCAGTCACTCCCCCCTCAGTTAAACTACTGCTCATTATCTATGATTTGCATGCACAAATCCTTACACCACCAGTATCAAGGGAACTCATAAAAATGTTTCCAGGCTCATGAGAACAGGAACATGGCCACCTCCCTTTGCAGGGTTTGCTCCGCTTTGGAGTCTCTGAGGTGCCAGATAGAGGAGCTCCAGGCCACAGTCCAGAGACTGGGTGCCATCAGGGATGGTGAGCAGGATATAGACTCCTACTGCCAGGGTCCTTCACCCCCTGGAGGTAGAGGGTAGACCAAGGTCACCTCCCAGGACAAGGGAGGACTCGGGGATCTCCCATACTGTCCAGCCAGGGGATTGGACCAAGGTGGTCAAGGGCCCCAAGGCCCACCGCACCAAGATTCCCTTCCCCCCGCCCAGGGCTTTGCAACAGGTAGAGCCTGCAGAAATGCCAGCTCCTGTAGGCATGGGAGGATCACCCACCCCTACTCTGCCTAAGGCAAAACACAGAGTTGTCATCATGGGAGACTCCCTCCTGAGGGGGACTGAGGGGGCAATCTGCCTCCCTGGCCCCCTAGCCCAGGAAGTCTGCTGCTTCCCAGGGGCCCACATCAGGGACATAGCAGAGAGGATCCCAAAGATTATCTGGCCCTCTGACCACTACCCTATGCTCCTTATCCGTATGGGCATAAATGACACAGCTTAGTGCATCCCCAGCCAGGTTGTCAGAGACTACAGGGCTCTGGGAGGCAGGGCTTAGGGGGTTGGAGGTGCAAGTGGGTGTTTTTCGCTCCTCCTGGTTATGGGTCATGGGCTGAGGAGGGAGAGACGGGTTGAGGTAGTCAACCAAAGACTGCGGCTCTGGTGTCGTCGTGAAGGCTTCAGCGTCCACGATCACAATTTGCTCTTTGGTGAGAAAGGCAGTGGGCTGCTGGGGAGAGACAGCCTCCACCTCACCACTGGGGAGGAGGCTCTTCTCAGCCTGACTGGCTGACCTGCTTGACCAGGCTTTAAACTGAGCCAGCTGAGGGTTGGAGGGATTATTGCCACTGCTGTCCCACTGGGCAACCCTTGTAAATACAGCAAGCTAAGGCACTTAAGGGAACCCACCCCTACCCTAGCCCCAGAACAATCTGTAGGGAAGGCAGGGCCCCCAATGGGACACTTGCCTGCCTGTACACCAATGCCAGGAGCTTGGGGAACAAACAGGAAGAACTGGTCCTCCTGCTAAACAAGAATGACTATGACCTCATAGAGATAATGGAGACCTGGTGGGACTCCACCTATAACTGGGCCACAGGTATAGATGGCTATACCCTGTACAGGTGAGATTGTGCAGATAAAAGGGGTGGGGGTGCAGCTCTCTATGTCAAGGACAGCTACATGTCCCTCCAAATTGACACTGCCACCCAAGAAAGTTTACTGGAGTCTCACTGAGTTAAAATACATGGGAAACGTGGTTCAGGGGACATCATGGTAGGAGTCTACTACAGATCTCCTAACCAAAAACAAGAGCTGGACCAGGAATTCAGCAGGGAACTGGCTGAGGCTGCATGCTCTAGGTGCATAGTTGTCATGGGAGACTTCAACTACCCAGACATCTCATGGGAAGAGCACTCGGCCAAATCCGATTGGTCTCAAAGCTTCCTCATGTGCAGGGATGAGCTCTACCTGACACAAGAAGTCTACAGGCTGATGAGAGGTAAAGCATTGTTGGACCTGATACTGGCCAAAGGGGATGACATACTCAGTGACCTAAGAATCAATGGAAAGCTGGGTGATAGTAACCATGAGCCGATCAACTTTACTATCCATTGCAAAGCTGGCAAGTCAGTCAGCAATACTGAAGTCCTCAACGTCAAGAAAGCTGATTTTGACAAGCTCAGGAGACTCATTGTCAAGGCCCTAAGGGACCATGACTCAGCTGGAACAGGAGTCCAAGAGGAGTGGTTGCTCCTCAAGGGAGTGATCCTAACAGCACAAGGGATGGCCTTCCCATCTCGGAGGAAGGGTAGTAAAAGGGCTTACCAACCCCCTTGGCTCAGAAGGGAACTTGAAGACCTCCTACACCTCAAAAGAGAGACTTATAAAGGATGGAAGTACCACCAAGGAGGAGTACTCAGCACTGGTCCATACCTGCAGGGAGCAGATCAGGAAAGCCAAGGCTGCAACCGAGCTCCATCTGGATTCACATATCAAGGGTAACAAAAAGTTGTTTTTCAGATACGTAGGGAGTCAGAAAAAAGCAAGGATAACACTGAACCCTTGCTGAACCAAAGAGGACAGCTGATAACCGACACCCAGGAAAAGGCCAACCTGCTTAATGGGTACTTTGTGTTGGTCTTTCATCAGTCCAATGGGACCGCCCTGCCTAGCAAGATGTGGGACAGCCAGGGTGAGGGCGTATTTATACCCAGCATCGGTGCTGATCTAGTAAAGGATCAGCTTGAGAAGCTGGACTCCTTCAAGTCAGCTGGTTCTGGTCCTAGGGTACTCAAGGAGCTGGCAGGTGTCATACCACAACCATTGGCAAAAATATTTGAAAATTCATGGCACTCAGGTGAAGTACCTGAAGACTGGAAGAAGGCCAATGTGATACCCATCTTCAAGAAAGGGCGGAAAGTAGATCCTGGGATTACAGGCCAATCAGATTGACCTCAATCCCCAGTAAAATTCTGGAGAAAATTATCAAGGAGACCCTTCTGGATAAGCTGGCTGAGGGCAACATCCTGAGGGATAGCCAGCACAGGTTTGTTGTAGGTAGGTCTTGCCTGACCAATCTCATCTCCTTTTATGACCAGGTGATGTATCACCTGGACAAGGATGAAGATATTGATGTCATATACCTGGACTTTAAAAAAGTCTTTGATCTGGTGCCCCATGACCTCCTCATGGAAAAATTGGCCAACTGTGGCCTTGGCTATACCACAGTCTGATGGCTGGGAAATTGGCTCCGAGGTCAAACCCAGAGAGTAGTGGTCAATGGCAGTGAGTCATTATGGTGCTCCATGACCAGTGGCGTCCCCCAAGGCTCTGTCCTTGGACTGGTTCTCTTCAACAGCTTTATCAACAATGTGGACACTGGTGTCAGAAGTGCACTGGCTAAGTTCGCCAATGACACTAAACTTTGGGGCATAGTGTCCACACCTGAGGACAGGCTAGTTATCCAGGCTGACTTGGAAAAGCTTAGTAAGTGAGCGGACACAAACCTGATGATGTTCAATACCAACAAATGCAAGGTACTCCACCTCAGGAAAAAAACCCCGTGGCATACTTATAGGCTCGGCAGTGCTACCCTTACTAGCACCACTGCCGAAAGAGATTTGGGGGTCATGATTGACCACAAGATGAATATGAGCCACCAATGCGATGTCACAGCTGGTAAAGCAAACAAAACCCTGGCTTGCATCTATAGATGCTTCTCAAGTAAATCTCAGGATGTCATCCTCCCGCTGTACTCAGCCTTGGTGAGGCCGCAGCTGGAGTACTGCATCCAATTCTGGGCTTCACAATTCAAGAAGGATGTTGAGAAGCTTGAGAGAGTCCAGAGGAGAGCCACGCACATGATCAGAGGGCAAGGAAATAGGCCTTATGAAGAGAGGCTGAGAGCCATGAGACTCTTCAGTCTGGAAAAGCGCAGGCTCAGGGGGGACCTGGTGGCTGCCTATAAGTACACAAGGGGTGTTCATCAGGGTCTGGGAGACTGTCTGTTCACCAGAGCGCCCCAAGGAAAAACAAGAACCAATGGTCATAAACTCCTCCAAGACTGTTTTAGGCTGGACATAAGAACAAATTTTGTAACCCAGGCAGTACTCCAAGAGGTACCCCCTCTCCAATTGAAGGGATCAAAGCAGGTGCACAAGCGCTGTGGGAGGTGTAGGGACTTTCCTCCCCCTACAGAGCAGAGCCAGACCACCAATGGAGACTGAACCATATACCTTTTAATACTGGGAACATAACAGGCATAAATCAGAGGATATAGCAGACACTACAAAGCCCCAAGGAGGCAGGATTCAACAACGGTTAGACACTTACAATCATTGACAAAAAAACAGGGTTAACAAAATAAAACACAAACAGCAGAACAAACAATACGGGTTGGTGAAATATAAAAAAGGCACAAAATGCCAGATGACAAGGAAATATAGGGCCTTGGTACCTGGAGGGGGAAACACAATGAATGGCCCCTTTTCACTGCAAGATTTGCTTCTTGTTAGCTCACTCACCCCAAGTCACTTCAGCCAGGACTTGACCCCAGATCTCCCATGTGGTGGGCAGGAACACTGCTACACAGCCACCGCTGGTGGCACTACCCCAGCCTGCTAGCGGTCTTGACCTTCCTGGAGCCCCGGCCTCACGTTGAGCTGCCTGGCCTCTGATTGGAGGAGCTGGAAGCAGAGCTGGGAACCCCTCAGGTCACTGCTCAGATCCTGGCTGGAGCTGGGGAGCCTCTCCAACTGGCTGCAGCCTCTCCCAGGGGATCCTGGAGCCCAGTGGGGGCCTCTCCTGCCGGCCGCACGCCGCGCTGCTGAGGGCCCCACTGATGCCTGCAAGTCCTGCTCTTTCAGGCTCTTCCGGGGCACTGCTCCTGCCCCACTGGCTCAGCTCTGTGAAGCTCCTTCCTTGTTGTTTCTCACTGGTCTCTCCTGAGTCAGCCCATGCTGTCCCTTTTATCCCCCTCCAGGTGAAAGGGAATCCCAAGTCCTCTAATCATTTTTTGCCCTTTCAAAACCCCTGGACCAAGTCACTGCCAGCCAGCCCGTCACAATTTCTTTACTGTCTAAGCCCCCAGGACCTGGAACAGATTTCCTCCAGATGTGGTGCAGGCACCTACTCTGGACTTATTCAAGACTGAATGCTTATCTTGCTGGGGTCCTTTGACCCTAGCTGACTTCCTGTTCCTGGGACAGGGGGCTGGACTTGATGATCTTCAAGGTCCCTTCTAACCCAAACATCTATGAAATCTATGAGACAGGGATCTAGGTGATTATTTTGCTCAGTAATATGACATATGCAGTAGCAGTAACAGTGATATCTTTAGTTTCAAACAAAGACAAATTAAGGATTATGCATTTATCACCAGAGGCAATTGCCATGGAGACCCCAAATGGCTATATATAGGTGATATTACTCAGATAACTGGATTTCCCCAAGGCCAGACAAAGAGAGAACCCTAACCAGCATTTATTTAGTGTTTTTGTCTCATTTTGGCATGGAACTCTTCTACATGGTTTTATATGGTATAAAAAGGTAAGGTCAGCCCACTGGAAAATATCAGAATCAACAACTGGAGTTTGGCAATGCACAGTTAGACACCACTATTGAAGGCCTCTAAACCAGCATTTCCCAACTTTTTTCATCCCATAGCACACTTACTTAAATAAAAAAGCACCAGGACACATTGGATGCAGAGCTGGGGGGGAGGGGTGTGGCTAGCCGGACACCGACAGGGGGTAGCACGTTGCCAGCTGCACTGCATTTTGGACTGGAGCCATGCCCCATGGCTGCCTGGAGCAGGTGGAGGGGCATGGCTCCAGCCCAAAATGCCTTGGCATACCTGGATGTGTATCACATCAAAAATCGTGCTAATACGCTAATACTCAATAAAAATAGGCTACTGCACATTAACCATCACTAAAAAAGTGTGTGCTTTCACTACTTCGAAGTAAGGCAGCCTAATGTGCATTTATTTAGTATCTCACATGAGCGCGGAGGCTGCTTTGACGTGTTGTAATTACAGCGCGTTGGAGCAGACTCAACTGAGTCTGCTGGAACATGGCAACTACTGCACTCCAGCAATCTCCCACACCTTGTGTATCAGCAGCCCATGCTTAAAAATGGTGGTGAGACAATGATACACAAGACTCTGTGGCACTTTAATTACAGCTACTCTTGGAGCCACCCTAATTAAAATGTGCCCCACCCCCACCATGTGTAAAAGTGCTCAGAGGTACTGAATTAAATATGCCTTAGGAAATGTCATTAATGCACATGTAGATGCACCCACTGTCTGCACAACTTTAAGATTTTAAAATCCAGCCCAGATTCTCCTATCCCCATCTTTTATGGGGTTAATAACTAGACTCCCTCAGAGGTAGCTTGACATTGGTTTTTATCCATAGCAGTTGGTGACTGAGCTGTGAGTGATGTTTTCAGAAAAGCCGTACTCTGTTCTATGGGTAGCAATAAAAGGAAATCATAAAGAGCATAGTATTTTACATACCAGATCGGATAATCAGTCTATGTAGTTCAGCCTCCAGCCTCCAGCAATGGACAATAGGCAAAGTATGGGATGAAAACTTAATAAACATAGCATGACATGAAATGATGCAGATGATTACATGTATGTGCAAAGGAGAAATATTCCTTCCTGCCCCCACAGAGGCAATCATCGTTTTGTGCCCTAGAGCATGAAATCCTATTATTCTTATCTTAGTTTATATAATGAAAAATATAGGCCCCCTGAGCTTCTGCACGTCTTCTACTAAGTGCTCCTATCAGCAGATATCAATGGCAGCAGAAGATGCTTGACATCTTGTAAGACTTAGCCCATAATTACTCTTATCAGTCATTTAAATAGAAAGAGGGCTGAGCAGTCATGTATGCTGTACTTTCATTTAATTGTGATATACATTTAATTCTGTAATCATTTAAAACACAAGGCACTGGTCCTTTTAGAGATTCTAATGCTGGTGACAACAGGTTTTCAGCCATCAGTTCATAAAAAATATAAATTATTGCATCTTCCTTGGGGGTAGGTGTGTAATAAACCTATTAAAATATACATGATCATGCATTAAACTGCATCCTTGATAATATTTCCCACCATAGATGTCTCAACAGTTCTTCCTTCTGTTTCTAGTTGCAACAACAAAGTACTTCTAACCTGAGCCAAACTAATTACCCTTGTCACAGCCATATGAAGCCTTTGTTTCACCTCCCAGGAAATCATTATCTGCCATGATCTACCATCTGCCTTGATGGCTTTGTTTATATTATGGACTGAGTCTCTCAAAGTCTATATTATCTGTCCCTTGTGGCATCTAAATATTGATTAGCACTGGTCAAAGGGGATATTTTAACAACAATTTAGCACTTAAATAGGCCAGTGACTTTGACCTTCATGTACGTTTGTGAAGATTTGCTGGTCAGATTTTTCTGCATCTCCCAGTAAGTAGATGCTGAGGTACATTTAAAGTATTATTTTCTGAATATTACTTCTCAATATAAGCAGATGATGTAGTTGCCACAGGGATGTTATATGATGTTGCATTTCTGATGGGCATGCTACTACATACCAAATACAACTCTACTTGGAACCTTGAAAATAATTGTTCTTCATAGATGTCCTGTGGTGTACAATTCTAATATTATAAAAGTCTGTCTGTCTATCTGATTTACCCCCTCTATTCCTTAGTCCCAAAACGGTACAGTTGGCGTGGTACCAACCCTCACATGAAAGTAGCGAGACTGAATTCAATTATGCTTTTAAAGAGATCAGAGAAGACAGAGTACCTTTGGGATGGAAATTGTTATGATTTCAATAATTCCATTTAGAATACATGCACACACATATACATTATATTATATAGCTATAAAAACATAACTGACAAGATAAGGTAGGCAAGTTTCATATATAGATTTGTGTGTGTGTATATATATTTCTCTCTGTGTGTATTAAAGCGTGTGTGTGTGAGAATATACACACCTGTATGGCAAGATATATATTTAACTTGTTTTAATGGTCACAGATGAGAAGGGAGTAGAACAATGGTAAGGGTTATCTTATTTAAATAAAGCTATTATTTATAAAGGGCTCATCCCCTCCAAACTCTCCTTGCCTCAGAGGTAGTTGCAGGTACTTAGCACCATACAGGATTTGGGCCACTATGATAAAGTTCATGACCTGTTTTTGCACCCCCTCATAAATTCTTGCATTGTAAGTAATACAGGGAAGTCCTTGCTCCCCAGTCAGAAAAAAAGATTACGGTCATTTAATTTTTAGCATCATTATTTGTGATCTCAAGAATCTGTAAATAAAGCTCTTTGCTGGGAATCCCTGGAGCAGATGTTTATATCTTTGGGCAGCAGAGGCAGAGCCAAGTTGACTTACTCATTTGGAGATGAATGAAACATTTTCCTTCAGGTACCCTGCCAAGATGCATTCCCCCTTCATCACCAATATGCTACTCCAATATCAAGCTGCCATTTTCCAATAGGAAATGTTGACAAAAGGCCAATAAACAATGTATACCACACATTGTGTACTGGCCTTTTGTCAACATTTCCTGTTGGAAAATGGCAGCTTGATAGCAGAATAGAGATCAGTAATCAAACCAGTCTGAGGAACTATTATTTAGAATTCATCTGCAATGCCAAGTAATGAAGATTTTTTAACAGCATCTGGATGCATTTTATTTTATAGTCTTAAAGAGTAAAACTTATTTATATTTTTTGGTTAGTTAATTTTAAAAATAAGCTAATAAAATATAAGCTGTTTACCATCTTCACCATGGTAAAAACTACAGGCAACATTCTGGCCTGGTTTAAGTAAATGAAAAAACTCCCTTTGGTTCAATAATGCCAAGATTCCAGTGTAGGTTTTGTATCTGTGTTGACAATTATTCAGGACTGATAAACTAAAGTAGGGATGTCTAATGTTAGCAGTTCAGTGACTTTCTGTATGTGATCATGAGAAGCTGACTTTTTTTTCCACAACCTTCCTACACTTCAGGTCAGGCCTGTATTTCCTGCACTCTCCAAAGGATTGTGAATTTTTTGGCAGGAGATTAAGATTTGTTCGGAGGCGAGGTTGGGAAATATTCTTTTGATGTATTGTCTTTTCTTGTGTTGAGAAAAGCTGTTGGTTTGCTACTGCTGTGTGTGTCTTCTCTGAACTGCACTCTTAATCCAAAAATGTCAAAACAAATATAAATATTTATAAAACTTTACGACTAAAGTAAATTCAGAGTCCTAGCAAGCACCAGCTAAAGTTAAAAGAAAGATCACCATTGGGTTCAGAGGGTTTTGGATTATATCCTTACAACCTGATGTGGCATAGTCCATGTATTTAATGAAATAGTATTAATTGTTTCGAAGTATTCAGATGGCAGCTGAATATTGGTGAAAACTCTCACAGATCCCTAAAGTTTTATGTGTGTTAGACCAAACCATTTCACATAGAACAGATCATATTGGAAAGTGTGTTATTGTTATTGATTATTCACTATGCATTATCTCCTAGTCAAAGTTTCAGTTGTCCAATCAGGAGGGAGAAATTAAACTATAGGACTTGAGTGACCAATATAAAGGAATTAATACTTAAATTTTTATTTATATTTGTATTACTTTACAATAGAAATATAATGCATTAACAGACAGACCTATCAATTACCACAGCTCAAACCAGGTAATGCAGCAATATTCAGAATTAATCAATTAATTCCCAAATCACTAGGCATGTCTACACAGTGGGCTTAACTTCACGTTAGCATAGTTTACTGTGCATCTACACATGCACATGCTTACTTCACAGTAAACCTCCCTAGTCCCAAGTAAATTTGCAAGTAGCAAATTTACTTGAAATTAGTAATAGCGCTATAGGACTCATGTATATGTCTAACTGGGATCAAAATTTGCTCCTGGTCAGCCATCCAACAGGGAGCAGGAGATAGCTCCGTGCCCCCCAAGAGCTGTGGTGGGCTCCACCACAGCAGCCCAGGTAGGGACTATATCCCCCTCCCCCAGCAGTAGGGAGATCCAAGCCCCTGCTCAAGATAGCAAGCTATCTCCTGCCCCCTGGTACACATGGTTCCCTGAGATCCTGGGGCTGGCCAGAAACTGCCCTGGTTAGAGGCAGGTCCCAGCCCCCTGTCCCTATCCACCAGTGGGGTAGCTCGTAGTGAGCCAACTGCTAGTTACCCCACAGGTGGATCAGGGCAGAGGCCTGGGACCTGCCCCTGCCCTGCAGCTCTTTCCAAGTCCCATGCCCTTGATCAAGGAGCCAGGGCCAGGAGCTCCCTGCTGCTGGGGCAGGAGGACATTGTCCCTACCCCAGCAGCAGGCAGCCAGCTGGACCCAAGAGACAGCTGTCTCCTGGCCAGGTGCTCCCTGCCAGCCCCTGGAGCTCACCCCAGCGGTCGCAGAGCCCCACTGCAGGGCTGCAGGAAACTGGGTGCAAATCTTCTCTCTAATCCGTGTATGCGTAGGTGTCTGCCCAAAAGGGTTTACACCAGATTAGCTTACACCAGTGTAAACTTAGGCTGAAGTAAATGCATGTGTAAACACACCCAATCTCACTTGCCACTCTCTTCAGAGTATAAATTTGACAACTGGCCATAAGCTAAAAATGTATTATCCAGACTTTTGATAAGTGTGGATGAATGACAAACATCTTTCCGGGAAAATCAGAACATGATTATGGAGACAGAATTCTCAAGATTAAGAATATTCACAATTAATGTTTCAACCAACTTTTCTAGGGATTCTTGTCATTTAATTAACAATCACATCATAAACCTATCTGACCCTGTCATGTACACCAGCACTAGCAGTGTGAGCCAGGCACTTTCATTTTGAAAGTACCATAAGTATGCATTGCGAATTTGCTAAAATACCTACTATCTTCACAATTGACTAAACCAAAACCCTTGCGGCATTTGGAGTCATAGAGAAGTGGGACTAGAAGAGACCTCAAAAGGTCCTCCAAGCCAATCTCCTGTCCAAGGTAGGAAACATCTTATTTTGTATACAGGGATCAAACCTATGAACCTGGTATTATTTCCATCACACTAACCAACTGAGCTAATCTAGATCAGCATGAGCCAGGTTCTAAAAATTGCAGATTTGTCTTCAAAAAAAGATGTTATTTTTCTGTGAACCACTAAATACACCAGGCACGCACTTTGCCTTCAGTATGTTTTAATGTCAGATAAAAGTATCATTACCTCTAGTACAATAACTTTTTAGCAGTGCTGATCTGGCTAAAAAGATGATTATTAAATATGTGGCAATTTAACAATACACAGTATTAAGATATCACCCTGGCAAGTTTTTTCAAGTTGTAAAGGTTAATATTTAATCTTTGGCCAGGTTTCTAGAGTGACCTGAAAAGACCTTTTAAAGTAAATAAATAAATAAATAAATATGCCTTCCAAGCCCAGGGAGGATGAGAACGTATGCAAACATCACTAGTACATATTTAGAGCCAGTATTTTGCCCCATGCAGGTGCCTATCAAATGAGTCCTAACATTGGAGCTGGCCTTTCTCTCCTGCACTCTAGTTGTATCTACACTGCTAAAACTCATTGCCTTTAAGTAAGTTATGCAGGTATAAAATAGAATACCTGCTTATTTTTACATATAACATTATTGTGTTCAGCTGTATTCTGGCTGGGAAGGCCTCCCTTTTCCTTCCCAAGATTGAGTGCTAGCGATAAAACCTACATCATGGTGGGGGTCACAGTTCTTACTGATGGGTCAGAAAATACATGAAGAAAATGTGCAGGCTGTGCCTAGGCCCTGAACTGGAATTCCAGTGATCTCACTCCAGAGTCCCATGGAAGGAACAGTTTCTCCTCAGGTTTATCACAGCCAGAAGAGGTAAGAAGCATCTGCCCTATACTGTTTCTTGTACCTTGAGGGTTTCTTTCCAGTGAGTTCCCATATGCTGTGCCTGCCAGCATTCAGCGGGTTTTTAAGAAAAATGTGTCCTCTTTTGTTTAGTTGCCAAGATCTTATGTAGAGTGGTGATTTCCACCTGGCTACTTGCCAGGGGAACAGTTTTACTCCAGTACGGGCTACAGTCAGAGATTGGGATGCTGATTAAATAGCCTCTTGGTATTTATGTGTAGAAAGAGGATTAATGGCTCATTCTGAGAGCAGTACTTAGATTCCTCTTCAGCAAAATTCATCCAGCTGCAAGCTGCCTTTGGAAGGCTTTTCATCCTGGCTAGGTACAAACATTCAAAAAGCCCAAAGCGAAATCAATCTAAAGGTGCTACAGAAGTGATATTTGTTGTGTGACCCCCCCCCCGCCCCCCAGAGCACTCTATAGCCATGCCCACACAGAAGTGCTGAAGAGCACTTTAAAAATGCCCAATCGGGTAACAAATTAACCCTCATTTAATGATGGTTCAGATGAAGGCGCTCCAAGACAGGGCACCTTCATTAACTTTTGTTTGTCTCTGCATGTGAACAGGACTGGGCTGCATCCACTCAGCCCCACCCCCAGTGCTGTCTTCAGGCTGGAAGGGGGAAAAGACAGGGTGGGGAGCTCTGGTCTGAGGTTTGCCCAGCCTGTGCCTGAAGCGGGGGCAGGTAGATTGGAATCCCACACTTGGGGGGGACACTCCAATCCACATGCCCCCCCCAAGTGTGGCTGGCACACCTCAAACCAGAGCTCCTTCCCCTCCCTTCTCCCCTTCCTGTCCTGAAGACAGCACAGGAGCTTGGGGGGCGGGAGGAAAGGCTAGGGAAGAGAGGCTGCAGACATGCAGCCTCTCCCTGCTGGATCAGCTCCAAAGTGGAGCTCAATCCCCACCGCACAACCGAATAGTAAATATCTGTTGGGTTGGAAGGCTTGCTGTAACTCATGACACTTTCTGTGGAGCACCCTGAGTTACAGCAGGGAGCTGCACATCTGTCTACACCCTACGTTAGGCAGTTTTCTTTAAGTGGCATAGTTTAGATCATGTTTAAGCCCTGTGGTCAGATGGCACGGTCTTTCCAATGGTGTGGCAAGATTCGCTTTGTATTGGTCATCCAGTCTGCCACTGAAAAATGAGCCCCACCCTCTCATGCTTGCCTTGCATACATCAGACCCAGAACAAAGACAGGAAAACAACCCAGAAATTCTTCATCTACCCACTGTGGCTTTTGAGAGGTCTGTCTTTTGAGATCACAAGAGCAGAGGCAAGACCTACCTTTAGAGCATCCTAGCCACATTTTTTCATGTGTGGTTTGTAAGAAGCAAAAATGGGCCTTATCTGTTAGTAGCAGCCTCAAGAGGTATGTAAAACATACTCATACACATCATAACTGCAAAGGGGTTGCTCAAAACTAGAAATGGCCCTACAGCCTACTTCTATCTTTAGGAATGAATTCCATTGTCCCTTAGCTATTGTGGGCACATCTGTATGTGCAATAAGAATAGGCTCCAGTGCAGTTCATGCCAGTTTTTTGCTCCTGGGTGCAATGTTTAGATGTGTGCCTGGGATCCAACATGTTGAGCTGGAGTGGGGCAGCCCCAGCTGGCAGAGGATCCAGGGGGGTCAGCCTACCAGCCTGGAGCTTCTCTGCCCCATTCTGCAGAGGGGCTGGCTGGGGCACAAAGGGCTCTTGTCACACAGGAGCTTGGCAAGTAGTCCCCACACTGGCAGGCAGTCCTGACACTGTAACACCCTCATGATGCAGGCACCACCTACACATGTATTGCAGTGGAGTAAATAACTCCACCAAAGATAATACATGTGTCAGGCAGTACTCTCCTACAGCAGAGTTAATTAATTTACTCCAGCCTAATAACATCGGATATATAGACCACGATGCTCTACTGTGGAGCTAATTAGTTAAATCCACAATAAATTGCATGTGTAGATGCCCCCCATATCATCTCTCATGCAAAGGCCAAGAATTTAGCTAAGTTACAAGTTACCATTGTGTCTGAGCACCCTACAACACCCTTGTGAGTCAGTATATCCATAGGTGATACATAATTGCTATAGTGGAGGGGTACAACTCTGTGCTGCCACTGCACTGGGGAGAGGGGTGTACAACTCTGTGCAGCCAACACTACTACCACTGCCAGGTGTTGGGTCTGGCCAGGCTGCAGCCCTTCTCCCTGCCACTGGTGCAGAAATCTGGGGGGACATGTGCCCCCCCTATGCCCTCCTGACACATTGCTAATGAGTGTAGTTCAGGGCAAGACCCTTGTGAGGCAGTGAAGTGTAGCCTCCCATTTTAGAGCTGGAAAACCTGAGGGACAGAGAAGTTACCTGACTTACCCAAAGCCATGCAGGAAGCCTGCAGCAGAGCAAGGACTTAGTCCCAGATCTTGCAAATAATAAGCAAATACCTCAACTTCTCAACCGTCCTTTCCCTCCTCCAGTCAGGTTTTGTGCAGGAAAGGTGGCCTTCAAACCTGTATAAATAAGAGCAAGAGTATAAATGGAGTGTGTCTTTCATATCTGGTAGGGAAGAGAGGAAAAAAGATGGAGCTGCTAAGCAGTACTACCCCACTGTCCCAGGTGCATATTCCTTGATGCTTGAGCAGCAAAGCTCCATGCTTCCCAGTCTTCACTTATTCAGTAGGGGAGCTATATTGTCACTAAAATAATAGGTACAGAAGGATCTTCTATTTTCAAGCCAAATTCTGATCTGGTCTAATTGTTGCCCAAGGCTCAGAAACGTAATAAATTTACCTCACAACTCCCTCTGTAAAATGCTATTATTACTCCCCTTTTACAGATGAGGAAACTGAGGTATCAGAAGACAAGCAAGTTGCTCAAAGTTATACAGTGAGTGAATGGCTAAGCTAGAATCCATGTCAGCTGACTTTCATGCTACCAGTCTATCATTAAGGCCTTTCCTCTGAAGGCAGAATATACACACACAGAGCGCGTCTACACAAGACGCTTTAGTCAAGATTCAAGCGATTTACCATGCAATAAGCATCATCATCTTATCTCCCAGCTCCCCCCCACATCATAGGGCCAGGACTTGTAGATAAGCATCTCCCAGCCTGAGCCCCACAGCTGCCTACCCAAGGCTGGGAAATAAGACTCTCCCATCCCTGGACCCATGATTGCAGAGTGGTGGCTAGGAGCACCCTGTTGCCAGGGCAGGGAGACATTGTCCCCACCCAGGCTGCAGTGGCAGAGCCTGCCCTGGCAGCAGCCAGCTCCCAAGAGTAGGGACCAATGTCCAAACCCTCACCAGCTGTCTTCTGCCCCCATGTTCCCTGCCAGCCCTTGGGCTAGCACCCATGGGGAGCCCCTGAGCTCTCCCTGCCCGCCCTGGGGGACTGGTACAGGGCTAGTGGGGGCAGGAGAATACTGCTGCCGTGAGCAGTATCACAGTTCCTGCTTCCCCACATGTGTAGGTGCCTGCCCAGGATGGGTTTACTCTATAGTAAATTACTCCAGAGTAATCCTGAAGCATTTGCACATGTAGATGTGCCCTCATTTTCATAAACATTGTATATGAGGAGGGAGTCTCAGTATGTGTGTGTGTGTGCATGTATAAATTTGCCCTTACTTTTAAGAAGTCACTACTCAGTAGGCACATCTACACATGCTGCTGTATCTGTTGGGTTGTAAAGCTTGCTCATGGCACTTCCTGTGCCACGAGCACAGAAAGTGCCATGGCATGCCGTTGTTACTGTGCCTTTTGGAAATACTAAAAGAAGGCACAGTAACAGCCCATACTGCACCATGCGCACTGCGCACGGTTATTTTTAGGCACTGCACCGCCGTAGCAACATGCTATAATGGGGGAGTGTGTTGGGGGAGTGTGTTGCTACAGCAGTGTAGCTGCAGCATCACATTTTTGTCCTGCAGAGGCTACCTCACGTGATGGTGGGCACTTTGTAAATATGTCAGTTTTCCACTAATGTTCCTCCTCATTTGCTGAAAGTATTTGGAAGTCAGGAACTGCAGGTTATTCCAAATGCAATGCAAATAGTCTAAGAGCATCAGTTATGCTAAGCATTCATAGGAAAACACTAAGTTTAGCACAATTCCAAAGCCAATGCCCTGAGACATAAAAAGCTCAGTTCCTAAAGTTTCTCTTGAGCCATCAGTTCTACACTGTTGTACAGTTATCATTCCAAAAATAACTCCAGGGCCTGGCTATCTACTGTGTTAAAGATGCAGCACCTCAAGTGGCTACCTTGGATAATGCAACTGGGCACCAAACTTCCAACTGAAGGTATTAATTAACAATTAAATATGTGTATATCCTATTTACAGAGCACATAGGAAGTATTTGTATTGACTTTGGACATCTTTTCCCCTTCAGGATGCAATTGTTAATGCAGGTTTCAAACTGTGGTAACACAATTTGCAGGCCCAAAGCCAGCAATGATTTTTTTTGTGCCCATTGAACTCAATTGATTTCAATGGAAGCAGTAACCTAGAGGAAATAAAAACAGCAGCTTGCAAAGGTACGAGCTCATGGGCTTTTGAAACAATACATAAGGGAGGACAGATTCAGTTAAATCATCTCTGGACCTTCATTCACAAGTTATCAATTCCAGTGGAGACTCAGCAATCAGAGAGCAGCAGCGCCATCTTGAGTTCACCTGAGAATTAAAGAAACAGATAAACAGTCACTTTTGACTACAAGCCAAAGCATGTTATAGCTGAATGCAAAGATATATTTATTTTTCCCTGTGTATTCCAAAAGAAAACTGATTGTCTATCTGTTTTCTTATCTCAGCCTAACTGAAAAATAATATGTTCTTAAACAGTTGTCACAACACAGCTCGTCTCTCAGTTCTTTAAGTGACTAACACACTTTTTTATTGATTTCGGGATTTGCTTCTTATACAAGTTATAGCTCCTGCCTTGGCAAGGTCTCATGGAATCTGGTAAATGTTCCTTTATGGTTCGCATGCAGTATGTGTGCGTGTGTGTCCCAAGACTGTGGAATGTTATTTCATGTGCTGGGTTTTGCTGCATTTTCCTATGTGCTCTGTAAATCAAGATCCACATGAAGGCTAGTAGATCTACATTGCAACTCAGAGAGGAGAATTTTTCCCTGTCTTAAGGGAAGAAGACATGGCTTCATAGCTGAAGAATGTGAACATGAAAAACATGGGGACTGGTGGCAAAATCTCATGTTCAGAGCAAATATGGGAAATGATTTACAGCCCTGGATAATCTATATGCTCTGTTTACTTGCTGTGCAAAATTTGGTGCTGCAAACTCTTCCCAGGCACCCTGCCAGTGTGTGTTTCAGTCCTGATTAGGAAAAAATACTCATTTAGTCTCTTTTGGCCATTCAAGTCTTAGTGTCTCTGCTGGGTGCTAATGGAGGGCCCACAGTGGTGACAATATATGTGAGGGGAGTAACTGCCCAGTAGGAACTGGACTAGGGTTAAGTGGGTATTCTAGGGGAGACTGCTTTCTGATGGTACTCTCTATCAGGTAGTATTAAACAAATGGCAACTGAGAAACAAATATGCATAAAGCTGGGGAACCCTGATAGGTAACAACACACTGTTGCCCAGAAATACCAGATCCAGAGACCTTTGTAAGTAACTTGGCTTACTGTGTCCTTTTGGAGACAGTATGAGATATGCAAATTCAATTACTTGCAGATTGAGGTCTCCCAAGTGAAGGGCACACCTCTCTCTGCATCTCTGGTTGTTTTAAGGGACTAAGCCTTACATAAAGCATGGTGGGGAAGTTTTCTGGGGTATGTGGCTTGGGCTAGGGCTCCAAGTAGCTCATTAGTCACAGGGCAACATTAGTTCTCTTGGGTGCCAAAAATGACAGATAAATGCCTCAGTACCTTAAGAGCTATACCTACAAAGACAGTGCCTAAATTTTAGTGCCTGGTGACCTAGTAGAATCTATAGCCCACTGGTTAGTGCCTGATGGAGAATTAAGCACCTCAGAGTGAGCCCCAAAAAACAGCTCCATTTAAGCAAGAAGCCACCTAAGTGAGGCAATGCAAAATGCTAAGAAGAGGAGTGCAAAAAAGGGCCAGTCTTCAATTAGCCTTCACAACCCTAAACCTCTTCTGGGGCTAGCTGCTTACATTTAACAAGCCCTTTCCCACAAAGCAAGGGGGTGATACTCATGCTCCCACTCTTCTCCAGTAGCTGGCACATGCACATGTTGATTGGGAGACCTGAGTTCAGTTTGCTTCTCTACATGAGAGGATTTGGATCTGCTCTTCACTTCCCAGATGAGTGGCCTAACCTTCAAACTATGGGATAGTCTCATTATCCCACTGAAATATCATCCCTATCCAAACAATCCAATACAAATTCATTGCCTAACCTATTAGCAAAACTACACAATTACCCTAACGCACAAAAGACATAACACCCTAACTTGTTACAAGTAAAGAAGAGGGAGCATGGTGGCCAACATCCGGGTGCTGCAAATATTGTAAAAATATACTCAAGAGATCCAAAGAAGAGGGCCATGACCCCCAACCCCTACCCTCCCAATACAGAAAGGCAAAAACATCCATAGTCCATATCAAACTGACCATGGGGTGAAATTCCTTACTGACCCCAAATATGGTGACTGGTTTGTTCCTGAGTTGGAAGGCAAGGCCCTCTAGCCAGGAATCTCCGGGTTTCAGTCCCAACAGGAGCACTGGGACACATCAGTCAGAATCCAAAGCTTTGGCTGCAGCCAATACCCAATGCTTCTAAGGAAAGCAAAAAATACCCCAGCAGTCTTTCCTGCCCAAGCACAGGGGGGCTGGACCTGATGATCTCATGAGGTGCTTTCCAGCCCCTAACATCTATGGATCTATGAAAAGAAAAGCCCTGATCTGTGTAGCAACAGGTGTGGAAACCACAAGCATGGGAAATACCTACAGTAGAATATAGGCATAGATACTTAGAGATCATCCCTGATCAATGTTTATCCAACCTCTTTTTTAACACCTCCAGTAATGTAGATTCCACAGCTTCCTTAAGCAGTCTATTCCACTGCTCTAACAGTGAAAGTTTTTCCTGATATCTAATCTAAACTTACTATGCTGCAGTTTCAAACCACTGGTTTCCGTTCTACTCTCTGCAGCAAGAGGTATTTTTCTTCTTTATAGCAGCCCTTTAGCAGACTGCTTTCATGTTCCCTCTTAAGTGCCTTTTCCACAAACTGAACACTTATTTCCTTCAGTCTCTCCTCATATGACTTGCTATCCAAGCCCCTTATCATTTTTGTCACCCACATCTAGACACTCTTAAACTTTTCGATGTCCTTTTTAAAATGTGGAGCTCAAAACTGCACCCAGTACTCTAGATGTGGCCTATCCTGTGCCAAGTAAAAAGGGACTTTCACCTCATGTCTTGCACCTGATGTTTCTATTGATGCTTTCTAAAATCATATTTCCTTTTTTTGCAGCTGCATCACACTGCAGATTCATACTGAGTCTGTGATCTATCAAGACTCCAATATCCTTCTCTGTAGTGCTGCCATCCAAAAATATTTTATATTTATGATTATTCTTTCCAAGGTGTAGCAACTTGCATTTGTTAGCACTGAACTTCATCCTGTTAATTCTAGCGAGGGTGGCCATCATAGAGGACAGTCCAGTTGTCTTCTATCCTTATTGATACAAAGCCCGATGCCTTTATGTCCTCTATTTTTCTCTTGAAGAGGAAGTTTTTCTTCAAGAGAAAAATAGAGGACATAAAGTCATCAGGTTTTGTATCAATAGAAGACAGAGGACATAGTAGCAGAAAACTGGAATGTTTTCTATAATGGCCACCCTAACTCCAGCCCAGTTTTCCAATCCATCAGGATCCTTCTGAATTGCACTTGCATCCTCTAATGTGTTCCCAGTCCTTCCCAGTTTTGTGCCATCTGCAAACGTGCTCAGGAAGCTCTCCATTCCAGCATCCGGATTGTTAATAAATGCATTGAACAGCACTGGGACCAGGACAGACCCGTGGGACTCCTGCCTTTTATAATTACTCTTTGCTTGCCAGGGTCTGTTTACCTTAAAGTGATTTTGCCTAGCCCACATTTCTCCACTTTGCTTACAAGAAAGTAATGTTCTTAGTAAATCCATGCTGACTGCCTGTGATTCGCCTTCCCTCTGCTCCAGTAACTTCCCAGGTATGGAAGTGAAGTTACCTGTTTGTAGTTCTGTAGGTCCTCCTTTTTAAAGAGGAGCATTGTGTTGGCCCTTTTCCAGTCCTCTAGTATCTCACCCATCTCCTACAGCTTCAAAAATATTATAGCCAAGGGCTCTGAGATCTCCTCTGCTAGTTCCTTCAGTACCCTGGGATGAACTCCATCAGACCCTGCTGATTTGAATTCATTCAGACCCATCAAAAGCTCCCATGAGAGTTTCTTTTGTAATCTCATCCCTTAGCACATTCCCTTCCTTACCCAAATAAACTTTACATCTAGCTCGTGAACAGGGTTTGTGGCTGAAAATTTCCCATGGCAATAGGTACTTAACTAATGCAGCTTCCAAGGTATAACTTGGAATTTTGGTGCCCTGGGCAGCATAGAGAGCAAACCCTTACCTCTTCGTGTAGGGGCAGTGGTGTAGCCTGCTGCTACCCTAGCACAAGCTCCCCAAATACAGGCTGCTCCTGTGGCAACAACAGGGCCTCCCTCAGGGCTGCCACTCTGAATCTGTGCCAGGGGGCTGGTGCTCCACTCCCCCTGCCTCCAAGTTATGCTACTACTACTCAGTATTGAAGAATCTCCCACCCCAGGGCTCAGGTTGGGAGATAAGAATGTCCCAACTGCTGTTCCCTGATCATGAAGCACAGGCTGGGAGCTCCCTGCTGCCAGGGCAGGGGGACATAGTCCCTGCCTGGGCTCTGGTGGTGGAGCCTGCCCCAGCAGGAGGCAGCTCCCAGGGGCAGAGAACAATCTCCCACCTCCTGCTGCCCGACTGACAGGGAGCATATTTGCTCCTGGTCAGGCATCTATATGTGTGCTGCTGCACAGTAAGTAACCAAGAGTAAATCTGCTACTTGAATTTGCAGCTAGCACATTTATAATTAGAGCAAATTACTGTGCAGTAAGTGTCTGCATGTGTAGACAGTGATGCTTACTGCACAGTAATTAGCTCAAATCTTAAGTAAAACTTCTGTAGACACTCCCAGTAAGAAGTACTTTAGTACACTTTATGTATGACATTTGCTTCTGGGAATATTTCCTACTTCAAGGGTTTAGTCATTTCCTACTATTTGTACTTAGCCCATAGTTTTAGGTGTCCCATTCTAGGTAGGACTCAAAATTAGGATGGATTTAGCACAATACTAATCCAACCTCAATAATACACTGCTCATTTATGCCTAATAGCATAACCTGTTAACCTTAAAAACTCTATCATGAACAAATAAATACCCTCTTGAAGATAATAGCTGATTGCAGGGCAGATTTCAGCATTTGAAACTAAGGGATCAGGCATATCACCAACCAGATGTGGTTTTTAATAGGCTCAATCCTGCAAGCATTTATGCACTTGTTTTACTTTACATGTGATTAGTCCAATTGACCACAACAGGACTTTTCACATGCAGGACTTTTCATAGGATCAAAGCCTGATTCCGTTAAGCACTTTGGGCCCTGCAAGAAGCCCAGTATATAGCCATATATTTTAAATGGAAACGTTGTTGTTGTTAAAAGAAAATGTTTGAGTTCCTATCTTTCACACAAGCAATTGTTAAATATTTTATCTGATTTCTACATATTAAAACAATCATCCCTTCTTCCTTATTTCTTTTCCAAGACAAATCTTAATCTATTAATCTACAAACCAGTACTCTGAACCAAAAAGATCTGATGTTTATCTACAAGGACCAAGTAGATTTATCTCCTCACCCATTGTGAATAGGTATTTCAAAATGTGTGATACAGGGACACCTGGGCCTAACAGGGAGTGAATTTGGGATTATGCTCAGGTTTTGAAATGGGGAGGGGGGGATGCCTCAGGGTGGCTGAACCTCTCCTCGTAACAGCCCCTTAAAAGCCCCCCCCCCCCCATAAAAGACAAGAGCCCCTGGCCCACCCCAGACCTTTTTAAGCAACTCAGGTGGTAGAGGCAGCAGCTCCTTCTGGTTTCTGGCTGCTATCACCACAGATTTCCCCCACAGGAGTCAAAGTGTAGTTCAAACACTGATTATGCTCTACTCTCAAATCGCTTGAGCTACTCTCTTCTCTGAGCTGATTAAAGATGATAAAGAAACATCGGAAAGACAGTGTTGTCCAAAATGAGGCACAGGTATTGGCGTATGTCCCTCAGGGATCACATTCAGGGGCCACAGAAGGAGCTTTATTGTGGATACTTGCTAGCCTGAACTCCATCTCTTAAATTAATACTATTTCTTGCTATTCGGTGTCCTAATCTATATTTGTTTGGGATAATCTCTACTTGAAATGTTTTCTGATGTTTAGCTTATCTTCTCTTCTTTACTGTGAATGTGTGTAGCAAGTAGCTGATTAAAAATGATATAGAAACAACACCGGAAAGACAGTGTTGTCCAAAATGAGGCACAGATATTGGCATATGTCCCTCAGGGATCATCAGCTTTAATCAGCTCACAGAAGAGTTGCTCAAGTGGTTGGTTTTTTTTAAACATTTCTTTAGTTAGTTATCAGAAAGGAGACCTAAAAATAAGAATCTAAATCCAAACTAGTTTGCTGAATGCCTCTATTAATAAGGGTGTCAGAAATGGATAAATATTGAGCAAATAAAGGACTAATTCAGGGAATATCTATCTATCTATCTATATTCACTTTTTGAGAAAATTTCCCTCTGTGACATCTATCAGCATTTTCTGGGTTGATTTAATAAAAAAAAAATTGCAGAAAGCAGAATTGTTCTATAACATCACCAGTTATATTTTATGCTATTTTAAGTGCCAGTGACCCATACAGCTAACATGATAGAACAATGCTTTTTATTGATCTCTGATCTGTTGAAGCCTCACCACATGACAATTTGGTCAGTCTGGTCCAAATAGCATTTCGTCTATCATTTACTCATGGGGCACTCCACAGTGAGACTGTCAGATATTATGCTGAATGAGTATGTTGAATGAGTATTATGCTGAATGAGTATCTGTCTTACAGCTGTTGTGGATCTGCATTAGCAAGTATACAACAAATATACCTGCAAAAGTAATTACAACATAGTAGATTATGCCCGTTTAAGTCTTTCTACCACCACCAAAAAAACCATAAGTACTTATGATATAGACGCTCCACTTTTTCATGGTTAGGTCCTCACGCAGTAAACTACATGAGCATCTATGTAGCTTTTTAAACATTTGTCCATTGTCCTCAGTGGAAATACTCATGCTTAACATTACACATCCACATAAGCCTAGTGGCAGATTAAGACTTGTTTAAAGCTCTAAAAGGCAAACATATGGAAAGACCATTTTTACTTACAGCTGTAAATTAGCATAAAATGTACAATTCAGATTTTTCAATAAAGGACTTGGCTCAGAACAGAGATTTTTTTAATATTTGGAATCACCTGTACTAGAGAAATGTATGTACTATTAGTCTGGACAACTAATTTCTGCTTATCCAAGTCCAAGTTTCCAGCACCAATACCTCAAACACATAGACTGCTCACATTATCTTAATTGAGGGAGGAAAGTTTGAAAAACATGGCCCAGAACTCAGTCTTAATTGACATCCACTGCTTCATTAACTACAACTTAATTAATTTAATATAAAATGGATGTGCAAGCCTAGAAAAAAGATCCAATTCCACATACAGCAGTTTAACCCAGCAACAGCACCATTCAGCTTAATGTTACAACTATGTAAAGGACAGAAGAATCTTTTGGAAAATGTATGAGAAAGGACACAAGCCTCTCTCTCACATGCTTGCTATGAAATAGGGCTAACTGATATTGCCTATGCTAAGAATATAACCCCAAAATTAGAGATGGGAAAGCATTTCTTTTGTCCCCAGCCAAAAGGTTTCTTAACTGTTGTCTTATTCTTACGGGGCAGTATAGCAGCAGAATCCAAAAATCAACACCACAAAGCCCTAGATGCCCGTGAACAAATATATAGCCATTAAAAATAGATACGCGAAACACATAGATTTTCCATTAGTTACAGAAGTTTTAAGATAGGTATATTTCAGTCCTAACCTTGTACAGAATGGGAATGTCTACAGGAGATACTAACTGCACAGTTGACTAATTAGCTGCACAGTAAACATTTTGGTGTCTACACATGTGACCCAATTAGGCTGAAGTAAACTAATTTATTTCACGGCAGGAAAACACTTGTATCTACAAGTGCTTTTCTGCTGCAAAGTAAAAAAACTCTGCAGCAGTGCATATATAGATGCTGTGGGGGCTGGCTGGGGGATGAGGGTGCTTCAGTGCAGAGGCTGCCAGCCAGCTAGCCCTGTACTGGAGCCACCCTCATGCCCCAGCCAGCCAGCCAGCCCCTTCCACAGTATGCTGAGCTGTGGAGTGAAACAGCCCTGGGCTGGCAAACTGAACCCCCAGATCCATTGCCTGCTGGGTCTGCTCTGTCCCAGCTCAATGTGCTGTGTATGAATAAACTGCAGAATTTATCGCTCTGGAGTTTATTGCTCCCAGACACATCTTTAAATAGCACATCCAGGAGCAATAAGCTCCACACTTCATTCATGTGACAAAATTGCATGTGTAGGCATGCCCAATGAGAATGTTAAAAACTTATAGTATTAAAGGAGCATCATATTAGATTCTCTAATATTTATATATGAGAAAATAATGGACTCTTCTTTACATTTTACTTTGGCCTTCTAACATTGAAAGTGCCTTCTTCAAACACCCACACATCTTTACAGCCACAGCTTGGACTTCCAGAATCAGGGTAAGCATACAGCATCCTTTCTTGACAGCAGTTGTTGTCCAGGGCAATTCAAACATACCAAGCTTTATGTCTAGGCATCCAAAAAAGTAGTCAGGTGCTAGTGAACAAACTATTTTGGTGGCAAGGCATAGCAGAACAACTTTTTTGCTCAGGCTTATTATATGAAAGAAGACCAATAACAAATAGTTACAATATGACTGAAAATATGATTTTTGTAATAAAGAGACAAACATACAAAGATCTTTCATAAAAAACAATAACTTAAAATAACTAAAAGGTAAAATTACACAGCAGTTTTAAACCTTTCAAAGAAAAAAAATCTCTCACAGATATAAAAAACTTTTTTTTTTTATCACATACATTATCACTTAGTTTTCCAGCATAATAGATAAACTCATTTCTATTTTTAGAGCTATCCTTCATTCTCTTGACCTATCATGCATTGTTTTTTTTAAGACTGGAAGTTAATTTATTTAAAAATCATGTAAGTCTTTTCATAGCTGATGATGACTTCAAGACTAATGCATCTGTACTTTCAATTACTTGCATATTATGAATAGTATCATAGGCAATTAAAAATACAGGAAACAGTGTCAATACTACTGCATGTAGAAAAAAAACAAAAATTACATTTAAATTAAGATTGTCTGCTAGAACAAAATAGGCTTTGGCCTTTGGTTCACAAAAAAAAGAACATATTGAGCATAGTTAGATGTGGGCGACTCCCGAATGTCAATTATTATACATGGTGTTGCATATTTCAGCGCATGCCCAGAATCTGCCTGCTTTTTAATTGATAATTTTTTTCCAATTCACACAAAGCTTGAGCCCGCAGATTAGCAGCATAAAGTCGTTTTTTCAGCTCAGCACATTTTCCTTTCGAGAGAGGATAGTTCTCCAAGTTACCATCAGCTACGATATTCTCTTTCGTTTCCACGCCAAAATGAACTTTCTTCTTTCTTACAGGAAGTGGGAGCATTACTTCATCATCATCTTGAAGACAGAAACAAAGGAAAGAGCTTTTGGGCACTGCTGAAAGCATTACTCAACATTAGTTTACTAATTCATGTCAAACAGCTTCCA
Organism: Crocodylus porosus; assembly: GCF_001723895.1. Lineage (NCBI taxonomy): Eukaryota > Metazoa > Chordata > Crocodylia > Crocodylidae > Crocodylus > Crocodylus porosus. Next base: position 61,385,212 of record NW_017728943.1, read on the forward strand.
GCTGCATAATCTTTTTAATTTATTTTTTTAGATAGCTCTCTTTATGCTTAGTACCCCACCACCTTGCCTTCAAGGGACAGGGATAAGAAATACTAAATATCCTGTTTAAGATGCTAGTCATAGTTTTTAGTTTTATTTTCAGAGGACTTAAGGGTATGAAAAGAACTGTGCACATGATCTTCAGCTGCAAAACAGTACACAAGAAGAGACAGGGAAATTGTGTCTTTGTTTATTATTCTCCAGGGAGTCCAGGTTCATGATAGAGCAGAAAAAGAAAATAAAAAGAGGGAGATGTACTTGGATTTGGCTCATAGCAGATAATGACATTCCTCACTTCCCTACTGCTTAAGCTTTGTGATCAGTGGTAGAAGGCACCTACATGAGCCACAACCCTGACATTTACTAATTATGTATGCCAAGATGTGAACAGGTACAACTGAAGCCAGACTAGAGAGTTTGAGTTTAGAAACAAAAGTTTAGCTTTACCTATAAACCATGAAAAACTGCAGTCAGTGCTATTGCAGGAAGGTTCAGAGCAGGCTTTAAATAACTAGTTCTAAGGGGGAAAAAAAATCCTGATCAAATTGCTATCAAACAGGTAGAGCTATGCATGGCTTGTGAACAATAGGCATTTCTTCTTCCCTAGGGCAGGCTGTTGGTAAGAGGCAATAGTGTCACCTACCACAGGTTTGAGTTCATACTCATCCCACAGTTAGAATCTTGCTATTGGTGTATAGGTTTAAGTTTATGGTGGACTGAAAGCTCCTTGAAGGCAGAAGGTGGTATAAGTTTCTGCACACTGACCAGCTATGCTAGGTTTGCCCCAATAAATTTATTGCAAACAGATACAGGTATGTATATGGAAAGATGAAGATGGATAGGAGGGTACTACAATTGTTAAGAACAGGTTACAGTAAAACGATACAGCAGATATTGGAGTAAAATGCTGGTCACGGAATAAATAACAATTCCAGGTTGTAAACAGGATAGTCAGGAGGTAAGAGCTAGGAGAATGACAAAATGTATGCAACAGACTCCACAGGTCCAGGTTTTTCACTTTTCCAGAACAGCTAGCAGCAATGATACTATAAGAAGCTGTAAAGTCAAGTCAGGAAGTTATATATTA
>NW_017728943.1:61386832-61393395 GCF_001723895.1 Crocodylus porosus
AAAAAAAAAAAAAAAAGTTTCCATACAGCAATGTATTAACTGTAAAATTAAATGGCTCCCATCACTGTTAGCATCCTGATAGAAGTCCAATACAAGTTTTTGGAAGGCAGAAGTGGGGCTGGGGAGCAGGGGGATTTTCCCCTCAGTCATGGCTGACTGTGACAGCGAGTCCTCCTGGACATATGGAATGTCCTCCAAGTGTGACATCCCAGGGGAAGAGTTCCTGTTCCCACCCCACCACCCAGAGCACATCTATAAATGCCCATAGAGCCTGGAGTGTCACATGCATCAGCATCCCCATGCTGAAAAATGGTGGCAGGGCACTTTTAACTAAAGCTCAAATGAGCTTTAAAAAAAAAGTGCCCTGCTGATATTTTTCAGCATGGGGATGCTGATGCATGCAATGCAGGAGGAGTCTGATGGAGTGCAGTAGTTCCCACTTGATTAAATAGCGTCTGCTCCAGGATGCTGCAGTTACAGCATGTCAGAGCAGCCTCTCTGCATGTGTATAAGAACCCATTGTTCTACCACAGTGAGCAGTACATTAGGTTTACATCAGTTAAGCCTTTTTTCAAGGGCATGCCTTCAGTGGACATGATGGACATTCTGTCACATTTAACTCTGACAAGCAGGGAAATTTACAGTACAAGGGAATGATATCCTCTTCCGTTTTGAATAAAATTAAATTCCTCCCATCACCCCTTTTTGAAACTAGAGCAGACCCCTTTTTGAATCTAGGGCAGAAGACATACTTTCAGATTGAGTGAAGTTATAAGCAAGTGTGGATACGATCAAGATTTATGGTATGTTAGTAGTATACTAGCTACCAATTATGTATTCCACCAAGCATATTTGTCTGGTGGTTTATATATCTTCCTAGCAAGCAAGACAAGAGCAGCATTTAAACTGCAGAGTAAGATTAAGTCAGCTTCTTAAAACGCTTCACTTGCTGCAACCCGATAGGTTGGGACAAAAGTAGCGACATTAAACAATAGTATAATCTACTTGATGGTAAACTACATTATGGAAAAAAGGAGTTAAAACATGCTTGTTGTAATCCTAAATAGATTAAGATAGTAACAGACTCTAAACATCTGCTAGTATTTTTAGACTGATTTGAAGACTGGTGTTCCTTATTCCAAATGATAGCTTGAGGTTTCTAACAAGTATGGATTCAGTAGCAAGTTCATTCTGCATTGTTTATAGCTTCATATGAAAGAAACCAAAAAACAAACACACCCCAGAAAAAAGGATCGTGACAGATATCTACCCAAAAAAATAATCAACCCATGAACCAATGGCTGAAACCATAAAAAAAAAAATCCAAATATACTATGTAACATTTATTTAAATAACTTGATTAAAAAAAAGGTACAGACCTAATTTTCATAATCTGTTCCAAAAAATGAAGTTTTAAAACACTTTAAAAATCCTGCAGCTATCCAGTTAAGTCACGAATTTACATTCTAGTACCTCCTTGTCACCATAAGTTGGTAGGTCAGGCTGTATTAACAAAACAAATAATGTCAAAGTTCATAGTAAAAGCCCCCATTCCACATACCCTTCACAAAAGATGAATAAAGCCGTGAGCTTGTAATGGAAACCATTACAGAAGTGTGATGTTTCATAAAACAAGATTGTGTAATAGGAGGCCTGGTTTTGTCAATCCATGTTTACCAGTTCAAGTAATTTGCTGTTTTTCCCATACCTGGACTGATTGCACCTGCCAGTATCCTTTGTTCTTTAAAGAAATTGTAATTCTTCAACAAGCTTTCAGCCCTGTTTTGAAGAGATAAAAAGATTAGTGAGACGGTTTCAAAAGCTCTCTCATTCATTAAAAATCCAAGTATAATCTATATTACAGGACTGTACCTAGCAAGCTTGTCTTCTGTCAGTCTTTCACGAACACAGAGCTCCCGTTCCCGCTCTGGAAGTGGGTATACAAAAATGTTATGGGAAGTACTGAAGTCTGAATATGACATTAAAAGAGGTATGGTCCCACAATAGCATCTTTCTGCAGACTACCTATATTTTTGCTACCGATGTAGGAATTTGTTGCTTTACATTAAAGCAATTTTCTCAACCCAAGTATTTTACAGGATACTCCAATAACTGCTCACATAATAGACTTCACAAGAATATTGTTACCAGAGGGCTGTATAGTCCATACCAAAAATCGGTAATATAGTGCACCAAATCCCCTTTAAGACTTCATCCTGGTTTCAATCAGGGTCAAAGTTCAGGCTATTTAGTTAACTTGCATCATTACAGAATCATGCAAGTATAAAAACTTAGGTACTGTATACTTCCAAGCTGTAGTTCCACCTCCTCTTTTAAAAGCAGTTAAAAGATACCTTTGCCTATAGCCTCTGAAGCTTAACCTGTACATGTGACGTTTCCATCATCATTTGGATTACAATTCTCTGCCATGTAAATTATGCTCTGAAAAAGTCTTTAGTTGACCATGTCTGATAACTATAATAGCTTGTAGTTCCATCACCTGGGCCACACACTTTCCTGAATCTGTTTTGTAATGGACTGATATGAGAACCTCTTTCATTCTAGCATCAGAATGAAAACTAGAATGACTGCGTCACCGTATGTATGCATAAATTTAGGTTCACAAAAGAAAACAATACACCTTATGTTTAACTCTAATAATCTGTATTGAAGAAACTGTTGCCTGGTGTGTTAAATCAAGGCAAAACTTAAAAAATATAATTTTAAGTAGGTAAACCTGTGGGGCCAAGCCTGTGCTCTGCATTACAATTAATGATACTGCATGTAGAGTGATTAAAATGCAGCTATTCCTTAGTCAAAAAGAATAAACTGTCCCCTTTACACTGGTGCAACAGGTCCACAGATTCAGTGGTATCGGACTCTGGAGCCTGTCAAGTTTGCTCTCTACTATCCCCTCTCCCATAATCCTTTGAACCAGGATTCCAGTTTTCTCCCCAACCCTAGAGAATGTCATACGTTCCAGTCGTTGCTCTCTTTCTTTTATGGCCCGTTCTCTTTCCTGCAGCTGTTGTTCCTTCAGTTTCAGCTCATTCACTGCAGCACCAGAATACTGCAGCCTTTCTGGCTCTCCTGACCTTCGTCCTCTCTTCTCAGAATTTTTTCTTTGCTCCTCTACTACAAAGTCTGCTATCAAGGGATACTGTAGAATTTCTTCAACAGAGGGTCGACAATAATCCTAAGAAGGTAGCAAAGGTAATTTGTAAGATTAAAGAAAAACTACTGTGCGTCAGTATTTAAAAAACCACACAAAACACAATACTAGATGTGTTTCTTGAAGAAGAAACAAAGCAAGGGAAGTTAAAGCATTTCAGGAGCCAGTTAGTTGATCAAGTTACCAGTGAAACCAGCAGTTAAGTCCTACCTTTAAATTCAACATCTTTGTAAGAAGTTCATTCAATTGATCCGAATAACGATACGGTATTCGCCTGAACTTCCCTTCTCTGATCTTCTCCGCCAACTCCTTTTGGTTGTAAGCTGTAAATGGAGGCCTGGGGGAGAAAAGAAATTTTTTTTAAGGCTCCTAAGCAGGAGATTCACTGCAGTACCAGAATTTCAAACAGCGTAACAGTTTTGTTTTGCTGAAGAAAAAGTTGAGAGAGACACATTTCTAGAAAACAACTTGCTTGGCTTCAAGATCAAACAAGGCTTGGCAGTGTCAGATTCAGCTTCTCATGCCAAGATGCCCGTGAGGAGCCCAGTCCTCTTGTATCAGTTTGTTATACTTACGAGAGTGCACACAATTCATACAGCAAGCATCCTAGAGACCAGATGTCAGATTTTTCATTGTATGACATGCGGTTAATTTGTTCCTAAAAAAAGGAGTACATAAATACACAGTTTGTTCAATGATATGCATAACAATTCACATATACGAATATAGCAGAGAATTAGTAAATATTTGTCTAGAACAGGGGTTAGCAATGTTTAAGCCATGGCAGGCCGGAGCAATGCAGCTCAATCCAGAGGTGAACTGTTGCTTCTTACCCACTCTACCCATCATCTTCATCTAAGCTTGGCAGACCAGATGCAAAGTCTTCTCACAAGCCAGATCCAGCCCACAACTTGCAGATATGGCAACAGTTAGAGAACCTATGCAAAACTGCATCAGTCTTTATAAAAAAAACCCCACACAATACACAAACAAGGAGGCAAGACAGGCAGCAATGGAAACCGCCTCATCTAAAATGAGCACGAAGCATGCAGAAACCAGGTAGAAAGTTTTCTTGCAAGAATTGACAGTTATGTTTGCCCTGCTTTAGGATTAGCGATCCTAAGTATGTTCAAATCATCTGGAATCCTTCAAAAAAAATAAGGACTCTAAGAGGCTAGATGCCTCATAACATCACTGCACTAATACTGGGACTCAACATACCACTATGACAAAACTAGCCTCAGTACCAGTACTGATTCACAAATTTCTAAAATCCAAAATGTAAAGTGGGCCAGTATTAATTAGAAGGTAAGAAACACGGCAACGAAGGATTCCAAATAAGAAATAGCTCACAAGGGTAAAAATATCACAATGCAAGGGAGCTATTAAATTGCTGAAAAAGCATGGCTTGCTACTCAGAACCAAGAATCCTAATATTTAAGGTTACAATTCTTTCCTTAAGAAGTTAGATTTGTTCATGTGACTGCCAGGGTTTAACAGCAGCAATTCTGTTCTTGACTTTTTCTGCCAGGATAGCAGAGTTTTGAACAATCCCCTGCCATCTAACAAGGACAAGCACTAGCATCTTGATCCACTTGTACTGCAGGCCAATGACATCAAAGCTAACCTTGCACTGATCTGGCTCATGGGACTCCTTGCAGGCCAGACTTAGGAGTGCCAGGGCAAGTTGTAGTGGGGCAAGCAATACTGGGACAGCACAGCTGTCTTCAGGGGTGTGGGACACCATTGGGGGACAACCTTTAGCAGCAGGGAGCGAGTTCCGCTGTAGGCTCTACCACCACCCCTTTGGGGGGGCCCTAGAAATCAGGGAAAATGGTTTTGTGGGCTAAAGTTCAGCACTCTACAAGCCATGTTTGACAACTACTCTAGACAAAGGATGCATAGTATAGAAATCCAAACACCAGGAACTGTACTGCTATGCCCATGACTACTGGCATTTTAGCTCTCAAAGTGTATGGATTCCTACCGTCAGACAGTATAAATTGAAGCTTCCATTTCTACTCTGACATAATATAAAATTGTTACAAACTAAACAACTGTAAAGTTTTTTTAAAGTGTCCTCACTTTTCTTAAAAAGAAGAGAAAGGAAAAAAAATAAATAAATAAAGCAGCAAGCTGCCTCCAATAAGTTAAGATTTATCTAGCATTTCCTTTAAGACAACCAGGACGTTCAGGAGACCTTATCAAAAAAGAACGAGATGTAGAAACCAGGAGCACTTACTGGAGACATATAATATGGAGTCCCGACAAACGTTTTTGCAAAACTTGTATCATGGTGTAATATTCTAGCTAGTCCAAAGTCTCCAAGTTTAACATTCTGCATGCCATCTAGAAAGACATTTGCTGGCTTGAGGTCCCGGTGTAATACAGTGACCCCACCATCACTTCGTCTGTGACATTCCTTCAAGGCCAGGGTCAACTGAGTCAATACACGGAGAATAAATTTTTCTTCCAAATAGTATCTGAAAAGGTGAGCAAGTCATTTATCAGTTATAGTTATCAGGTTATACAGGCCTACTAAATACCAACAGATTAGAAATAATAGGATGCCAGGTTAGTCTGGCAGACTACTGGAAGTTGAAGGGCAGGGCCTGTGGCAGAGTTCAGGGCCCTTGGACCCCTATGGATATGCCCATTGTCAGCAGCCTCCCAGCTCTGCACCGCCACCCCGTCTTGTGCCTTTATTTATTTAGAGTAATTCAAGTTGTGCCCTTCCAACAAGGAGGTACCTCCTTAATTCCTCCCCCTAACAAACCTATTCCATAAGGAAAGACTGGCCAGGCCCAGATTACATGCCTGAAGCTTCTAGCAGTTTAACAAGAGATACATTTTGTTTTGCCTGTTAAATGCCCAGGATCGCATCCAGGTCAGTAAGTCTCACAAACAGATATTACATGCCTTTCCTTGGTACATCTTGCAATCAGGCTGGCAAGGTCACCACCTTCACAGTATTCCATCACTATGTACAGTGTTGTATTGGTCCTGTCAACAATGCGATCGTAATACCGAACAATGTTAGGGTGTTTCAGCTCACGGAGCAGATTCACTTCCGAGACCAGCATCTGCTTCTCCATTTCTGTCATGGAGCCATAGTCAAGCTCCTTCCAAACCAAAACCTGAAAGAGAAGTCACCAAGGCCTGGCTGACAAGTCCCTAATACCCTTATTGGGGATAGCCATAAAGCCACTAGGCAAACCCACACAAACAGCTGGCTGAGCTCCAAGAGCCACATACCATTGGCTTAAAGAAAGATCCCCGCACCTGACAGCAGGGATTAACACCAAATACTGATAATGCAGAAACAAATGCAGACCTCACAGCCCCTTACTCTAGCTAGCAAGGGCAGGACAAGGAGTGATGTGTGTGTACA
>NW_017728943.1:61393406-61478815 GCF_001723895.1 Crocodylus porosus
GGCAACGAAGGATTCCAAATAAGAAATAGCTCACAAGGGTAAAAATATCACAATGCAAGGGAGCTATTAAATTGCTGAAAAAGCATGGCTTGCTACTCAGAACCAAGAATCCTAATATTTAAGGTTACAATTCTTTCCTTAAGAAGTTAGATTTGTTCATGTGACTGCCAGGGTTTAACAGCAGCAATTCTGTTCTTGACTTTTTCTGCCAGGATAGCAGAGTTTTGAACAATCCCCTGCCATCTAACAAGGACAAGCACTAGCATCTTGATCCACTTGTACTGCAGGCCAATGACATCAAAGCTAACCTTGCACTGATCTGGCTCATGGGACTCCTTGCAGGCCAGACTTAGGAGTGCCAGGGCAAGTTGTAGTGGGGCAAGCAATACTGGGACAGCACAGCTGTCTTCAGGGGTGTGGGACACCATTGGGGGACAACCTTTAGCAGCAGGGAGCGAGTTCCGCTGTAGGCTCTACCACCACCCCTTTGGGGGGGCCCTAGAAATCAGGGAAAATGGTTTTGTGGGCTAAAGTTCAGCACTCTACAAGCCATGTTTGACAACTACTCTAGACAAAGGATGCATAGTATAGAAATCCAAACACCAGGAACTGTACTGCTATGCCCATGACTACTGGCATTTTAGCTCTCAAAGTGTATGGATTCCTACCGTCAGACAGTATAAATTGAAGCTTCCATTTCTACTCTGACATAATATAAAATTGTTACAAACTAAACAACTGTAAAGTTTTTTTAAAGTGTCCTCACTTTTCTTAAAAAGAAGAGAAAGGAAAAAAAATAAATAAATAAAGCAGCAAGCTGCCTCCAATAAGTTAAGATTTATCTAGCATTTCCTTTAAGACAACCAGGACGTTCAGGAGACCTTATCAAAAAAGAACGAGATGTAGAAACCAGGAGCACTTACTGGAGACATATAATATGGAGTCCCGACAAACGTTTTTGCAAAACTTGTATCATGGTGTAATATTCTAGCTAGTCCAAAGTCTCCAAGTTTAACATTCTGCATGCCATCTAGAAAGACATTTGCTGGCTTGAGGTCCCGGTGTAATACAGTGACCCCACCATCACTTCGTCTGTGACATTCCTTCAAGGCCAGGGTCAACTGAGTCAATACACGGAGAATAAATTTTTCTTCCAAATAGTATCTGAAAAGGTGAGCAAGTCATTTATCAGTTATAGTTATCAGGTTATACAGGCCTACTAAATACCAACAGATTAGAAATAATAGGATGCCAGGTTAGTCTGGCAGACTACTGGAAGTTGAAGGGCAGGGCCTGTGGCAGAGTTCAGGGCCCTTGGACCCCTATGGATATGCCCATTGTCAGCAGCCTCCCAGCTCTGCACCGCCACCCCGTCTTGTGCCTTTATTTATTTAGAGTAATTCAAGTTGTGTCCTTCCAACAAGGAGGTACCTCCTTAATTCCTCCCCCTAACAAACCTATTCCATAAGGAAAGACTGGCCAGGCCCAGATTACATGCCTGAAGCTTCTAGCAGTTTAACAAGAGATACATTTTGTTTTGCCTGTTAAATGCCCAGGATCGCATCCAGGTCAGTAAGTCTCACAAACAGATATTACATGCCTTTCCTTGGTACATCTTGCAATCAGGCTGGCAAGGTCACCACCTTCACAGTATTCCATCACTATGTACAGTGTTGTATTGGTCCTGTCAACAATGCGATCGTAATACCGAACAATGTTAGGGTGTTTCAGCTCACGGAGCAGATTCACTTCCGAGACCAGCATCTGCTTCTCCATTTCTGTCATGGAGCCATAGTCAAGCTCCTTCCAAACCAAAACCTGAAAGAGAAGTCACCAAGGCCTGGCTGACAAGTCCCTAATACCCTTATTGGGGATAGCCATAAAGCCACTAGGCAAACCCACACAAACAGCTGGCTGAGCTCCAAGAGCCACATACCATTGGCTTAAAGAAAGATCCCCGCACCTGACAGCAGGGATTAACACCAAATACTGATAATGCAGAAACAAATGCAGACCTCACAGCCCCTTACTCTAGCTAGCAAGGGCAGGACAAGGAGTGATGTGTGTGTACATACACATATGGATAGACACACGTGTACCCGCACACCCCAGTGAAGCCATCAGCTATTCCAAGCCACTGAAGGGGGAGGGAAGCACCACTGAGCTGCGTCATTCCCCACGTGACGTTTCAAGGGCTGTGTGGGTTCTAGGCGCAGTTAGTCCATTCAAGGGGGGGGCAGCTTCTCTGCGCAGGCGCTGGGCTGGCCCCGCCTCCCCAGCCCCACAAGACGCGCGTGCCAACGCAAACCCCGCCCCCGCGATGTCACGGTCCCGGGCAGGTACCTTGGCGTCTGCGCGGCGCCGAACCTTTTGGCACTTGCCATAGGAGCCGGAGCCAATGGTGAGCAGCACCTCGTAGTCCTCGGGCCGGCTCGGCATGGTAACCCTAACCCGCACCCGCCGCAGGGCTCGCCGCGCTGCCTGCCGTTTTCAAACGCGCCGCCCCCGGCGCCCATTGGCCGGCGCCGAAGCCCCGCCCAGGCCAGCCCTCCCTACCATTGGCTGTGCCGCCGGAAGCAAACGGAGGACGCGAACGACAGTTGCTGGTGCCCGGCAACAGCCGCGTCGCGAGGCGGGAGCCGCGGGGGTCCCCACCCCCCCAGGGAGCGCGCTGCCCTGTCCCTTCAACGGCTGAGGGGCCCCAACCGTCTCAAAGCCCACCACACAAGCACGCACTCTTGGTCCCGCGCGTGTGCACTGTGCACCAAACACGATTCCTCCACAGGTACACGCAGCCCCAAGGATGCCCCCCCCGCCCCACGGGCTGGACAGGTGCTCCTGACACATGCACAGCCTCCCGTGCGCGCACACACACACACACACACACACACACACAAACTCACGTGCGCACGCACACGCAGAGGCTGGGCAGGTGTCCCTGACAGGCCGCGCTGACCCGTGGCAACCAGGGATAAGGGTCACTGGCCTCTCACTAATGCTACACAGCTGCCTTCTCGCTAGGCCAGTGGCTCCCAACCTGCAGCCAGGTCCCTGAAAGGGGCCACAGGGTGTGAGGAAAGAAGCCAATGGATGGAGGCTTAGGCCCCTGCTCATCCCTGCAAAGCCACGAGCCGTGTCAGATATAAATGAGTTTGTTTTGAATCGGCAACATACAAGTCACAAACGTTACAGTGGGGCCTTATGCCTGATATGGAGGACATCCAGTCTAAAGACGTTGAGAGCCACGGTGGTAGGCAAGTGTAGAGGCACAGCTCACACCCACCCACCCACACCTTCCTCATCTATTTTCTCTCTCTCCTCCCTCTCTCACATGCCCCGCCCCATCATTTTCCCACCCTGCTCTGCAGTATATAACACAGCCCTTCCAGCCCAGACCCCGAATGTAAAGGTAGGAAAGAGGCATACAAAGAAGGCACAAACATTTTTATCAAACATGAACAGTAGGAGAAAGCCAACTCCTCTCTCTGTGTTTTGTAGAAAGATGTTACAGGTACATGTCATAGCATTCATCACCCTCCAAAGTCTGCCAGAGGCTTCCCAGCAAGGAGGACGAAGAAGTGTGCAGAACCTGGAGTCCAAAGGTAAAAAAAAACCTAGAACATTTTTAATGTCTTTTTGACTGTCGTATTTTTTACATGGGAAGTATTGATGAAGGCACAGCCGGTTTGTTTTATACTTCCATTTCACCAGGTAAAAAAAGTAATCGTTCCTGCACTAAGCCTGGTGTATATAGGCACTAGTTTTTTTTCCCTACCTCCCCTGTATCATTTTTGTATACAGTACTTCACATTTCCCTATGAGTACTGTAAACTAGTGGTGTTCATGGTTTTGGCCCCACAGGTCAAATGAATGGGACAGGACCAGTCTGCGGCCTGGATTGGGTCCCATGCATCAGGATCGGACTCCATGCAGTCCTGTGTCCCAATCTAGAGTGCAAGGCCACGGCCCAGGGGTCTCCTCAGATCCATTTGGAGCCCCACAGCCTGGATGACACCGTACCAGGGGCCAGATCGGGCACCTTTGTTGTAAACAGATGTCATAACCTTTTTTGCACCTAATTTTGTGGGTTTTGGCCCAGTCTTCAGAGCCCAGGCTGGCTACAAACAGCTGCACCAGGCTCTGGAGCCCAGTCATCAGCTCTGCGATGGGAGTAGGCTACATCTCAAGATGTAGTTACAAGTCCGTATCTGAGAACGGAGTATCCCCACCGCAGACTAGCCGGGTAAACCGTTTACATTTAAATCCAAAATAAGCATATCTGCTCTGGCACACGATTCAAAATAACTAGCATGACTGGCTGAGATAGTAGGCATGTCTACATGTTCATTAATGCACTGTAGTTACTACACATTAAGTTTATTACTTAGTTAACCAAGTACTGATTCAATGTACAGTAGTAACTTGTGCTACTGCACAGTAGTGCTAGTGCAGGGGTCAGCAACCCCCGGCACATGTGCCAAGCATGGCACGCGAGGCCATTTTGCTCAGCACACTTCAGCTCTGGGTAGCTGCTGCCAGCCACGGAGCTGCTCCCAGCAGGGCAGCTCCGGGCTCCATGATTGGCAGCAGCTACCCAGAGCCAGGGCTGGCTGCAGCTGGGAGGCTGCAAACAGCTGCACCAGGCTCTGGCATCAGCTTTGTACTGGCATGTGCATGCGCACCTCAGAGCGGACAGTGGGGGAGGGGCCTGAGGCAGGGCAACCCTGGTCTCTCCCCTACTCCCATCACAGAGCTGATGACTGGGCTCCAGAGCCTGGTGCAGCTGTTTGTAGCCAGCCTGGGCTCTGAGCAGCTGCAGCAGGCAGGCTGCAAACAGCTGCACCAGGCTCCACAGCTCCAGCATCAGCTCCATGCTAGTAGCGACTGCACATGCATCTCAAAGCAGACAGCGGGACAGTGCAGCCCTCATACTCCCCCTTGCCTCCCCCCCAGCCCATGCTGCTATGCCTCCCTGCCATCTGATCCAAGGCATGTGTGCATGCACTGGTACAGAGCTGATGCCAGAGCCCCGCGCACCTGATTGCAGCCTCCCAGCTGCAGCTGCCCAAAGCCCAGAAACCTTATTCCTGAGCTTATTTGGTCAGTTCCAGTCCCAGAGACTCTGGGCTCACAGCTGTGAGGTTGGGGCAGGGGCATTGCTTCAATGTTTTTAGCAGCTTGGTCACCCAGGACATCCAGATCCAGTGCCTCCAGAGAACCAGGGAGTGCTGGGAGCTGGAGCTGAGGTGATCTAGCCTCTGGGCATCGTGTTTGGAAGGAATGAGCTTCCCTCCTCTGAACCTAAGCTCTCAGAGATGCTGGGCAGAGCCACGTGGTTACTGCTCAGGGACCATGCAGCCTGGGGCTGTTCCAGTCTCCTACTGAGACCCCAGACCAGTGGCCCCAGCAATGCCACTGCCATCCTGCATGGCCACGGGTAAGTCCCCTGCTCCCCTGTGCCTCTGTGCATTGCAGCTTAGAGTGAGGTGGGATTTGTTCCCTGGGGCCAGGGTCATGCCTCAGGAGCCCTTGTGGAGGCTCTGGCTTACTGTTTCAGTCCCTTCAGGGTACAAGGACAGACTCCCCTGGCTCCAGCCCAGCTCTCCCCTCCCCTGCTGCACTGGCCTGACCCCAGAGCAGTGCCCTGGACCCAGTGGGGCATTACACATAGCCAGTGCTGTCAGTCCAGAGCCAGCCTGGTTTGCTTTTCTGGGGAAAAACACTCCTTGATGACCCCTACGCCTGCTGCCTTGGCACCAGGGTGGAGGGAATGTGGTGGGGATGCACCTCGTATGCTCTCCCAGCCTCTCTGGGGATAACGGTTTAGATGTCCTGAATGGCCCTGCCAGCTTAGGGCCTTAGCTGTGTGGAGGGGGTGGATGGTTGGGTTGGGCTGATGGGCAGACTCCACCTCAGTTGGCCACGCTGCAGCCTGTGTATCCAGGGAAGCACAGGGGCTCCGGTGGGCCCAGGGCATTGTTGGGTTGGACTTTGTCCAGTGGCCTAGCAGCCTGGCTCTCTGCGCCCGCACATCTGGCTCTGTGTGTCTGTGTGCAAATGTGTGTCTGGTCCTGGATGTGTGTGTACGTGTGCCTGTTCCTAGTGTGTTCTGGTTCTCTGTGTTTGTTCACATGTGATGGTGTGCGTGTGTGTGTGTCTGGTTCTCTGTATGCATGTGTCTGGCTATCTGCTCTCCTTTTTCTTTCTCCCTCTCTTTCTTTCTCTTTACCTCTTTCTCTTTCTCTCCCTCTCTCTCTCCTCTTTCTCGTATTCCCCTCTCTCTCTCTCCCTGCAACATGCTTAACAAAAAAGGAACACACAACAACAAAGGCAACATTTATGATTATTAACTATACTAATATGCAGTGTGTCCTGCTATCTATAGCAGGATGCATCTGATCTATATAGGGATTGTGCTGCTTTTTCTGGTAAAATTTGGGGGTTTGGGGGAGGTTAGGGGGTTAATGTCTGCAAGCAGCCTCTAGTTCTGAATTGTAACTTTAGTTTCAGGTTCCTCTTAGCCTTTAGAGCAATGCTGTAGTGCATCACACTTTCCAGCAGGGGCCTCACTTGCCCTTGCTCTTTCAAAGGTAAATTCAAGGGTAGATTAAGGGCCTTGTTCATGTTGCACTTAGGATATGTTAACTGCACTTAAAACACCAGTGCCTACATGTTCAAGCAGTCTAAGAAGTGCCATTGCGTTTCAGCAGAGTTAGTACTTTTTGCAGGAATATCTTCAGATAATATAAAGTAACGTATTCAGCTACTTTGAGATGGCCCCACAAAGATATGAGCAGTCCTTACCAGCTCTGGAGCTCTGGTGCAGTGAGAGGGCAGGGATTGACAAACAGCTGTTTGACAACTGCATATCCAGCCCCATCCCTGTCCACATCTTAGTAAACATTACAGTGAGGCTGCTCAGAAAAAGTTCTAACTCATCGAAGTCATGCTTGCTTACTACAGTCTAAATGAAACACATACTAAATGTCCCATCCAACAAGACCCAAAGACAAGATCCTCAGACATCAAATGGCTAGAGGAATGATTCTTGTCAGGTGCAGGAGTGGAATTCCTTACTCAGTAGAAAGATCAAGGATTTACAGGCGGGAGGAAAAACAGTCCTGGGGGGCGATCAGGACTGTGGAGGCAGAGTTGGCTGAATGGGGGGATCAGGATGAAAACAAAAGTTGGTTCTGTGGAGAAAAATATCTGGGGAGAATCTAGACTCTGTTTACTGTTAATCCAAACTAAACAAAGCCAAGTTAAATGTTAAGTCTGCACTGCCCTGTGCACTTGGTAGTGATGCCCCAAATGTGTCATTCTGGGATGCAATCAGTAAAATGTGAAGAACCGTGGATAGCATTCCTCTGATATGGAATCAGTGGGTATGTCTACACAATAGGTGCTTACTGTGCAGTTGTCTAATAACACTGTGTAGTAGCGCGCTGGGCAAAAACCATGCTAAGATGCTACTGTGCAGTAGTATTAGGCTACTGCATAGTAAACACCACTAAAAAAAACATGCACTGGCACTACTGTGCAATAGTGTGAGTTTCTGCACATTGAATTAGTACTTGGTTAACCAACTAATAAACTGAATGTGCATTAATTGTGGCACATTAATGAATGTGTAGACACAGCCAGTGTCTCAACCAGCCATGCCAATTATTCTGAATCCTGAATTTATGCCAGGGTAGATTTCCTTATTCTAGGATTTAAATGGGGACCTTAATATCACCAACATCATAAAACAGTGCATTCCGAGATGACTTCAGTGCACTCAGAGGGACAGTTACCACCCAGGAATGTTACTGAATACCAGACAAAGTTTTATTAATGGGATTTCTGTATTTAGTTCAGTTTTAATTTCTGCCTTACAGTTTGTCTTGAAAGACTGGACCTGGAAAATTTCTTAATAGCCAGTGATAATAAATAATAAACAAGTATATGGATGGAATACCTCTCTCATTCAGGCTGATCATTTGCAGATCATATTTCACTTGTGCTTCAGCATGTTCAGCATTTGTTTATGTCCTGGCACATATGTAGTGCCTCATAGCAATCTGAAATGTTTTCTCTTACTCCTGAAATGTGGTGTAGGACTTCAAAAGAAAAAGGAAGTATAGAGCTGTTGTTTTGAGCATTATGTACCTAAAATCTTGACAAATCACAGGTAATGATTTCCTAATTCTTTCTGCCATAATGAATGATATTGCAGTTATATCATCATATCACAAGCAGGGGGAATAAAAGTACAAGTTTAGCATTGATAGAGTGACCTTGGGCAAATTACTTCCCTTTCTATGTCTCAGTTTTCACATTGAAAAAATTACAAAATAGCCACTTAGAAGGGGGAGTGTTTCATAACGTGATCCTCAGGTAAAAGGCGCTGTGGAGCACAAAGTGCAAAGTGTAGAAATAGATTTCCTGCTCTCTGCAAGAGCATGGGAGTCCAAGGTTCTGGGTTCTTGTCCTAACTCTTCTATTCACTGGATGGGTAGACAAGGACAAGTCACTTCCCCTCTGTCCTAGTTATCCATAAAATGAGGATAAGGACACCTGCCAGGATCCTCCCTTCAAGTATGCTTTAAGATCTGTGAATGAAATACGTAGGCATAAGGAGTTATTGAAAGAAATGAGTTGGAAAGGGGAATTTGGAAATACAATTTTGCAGTTTCACTACATATAGCTGCATTTAAATTTTCCTGCAATAATAATCAGTATTTCTAAACGATGGCATCATCTGTAAATGATGATTATTTTACTGTCAGCAGATTACATATCCCCCCACTGTGATCTTTAATACTCCTGCAGTGACACTAATGTCAGTTTTCCAGGCAGGGAATTGCTTTCTCTGTATTGTCAAATAAAATTTGCCTTTCCTTAGCAAAACAAGGCTGGTTAGCAACTGAAATTACTGTTCCCCCTGTACTGACGTGGCACCCTTAGGGTGATATGTGTCTTCTCTTGAGTACGTTATTGTTGACTTGCATTGAATTGGTGCCGTAAGAGTGAAATACATTCTTGGGGCCCAAAATCATCTTTTAGTTACTTGCGCCATGCACACGGGCGTCCAAAAAGCCACAACAAGGAGGGACGTTGGAAAGCAAAACTGGATAATGGTGATTGGAGTTCACAGTAGATGGATATGCTACAGGCTGTCATTTAAAAGTTTGGGGTATTCTTGGCACAGGTCAGGGTATGTGATCTCTGCCTTTTAAACTGTGTCCTCAATTTGTTGTCAATCCCTGTACGGGTCTTCCCTGCTATTACTGTTAGGAGTAATCTGCACAAATGATGTATAATGAAGGGAAATTTAAAGATAAACCTTTTGACCTTTGATTTGCACTCATTACTGAACTAGAACAGAGATTGGAAAGCTAGTTGCAAATTAACCATTGTGCCACGTATGTTTGCTGGTGTGGCATGTAACAGGGTCATTTCCCCTCTCTACATCTTAAAGGGAAAAATGTTGGCCACTTGTTCAAAAACTTGAAATATTCATAATTGGAAATCCGGAGAGTAATTCTTGTGAAGATGGCTGAGAATTACTTTTATATAAGATGTAACCGACTGATCAGAAAGGAAGGATCATCAGAAACATCAGAAAGGATGTTGTGGTAAAGCACAGGTTTGGCAATCAGGTTCCTATTCCTGGTTCTGATGCTAACTGCTGTTTATCTTGGGTAGAACTCCCAAGTCATTTAGGCCAAAATTCAACAAAGAGCATGTTCACAAGCTACTATGAGGGAAGAGGGGACAGGGATTTACTGCTTTCTCTATCAGGGATGGATAAAACTAAACTGTGGTAGCTTAGTCCTGAAAGAAAACACTTTCATCTACTATGAGCTAAGAGCATAGACATAAGCTGTTATGATGGGGCAATGGAAGTAAATCCCTGACCTCTTTTAATGTGTAGTAAATGGTCCCATAGTCCCCCGTGGTCCCATAGTCAAAGAAATTCCTCCTGGTGGTTGCCCAGAGTGAGAGAGATGGGGCCTGATTGTTGAAGTGGTGGATTATGCAGAGTTCCAGAATCAGCTCCCAGTGGTTCAACTGGAGCTCCATGTGCTGAATGCAAATTCTACAGCAAGGGCACATCCTGATGAGTGTGCACATGTAAGGGCATGCATCTCTCATTGGAGAAATAGCAGTGGCATATAGTTGTCCCACTGCATATTTGTGCCAGTACTCAAAACTACTTTGAGGCACTGCAAACCACAAATGTGCGCTTGTCAGGACATGCCTCAAGTGTTCCAGAAGGGCCCCAGAAAACCAAGATATTCCAAATGCAAAACCTGTCTGACATTAAAAAAAAATTGAGCAATGTGGTGCACATAATTCTTTTTCATGCACAAGGATGTACATAAAAAACTGTCTGCAGAGATGAGGTGTATGTATTAATACCCCTCTGTAGAAGAGACTGGTGACTCAGGTCTTTTTCCTGTTCTGCCACACTAGGAAGTACAAGCTAGCCCCAACTCCCAAACTGTTTCTAGAGATACCATACCACTTAAACATCTGGTGTTTCCAGGAGTACTTACTCTGTAACACTTTGCTGAAAACTGGCAGGAAAAAAATCAGGTTTTTTTAATTGCATTGAAAGCCAATGATACCTGAAAGTGATAGGCACAACTGACATATAAGTAATATCTTTATAGTCTCTTTACAGTGGATTAAGTTTCAGATGAGGTAGGTTGAAGTCAGATGGTTAAGTATAGCGCTGGCCAACTCGCAGCACAGGTGCTACAAGTGGCATGGTCAGCCTCTGTGTGTGGCTGCATAGAGGCAACTGTGTGCAGATTGGGCAGGGAAAGGAAATCAGAGTGGCACCTGGGGTGGTGTGTGGCTAACTTGTGGCACACCTGCCAAAAATGTTGGCCTCCACCAGTCTAGTGAGTAGGGCACTGGATTTTCCACTCTTGTCCTGGCTCTATCACTGATTGCTGTATGACATCAAGGAACCACATAAGTGAAGTTGTTTGCTTCTTTGTCATGTCTGTACGGGATATGTCTAAACTACAGTTTAGAGGTGTCTTGACATAAATGGGTTTAAAATTACCTAGCTCAGATACCTTCAAAAATTGTCATAGTATTAGTCCAGCTGCTCCAGCTAACAACATAAAAATGTTCATTTGTAAAATGGCAAAAAAGAAGTACTTTATGTGACACATCTAGTAAGTGTTTGTCAGGACAGGCAGTATACCACCAGAGCTTCAATGGCATAGATTTCAGTATGTTATGTACATAGGTACTTATGATTCAAGCTGGACTGATGAAGCTTAAGCTGTCATACCTATAGTCTTACCATTATATGTGTTAACTAATATAGGACTAGCTCAGGTATGCCTCCATGACCTACTATCAAACTTTTTGGAATAGTGTACTATTATCAGGGGGCCCATGGGGGCAGGAATGGTCTCTCACTGTCTGTGCAGGGTGGCCTCAATCACTCTTGAAGCCTCCAGGTACTGTCAACTTATACAAAGTAATACAAAGATCTCAGAGTGTCTGGTTCCAAAAAAGAGACTTGGGCCCATCCTGCCTGGCCTGAAGAATGCTCCTAGATGTGGTAACTAAAAATTCTTATATGACATTTCTAAAGCTGCACACACATTTTCCTTTTCTTTTTGCCACCTTTAAAGTAGAATTAAATGGGCTGAAGGAATGCTTTCTGTGCAAAGGCTGGCTGCTGTTATGACTGTTCTTGAAAGGTTTACAATGCTCCAGGGAAGTGCCTTCTATACAAGAGCTGGATTTTACTTCCATACTTTTAAAGTTTCACATATGATTTGAAAGTCAGACCGAAAATCAGTCCTGATCTTATTGAAGTCATTTTGTTACAGTGCTTACGTACCTTCACAGGGAGAAAATGTCAGATATTAATGAGCTACCTTATTTAGCACAGAAAGGCGTAACAAGAACTAATGGTTGGAAGATGAAGCTAGACAAATTCAAATGATAAATAAAGCACATCTTTTAACTAGTGAAGTTGTTTCAATTTGAGAACTAACTAGCAAGAGAAGTGGGCTTTATCTGTTTCTTGATATCTTCAAATCAGGAGACTTTCTGGAAGATTCACTTTAGTGAAACACAAGTTGTTGGGTTCAACAGATGGGAAACTGGATAACATGTAATAGTCTGGTGAGGTACAGGTCAGACAAGTGATGCATTAGTCCTTTCTCATCTTTAACTCTTTGAATCAGGCTCTTTGATTGCAACAGGGAGTAGGACTGGGACACAGGAGCCTTCTGTTTATTGACTGGCTCTCTTGAACTAGACAGGATTCCTGCATGTGCTTATGGCTTCCTTCCTTTCAAGCCTGAGGTAATACAGGGTATTTTAATACTTTACATATTTTTAAAAAGGCTCTTGCAAAATGAATACAGTATGTACAAATCAGCAACTCCAGTATAACCTGCACACTCCTCACACAACCATCATTCATTTAACTGGATATAATTTTGGTGCTGATCCTGAAAGGAACTCAGCACCTCTCAGGATTAGGTCCAAAGGTCTCAGTCATTTAAGGCTACAGATGGTCGACAGTCTTGCATGGGGTCCCCTATTAAGATCTTACCTTGTATCCTTGTGGCAGAAGGGGAACCAGCCCTTGCTGGGGGAGAGGAACCTGTCCTTGTTAGCTGCCTGCAACACATCATGTAAACCACAGGAGCATTATAAGATATTATACCCTCATAATATAATTTGTTAAAATATCTTCAATTGACTTTTCATTTGAAACAACAAGCAAAAAAATAGTACTTAGACATAAACCTCACAGCAGCTAGGTGGCCACCCTATTTTCCTCTCACTGTTCTTAATACTTTATATAGTAATGTAGGAGGCCTCCAGGAAACAATGTAATTAGATTAATGTGACCTCTAGTTGAAGGAGCCTGGAATTTAATCATAACATTTCAGTGGAAATTATTATGGGAAACAGCAGGCAAAATGCATTCAGGTTAATTGGAAGAAAATAGGAAGATACCAGCTACTACTGCAGGCAGACACTTCAAAACTGAAAAAAAAAAATACAGATATGGATTATTTCCTTAGCCTTCAGATTTTGTTCAAAAAGAAGTATTTTGTGGAAGAAACTTTGAGGCCAACCTGTATTTCTTTTGTCAACAAATCTCTCATAGTAGAAAATGGGAGTGTTAGAGGTGATATATCTTAGTAAACTTGCTGTTTCTCAGTTTTAGTAAGTCTTTTAATGCTGTCATACATGACATTCTCATAAACAAATTTATGGACTATCATCCAGATCAGTGGGCCTCAAGCAGTTATATTATTGCTTACCCCTAGGACGCTATGGCAGATAATATTTTGTGTCACTCCAACCACTCAGTAATGTCTCCAACAAATTAAGAGATGTTGTAAAATTGTTGGGTTTTTTGTTTGGTTTTGTCTTTATTTTCTTTCACTTATATTTCTTTCCCTTGTTTTGCTTGTCTTCCTTCATCTTGTATACTCTCTAGAACACTGATTCTCAGCCTTTTAGACTGAAAATGCCAGGTCTTAGCTTTTGCTTCCTTTTGGCTGTGGAAAAATAATAGAGCCATAGACCCTGGTTAAATATCACTTCTCTAGACATTCACTATGTACCTGCAGAGGTATGCATACCCTAACTTGAAAAAGATTGATTTAGAAGCAGTTTCTGTAAGGTGGGTGCACTGAAAAATGGCTCCCAAAATATAGTCATCATAAAGTACAACTGAACTCAGAAGACATTCAAATGGAGACTTTATCAGTTTGTTCTAGTAAATATTTTCATTGACTACTTGGATGTTGGAATAAAGAGTGCACTCATAATATCTGGAGATGACACCAGGCTAAGGGGGCTTACAAGTGCTTTGGAGAACAGAATCAGAATTCAAAGTAATCTTGATCATTTGGACAGATAATCCAAAATCTAGAAGTTGAAGGGTATAGACAGAGTTAACAATTATATTAATACGGAATGGCACCAGCATGAGCTGTTACTCTGTAACTGTCACTTCTGCAGGCTGCTGTAGCAATTCAGGTGTAGCATATTTGTTGCAACTTTAATTGTTTTATTCAGGTTATAGTTAAAGTAATTGACCTATAGGCAGTCCTCGACTTAACGGCTTTTCAAATTACAATGAACTGCACTTACGACCTTTATAAACTGAAACCCTGTTTTGAGGTTCCGATGCAGGTTTCCACTTTATGATGCTGGATACAGCTGTGTCCAGCTGGTAAGTCTGTTGTGGTGGAAGGGGAGGAGGGAGGAGAGAGGCATGGGGGGGGCAGATCAATGCCTCTGCAGGGAGGGAGGGGCAGGGGCTGGGGCAAGCGCTGCCCAGGGGGGGCAGAGGGGACAGGGCGTAGCATGGATGATTCGTGCCTCGAGTCGGGGGGCACTTGCCCCCCCAGTGGCCATTCATTGACTGGGAGAGGGGCCCCCGCAGCCAATCCCACCAACCTGCAAGTGGCAGCGGGACACCACTGACATTTCTGAGAGAGCACTGTCACTTCCAGGTGAGCCCCCACACCCTGGCTGGTGTTCTCGGGCACACACCAGTGCTCTGGGAACACTGGCTGACAAGGGGTGCACCTATGCATCTCCACTGGGGCATGGGATGGAGCCGCAGCTCATTCAGGAGTCGTGGGGAGGGGGAGCAGCTCCTGCTGCTGCACGCCCCATTTATAACATTGTTCCTATGGGAAGATTGGTTCTGAGTTACGATGTTTCAGCTTAAGACACGGTTTTCAGGACCCAATTGTGTCATAAGTCTGAGGACTGCCTGTACTTCTATTCATGGAGGGATCCAGGATTTTGTAAAGAGAGCACCAAACAGTGCTGCTGCAGAGGTGCATACACTCCCTGTTCCCAGCTTCTCTCCGTCTGTGCCCCCCCCTCCACCAGGACAGGCAGGCTTGCAGAAGCAGCAGCCAGAAACTTTTTTTAAGTCCCTGAATTAAGTAGCACTCTCCCTCCTTTCCCCACTCTTGCCCCTTCCAATCAATGTTCAGTGGCACATACCCTCCCCTTCCATTTGCCCCCTCCCTGCGCGCCCAGTGGTGCTGCTGTTTCCATCTGCTTCAGGGGTAGGGGGACCTCCAGAGCCACACCTACCCTCCTCCAGCAGGGCTGTCCAAGGAGCCAGGTTCAGCTGGGGGCAGCAGCAGTGATGGATAGGCTGCCCTGTTGCTTTGCCTTTTCCCCAGCTGGCAGGGAACACCTAAGGGAAAATCAGGCAGAGAAGTGGGATCCACCTGCTGTCACTGTCCTGGGCTTAGCCCAGCTTCCAGTAAAGACCAGCTGGAGCTCCCTGCCCCCCAGGCAACCAGGAACAGTAGTAGTAGCGGGCAGGCAATAGGGAAAGGATGTTGGGAAGGAAGAGAGTGTGCTGCTGAGCATGGAGGGAAAGAGAGAGAGGGGAGTCTTATTTGATTTGGGGACTTTAAAAGTCCCCAGTTGATGTTCCCACAAAACGGTCTGAAATGAAAACTAGAATTCTGTGAACATATAGTAAGATGAGTCTTTGGAGAAGGTTACTCTCTATAGCTTGATGCATCATCTGCAGAAAAGTGCAGACATTCACTTGAGCAATTACTTTCAGATCTATAGCAGAACTTACACCATTCATAAAGTGGAGGACAGTTATGAATGTCATCGATTGGTATAAAGCAAAATGCTAGGGCTATTTAAAATTTGGTGTAAGTGAGGCCTCAAGTGAGCTACTAGAGAGAGTATAAAGCTGAGCAACAAGGACAAAGCTTTTGAAATCATGACCTGCAAGAAAAGATTGTTGAAAAAGCTGGCTTTCTTTTTAAGTCTAGACAAAAGAAGCGGGCAGTGCAGATCAGCAGTCTTCCAAATTGTACAAAGTTGCAAAGAGTATTGTAATCTATTATCTTCTGTATCCACCAAGTGAAGGACAAGAATAAATTAGTTTAATTTGCAATAAAGGTGATTTAGGTTTGGATAGTTGAATAAAAATTTCCAGCCGTTGGGGTGGTGAAACACTACAGCAGGCTATTAAGGATGTTGTGGACTCTTTTTCACTGGAGGTTTCAAAAAGCAAATCAGAAAAGCTTCCCTTGGAGCTGGTCTAAGGTTGCTTTACACAGGGGATTCTAGATGATCATTTGAGCTGTTTGCAGACATTAAAAAAAACAAACAAACAAAAAACCCCCATTCTTTACCGGAAACAGTAGCATGTTACTTTGACCCAGTTCTACAGCATCTGTATAGATAGGGTGCTTCAGTGATGCTTTTTGGCACTTTTAGCTGGTAGATAAAAGCGCCCAAAAAGCCCCACTAAAGCACCCGGTCTTCACAGACATTGGGTGAGTTGGGCCCAACTAATGTGCTGCCTCTTCTGGGTATTTGCAGAACATGGTGTGAGAACTAACTAAGTTTAAAGTAAAGCACTGTTTTGTTTTGTTTCATTTTGGGTTTTTTTGTCTGCAAGCAACTTTGATGTTTTTGTAGCCCAGTGTTTCTGTGGGTTGGGTCCAATATCCTCGAATCCATCCCTTGCACACCCCTAGTTAGTGGGGTATTAATTTGGGGATTGCTTACCTTAGATAAAAACTTAAAGAAACTGCATGGTGACAGTACAGGCTTGTCAGTGTGGGAGTTTGGTATCTAAGAAAACACTATACTCTAGAGCAGGGGTGAGCAAAATGCAGCCCGTTGGCCAGGTGCAGCCTGCCAGGCCATTCTATCTGGCCCACAGGGCCCCTAAAAAAATTAGAAAATTAATATTTATCTGCCCCTGGCTGCCTGTCATGTGGCCCTTGATGGCTTGCCAAAACTCAGTAAGCAGTCCTCTGCCCGAAATAATTGCCCTTACCTGCTCTTAGAATTTTGCTGGAAACATCTACTGTGTGGTTGCAGTGTGCCCCTGACCACCACTCATGTACTTCAAACTCAGAAATACATCAGTGAACATACTCTAGGTGTATCCCCAGTGGCTGCTCTTAAGCAATCTGGAAACCAAAGTCTCAAGCATGGTGGCAGAGGGATCTCAGAGCAGCTTCACCAAGTTTGGAGCATAGGAGTGGGATGTGTCCAGGGTAGGACATGCTGCTGCTGAAGTGTAAACTTGCCCTCTGTGATTAGCTAGCTTACTAAAGAATCCCCAAAACTGAACACAGTACTGCAGATGTGGCCTCACCAGTGCCAAATAGAGGGGAAGAATCACTTCCCTTGATCTGCTGGCAACACTCCTACCAATGCAGCTCAGTATGCTGTTAGCCTTCTTTGGAACAAGAGCACACTGCTGGCACATAATTCAGCTTATTGTCCACTGTAACCCCCAGATCCTTTTCTGCAAAGCTGCTGCTTAGCCAGCGAGTCCCCAGCCTGTACCAGTGGATGGGGTTGTTCTGTCCTAAGTACAGGACTTTGCATTTGTCCTTATTGAACCTCATGAGATTTTTGTTTTTTGGTCCAATTCTCCAAGTTGTTGAGGTCTCTCTGAATCCTAGCCGTACCCTCCATCTGTTCCCCCACCAGCTTGGTGTCATTGCAAGTTTGCTGAGGGTGTACTCCTTCCCATTTTTCAGGTCGTTAACAAAGATATTCAACAAAACCACCCCAAGGACCAACTCCTAGGACACTACATTTGATACGGGCTGCCAACTAGACATCAAGCTATTGATTACTACTCCTTAAGCCTGACAATCCAGCCAGTTTCCTATTCATCTTACAATCCATTCCTCCAACCTGGACTTTTTTTAGCTTGCTTACAAGAATATTGTGGGAAACTGTTTCAAAACCTTGCTGAAGTCAAGCTATATTATGTCCACCTCTTTCCCCGCATTCACAGATCCAGTCCTCTCATCATAGAAGGCAATCAGGTTGGTCAAGTATGACTTGCCCTTGGCAAATCCATGCCGACTGTTCCTAATCACCTTCTTCTCCTCCAAGTGCTTAGAAATGGATTCTTTGAAGACCTGCTCCATGATTTTTCCAGGGACTGAGGTGAGACTGACTGGTCTGTAGTTTTCCGGATCCTCCTTCTTCCCTTTCTTAAAGATGAGCACAATACTTGCCCTTTTCTAATCATCCAGGACCTCTCCCAACTGTCATGAGTTTTCAAAGATAATAACCAGCAGTTCTATAATCACATCAGCCAACTCCCCCTGCACCCTCTGCTTGTACACAACTTTTCTAAATAGTCCCTAACCTGTTCTTTCTTACTGTTGGATGCTCACTTTCTTCCTAAACTCTGCTGCCAGGTGCAGTAGTCCAGGAGCTGACCTTGCCTATGATGACTGAGGTAAAAAAGGGTATTGTATACTTCAACCATTTTCATGTCATCTGTCACTAGGTTGCCTCCCCCATTCAGTGAAGGGACCCACACTTTCCCTGATCTTTCTTTTGTTGCTGACATACTTATAGAAACCCTTCTTGTTACCCTTCATGTCCCTTGCTAGCTGTTACTCCAGCTGTGCTTTGCGTTTCCTGATTTCTTCTCTGCATGGCCAAGCAATACTCTTATACTCCTCCCTTGTTGTTTGCCCAAGCTTCCACGTGTAAGATTCCTTTTTGTGTTTTAGCTCACTGAAGAATTCCCTGCTAATCCAAGCTGGTCTTCTACCATACTTGGTAGGCTTCCTGTGCATTGGGATGGTTTGTTCCCTAGAGACTTTCAAAAGACCTCTCTGCAGTTTCATACTGGAGCTCTGAATAATCATACAGCTCTTTTACACAAAGCATACCTTCTCCTCCTCTTCTCCCCTGCCTGTGCTTCCTGAACAGTTTATACCCATCCATGACAGTGCTCCAGTCATGCAACCTATCCCACCAAGTCTGTTATTTCAATCACATCATAATCCTGTGACTGTGTGAGGACTTGCAGTTCTTTCTGCTCGTTTCCCAGGCTCTGCGTATTCATGTACAAACACCTGAGGTAACTAGCCAATTGACCTGTTTTCTCAGGAAGGATGGGAAGTCCTTCTCTGTTGCCCCCTCCTGCTTGTGCTTCCTCTAAACCACTTGCTTCCCTACTCACCTCGGGGCTTTGGTCTCCATTCTCTCACGAACATAGTTTAAACCCCTGCTCACTAGATTAGCGAGCCTGTTTGCGAAGATGCTCTTCCCTCTCTTTGTCAGATGGTCCTATCTCTTCCTGATAATTCTCCTTGGAACAACATCCCATGGTCAAAGAAGCCAAAGGCCTGCTGGTGATACCATCTGCACAGCCATTCATTGACCTGTAGGACATGTCCATTCCTGTCTGAGCCCTTCCTTTTGACCAGAACAATTGAGGAGAACACCACCTGAGCCCCTGAGCCCATCAAGGGGTGTGCCCCTTGCTTCAGGTAGGAGTTTATTCCTTTTTAATAGATCTCACTCTGAGAATTGGTTTTGGATAGCCAGCCAACATTTCTCCTTGGTCAAGATGATTCCATTACACCCAGCAATATCCCCATGAACTAGAGAATGATGCTGGATATAGTCCCTTTTAAGAGCCCCGTCATATACTTTTCCATCATGAAGAAGAATAGGCATTTAAGCAAAAGGTGGGCAAGAGGGTAGGACACCTCTGAAGTTCAAATGTGTTGGTAGAGCACAGTTTATCCAGGATGGAAGAAAGTAAAAAATCCACGAGAGCTTCTGGAAATAAATGCACTAGAAAATGCCCTCACACAAGTCCAATAACTCTAGCTAAAATGACATAACTGTGTGTGCTTAGCTGCAAGATCTGTTAACTAGCTCATTTAATTTACAAGCTGCATTAGGTCTAATAAATACAAAACCCTGCTGGTCCCAAAGGAAGCATCCACACTGCATAAGCCTGAAGAAGAGTGCGGCCTAGTTTGAGTTCCCCAAGGCATTAAGGTAACTTCCTAATGCTTGTGAGCACAAAGTCCCTTGTTGGTTGACCTCACTAGGATTTGTAATTTAATTTTTTAAGTCCTCTGACTTGTCCTCTAGGATCAGTGAATTCTGAACTCCTACAAGTTCATGAAGTTAATGTATTTTCTGCTAAGGCTTATTATTATATTGATTAATCGTGCTTTATAGTTTACAGACAAGGCTATTTTAACAACCAGAAGTTAGGATGTCAGCTTCCAAGTCATTTCAAAATGGCACCTGAAACATATATTTCCAATAAAGCCTTCACTGTTCACCACCAAGGAGGGAAAATTCTGTACCTCACCCTTCCTGAGTGGAGGGGCTAGCCACCAGCCATTACATAACTAACGAGCTTACTTTGCAGGACAATTGGCAAGATTCAGGATGATTGGCAATACACCAGTATTCTGTACCTCCCATCTATCAGGGTGGGCTTGATGGCAGCTCAAGGAATAGAGTTATAACTCTGCAGAACCAGTTCTCTCTCCTGCATAAGGGCACACAGGAACCAAAGGGTCACTGAAGCCTTTTAATTCCCTACTCTGCCTGCAGCCCTAAGCTCCATGTTGCGGGATGGAGGTGACTATTAATCTCTATCTATACTCTACATCCTTATGTAACAAGAGCTACTATTTCACAAAATCCATAGTGAATAGTCTGTTGATTTGGGTTTCATACTATGATCAGAATCCCCAGCTGTTACTGGGGATTTAAATCTCTTTCACTAGCAGAATGAAGGAGATGTCCTTTAGTTCCTGTGATCCAACTGCTACATGTCTAGGATGTTCCTGGCTGTATGGTATTATATAGTAGTCAATCTAATAGTATTTAGTAGACCGAACCACTATTAAATTTACTCACTAGCAGGGAGGTATTGCTGAAATAACTTCTCCGTTGAAATCCCTACGTGGCTTCTTATTAGGGACATAACCAGGGTCTTTTTATGCAAGATGTTTTTCACAAAGTTTCTATTCAGTGCACCAGGGGAACAGAAAGAGCTTAAGTATTTTATAATACAGGGGAAAAAAGAAGATTTAACACAAAAAACGATCTTCATGGAGACTTCCTATAAGGAAACTACAGAAATTGCTCAGCACCCACAACTGAAAGCTACATGTACCCTATATTTCTGAAAAAAACAGGGCTTTTTTTTATTTAAATGCTGAAGGATAAGTTGAGGTTCTTCACGTACATTATTGGTACTGCAGTGATGAGTAGAGGCCCACTGTGCTGGCATTCCATAAACACATAGTACATGGTTCTTACCCATAAGAGCTGATTATGTGAATAGACTAGGCCAGGAGTGGGCAAAATGCATCCCGGGGGCTGGATGCGGCCCACTAAAATATTTAGAAAATTTAATATTTATCTGCCCTGGGCTGCGTTCTGCGGCCCTTGATGGCTCGCCGAAACTCAGTAAGCGGCCCTCTGCCCAAAATAATTGCCTGTCCCTGGACTAGGCAGACACATGGTCTGAGGAAACGGTATCAAAGAGAGATGAGTGAGTTTTCCAAGGTCACACAACACGTCAGCAGCAGAACGAGGAATGGAGCACAGCTCTCCTGAGTCCCAGTCCACTGCTCCATCCATTAAATCATTCTTCTTCTCAGAGCTAACGTTAGGCACATAAACCTGAGTCCAGAGAAAAGTCTCATATCCAGCTTCCCCTAATACCTGGCTGGCTGAAAGCTGGTATTACCTAAATACAGATACCTCCATTTCTGTATTCTAATTCATCTATAAGAATAAATAATTACCAGAAAGCAGGAATAAACAGTCCATAGCAAAGATTTCAAGATGCTTTTTGACAAGATGTTACTTGACATATCCTTTGCCCTGCTGAAAGACTCCTGAGAGGGCTTAACTAGCCTCATTTCTGTCAAAGACACGGTTTCACTTCCCTTGAGCTAAGCAGTGCATGATGGGCAACAATTCAGAAATAATTTGACAGTAATGGAGATGACAACTATTACTGTGA
Source organism: Crocodylus porosus (assembly GCF_001723895.1). NCBI lineage: Eukaryota > Metazoa > Chordata > Crocodylia > Crocodylidae > Crocodylus > Crocodylus porosus. The sequence goes on from NW_017728943.1 coordinate 61,415,227, forward strand.
GGTATTTTTGTCGTGAACATTGCTGACCTGTCCTCAGCTCACCCCACTGAACCTCAGCCTAGTAAGGGAGCTCAAGACAGTACCTTTCATATATGCTGCAAAGCCTGGGCACGTTAGCAAAGCAGTGCTTCCAATATCCTGTATGCATTTAAGCCCAAAAGAGCCTGCATGCAGCTCGAGCTCCGAATGTAGAACACGTGTCTTCTTTCTCTGCCGGCTGCCTTGATTACAAAGTGGCAGTAGAAGGAAGCATCCACTAGACAAGAGTTAAGTTAACATAATGCTAGAGGTTTGATTGCTAAATGCACAAAATGTCACTATTTGTTAAACCGGTGTTCGGTGTTAATGCAAAGAAGTGGCACAGAGGCCAGCGCACAGACTGGCACCACTAGTGTGAGACCAGAGTTTGAGCTGGAGAGTCCCACAGTAAAAAAAAAAAGCTTGACTCACTTGCTTACTCCCTGCATAATGTTTTGTCTGACTGATCTGTAGAACATGCTTGCTTTAGGCCGTAGCTCTCATAACCTGAAGGATGCCTAAAGCCTGGAAATGATGAGAGACAGGAGACAAGAAAACTCAATTCCTGTCTGTCCGCATCCCCCCTCAAGCAGCCCCGTTTCTCTTTTTCACTCTCCTATCTCTAAACCTACATTTAGAGATGTGGGTTGGGTGTTTGGCCAGACACCACACCCAGGAAATGGAAAGCTTTATATTTTGCATCTTTCCCCTCCAAACATCATTATGAAGCACAGGACAGGGCTGCTTGGGCAAGCTCTGCCCAGTCTCTCCACCAGATTTCTGGCCTTTCCTTGACCCCACTCTGTCCATCGGTGAACCTTGCCATCTTGCTGAGCTGGCTCTGAGAGGGAATGATGGAGCTGTGAGCTAGGGAGAAGCAGGACAAGCAGGGGAGGGGAAAATTTAAGGCAAGAATAAAAGAGGATGAGCTGATATACAGAGAAGCTTCACTGTATATCGTTTAACTTTTAACTTAACTTTTAATTCCCTGATGTTTATCTCTGTAAAATCAGTACCATAAAGCTGTGCTAAGGTGCTATGGGTGAAGTCCTCTCTATGCTCACATTAGTCTGAGCTCTTCCAGTGGCTTTGGGTACTTCATCTTTGTTTTTCACTGAAAAACGGCAGTAACTAGCTTATTGCAGTAGCAGGCATTTCAATACTAATAGTGGCATCAGCTATGTAATCATTTTAAAAACAGGTCACTCATAAAGCACCAGAAATAGGTTACGATTCTTTTCTCTCTCTTTTTTGCATTGTTTTTTCCCCACAAAAGTGACTTGAAGTGTTCCTGTAACAATGGAATGGTCTACATAGAAAAGAAGTGATGAGAGTATTATGAGTAAGGACCTACCCAAACTGAGGTGGCAGACAGGTGATTTCACAGGCTGATTGTGGTGCTGACCACCATTTTTGCAGTGTTTTCATGGCAGATCCCCACCCCCCCTGCTGCTGATAGGCCAAGAGGGCTGCATTTTGTGCAGCCCTGCCCCTCGCTGCTGATTGATGGAGAGGGGCAGGGCTGCACGAGAAGACAGCCCTCTCTGCCAATCATCTGTGGAAAGAGCAGCCACCATCTTGACTGCTCCCCTTTCTACCAGCGGCTTCCTCCCCCGCAGCAGGCTGTGAGGCCAAGCCACAGTGGCCACTGGCTCCCACTGCAGAGCCAGCAGTTTATTTTTAGTAAGTTTTTATTTTACAGTAATTCCACACAAAATTGTGGAAACTGGCATTTTTCGGTGTTCACGGAAACCACCATTTTTCTCAATTTCTGTGAAAACAGCAAAATCACAATTTGAGTAGGAGTCCCTAATTATGAGGCAGCCAACCTAACAGCTCTAGGCAGAAAGCTGAATATAATCATCTTGCTGTGCATTTGTACAATTTCTTACTTGCTTTTTAAAAAAGGATGAGAGTGCCACTGTTATGTGTTTGCTAGAGCAGGGAGCTGGGAGACACAACTGATTTCTCTTGCAGCACTGCCAGTCTCTCTGTGGTCCAGGGCAAGTCAAGCATGATTCCTTTGCCTCTCTTTTCCCACTACTTAACCAAGATCACAACCTGCCTCACAGGACAGTCATAAAATGTAGTCAAAGTTTTTAATGAGAAATGCTGATAAAGTACAACGTTTTCTTCTTTTTAAAATATCCAGACAATCTATATTAAGATAGAGTTAAGCTAACAATATGCCTGATTAGTAATTTAGGGTAATACATTAGTGACAACATGATTATCCCAAAATCCACATATAAAACCAGGAAAAGTCAGAGTTAACATATAAATTTAGAAACATCCAAATAGAAAGGATGGAAATACAGCATTAGGGCACTCAAGTAGCCTTACCTGAGCCATGTAATGATGCAAGGTAGTACCACCTCACCATGATTAAAGAATTGTAAAGTTTGTTGTTCTATATTAATTTTAACATTTTTTTTCTTTCCCTCTCATGTTTCTACAGGGCAGTGTTAAACTTGTTTACTTGCCATAGCTGTGCCCTTCCATACCTTAATATGATCATACTTTGTTTTTGGGATAAACACAATGTTCCTGTAACTTGCAGAACATGTTTTCAGCCTTAACTCCATCTTGACATGAATTTCATCTGTGAATATCTTTGGGTTAAAAAAAAATCACATATGAATATGAAAGAAACCAAAAAGAATGTGAAACATCTACTGAACTGAATATTTGGCAGATCAACCTTTTTATTATTATTACTACTACTACTACTTTGATTTTCAGGACCATATTCAGTTGGAATTAAAGGAACTCAGTATATTGTAAGATTAGGTCCTAAACAATCAATATACTGCTGAAGAAAATAACGTTCTGTAGAAAAGCTAGTTTTTTGACCTAGCTAGGCCCTCTATGTTTCATGTTAATTCTAGCCCAGGTTATTTGTTTTGTTATCTTAGCATTTTATGACTGTGATGTAAATGTTTAACATGTTTCCATAACATTAAGAATATCCACACCTACTCCACGCTGGAATGTATGCTTTCACCTGCCAGTTTTAACAGTGAACTTTATCCTTGGTTAATTACCAGCTCCATTAAAGCAAGTTTTATAGCAGGGATATATTGTTGCCTAAGCCAAAAAAAAAAAAAAGAAAAAAGATTTGTTACACAGTGTAAGAATAATGTCATTGTGAAAGGGCCCTGATTATGAAAGTTACCATTAGCTGCCATTCAAATGTAAAAAAAACCAAAACTTTTACGTCAAAAAGAAAACATGGAGCTTCTTGTTTCTTCTCTTTCTTCCTTTCCCTGTCTTTGCTACCTATGGGCTCTTCCCAGAAGCTGTCCACTAAATTTTCCACTGAACTTTTAAGCCTTCTTCCCACCTTCCTTTCTTTCTGACTCCTCCTTGGGCTCTGGTGTCTTGAATCCTAGCTAAGGGCCAACTCCAGCACTAACTCCCTCCTACCTCCCACCCCGTTGCATCTTCATGTCATGGGCATTACCCCAGGCAACCTCATTTAAAGGCTGGCTTATTTCCATAGCTGTCAAAGAGCATGTAGAATTGACCATCTCCTTTCACTGCAGTGAAAAATATGAAATCAAAACTTATTAGTAGCATTTTCTTTCCTGCTTGGGTTCAGAGCAGTGCCTATAAGATGTTCTCACAAGCAGGGTATGAGAGAGCAGGTGGGAGCTGGAGTCAGCTGGCCTGCTCTTGGGCTTGTACTAAATGTACAGATCAAGGCATTTAGAGTAGGACTGAGAGGAGAAAATTTAAACAAGCAAGTTTCCTTTCCTTCCTCCTTTTATTCCCATTCATCAACTCAGCAGCAACGATATGGCTGAAAAAAGCCCAGCCTTACCTGCTATGGTCTAGCTAGTATTTACAAAGTGTTCAGCTAGGACTCCTTGTCAATAGAATAACACACTGAAAGAGAAAGAAAATCAAGTCACTGATGTAGGTTCTTTGGGCTCCAGCCCATTGTTACTGCCAGTGTTGTCACCCTGTGCATGGAAGTTAATCAGAACATCTCTCAGTGTCAAGTGAGCAGAAGTTCCTTGCTCCTTGCAGGTGCTGAACATTTCCTATTCCCATTAGTGTCAAAGAGTCAAGGGTGTTCAATGCCTAGGCAGCTTAGATCCAAAATATGGAAAGATAAGCCAAATTCAATGTCTCTGTTCCAAAAAGAGACTATGAGAAGAGACAAAAGACCCTATGTAGGGGATGCAAGAGGGGAAAAAACCCCAAAACCAAATATTAGATTTGTGTCTGGGTGTTCTCTAAGCCAGAAGGTTGCATTGATTTAAGTGTTGTCTTATAAAGCAGTTTACTTAAACCAGGCACCACTTAATATGCTTGTTTCAGTTGAAATTGATCCTGATTTGATTTAGCATAAGTTCATTAGGAATCATTTTGACCTAAGCTGGAATAAAGTAATTCTTACACAGAAACAGTATCTACAGAGAGGCTTACACCAGTCTCACTAAGTCAATTAAGTTCAACTTGTGCATGTGGATGCAGCCTGAAACATAGCTAACATTTTCTAGTTAACAGCTTCAAGTAATAATACAACAGTTTTGAAGTAAACAACATAAGGATGATTAAAGGCGAGTTTCAAAGGAAAGACAGTTCAGCTGCGTAACAAGAAAGCAGAAAAGGGAAAGAATGTAGGGAGCAAAAAGTTATTGACTGAGGCTAAATGTTTGCAGAAGAGGGAAAAAGCACTGTCTCAAAGCTCTGGATAGCTATAAAAAATAAAGCAGTCAGGGCATACAAGAGGATACAAAGTGCAGAATAAAAGAAAATAGGTGCATCTGTGGAAAATTGGTTTAAGTAAGCAGAGGTGTGACTCAATAAGACAAACATATCAATATATAACACGTTTCATCAGCAGATTTCAGAGCTTTACAAAAGCAACTCAAGTGTTATCATTCTCATTTTATGGAAGGGGAAACAGGCTGATAGTAGCAAATATCACTCAGCAGACAAGGGGCAGGGCTAGGAATAACATCCACATCTGAGTCCATGCCTTGTGTGTTGCCACAGGCTCTTATGTTTTACTTAAACAATCTGAGTAATCCCAGTGATTTCAAATTTTCAATGTCAAAAAGCTATAATGCCCTGAAGAATCAGGGCCTTCAGTTCTCTTGCTGCTCCCCCTGTAGGGATACTAAGTAAGCTCTGAGGTTTCAGATCAATCAGAGAATCTCCCCCCCCAATTGTAATTAGCAGATATTAGAGGATATCAACTTTCCACCCCCTCACTCCCACTCACTGCAAGCAGACAAAAGTTTAGGAAAGCAAGGTCTGAATATTCAAAGTTGACATAAGTGTAAATCTATAGTTATCTCATGTTGACCTTAGAAAACTTAAGAGATCATTGGCCTTGAAGCTTAAATAGTTTAAATTTCAGGTATTTTCTTTACAAAAACAAATCAGAAACAAATTACAGGATTTACAATAGAAAACACAAACTCTAGCACTACATTTCCTGTACCAGGAGTGGCCCTGATCATGTTCAGCTGTACTGACATTAACAGTGATACTCAGCATAAAGATTTCTTCATTAATACAGAATCTGCCATATCACAAAGGTCTAAGGTTTCACTATCTGCAACATAAGCATAATTACATAACCATGCTTCATCAACAGTAACCAGGGTAAAGTGGTGTGTGAGGGTGAGGGGCACATTTTCAGAGACGTGAGTTTCTGTTTCTACACAGAGATTTGTGACAGGCCAGCAATATGAAAAAGGCTTCCCATAGAAAGTAGGTGACTGTTTAAGAGCAGCTGACCTGATTTTCTTGAAAGGCTGTTCAGACTCCAACTTCAGGGAAAAGGGATCATCTCGGTGCTCAGCCTCCTCAGTCCAAGCTGCTTTCTAAACTCAGAACAGCTTGTCAGAAGACGTGTTCTTTTTCTTATATTAAATGGGAGGGAGAGGCAGAAAGATGGCTTCAGAGCAGTTTAACTAACAGCGGCTGTATCTACACGAGACTTTGACTGCGCAGTAACTCGAGACTACTGCATAGCAGAATCGCATGGCAGCAACCAGGACACAATGCTACTACACAGCAGTGTCAGGCTACTGCACAGTCCGCATCACAAAAAAGCTATTCATCAGTGCTACTGCATGGTAATGTATCACGCAGTAGCTAGTGTACAGGGTAACACAGGTACCATGCAGTTAGCATATCATGTAGATGTAGCCAGTGTGTTGGTTATACTGAAGAACATGAACACTCTTTAGTTTAAAATAAATAAAAAATGAAAATCAAAGGTCTCTCCCAGCCATTGATGGCCCATGGAATAAGTTTAGACAGGCCACACATGTAAAGTAATTATTGCACCATAAAAGTATACATCCAGCTATAAAGAGATACAACGTTAGTGCTTGAAAATGTGTAACAACTCTATGGGTGGTTTCCATCCAGCTTTCATTTGAATACATGGCCAGACCCTAAGGCATGCCAGTGTCCACATCCAGATTCAAGGGCAGGATATAGCTAGCATTACAATATAGCCCTTTGAGTCTCTAGCCTGCACAAATAAACAAGTACCTGTTTACAGCTGGGGCAGTAGAGGTAGCCTTTAACACAAGTCAAGAGTGAGGCTCAGACTCGTATCTTGGATGTGAGGTGATTAGCCTGGACACCAATGTAGCCATACTGCTTCCTTTTCCAGAGCTAGCACATCTCTGGAGGTGAAACAAGGTGTCCTACTGGCTCTTGAACTGCATGTCACATTTTGCTTTAAACATTTACTCTTATTTCAGTTGAAGTTGGCTAGGAGCAGGGTTTAAACAGCAGAATGAAATAAGAGTGTCTAACAGAACTGTGCACCATGTTAGTTAAACCAGTCCAAGTTTGCAGAGACAACCCCTAGAAGAGGAAGTTGTGTTTGGGAAATTGCTGTGTTGACAGTACCTCTGAAATAAAAAATTCCTACTACTGGCATTACCACTATGCTAAAACAGAGGGAGGACACTCCACCCAGATTTACACAGCATGGATGCAAATGGCTTCTAGCGGTACAGCCTGTTTATCCCCTATCACACATATAGACAGACATTGTCCATAACAGAAAGAGCCTCATTAGATAGTCTTACCTAACTAAGCAGACTAGGGGCAGGACAGATGTTCAGTTGGGGTGGGGGTGGGGGGCAAGGGGTTGATGCTCAGGACTGTGTCGCTGCTGTTATGCTTAAACTGCTACATGTGCATAAGCCAGTAGCAGTACACGTGAGCTAAATCACCCCAACTTTAACCTTGGATGAAACAGGCCACTGGCGATGCATAGCGGGTGCATGTGGATGCACACACACCCTGAGCATGGCGGTGCACCCCCTACGAAACGGCACCGCCAGCTCACCACCCCTACTGGCAGCATCTGCAGGCTGTCAGCGATCTCCACTGGCCACTGCCAACGCTGCCGGAGGCATCTGCAGGAGCTCCCAGATTACCGCTGCCATGCTTCCGCCACCATCATGCCCCCCCAGCCACTGGGGGCACGTGTCATTCATGAAGCAGGCTACAGGTTACTGCATGTTATATTTAGTGTAACTGGTTGTGCAGCCCAGAGCAGCAGCTCCCCTCCTCTTCCCTCCCCCTTTGAAACCGCATCAAGTGGATGTTATCCATGTCCTACATTTAGCCTGGGCACACTGCCACATCAATTCAGCTGTACTGTTTCCTGTTCCTTCTGTACATGCTGCCTTGAATTACAAAGACACACCCACCACCTCAGTGAGAAAGGTCAGTGAAATCCATTCATTGATGCTGACGGTCCATCCCCCCCACTCATACACACCATTCACTCTGTTTCAGAGGTTGTCACTGAATTCCATCTTGATGAGCAAAACCATTTGTCAGTATCTTTCCTAAAGCTTCACTCCCTCAAGAGCTGAGGCACAGCTACGTAAGCTTGATGAAAAGAGAGCTTCATCTCTTCATCTGCATAGATCTAAGCCTTTCTGAAAATTCCTATTTCCTTGGCTGAAAGATCCCAGGGTACAGTGATTTCACACTACACTGTAAAGTTGGCTACCGAACTATGTTGAACCACTCGTTTCAAGCTGCCAGTGATGCTCCGAGTTCACACTGAGTGACTTTCATGGCTAAGGAATGTCCCCATCCTCAGATCTACCAGGCAGCCACCTAGGACTTCAGGCATAACTTCATGAAGCAGTATGCCTTCTCGCAAGTATCCAGAGCAGCCACTGCTTTTGGTAAAGTGGTCCCTCATTCACTAGTAAAAGATTATTTGAAATGCTGTTCATGAGTGTTATGGATGACAAACCAATACAGCAGACCTGGATCATTCACATCTGGACAGTTCACAACCCACGTAATTCACAGCAGGTTGTCCCCAAAAGTTGATCCACTCACCCGTTTGCTACAGTTTTTACTGTGAAGTGACATGCTTGTACATTCTGATTGAGAAGTGGCGCCCTTGGAAATACAAGACACAGCTAAGAGCTGGAACACCCCAGCAGTCCTGCTCAACTGTACATAGCCTGCCTGGTTCATAAATCCTCATCTAAGCAGAGGCTTAGGATAAGTCACTCTGTAATTTATCTGGGGTTTGGTTCCTTATATATCACAGAATTCAGTGGCTCCACATCAAGCCTGCTTGATAACCACCTGAGTAAACATCTGATAAATATCTTAGACCAGGTAGTCCAACACGATAAATAGATCCAGATTGCCATAGGAAAATATTAAACCTGGTCAGTCTGAAATGTCATAGCTATTGCAGCTCTCTCCCTTATGCTCTTCCAAAACACAGGCACCTAATGACACAGTAGTACATGTTACTGAAGGAGCGAGGCACTGGATGGCTCTCTTGGAATGGCCTGGATCACAGTCACGCACAATGCTGTGTCATTCTGCTGTGTTAGAAGAACAAGCTGTTAAATGGATTGAGGACTCTCCAGTAGTTACAGTTTTTATTTTAGAGACATTCCCTGACCTTTAATGAAGCATGGGTAGAGATGGCAGGTTTCCCTCTCCAGATGTGGCTGCTGATTTCCAGAGAGACTTGGCATTTGGAAAGTGCTTAGCTGAGACAATTACCATCTTAAAGAAATTCCAAAGACATTTGCAGAAGTCAGGGCCCCTCCTACAGCCAGACCAATACAATATTTGTGTCAACTCTTTGAAGAGCGAACAGTAGGCAATGTGTACCCCAGGGTCTCAAGCACAGCTGAAACTGCAGAGGTTTTGTTTAACCTAGAGTTTTCCTATGGGTCCAGGCTTCTTGAAGGGGAATGAGTGAAACCAGGATTCAGATTTTAAATTCTTTAGTATCTGAATGTAGGGTTTGAGTGTGTTTCACTATAGAGCAGAGGAAGCAGCCTAATTCAGATCCTCCTCTGCTAATGCAGTCGTTCAGACATCGGCAACTAGGATTTTGGTTTGGACCCCAGCTATATTAAAAGGGCAAACAAAGCAATTTAAGCAGATCTCACTACGCACAATGCTGCTGTAGAGCAGACACTGGTAACCTTTTCCAAGCTGTGGGCTGGGTAGCTTTGGCAACCTATCAGCAGCAAGGGATTGCCCCCTCTGGAGCCATGAAGCTGAGAGTCGTGCCCATTCTGCTACTGCTTTTCCCAGTTCCCTTGCTCCCTGGCTGCAGCATGAGCGCAGCTTCTAGTTGGGGGAGCGGAGATGAGCCAAAGCCAGGCTGGGTGGAGGGGAAGGAGCAGTAGCATGGAAGCAGCTTCCAGCTCTCTGGCTGGAAGTTATAGTTACACAACAGTCTTGGGGGAGGGGAGGAGAGAGAGGGAAGTGGCATCGATGTGGGCACAGTTTCCATCTTCCCAGCCCCCATGCAGCTCCTTGTTGCTCAGCCCTGGTGCAAGCACAGGCACAGGCAAAGTCTTGAAACTCTACAGGCCAGGTCTAGTGGTTCTGTGGGCTGGATCTGGCCCATGGAGCATATGTTGCTCTGTGTAAAAGTCTGTTACCCCAGTATCTCAGCACACCCTCCAATATGCAATGCATTAATGCAATAACTGCATCCAACAGGGAGATTAAGTGTCTCTTGTTTTTCATAGACCAAGCTACTTTTAAAGGTGCCCTGAAAAGATGAAAATATTGGTTTTTGCCCTTTCATCACTTTGTGACCTACAGAAAAGACATGAAAGGGAGGAGATTTTTTTTTCTGCTTGACTACTTTCTTTAACTTTAGCAAAGCCATGTCTGATCTTATCAATTCTGGGTAGAACTGCACCTTATAGACTAACTACATCAGAGATGTGTAGCATAAGCTTATGATGAAGTAAGCACACTGCTTACAAAAACTTACACCATGCATCTCTGATTTAATGAGTCTATTAAGGTGCAAATCTACCCTACCCTCTGCCTGACCTCAGACTAACATGACTAACCACCTCTCATCAGTGATGCCACAGATCTTTTGCACAGAACCCAGCAATGAAAACTGGGAGCACACACTGCTTTCACTTGAAGAAGTGAGGGCTCTCAACCTCTAGCAAAAGAGCTTCCCCCCATATCTCCACACTGATTTTTACATCCTGGTATTACAGAGTTAACAATCAAATCAAAACCCAGAAAGTTTTAAATATCTTGTTTAAAAGATAGATGCCAAACAATAGATTTTCCACCTACGGACCAAGCCCAGAACTTGCCAGAAGAATGGATGGAAACCATTACTATAACCTGAACTTTCCCAGCAGAATCCTCTTAAGGCAAAGCAGACAAGGCATGAACTTCTAAACAAACAAATAATGCTTTCTTTTAAAAAGTAAAAGCCTCATCTTTCAGAGCTTTCTCCTGCACCTTGGAGAAACAAAGGGCACAAACCAATTCATTCTATTTCCTTTGCTAATTACCTTAAGGCTAGTATTTAAGCTCAGTCCCTAGTGCAACCAAGCCTTCCTCTCAGGTATTCAGACAAGTTTAGCCTACATTCATTTTCTACCTGTGACTGCCCCAGGGGGGGAAGAGCAAGTTTTTTTTTCTTCCAGTAGCTTAGCTGTTCATTCAGGAGTGGCACTTGCCTAGCTAACTATGTAGCTTCCTACTTATTTTTTGAGCTTGCGAAATGCAGAAGATAAAAATAGATGATTGCATTGTCTGACTTTCCATAGTCCTCGTGCTCATTAAAAACAAAGGCATGTTACTGGTTTTAGCCAGGATTACTGCAATTGGAACTCCTGACCTTGCGATATCTGCCATTTTGCATTCAAGCTTTGCTGCACAATTTGCATGTCCATATGCATCATGAACAGTATATACTTAAATAACAAAGTCCTTGGGAAAGCGGCAGGCAAATAGGAAAGTAAACAACAGCATCTTTTCTGCATAATTTACTTGTAATTTTCTGCATTTTCTCACTGCTGCTTAACTGAAAACTGCCGATTTAGTATTTAGATCACGGTTATACTGTGAAGTCACGGCCAGTTTTAGGGACACTGTTGCTGTAGGTGCAGCACACCACACACTAATACTCCCTACTCAAAAGTGCTTGCAAGCAAGTGGCCCTGGAATGGTGTTTCAAGTAGGCATCCTTACTTTTCAACACATGCTTTATGTCTCAGTGGTTTCAGAGCAATTTTAAACACCAGCTAAACCTTAAATATGGAAGTTAAGAGACTTGGCTGAGCCTTCAACTACGTGGGTCAGCAACCTTTTGCCAACGTGAGCTGCCCTTTGCATCCCTGTCCCTGTTGTGGGCCTCAAGTCTCTACCCTCTGAAGCAGCCTATAAGCACTGTTGTTCAGGTGACAATATTTGGATCTTGGGAAGTGCTAGATTTGCAGCTGAATAAAGGCTTTAATTTGTGGTCTAGCAAAAGCTGCTGACCACAAAGCAGAATGATATCTAAGTCAGCCATTTGCTTATGCTAAGTAACCATCTTAACTGCGTCAACCATTTTCAAGTGAGTGTGTGTGCTGTGAATGAGGTGAAGCTTTAGGAATGTGGAAGATGGTACAGTGTGGAACAGAAAAACGGACTGGAATGTGAAAAACAACATGTAATTGGTAACAGAATTCGAGTTTAACACATGCAAAAGGGTGAATGCTGATTGGTAAAGAAGCCTCCAAAGTCCACCTATTGACCGAAGAAGTGGGGGGTGAAGGTCTTAGATATGCGCTCATCACAAAAAGGCATGTAAATGAATGAAATGCATAGGCAATTCTATGCCAGTGAAACAAACAGTAAACTGAGGCAGAGCTTGAGATGGGAGGAGAAATGGGTAGGGCGTGAGGGTGAAATAAATGGTAATAAGCAAAAACCAAAATGTATAAATGTGGAAAGAACTATTGTTCACTGAAGGTCCCCAGTTCCCTGTTTTTTTGGGACCAGGCCTGAAGCGGTCTCCATTCTGAATAAAGCTGTTGTGAGCAATGTGTGCTGGTGTTTGCTCCCTGCTTGCTCTGGCTAGTGAGTAACAGGACCCACGAGCAATTTGATTGTCATTAAGCACTGCATGGAGTCATGGTCTAACAACCATTACCACTGATCCCCATCCTCTCTGCAGCAAAGCTAAGCAGAGGTGCAAAGGAGCAATAGATTGGACCTTCACCAGCCAGATTCACCTCTTCAGGGACCAGGCTAAAGTGATTTCTCTTGGAATAAAATGGTCATGCTTTTAGCTTAAAGTGGGGGGGGGAATTATTTGGGCTGGAGGGCTGCTTCAGGAGTTTTGGTAAGCTGTTGTGGGCCAGGTCAACATCACCCTTCCTCCCTCCATCCATCCTAGCAACAGCTCACCAAAACTCCCTAAGTGGCTGGGGACCCCCACAGGGAGGGTGCACTTGGCTGGGGGATGGGATTGAGCCAAAGGCAGGTGGGGAGTGGGGTCTGGGAGCGAGATCTGGGAGCAGGCTGGATGGGGCAGGGCTGGGCCAGGATCCACTCCCCATGGGACAGTTTGTAACTAGCCCAACCTGGGAGGAAGAGGAGAGGGCTGAATGCACACCCATGACCTGGTCCCCACCCCAGCAAAGGTGTGCGCAGGCACCAGTACAGTGCAGCTAGGAAGCAGTGCAACTTGGCCGTGCGAGGTAGTCCCAACAGATAGATTGTGACTGGATTAAGCCACTGTGGCCACTGTGCCAACCCTGCCCTGCAGTTCACCTGGGGGAGGTGAAACTGGTTGTTTGTGCATGGTCCAGACTGTCCCCTGCACCTGGGGTGGGTGGGGCAGGGACTTCTGCAGACTGGTCTGGATCCTGTCTGCAAGCTGTGTTTTGCCCACCCTTGGCCTAAAAGGATAATATGAGTAATAAATCCAGGAAGGGGATTTAGGCTGTGAATCACAGCCTCGCACTGCAAAAGAATGCCTGAAGCCAGGATTTTTCAGACAACCTTCTCTCAAGCATTTTCTGTTGTCTGATTTAGTGTCTTCCTCTCTAGCATGCTGGCTGTTGGGAAGCTCATTTCTAGGTACCTAACTGGAGTCCTGTGTCTAGAATGGAGAGAAACTGGATCTGGCCTGGAGGGGACCAATAAACATAAGAAAGGAGCTGGAGGGGTAAGTGTGCTTAGTTCAGAGAAAAGGAGACGAAGGGGGAAGGAACATGGCAGCCTTTCAGTGACCTGAAAACCACAACTGTAAGGAAAATAAAAGGTCATTCGCCACTGGGGACAGACTGCAGGAGACAAGACAATGGGTTTAAACTGGGGCGGGCAATTATTTTGGCTGGAGGGCTGCTTCACAAGGTTTGGTGAGCTCCTGAGGGGCATGGGTAGCTCCGCTCCCTGACAGTTGCCCCGTCCCCAGCCACAGTTTTGGGATGGAGTGGGTGGGAGAGAGAGAGTGTGTGCATGTGCGCATGCATGTCCAACCTTTGCCACTGGAAGTCCCTCCCCTTGCCCCCTGGAAACAATCCATTGTGGGAGGGAGGGAGACTGCCATCTTAGAATGAAGGAAAAAAAATTTCACACGCTAAAAGTCAAACACCTACTAGAACATATTTTATTACAAAAAATATTTTTGCCATGATTTGTGTTTGCTTAGTATATATAGAGGGGACTGCACAACTCAAAAGTAAATTCTTAGTTGCTTGCCTCCCATGCCCAGCAAGTGCAGGAAATGCTGGCGATAGCCTGGTGGAGGCTGCGCTCCTTGCCACGATGTGCAGCATTGGCCAAAGCCGTGCCCCACTAGGTGCCTGCACTGGGCACAAGTGCCCTGAGCGCCTCTGCCTGCCACTGCTGCCTTTGCCACCACCTGTGGGTCTGCATGCCACTGGGGGGAATGTGTGGGAGGGACCCACAGCCCACCCTCCCTCCCACCCAGATGCTGCCCACCCAAGCTCCATGCTGCTGCTGCTACCTGGGCGTGGGCCCTGCTCCTGCCCCCCCAACACTTCTTTACCTGCTCTCCAGAGCAAGTGGGAGGCTGTAGAAGCGGAGCTGGTGAGGGCCACATGGGTAGCTCCACCCCCTGATGGCTGCCCCCCCCCCGGTCACAGCAGCATCACCCAAAAGCTGCACACTGGCTGGGCTGGGTCCTTCTGCCCATGAGGGTGGGAGCAAGGGGCATGAGGGTATGTTTGGGGGGGGGGGAGGGTGTACATATGGGTGCCTCTCTCCCACCCTCATGGGCAGAAGGGCTGGGTAGGGTGCAATTCCTTGGAGGGTGCTGCAGGCCAGATGAAAATGATTGGCCAAATCCAGCCCACAGCTCTTAGTTTGCCCACCCCTGCTTTAAAGCCAAGTAGATTCAGATTAAATCTCAGGAGAAAAAGACTTCCTAATTGGAGGAATGGAACAAGCTGCCCAGGAAGCCAGGGTATCCTCTTTATCTGAGTTTTGCAAAAGGCTGAATAGTTATTTCTCTGGGATGGTGTAAGAATTCTGCAGGGAGCTGGGAGTATGATGTACTGTCCTTGTGCTCTGGATAGGGAACTTAGACAGTTCATTTGCAGTTGTGAAATCCATTTCTGGCAGATGCCCGAGCAAACAAACAGGTTTCTGCAAGGTAAAGGTTGTGGGGCTTTACAGCATGGTACTGCTCCACAGCGACTACTTATGTACACTCTCTGACACCTTACACCTCTCCTCACTCCTTGTGGCACTTTGATCCACAAAGAAACCTAAGGCATAGGCACACAACAATCAGGCCCAGTCACAGCAGCACACAAGCACATGCACAAGTATGGACAGAGATGCTATAAGCAGCAAATGAACATACACTTTAATAAGATCTCAAAAAACTGCTGCCAAATGCTTTTGTATTTCTCTATTTACCTCATCTCTGCTAGTTTGTAAAATACTTGCCAGTGGGAATATTTTCTGTCTATTAAACACATATTTACTGTTGTACATGTATACTTGTTTACTCAGGGTCAAGGCCTCATGTGTGGCTGAAACCATGAGTATTGCTAAAAATCAAGAGTCACATGCTCACTACTATATTCCATGATATCTATACAGCTCAATTTAGACAGCTATCCATGGGGGCAGAGAGTATAATGGTGCCCTGATTCAATGAAAATAAATAGGATAATTGAAATAAGAGTCTTCATGGCATGGGAGTGATCCACAGTTGCCCATAGGAAGACAGATTCAAACAACTGGGACTGTTCAGTTCAGAGAAGCCTGGGAAGGGTGGGTATTATAGAAGTATATTAAACAATTAATAGTGCAGAGAAAGTAAATCAGGAGCACCTTTATAGCACATAAGAACAACCCACAAAATGGAAAGGCAATACATTTCAAACTGATTAAAGGATTCGGACATACAGGCATAATTCATGGCTTATAGAACTCATTGCTGCAATGAGGCCAAAGGCTTAGCAGGATTTAAAAGAAAAACAGTAAGTGACTAAACACAGTCCCGAGCATTTTCATAGCAACATTCGGCAGAATAGAAAAGCTAAAAGACCTAAACCTTTCTGCTCAGGACAGAAGACAACTTGTAACAGAGGAAGTTAGGAAGATACTTCCTCCATAGGCAGATTATAACAGTTGCTCACTTCAGGGCTCCTTGCATCTTGGTCCGAAGCATCTGCAAATAGCCATTGGTAGTGTCAAGAGACTACACTAGACAGTTTTTAGGTCTTATCTGATGCTCTGGTTTACATGCTGCTAAAGTCCAATGCGTGCAGTAGTACGTCATCATCTCTCAGGTCTACTCAGTATTTCAATTACTGTTTCCTCTTCGTAGTTGCATAGGTACTTTACTTCCAAAGCCTTTTGTAGCCTCCTCATCCCCTTTTTGGGTATTGTTTCATCACTGCTTGTTCAGGAGTTTTTTGGGGCTGGCTATGCAGTTTGCCATGCCTGCATTTTATGAACAGCTTCCCAAATGCAACGCAAAACTAAAATTCCCCCAGAAGCACACCCTCCCTGTTGTGTTACTGTATAGACCTCGCCACCTCTCGTGTCTAAATGGCCTTTTCTTAGTGTTATGTAAAATACACACACACACTTATCCAGCCTCAAGGAGACCCACTTAAACTTAACTCCATCCACCCCCACCTCCCTTCAGGGAGCATGTGCATGAAGTAAAACACAGGGTCAGACCCTTTGTTTGTAGACCCCTGAGGGCAGAGAACTTGGTTGGAAAGCCCCACACTCTAGCCACAAGCTTCTCAGTTAAATACTGGACATCACAGATTTAAGACCAGAAGAGGACGCTATGGTTATCTAGTACATCAAGCCTGCAAAACCGCTAGCTGTAACACCACCCAGTAATTCCTGCACCAAGCCCCTAATTTTGCTTGAGCAGAGCATATTATGTAGAAAGACATGAAGACAGAGTTGAAAGATGGCAAAGGATGGAGATGCTACCACCTCTCTAAGTTAAAGTTGTTTCTGTGGCTAAGTACTCCCATAGTGAAATTGTTCCTGAATCCATTTGGAATTTGTCTAGCTTCAGTATCCCACAGGTACTTCAAAGATCATCATCTACTGTGGGCTTTCTAGGTCCCTCCAGGTCTTTCTTAGCATCACAGCATTTCACACTCCAGTGGGAGACTCCCCTCTTGTAAGCATGACCTCTTTGGTTCCTCACACATGGCTTTGCATTTGGCTCTCTGTTGAATCTCAACAACCATCTCAACGAGAACTAAATTTGAGTTGTATAACTAAATCCTGTTCTCAGACCTCATTTTCTAAAGTCTGCAGTATGATGTTGGTCTCCAGGACTAATGTTTGGAGTGGTGGGTGCAGCAGGCATTCTTCACCTACATAACGTCCTTTTGTTTTTCTTCCTCCAATATAAAGGTACAGTGTGAATCTAGTCTTGACAGTGTGCTCTGCTAACAGAATTTATCCTTTGAAAATTAAACACCCATCACCCCCCAAAACCCTCTAACAAAACTAAGTACAATTTGCTTCCATCATAATGGTCAACATTACCTAGCTGTCTTACAGACTGGAGGAACTAGGTCAAAACACATTTGTGCAAATGTGAGGAAAGTCACTTTGCCAACAACAGGTGCAACTTCACAAGTCTCCCTTGTTCAGGAGCATGCTTCAACTGTTCATTGTTCAGAAAGTCCAAAAGATACTACATGCATGCAACATGATATCAGAGGCCACTCCAAAAATACCCAATTTATTTTGGTACAACCCTTCCTACCTAGTGACATGATTGCTATGACTAAGGCATTTAAAATAGCATTATTAAGCAAGCATGGGCCTATTTTTATAATTTACATTTACTGGCCTCTCCTAGCTATCTGAGCTGTCTTGAATTTTTCTGATCTGCTCTTAGATTTCTAGTGGTCTCCAAGCTGCTGTCTGGATGTTATTACTGGGATAGGAAAACCAAAGAGAAAATATTTGAAGGTTGGCCATATCTTGAACATGATGTATTCAACATTCAGAAGAAAAGGCTTATTTGGAAGCTGGATGAGTAACAGGTAGAAACAGCACATCACTTGCATAATGCATTCTAACAAATTAATAGCAATTAATTACTTCAAGAATACCCAAGACTTAGAGAGTGGCTATACACAAAAAAGGGGCTCTAGAAATCCCGTGTTTATGGCCTTACCTGACACAGGATATGTACTCCAGTCTCCTAAATTTACAAGTCAGAAAGATTTCTCTGAGTGCTGGCAGCATAGCTGCAGTCAGAAAGCCAAAGCAGACTACTACTAATGATCACGACTTAGCCAACAGCTCTGTCTGTGATCCATGAGGCAAAATAGAAGCCTAATCACATGCCTTGCCTGTATTAATCATCAGTATTCAACAAACTAATAAATTACTTTTGTCATCAAGACAAGATGTAACTTGAGATGCAGCCAGTCTACTTGTTAAAAATCCCTCTCAGTAGGTCCTTTTCTCACCATCCATGATGGCTAGAGAGATACCAAGACAACCCTTTGAGACACTCTGGACTAAGGCAGTCTCCCTATGCTTCACAAAGGGTGTTTGTGCCTGAAAGCTTGCAAAGAACTTTTCCAACCATTTAGTTGGTCTAATAAAAGATATCACATCTACCCAAAGAACTATGCCTGCCTTGAGACTAAGGACACACATACACATCTCTCCTTTAGCTAGCCATCTGATGAAAATGCCAGTGGTATTAAAGTTGCAAGAAAATTTGACTTTAAACGTCTGTTCCTTAACAGGAGTTATATAAAAATACAATGACCCTTTCAAATGCATGCGATAAAAAAAAAACAGCTAAAGAAACAGGAAAGCCCACTGTCAAAATACTATGGTTTGTGACAATGAAAACATTGCTCAGCATTAAATAAGGGAGAAGCTGAAACAAGTGCTCTATATTAGAAGCTTTTTTTTTTTAAATCAGACATAGGTTTGAGTGTAGTCTATCAGTAGGTATTTACTGCAGGTTTGTCTAGTAATGAATAACACTTACCTTGAAACAATACGAAGGTTTCCTGCTGTGCCCCTTTAGCTGTTTCATTAGTCTGCTAATTAGCATTTGTTTTGCCAAGAACCAAGCCCTGGCTGTCGGCTTCCTCCCTCGTGGGAGGAGAAGCTTCACTTCAGAAACTCCATTAGGTTCAGCTCTGAGCTCCCAAAGGTGCTCCTGAACTTGGTAGTGTAGGTACAATGCACCAGTGATGGCAGCAGCAGAGAGTAGGTTAGACACGTCTCCAGCATTTTGACCAACTTCTGAACATGGTTAAACAAGTGCAGTGGTAAGAATGCAAGCCCGGAGCCCCTCGTTACAGGCTTTAAATTGATCAACACTCACATATTTGCATGTTGGAGGTTCTTAGGAAGCTTGGCATTTTTCCAAATGAGTGGAAGCACATCTAACATTATCCGGCTATACAGCTGGTCCAACAAAAGGTATCACCCCCAAAAAATCCTCACTTGTCAGTTCCTGGATGATCACAGTTTAGATCAACCCCAATTAATTTTATCAATTTTGTAATCTCTTTAAAGAAATCTGAGCAACGTCTTGTAACAAGACCTGTTTCATAAATCCTATTGACTAGCATTAGTCATAGTATCATCTTTTAATACTTTACTGTCTGCACAAGGTATCTGGCCTGGAGTTACCTGGCTTACCCCAGGTACTCTTTTTAAATACTAGCACAACATTCATTTTTCCCAGTTCGCTTACATTTTCACAACGCAAGATTTATTAAAAACCAGACCGACCAAACCATTAGTTGTTCAATCCTTAGCCAAATCTTTGAACACTCACAATTTGGCAGGAATGGCCAAGAAGGGTCAATTAAATAAATGCATCATGTTCAGATTGTGGAGTGTTTACAATATTCAGCTTTTGAAAACGTGTAAGAGACCATTTTATTTCACAAGAAGTTACTTACCACATTATCATCTTTTGAACAGATCTTAAGCATGTCATCTGGCCAGCAGATTATAAAAAATGGATACTAAAACAAGGAGACATCAGTGACCAAGAGGAATGAATAGTTAATTTGCACATGGATAAGGTATGTTAGAGCCTCCTGCATATGCAGAGCTACTGGTCACAAAGCCCGTTCTCAAGAACAGCGAGTGTTTGCTCTCGTTTCAAAGCAGTAATAGTTGAAGTCCTGCTGACATGTCTAGGTCACATTCTTCCAGTATCAGGCTCTTGACTTCTACTGCATGCTCCTTGGATTGTAGCCACCACTCTAGGAAGGTTGCCTGTAAAGAGCTGGACCCCCTTTTGAACCTTGCTGTCTTTACATTCACTCTGTCTTCCACATTGTAAGAAAACTGATTTTTTTACAGTATTTTGAACTCTTACCAGTCTGGGATGCAGAATGAAAAGGGAGAGCAAGTGAATGTCAGACAGACAATTAGAAAGTGAACTCTTCCTTCCCAGTACCTCTGTAAGTCACTGAATCAGCCTTAGAAAGGACTATGCTTTTGAGTACGTTCCACACTGTACATGTTTTTTAAATCAGTAAAAGATATTCCTTAATAAACTGGATGCATGCATATGAAAGTCAGTCAGGTCACTTCTGTTTTGGTGTCTAGGCTGAAATCTTCGGTGTCTGTCAAGCCCACAAAGATTCTAGGTTACCAGGAAAGCAAAGGACAACGATTAGAGTCCTGAGAGGTAAAAATTTATTGAGTCATATCTGATCAGCATGTTATGATATGGTCACACCTCATACAGCTGACATTCTCATAGCCAAGAGAGGGATTTTTTTTTTTTCCATTTAAAAATACATCTTTTCATCAGGAAGGAATTTTTTTTAAACAAACATTTTCATAGTAAGCAGGAATTAAAAACAATGGCTTTTTCAACATGAGAACAGGGCTGGTCAGCACTGGATCTCTTAGTGCTTTAGAGTCAGCTTTCAAGTTCTCCTCCCCTTTTTTTTGTACACTTTTCACACCTATTACTGAAAAACACCACATAGAAGCCAAAACAAAATGCAGAAGGGAAATGAAGAGGTAGACATTACTACAACCATTGCACTGTTCTGCGTGTTGTGCAGCACACCTTAGGATGCCCCAAGGACTTGCATTTCTCTCTTACCTATTACAGCATTGCTTGTTAAAATATTAACAGCTTACAAAACTAAGAGTGACACTTAACTAAGTGCTACTGTATATATTCCAGGGCCACAACATGGATGGCCCCGTCTCACTCTATATTGCTTTGCCTAGCTAGTTGTTTAAAATAGACTGCTCCATAAATCAAAAATGTACAAGATGGCAACAATCTTGTTAGGAAAACTCTGAATTCCCATCTTCATAGACCAGAGGCTGTCTGTCCATGGCTTGCTTAGGGCCCAAAGCTGTTATTTTACATGCCCAACTCCCACTAACTTGAACAGAGACGAGATGCACAGAGATTTGCCTCTAGATGCTCTGAGCCAATTTCTGCATTACTTTCAACAAATGTGATGGGAATTTTGCCAGAATAAGGGCCAGAAGTTGCTCTGCCCCTCACTACCCTCTCTTTTTAGTTCAAATTTAGCTTCTGACACAGAAAGATGAGACTCATGTTCTTCCTGAGAGCTTTATGAGCAGCAACTACCTATACTTTTAATACTGAGAGACGCTAACAATTTCCGTACTCACTAACTAAAAACAAAACTGCACTGTGAGCACAACCATGATTAAATTTTGCTACTTGGTGTTTTCAGGTAAGCACAGAAGACATTTAATACAACTTTGCCCTCCCCAAACAAACAGACAAACAAACAAAATCATCTCACTGATTAAGAATTAGAAGCACATGAAAATCTTGAAAAAAAGAATCAACTTTATTTTATCACATTAAAACAGAAAAACAAAACAAAAATCACCTATGAGTCTTAGAAGAGAAAAATCTCTTTTGGTACCTATCTACATTTCTGAAAATTGGTCTTGGTTGCTGGAAGGATCTAGTTTAAAAAATAAAAAAAAATAAAAAGGAAGAAAGGAGTTCAGTAAAATAAATCCAAGTGTGACCAGACCTTTGCAAAATCACTAACAGTTTCTATGGGCTTCTGCATTAATTCTGACCACATACAAGAAAATGTGGAAACACAGCAGGGAGTGGGGAAAATTCAGTGGCTAGAATAAACAATATGGCATCAAGAAAGCTAAATTTCAGTGTACAGTCACCTCTCCTCCACATCAGTTTGTAATAACATTAAGGGAAATTAACTCATGTTGACACAACAGCTGTTCAATATATACTCATTTCATTACCCAGTGATAAAGAGTTGAACTGTAAAATGCATAGACTTTCTTCTTTTAGAGATGTTTTTTGTGTACCACAGCCATGTAGTCTAGTTTTACACAATAAAAATAAAAGCCATTCAAAACATTCATAAAGTATGCAGACCTTGCAACTACAGTATTTTTTTACTTTGCTGTTCCAATTGCTTTAAAAAAACTAAAGGCAAAAATTCTCAAAAAAGCAATTTTGCAAAATACTGTATAATTTCTTGTATATGGCTCCATTGTTTCCAAACAATACAGCATCTTCAATTGTACATTTGTTTTATTCCATTAAGATTGTATTACATTAGCACAAAGAAGGTCTGTCCAAGTTAAAAACAAACAAACAAAAGCCATCCCCGAGATAAGTTTTGTGACTTGGAAATCCCAGATTTAAGTACCTTTGGTCCCAACATTTTTATGCCAAAGTAAAGTGGACCAGTTTAATCTCTGCCACACAGTGTTTGGTATTTTTGTTATCTTCTACAAACAGATATAAAGGTTCACAGCATTCTGTGGCAACGAC
This sequence comes from Crocodylus porosus, assembly GCF_001723895.1. Classification (NCBI taxonomy): domain Eukaryota; kingdom Metazoa; phylum Chordata; order Crocodylia; family Crocodylidae; genus Crocodylus; species Crocodylus porosus. Next base: position 61,437,818 of record NW_017728943.1, read on the forward strand.
AGACCAAAATAAGAGAGAGAGACGCACACACACAACTATGTCCACACTGTTCTGTGAAATAGCAGTGACTAATGAACAGCACGATGTGTAGTCATATTTCAAGACTGAGTGAGATGCATCTTATTTTTTTATAATTTATCTAAATAAGAGATTTATTTTTTTCCAGTGATGAGATTTCTATTTTTTTTTTTTTTTTTTTTTTTTAACCAAAATAGGTAAGAGTCTTGATTTTTAAATATGATTAACACGACAAGCTCACTTGCAGGACAAGTTGTGACTGAAATATACTGTAGAACAGCAGGTAAGTTGGAAGAGAAAGGACTGGGACAAAAGGGAAGAAAGCAAAAAAACAAGCATTTCCAGAATGTGTGAATGGGGCTACCATACATCATTTTTAGTAGGATCCGAAGAGCAGCAACTCTTAACAGAGTTATATTGTTACAGGTTAAAAAACAGGTGGTGAACAATTGTAGAAGTTAACAGAACTGAAATGTGTTTTACATTACCCTGGCATACATCCAAGTTCATTTCTAACTCACTTTAAAGAAGTCCTTAGTTCTCTCCCATGACCCCAATCTCTGTAATTACATTTTCCATGGTTGTCTTCACCCCACGTTTTTATTCATTCCTTCCCAATACTGCCCTTTCTGTCACCAAATTCAAAGTTGTATTAATTAGACAACAACTTGGTGGGTGAATTTTGTCATTGCATTCATTCAGGTAATCTTTATACCTTATTTCCCCTTAGAGAATACAATGTCAAGCAGAGGACCCCCTAGGTGGCTTGTAGCAAAAATGCTAACTACTACAGCTATAAACCTCAACTAGCCGAGACATAGGTAACTGAGTTATAACTCATTTCTCCTACATGGATTTTATGTTTTTCCCTTATTAAAATGATTTTATCGCTCTTTATTATTCTCCATTATAAACCAGCACTATGTTCATAACAACAACAACAAAAAAATCCATTCCAAGTTCCTAACATGGAAACTAGCTCCTTTCCATGATCACCTAAATTCAACTCTATGGAGACTTGATGACATGCACTCTTCACATTTTCCAGTGCAGGTAGTAGAGAAGCAATCTAATGCAATTTAGTCTCCACATTGAAACTACAATCAGTGCTTTCATATAACAGTTTTGCAGTATTAAAAAAAACCCAAACAAATTGAAAGACAAAAACAAACCCAGAAGGTACGAGATAAGTCAAAGGGTCACCTTACCACATGATCACATATTGCTGTTATTTCATTAGGCAGCACATCAGTACTTACTACAGGCCACTGGAAACAATACTGCATTTGAAAAGCATATACCCTGGCATGTTTATTGGGTTTATAAAGCAAATATTCTGATACAGGCTTCTGTTGTGCAACAAAACCTTTTTTTTTTTTTTAATATATAATCAGCCCTTCCCCTCCTAATTAAGAAACAATATCAACTGGAATGCCAAGACGTTCCAATCATCCCACGTTAGGAAGAAAGGCATAGAAAATACTCTGCAGCTTGTTTCCAGAATCCAGTATACTCAAGTTTAGAGCAGCTTGTTTGCACCCTAGTATCAGGGGATTGGTACTGGACTGCAACGCCTGCCTGCAATAATACAGCAGAGGAAACAATCTACACCCAAAGCAACAAACCTCACCAACTGGCAGAATCAATGGGTACACATGTTCACAGCCCAAACTGGCCTCCCTTTGCGTACCTCACATTAAGATTAATTTTAATTTTACAATGGAATTCAGCTGTATTTTGTCAAGAAGATGGATTTAGAAATAGTTTCTTACATTAAACATCAAGCTAAATAATAACACTGTCTTCTGCATTTCACCTGCAATGGTATCATAACAGTCAATGAGGTAATTCAGTTGTTCTTTTATTAACCATCTTCTTATTAATATCCACACTGTGTTACCTTATGATGAAACCACTTTTTTGGCATATTTAATTAGGATACCTTTTCCATTAAACCAGGGAAAATTCTCATCATTTCATATTTTGGTATGCTTTCCCCCCCCCCCAAAGGAAAATATTCAGATATCTTATATTTTTGTCTTGTATACTACTCAAACTGGTTCTTGTATGACAAGGGGGATCAAAGGGGAAACTATACTACTAACTCAACACAGATAACTACAGTTGGCTTAGTTTGCACTCAATAAAATACAATCCAAAGACAATATGCCATAGTTAGACATAAAATTCTGGCTACATGGCCTATACTCAAACAGGAATTTCATTCTAGAAATGGATCTTTTCTACCTGTGTAATCAAGTGAGGCCAACCTGCTGGAAATGAGAACCTCCAGTACTGCCTGCCTTTCAACAGCATTGTTAACCAGACATCTGAAAATCTGGTTCGAGTCCAGTTTGCCTCTGACTAATTAATTCTCCTTCCACTGAGGCTAATACTTTTCAGCACGGGGCAGGCTTAATATAGCCCTCTGTACAGTTACTGAGATCACGTTCTGTTACAGTCCATTGAATATCTTCCTGGCTTTACGCAAGCCCTCAGATATCTTTAAGAAACTAGTTTCCTTCCATTTTTCCAAAGCAAAATATGAATCTGACTGGCATTGATTTGTTTACACTGTCCCACAAATACATTTAGTGCTGTTGCAACAAATGGGGGAAAAGGCCTCCATAAGCTATCAAAAAGTCACATTTGCCAGCTTGTGATATACAACAAATTGGAGCAGGGAAGAAAGATGGTGAGGAAGGGAGGACAGGCTGAAAAGCCTCAGGGGCACCAGCACACTTTCAGGAACAGGTAGCACTCTTTACAATTCCAATCTGTTGCAGATAAAGCTCCCCCCACCCCAGCTATATGCTTTTCCTTCACTGTATTTTAATCTTTAAAAGTGCATTTTGCAGAAAAGATAATTCTTAATGTATGAAACATTCTAAACACAAAAGGGAAAGAAATCAAGTGACCTGACATGGTCCCTGCTAAGAAGGGATACAACTAGTGTACAGAAATCACATGTCTGATGGATAACCCAGGGCAGGGATGGGCTGATTTGTCAAAGGTGAATTATTTTTAAACTTATTACATACTGCTTTTCTGAGTACTGTTTTCTCCACCACAAACCTCTCTTGCATGTTTGCAGGAAGAGTGTGTCTAATACAACAATGGCTGACAGGAGAGCAGTTAAGTTACCATAACTAGCTCTGCAGACTACATGTGATTCCAGCTCAACCGTGATAAACTTCTGTGCCAATGAGGGATTCTCTACCGCACACTTTGTCGTACAGACTACGGGAGAGAGAGAGTTGCTGAATTTTCTGCGCTTTAACTACAGTGTCAAGTAATACCTGTGGTGACAGAGCTTCTTGTTGCAGACATTCCTCTATGTGGCTGTATGATTGCACCTCTTGTCCAAATGCCAAATTTGCTTGTGTGTGTCTAGGGACATTCCCCCCCTTTAAAAATACAGAGTTCTTAAAATACATCATCAGGTCACTATATTACTGACTCTCACTTTAGTGGAGTTTAGAGCGTCCGTTGAGAGGGGTAAAAAGCCATACAGTATTTTCCTTGACTCTTGAATATTCACATTTGCACATGTCACGTGATGCTCATTTGCCAGAGCCTGGATTCTCAGTGTCCTCATCCCATTCAACTTCTAAAATAGGCAATGATAAAAATACCGAAGGATGCAGTACCACATACCACCCGACAAAAATGCAAGGGACTGAATGCCAACCAACCACAAGTTGTTCAGGGTCATCTCCCGGGAAACAGCTGTTTGACCCTGCAGGGAAGGAAATGCTCCTAAAAAAGGAAAGAAAAATCACTGTTAATCCTATTGCAGTAGGACCTACTGTTTGAGTATATTCTTTTTAGCTATGTTGCCTATATGGATAGCAATAGATATTAGGGCTGTACAAAGCTTCGGTCCCTTATTTGATTTGGTGGAGATTCAGCGGCCAAATCTCTGAATCTGAATCAAATCAGAGGACCCTTTAATTTCTCTGAATCTATTCAGAGAGATGTGGACAGATTTGGTGATTCGGGCGCAGATACAGCTTTAAATGTTTTTTCTAGGTAGCAGGGCCTCTGAACGCTGTAGTGCTGGAGCAGATGCAGCATCCCACAGAAGCACGGGGGCTCCCCAGCACGCTTGGCAGCAGACCTGGAACTGGACCAGGAGCACTTTCAGGTGCACCAGGGAGTACATTAGGGGGTTCCCCTGCACTCTCCTGGCTTGGGGACTGGTGTCTCCTGGGTCTGGGAGGGGGGGGGCACCCAGGGTCCCCCTGTGGCCAATTGCCAGGCCAGGGGGGCCCCCCAGCATGCTCCCCAGTAGACCCGGTCTGATCCATTTCCAGGTTTGCTGCTGAGCACACTGGGGAGCCCCCCATGCTGCTGTGGGATGCTCCATCCACCCCAGCACTGCAGCAATCATGAGCCACGCTGCTACCTCAAGGTATGTAGGAAAAAAAAAAACAAAAAAAACAAAAAACTTTTAAAGCTGTGCCTACGTCTGAATCGCTGATTTGCCAAATCAGCACTGAATCGTCAGATTTAGATTCAGCCAAATCGAATCGGGGACAGTGATCCCAATCAATGGATCAAAGCACTGTCCCTGATTTGGGCTGAATCCAAATAGAATAGGGCCCATTTCACACACCCCTAATGGGTATGTGTAATTGATCGATTTGCCTGCTTTACACGGGTGATTTTTCAGAACACTATTTCCATTAGCACAAATATTTATTTTTGAAAAGGGAAAAAAGTTAAATACATCTTCCAGACTGAGAGAAATAAGTTCTCTTTCACTTGGCTGCAAACTTGAACACAGGATATAAAACATTCAGATATTCCTTGCTTGGGTGCATTTAGCTCTTATTGTTTACTGTTTACTATTGCACATTTTGAATATGATTAATTTCTGTAATAGCATTAGATCCAGCAGAATGTATATGGATTCTGCATACCTGGCTGTGCAAGGATTTTATACATACATTTCCCAAGGAGGATAGTTTCCAACAGAAAGAATGTAATAGCCTTAAAAATCACACCACCATATTAAAAGATTTCAGCAACTTCATGTTTTGCTAAATGTGTGAGCATTCATACACTGCAAAGCAGCAATGCACATATACCCCTAACATTTCTCAAGGTCTCTCACAATACATTTCAATGCACTGCTCAGTTATGTGTTAGACTCTTTAATCAGACAGACCGACCAACACTACAATTTGTTGTCCAATGAATGTTCTCTGAACATTCAATTTTGAAGGGCTGTTTGTTATAGCAAGGGATGACTGATATGATAAAACTTCATCTTCCCCAATTTCACCTCCTCCAGGATTTACTAACTTACATTAGTAATCAGTTTAAATCATGCTGGCAAAAACAGAAAGTGTTCCTTGCATGAGTGACTGCAAAGGAAGCCTTCTGGTCCTCCAAATCCAGAATTGATGGGGCATTAAGAATCCAGGACAGGAAACAGTCCAGATTACTGGGTAAGAAGTGTATTTTATTAGGGTCCATTTATGTAGACCTCTTCTATATTTGTTAGCCTGACATCAGAATACAATATCACGGGAGTCAAGTGCCAAAACAAGAAAGCAAGCCCCTAAATACATTTGGGGACTGGGGCCTCTGACTTCCTTTTAATTCTGTTAATCAAACACTGGGAAAAAAGTCAGACTCTGCTTTAGAGAAAACACAATGCTGAACGATGGAAATGCTGCAGGTGTTCATAAATTACTAAAGTACCCTTACAATGAAGTCCAGAGCTTTGAGGTTTAAGTGACACTCATTTCAGCTCTATATGTAGAGCATATGTAACTTTTTTTTTTTTTTTTATCTACCTACAGGGTGAGATTATTACTGTACTCTAAGAAGTCCCACTGTGTAAAGTCTGTAAAACCTAATAGTCAAAAGGAGAGGAAACAAGCAGTAACAGCCTCATTTCGCTCTACACTTGTCATTTCTATTCTCTCCCTCCCATTTAAAAAATACTGCTTGCTGGGATAACTTCAAGGAATATGCAGCTCCTGTCCTCTCCTGTTTTGCAGTCTTAAGGTATCCTCTTGTTACCACAGAAACAACATGTTTTTATTTTGAAGGGAATGGGGCAGAGTCAGCACTGAAGTAGCCATAATATCCATGCATTGCACTTCAGGCTCCCAACATCTCAGTGCCCTAGAACAGCAGCAGGCAACTTTTTGGAGTCACGGGCATCAGATCCAAGCCAGCTGCAGACTGGTGGAGACCTAGCCACTGCCACAGCAGCTTTTCCCTGATGCCACTTCTCCCCACCCCTAGCATGGGCAAAAGCTTCACCCTGCCCTGCAAGCTCTCAGTTTCCACAGCCAACATGTTGCTCAGCCCTATCTTAGAACTAACCTGTACAATCCTAGATGTCCCCAGCACACTCCAGACATTCCTAGCAGGTGGGCAGATTGGCTAAGCTTTGTGTAGCTCCATGTGCTCTCCTTGCCAGAGTCGGCGGCCGAGAAAGCTGAAGTTTATGGTCGTGTGCAAAATATTTGCAAATATACAAACTGATGCATATATCAATGTACTTAGCATTTCTGAGCAAGGAATTTGGCTGTGCTGGCATTCTGTTTTTGTCTAGAATATTTGTGAGCTAGTCAAATCATTTATGGAATGAAAAAAAAATCTATTTCATTACTAGTTGTAAAGTACTGCAGTTCAGTCTTGAAAATCACCTGTATCAGGTTAAAGAGAACTATGGATCTGAGCTACCAGACAAGGAACATATTCTTGTGGAGCAAAGTTTAAAAAGAGTCCTGATGCTATTCACAGGCTGAATCCTGAAGGGCCTAATGGGATCTCAGTCAAGTCTGTTTAGGTGCAGGGTCTGTCCATAAACTAGACTCGGAGACACTGCTGGGTATGCCAAGTGATGTTACGTGACCATTTGGATAAACAGGACAACAGAAAAGGCAACTTACTCCTCTCAAAGCAAGGTGCACTATACATTACATTATCACTGGTAAAATATATTACCATGGTAGATTATATAAAAATTGATTCCCCATTTCTATTAGTAATGAATAATCCAATTGTATCCACTAATCCATTGTGTGAAGCAGCATCTCTTACATAAAGACTCTGCAACATTTAACTTAATTGTGTGGGCAGCCTGAGTGCTATTTGTAGGCATCTGCAGAATAAGGAATGTAATAAAAGAGCTTTTCTCCTATAAAAAGAAAAAACTCCAGTATTTTGATTAGTCATCCTTCTCAGGCAATGTCAGTACGATAAACTTGCTTCCCTATATTAAATGTCCAAAAGAAACTCAAGCTTTTTCTTTTATTAGGTTTTCTATAACCCCCCCAGCCAAAAGCCCTCTAAAACTAAACTCGTTTTTCCTGCAATGACAAATTTTACTTCTCTGTACAAAAACAGCAACAAAGAAACAGAGTTGTTGGGGAATTTTGGCGAACTTCAATGTTTGCCAGCTGGAAAAGGAAGGAAAAGTTCCCCAGTCCTATTTTCAAAGGCAGATATACATTAAGAAAATGGCACCTTAGTTGCCAGTGTCCCCTTAGTAACATTATTAGAGCCCGATTACTGCCCTTGAAACCTGTTTTCATTCGGGGAGTTTTACTGCGGAGAAGCTGCAAATAGTACCCTTTGTATTGAGGGAGGGAGAAAGTGCAGTCAGCTATAGAGAGCATCGAACTGGGCCTCATTCATTCCTATGGGGAGTTTCAGACACCAGGTCTACCCCGTTCATTCCTTGGGGACTTGTCAGAGAACAAATCTACCCCATTCATTGTTGTGGGGACTTTCAAGCACCAGGTCTACCCCATTGTGCCATGGACATACTACAGATCCTTCATCAGCAAGTCACATCCTCTCCCTGCTTTGTTTCAATAGAAATACAGGAAATGACCTACTGCTCAGCCTTAATATCTATCTGACCTTGTATCTTTTCTTCAACAGTGACCTCTGCTAGAGCCACCAGAAGTTTAAGAATTGCAAAGGCAGATACAGGAAAACCACCACACACTGCCCATGACATTCTTAACCTGCTCCTTTACAGTTCAAAATATTCTGAAATTCTGCACTGCTGCAAAATTTGTTAGCATTAACTCTGAACTTTCTTGATATGCACATACATTTTTGCTCCCTCTTCCAAATCTTGCTAATTCTTGGCCTCAACATCCTTTGGCAATGGGTTTCACAGTCTAATTAGGCATGATATGAAAAAAGGAATTTCCTTTTATCAGTTTTGAATATTCCTTCCTAAGTCAAGAGCCCTGCCTGGCATTGTGCAACAAGCAGAACAGAATCAGGTCGTTACTATTTGTTATTCCAAATCCTTCCACAAATGGAAAAGGTGAAGGACAAAGTCTGAGGATGCTATAAACAATAACTGTGTTTTCTTAAATCCTTCTGAGACCCCTCTGTTAAAGGCACTGGAGAATTGCAAAGCATTACTAAGTACTCTCTTGCTGGAGAACATTCTACCTGTTTTGTAAAAATGTGACAAAAGATCCTCCTTTTCAATGAATCGCTGATATAGCCAATGGGTGAGGGCTTCAGGCTCCGCAGGTACATCTTTAATTGGAAAAATCCTACCAAAGAAAGAACAGAACAGTGTCACTGAAGCTATTTAAGTCATTTTATATTTAAATCTCCTCTCTTGCCACAAAACAATGAGACTAAAACTGGAGAAGTATCCTCTGCAGTGAACAAACGGTTAAATTAAACACACACCATGCAATGCTCTCATTTTTTCTGTAAAATTGTCAAGACTCATTAGAATTAGTAGATTTAACAAACTGAGAAGCTTGCTCTACCTGCTTGAGGAAATCATTTATTTGGAGTTGAGGGTTGTGATAATCATTAACACCTCTTCTGTATCTTAGAGCATGCCCAACAGAGGAAGTGGCTTTTTCTCTCTGGAATTCCTCGAGTTGGTTTTCTACTTTAGCTGTACTGATCCCATAAGTATGCTGAAATACTACCACAACATTTAAGGACAAAGATTAATACTACAATCAGTTCTATACTCCTAACTCTAATTTTCAATCCTGATATAGCTATTTATAGCTATGTCTATATAAATGGGAGGGATGCCAGAAACATTTATTCTAGAAATGAGAGCGAAACAATTCAAGGCTGTTTTACAGCATAGCCCAAATCCTGCCCGTTTGGCCAGGTCAGGAGGTATTTCAGAACATACAGGACAGTCAGCTTAGAAACACAGGGAAGTTTAAAGATAAGCATCACCAATATTTGGACAATTTTTTTCAACAAAATTAGAGAGCTCAAAGGCAACATGCTTAGGTAAAGCAGGAAGAACTGCCACATTCTCCTTTCAGGCTGCCACTGCAGCCCCAGGATACTAATGCAGGAATCTCTGGCTTCAAAATGGGAAGGAAAAAGTTGCAGTGAAACATCTGAATTCTTTTTAAATGGCAAATGCTCCAGGTACAGGACAAGTGGCTTTCATGTGATCTGTTTAGAGCAGTGATTCTCAGTCAGGGTGCGGGGACATCCTGGGGTGCCGCAGGGTGTGAGGAGATGAACAGGTGAGGTATTAGGGGATAAGTGCAGGATCTGGCTGGTCCAGGCCTGACCCCTGCCCTGCTCCCACAGTCCAGCTGATCTGCAGGAAGTAACACTATAATAAACAAGTTTTTTGAAAGGGCATACTGTTCAAATCCCCAAAGTTATAAAGGGCTTCCTTGAGTCAAATGGGTGTCTTGAGGGTAAAATGTTGAGAACCCCTGAAATATGGACTTGTGAAAAGGGCAATCTTTCTGGAAGCTGTGCAACACCTACAGAGTGGGACCGTGGTTCCTGACTGCTCCCAACTGCATTACAAACCACAGACGGCCTTGCCACACAGTTTCAGCCACTCCTACATGCAGAGGTGGAAACAGGATAGCCCTTTGGCTCCCAAACTTGGAAACAGATGCTCCAAGTGAATTACTGTGACAGTTTTCAGCCTCTGAAAACTGCCAAAGCAAAAGACTGTATGCAACCCTAACTGCACAAAACCAAACACTTTAACAAGACCAAGGTTAAACATTTAACTATTCCAATACAGAATCCAACACGAATATGGATCTTTGAACTGGCAGAGCCACAAATGATGGACCTGTTTTAAGGCAAGGTGTCACTCACTATCAAGAGTAAACTCAAATATCAATTATATTCATACATAGTAGCCTCCACAGTTTATTTGTGGCAAGACGTACTTCTCCCTTGGTGAACTTCCAGTTTACAGAGACAAGCAGATTTATAGTTTTATGTTTTATCTTTTCCTAGAAAGTGACAACCACAAGATCACTGTAACCTTTCTACAGGATTTCAGCTTCAACTCCAAATTCTGGTGCTTTTATCAACGTAACTAATTCAGCAGCCAGATAGTGGGGTAACTTTTAATAATTCAATTTCTAAGTATGAGACCAGAACAAAATTCTGCATTAAAATGTCAGAAAGAGGCAGCTCTTAACAAGGGCAGAGACTTCCTTAGAAACTGCTCCATGCACATGAAGGGAGTTACTAACTTTTAAGCAATAGTCAAAATATATACTTCCCCTAGCATTAGACTTATCCATTTTGTGCATCCTCAACTTAGAGAAAGAGCGCTTCCTACTATACAAATTACCATCTCTATTATTTCACCTCCTTCCCTCAGATGGCTGCTATCATGGTTTAGTCTCAACAAGCTTAGAAGTAAATGGAAAGGCCAGGGAAATAACTGCTTTCCACTCGAGAGTGGACTCTCCAATGCAAATACCTTTTGGCTTCTTGTGCAGAATTGCTGTGCCTTGACCTCTCAGTCTCTTAAGTAAAAATCCTTTATGATAGGACTCTGCAATTACACTTTCATTTGCCCTCCTCATACTGTGCTATGCTTTTATTGTTTTTAATGGACTTTCCACTGCTATTTTAAAATACAGAATTCATTTTGCTTAGAAAGATTTGAGGTAGTGCCCTAACAACTGACTCTGCAATGTCTTAAACAGCATAGCTCCCTTGGAGAAGATGGAGAGTGACTGAATAGGATTATGAAGTGCCAAGCAAGAGTTCTTTAAATACACCCCTTTTTCATTCTCAGAGCATCTCTTGTTCCACTGCTGTATTCCTCATGCCTCACTCCTTCCCACTTCTGCTTTCTTTGCTTAACAGCATCTCGTTGCAACAAAGTTGACACGAAGCCTTCTAGACACTGAATGTGCTGCCTCTCATCTTTTAAATCTCTTGCTGGTAGACTGACCCTATTTCTGATGTTGTATTTCTACATCTGGGACATTCTAAACTGAAACTATTAATCTGACATTTACAAACAGGAGATTCCGTCTCCCCATATTTACTCAGTTTTCCAGCATTGCAAGTCTTCTATGTATCATCCACTTCTCATAGCCCAACACCGATGAGAGTCACTCTGTGACAAAAGTGCCAAACACTCCACGCTGCTATTTCAGTGGCACAAAGTTGACAAAACTTCCTTTCGATTTTCCCTCTTTTCAGAACTCCAGAAACCGGGACCATCTGACCCAACAGAAACAAATACATCCTAGTATGTTCTCAGCAACTTGTTTTTAGCATTAAACAGCTACAACAATTCAATTCCAATTAATTTTGTGAAGCAATTATCTCATAGATTAAAGCCATTACATATTTAGGAAAAATAAAGCTGCTGCCAGATCAACAATGAATCAGCATTTATTTAGCTTACAGCCATTATGCTGCACAAAGGGTCTTCATAGCTACTGATAATACAAATCTAATATCCATTAGTTTCTTAATCACTGGATAACAAGTACCCCAAAAAGTACTGCTTGCCCCACCTCAGTAAAAACTATGGATGATAATGATGATGATGATGATGATGATGTATAAAAAAACAGCTGCAAGTATTAAAAAATCTGGATGAGTAACAGCAGGAGGTAGCTCCATTTCAGTGGCATTGCATGCACACACAGGAAGGGTATAGCATGATACACAAGCACAGGAAATGTAAATCCTAAGCTCAGCTCTGCCATGGGCTGTACCTGATGCAAGAAAAAAATCACCTCAGGGCCTGCTATCCCCAAAGTCCATAGTACTGGTACATCTCATCATCTTCCAGAGGACAGCTGGTAGCTCAGCATTGCTGAGTCCTCAGTAATACTTACTATGCCTGAAAACATAGTTGTGGGGAAGTGAGATCCAACCTGGGATGTGGCAGTAGGGCAGTTAAAGGTACCTGGCGACAGCTCCAGAGGCAAGAGATTGAGCTCTGGTTTGGACTTGTGCTAAAGGCTGTCAGTTTCACAGATGTTAAGGGCTGGATGGGACCTTACAGATCATCAGGTCCAGCCCCCCATACTTGGCCAGGAAAGACTGTTGACCTGGCCCGGGTGTGAATGGGTGCCTGACCAGGGATGTGATGCTAACCACATCACTTACTGCCTTCCTTGTCACTAGTCTGTAGAGACAGGCACACTAGCCTCATGAGCCGTTTAACTTAGAAAGGCCTCTGACTTTTTATATGTCCAACGTACCCCGAGATCCCTGTATGAATCATGCTATGAAGTGCCAGATGAAAATCCTCTGGTAGGCAATTTAAGAAGGCACAAAAACAATAGTCAGACTAGAAGCTGTTTTAAGAGTGAAACTGATTTGATTAATTTTATTATCAAAAGGAAAAAAAAAAAACAGAGGTAGAGTGCAGTAAGCAGGCAGGCTTATATATCAATCACATAGCTTCCATTTTAGTACTGTGAGTTGCTTTAAACTGATTTTTAACCTGTAACTGCTCCCAGAATCAGGTCAGCAGCAACCATTCAGTCAACAAACATTTTACTTTATGCACCATAAATCACTTTGGTTGGAGAAATTATTTGCAAGTGAAGTGATTGCCTAAAGAAGAGTAACTTAAAATGGTACACCCAATCTAAGACAAGGGAGCAGGCTGCAATATGGTTATGTGCTAACCTGACTGGAGTTTCGTTTTAGAGTTGAAAAAAATATTGTGCATCCTTGAATCATGTTAAGAACCTGGACAGTGCAAAAGAGGGAGCACCATCGTGACTGCATCCTAATGGCAAAGCAGAATAGCATCACCTCCCTTCCCCCCACGCTCATATTTGTTCCATTACCGTGCACAGGACCAAGTTCAACCCTCACTGTAGCTACACATAGCAGAGAAAGACAGAATGATTCTGACTAGCATAACTTGCTATAATGAATATTTAAATCTTTTGACCACATGCACACTACTGAGACTAATCCACAGGGGGAAGGAGGGAAGAAATTACAGCAGCTAACATCCATCTAGTTCAGTGTCAAACCTAGCAGTTTCTCAAGTATAGATGCTCATCTTAAGTGCTGACACTAGGCAAGTGTGCACACGTGTGTTAAACACGTTCTAATCTTAAATATGGCCCTGGCTAGCATCGTTCCAGGACAGGGTAGACAGTTCGTTTAAAGAAAAGCTTTCTGGACCAGGAAGCCATGAAAATTTAATCCGATTTAATCCTTGTCCCCTTACCCAAAAAAAGATGGCCATTTGTTCATGAACACTAGGAGTTCATCAAGATCATTTGTACATGGTATGAATTTGCAGCTGTGGCCTACCCATTTGTGAGTTATGGAGACCACTCACCATGTATGATGATAAAGTCTTTATACAAGTGCCATATCCCCAAGCATTCCATGGATTGTGCACATTTCATAGGAAGTGCTGCTTAATTGTTGCAGATCACTTCAAAAACATTAGTAGGGGGACATAAAAATCACCTCCTTCCCCCCCCCCACAAAAGCCAATCATCTCATTACCATGAAACCAGCAGTAAATCAGGAGTCAAAAAAGCCTCTAAAATAAGCTAAGACACAATTTTTTGATAACAAACAATGTTGTTTCCTTTTGCCAATGGTAGAAGAAGTCTCATTTTTAAACATGTAAGGAACTTATTGCTGATATAGAACTGAAAAGCATCAATTTGGCTCAATGTAGTTTGGGGAGAAAAGTGAAAAAATTCAATAACTGGGAGCGGGGGAAAGAAGAGAAGGGAAAAACATCTTTGCAACAGCTGGATTTAGAAACAATAGCAACTTGTTCTGAGGTTTGGGATTTAGAAAAGTACCATCATACTTGGTAAGATGAGTAAGCAGAGATGTTAGTGGCCAAGGGTGGAATCACATATTTGCAATCCCCAGGCTGGACTACAGCAGTAAGTCTAATGTAGAAGGTATCCAGCAATCCCCTGCTTCAAAGCTTTTGCTAGTTGCCTGCAGGAGTCAGGAAGGAATTTTCTGCCCTGCCTCATGAATGCTCCTGGCTCTAAGGCAGAAGCATAATGAAGCAGCTGAGCACCAGACAGCAGCAACTTCTGGCTGCTATTGTGCCACTGGCACGATTGCACATCTGGAGTGGCACAGGTTAGTTTTCTGCTCTCCTCTTCCCTGCAAGCTGGTGCCCAGGGCTGTTGCCCAATTGTCTTGACCTAGGTACCCTACTGTTCTGAGGTTTTTTCCATGTTCCTTTAAATTGTTGGGACACTAGCCACAGCCATGGCTGAGACTTTTTGATTGGAGCTTCCTGATGCTCCAGCTGATACTTAGAAGCCTCAAGGATGCCCAGTTAGAGGATCCTGTCCTCCTGTTCAGCACATACTGACTAGTAAATAAGGAAAAAATCCTTTCTGAATGGTAAGGACTGTCAAGTTTTGCCTTTTTCTTCTAAGGGTCCCCTCTGGACATATGCCTTTGTCTCCCTTGGTTTTACCGATGGAATGTTATACAAGATGCTCTTGGTGTTTCTGGTTACATACAGGTGTTTGAAGGGCTAATTCTGAAGAGTCCTTTGGTCACTGACTGCTTGTGGCTAGAAACAGACATTGCCTAATGAAGCAGATCAGCTGTACCATGACACGTCTGCTTCCACTTCATTGGGTGAAGTGCATGTTGCCCCTTGCCCCACCCTTGATGGTACGGACAAGGGGCAATGTGATCTCCCTGCTTTTGTCACTCAGCCGACCCAGGCATGGGCTTTTTCCTGTCCAGCCAGAACCACTGGCCTATGATTGTGGAGGAGCAAGTCTGGCTGAGTGGGGAAAAAAGCTCTGGTTCTCCCATTCAGTCAGACCTATGCTCAGGGTCTGGCTGAGTGGAGAAAGCAGGAAGATCACATTGTTCTCTGTTTATCACCATCCAGGGTGGCAAAGGGGGCAATGCATTTCACCTAGTGAAGCAGATCAGCTGTGCTGCAACCTGGGTCAGAAGAAGCAGGGGTTTTGCCTGCCCAGCCAGACCCAGGGCACAGGTGGGCAAAATCTGGCCTGCTAGGCCATTCTATCTGGCCTGCGAGGCCCCTACAAAAATTTAGAAAACTACGATTTATCTGTCCTTGGTTCCTGTCAGAGATGACACAAACCAGGGGCAGTAGTACCCAGGGGAAGCCCCAGTGGGCTCCTGAAACAGCAGGGCCCATTTGCCCCCCACCTGTACCACAGAGCTGAGGAGGGCATTGGGAGTGAGCAGGCGTGGGAGCCAGTGGGAGCATGGGTCCTGCACCTGTGTCCTGGGGCCAGTGCCCGTGGGGCCCAAAGTAGGGCAGCAGGAGTACAGTGTCCTGGCTGGCGGGGCTGTATGAAGCTGGGCCAGCTCCCCCCTCTCCCTGCTGGTGCAACCCACCCCAGCTCCACAGACCCCTGCCAGTCTGCGCCCCACTCTGGGCTCTGCCAGCACTGGCCCTAGGACATTGGTCCCAAGATAGTGACTGGGGGAGGGGGGGCAGGACCCCTGTCAAGGGGCAGGGCTACCCATGCAGCCCTAGACAGCTTGCCAAGACTGGGTAAGTGGCCCTCTGCTCAAAATAATCGCCCGCCCCTGAATTAATGGATGTCCCATGTCCATGTGGTGCAGCAAAGGGTATCCACATCTATTTGCTCAGCATTCGTGCTAAGCTAAAAGGTTTATGGCAACATAGATAAAGGTATCAGACATCTGTTTCTACCCAATGAGCATGGGTAATTGGACTCACTCGCTCAAGAAGCTCCTTCCAGTCCTATGTTCCTATGACTTATGGTAAGGCGCAAGCTTATGGGATGAATTTACCTCTTTGTTCCACAACAGACTGCAGGACTGGTACCAACACACAATATACTAATATCTAAGAATATCAGACCCCCCCATCCTCATTTACACTGTGATGGTTTCACTCTATTCATGAGTTAGCAGACTGTTGCCTTACATACATAGGCTACTTACTAAACTAGAAAGTCAACACCTTTCAGGAGCCGTTGCTGCATCTTCCTGCATCCTATTGCCTCATACAAGTATTTTACACTGTATCAGTGCTAGTCAAAGTAAGCAGGCCAGCAACAACTCGTTTTATATCAAAATTGTGCTTTTCTTAGAACAGCTAGTATTTGAAGAAGAGAGGATCTCTGGCCAGAAGCAATGAGGATATATTAGTTGTGGGCCCAATAAAAAGATCACATAATTGTTACCTCACACAGCCCATAAACTTCAAAAGCAAGACAGACATACATATGAAGGTATGAGTTACTTCAAAACTTAATTAAACTGAGGTGTATTGAGGGCAGATCAAAGTAGAAACATATAAAAAGAAGTTAGCTCTAGATATAAGTTCTTTGGGGCATATTTGCCTATATTCTCTAGTGTACTGAGCCCCAATCAGAATGGAAGCCCTTAGGCACGGTTTTCAATCCAGTCAGACTGTGAAGACTTGAAGTGTTGAGCATCATCATTCCCTGAGTTTGTCTCTCACGTTTCTATAAAAACATAGATTTTTAAAGAGGTACTTGATGGCTCAAACTTAAAGGGTGCTCAGAATTCAGAGGGAATAGAAATCAACTGTAGTCTGTTAGATTTAATTGATCACTCTGCTGAACATCTCACACAGCCCAACTACTCAGGGGACCCAGTACAGAAAATCCAAGTTCACCTCATCCAATTTTTGCAGTGCACTTTCCACCATCAGAAATTATTTACCACCACCTTCCTTCCCAAAGTTACCTAAAAATTCTGCACCTCAAAGCACACTACATTTCAAAAAACACCCAGTCCTTAAGGTTTTCAGAACAAGAAAACAGCTTAGGAATAGAAAAGGGTTTTGTGGGCCTGCAATTTACTGGCAGTGGCCAAAGACTGTGGCATGTAGCATCATGGGAAACCTTTGGGATGCAGCACACAAATATCCTGCCTATGTCAGTCTAGAGTCTGAACTGGAAACCAATCAACATAGAATCTAAGAATATTAAAATCAGTGGGGTCTTGCAGCTTAATTGATTATACAGCAATTTTTAATTTAAAGGCAGACTAGGAAGCAGCTAAGATGCCAATGTCACGGTTGCCATTGCAACAAACTGTGACAACCTGCATTAGCACTAGTATGCTTTATATGCTAGGAGATGGATTTGAAAATGCCTCGCATAGTACGCAGCATGCTCAGACTAATGATTCTAAGCTAAATTGGAGATAAAGCACTTTTATTTTCAGGCTGAAACAAACCCTATTGTGTCAACTGAGCAGGAGCTTATAAAATAGAGCATTTCTACTAACTGCTCTCTTTGTGCTGCCATCAGTAATAATCCTTGTCCAGTGGGTGGCTCTCTTAGAATCTGTGCTATTCAAACAGCTCTGACTCGTATTCATAGAACCTACACAAGCCGAGATAGGGGTTATTATCCACCTTCAATGGCAACATTTTGATGATCTGCCAAACAAATTGGTTTCTACTCTGCACTCGGGTATCTAATATGACTAGTGTTGATTTCTGGCACCTCAAATTGGGACCCTACTTCATGCTTTGTTCGGTGATATTAACGTGAAAATATTTTCCTCAGCTGATCTCATACCTACTTGTGAATTCTGTGAGTATCCTTATTGATTGGCCCACATTATTTGATTATGTGGGCTTTAGCTTACATGTCATATCTAGCATTAAGACTGCTATCTAAAACTGAATTTCTGTTTTCCTCAAGAAGGCAGAACACATACCGCTATCCTGACAGGAAAGAGGAAAAAATTAACAGCTTTGTACTTCTGGCTTTTTTGGTAACAATTGTGGCCTTCTGGGTCTTGGATACAAGTCATTTCAGTTTACCTTACTGGCTTTTCTCTTCCCAGTCAGACAAAACTGTTTAAAACTTTTGGATAGATATAGAGAGAGACAAAAAAATAAAATCAGAAGCCACAAACTGAATGAAAAACAGTGATCCTACAAGGAAGAAGACCTTTGCTATCAAACCCTACTCTTATTTTTAAATCATTATTCATCAGTGACCAGTAGAGAGATGGAACAGACTAAACTTTAATCCCTTTCATTTTCTTAAAGGATAATAAGTCTCTCACTAATCTCTGCAAGAATCTTCTTGCATAATATCTTGTTTTCCTCAGAGCTGGGAGTTTAGTGGTAATGATAAAATAAGGGTCAGATGAAGTCACCTTTGTATTACATAATCAATCTTGTTTTCCCTCTTAGGTGGTGGCTTACATCCAGATGAAATAATTATTTCTGCTTTTATTGCTAAGGGAATTAAATGTTAAACATTTTGTTGTGGCATATAAGGAATAGGAATGAAATGCAGTTAATTGCTTAATACCAAATTGTATTCTGGCACCAAAAAGGGAAATAGGAAGAGAGTGCTGTTTAAAAGAGGACAGGTAAGGGATTTTTAATAGTCCTCCTTCTAAATGTTAGGTTCTTAAAATCAGCACCTTCTACCAAAACCATGGATTTGAAAAAAAGAGACAGCTATGCATCCTACAGATTTGCACAGACTCTCTCCTCTAAAGATAATTAAGACTTTGATAAAAATACTACAGGCCTTATTCTCATCCATACCCACACATATAGCTTGCTTTCCCCTCTACTGTCATCTCTGAATCAAGATACAAGGCAACTGCCTCTGCTCAGTCAATTCAGTGGAAGCTGCATGTGCTGATGTCTCCCCCCCCCCACTACACAAGTGCTTTAGTCCGTCTGCAGACATAGTTCCGAGACTCAGTGCCATGCCTCCACTACTCCGGACATCTGTCACACAGCAGAACATTGTTACATCGGTTCTGATGACTGCACTGAGTAGAATTCAAGGAAAAACCAAAATGCAAACAAGGATGAGATCAGAAGCTACCGAACCAAATTACAGAATTTATAAATAATGGTGCAAGTAAACTTGCATGAATTACCTGCTGAGGATGGAGGATAAGTGTTTTATCCTCCCAAAATAAGCATATATAAGAAACTGCCTTCCTTACTGTCAGATATTGTGTGTCATTTAGGACATTTCAAAATTAAGCCCAGATTACCTGGGGAAAATCAGTTCCAATAAACACAAATTATTTGAGCAGAAGACAACTAAAGGGTATGCATACATGAATATACACCAGGGAAATCTACACCAAAAAAAAAATCTGTGAAGTATGATCACGGAGAAGGGAAAATAATCATTTACCTTAAGAAACAGATGGGTGGAAGGAAAATGCAACTTGAGGTTGAATATCATAACATTTCCCAACACTGATTATTTATAAGATTCTGGTATCCCCCAAGAGAAATGGAATCCATTATGCATTATCTGGGATAAGACAGTACAGTTTAGTTTCACATATTACAAAATAGTCTGTAGGGAGCAATCTTGTATCAGCAAGGAGATGTACCAGCTAACCTACAAGGTCTCTGTATAGTCCAACTGTCACTTAACTCTTGGGGAGGTTTGCTAAACCCACCTTCTTCTTCTTACCTTTCCATTATATCATCATTCTTGTGAGAAAGTCACTGCAAAAACTGGCTTAAAGTTGTGAAGTTGCTTGTCAACTGCAGGAGATTGGCATTCTATAATATAAGTGTTAATATGCTGCAAAACTAAGTCAGGCATTTGCTCAATGCTTCAAACATGGCTTCATTAGATAAAAGAGGAAAAGACTTTACTGGTTTTCTTTAATAGGAGCTCAAAGAGAAATATAGCTAGGCAATCTGATTACCTTACTAATAAAACACAACATAGTGACTAGAATCATCAGGGATAGATCAACTCTGAATTTGTGGCTTCACACCAAAAAATCCCCAGGCATTTCTCACTCTCAAGCCAGAAGTCAATAAGTAGAAATAAACCAATTCTCTTATTGTTGATTTCCCAATAGTGGGTCTTGTCCTGTTGCAGGCTGCAGCAGGGCACAGAGGTGAAGCAGCTTACTGAGCAGTCTGCATGTGGGGAGCCAGGGCTGATTGTGGAGCCAGCTGTCCCAGGGAGCCTGCAGGCGGGGCTAAGGCTGAGACAGGAGATGTCTGACCTAGAAGGAAGGCTGAGCTGAGAGTGAATATAAGCCCAGGTCCTGAGCAAAAGGTGGGTATAATGTCTTGGAGGCTGCTGAGAGAATACCACCTCAGCAGGATGACTGTAGCTCTGGAGTGCCAGCACAGACAGGACATCTAGTCTAGTGGAGAGGGGCTGAATGAGAGACCAAGGGGTCCGAGGGCCCAGAGGAAGGCTGTGTATGTGCAGAGAGAATATCAATAGAGATGACATCTGTGAGGCTTGGGGTGTGGTGTAAGGGAGGAATGGAGCCAAGCAATGGACTCATAAGGCCTTAACCACAAACCTGGTGGTTATTACAATGAGACCAGGGCAGCCTCCCGCATTTTCACACCAATGACCATCAAGTCATAGCAAGTGAATGAAGGGCAGACTGTCCAGGAAGTAGGAAAAGCAGGGTAAAGGGAAAAAAAAAAAAAAAGTTTGGCCTCCTTGGACTTTACAGCCAACACTGGAATGCCACCCTGCTACACAGGCTAACCTCCAAATGAAGCCCCACTTCTGGGCTACTCATTGGGAGTTCTGCAGCAGTACAGGTGAATTCAATCCCACTGGGTTTAGTGATCACTGGTTTGGAGATGCCCTAGTCACTTGGTTTAAGGTTATAATATAAGGCCAAGTATATTAAATAGATACAAGTATAATAAAGATAGAGCTTTCTTCTTTTTAAATTGCTTCAATTTACTGATGGAAAACAATATTTAGGAACTTCATTTTTCTTCAGAACAATACAAGACGTACTTAATATCAAGTAAAACCCTATTATATGTAGCCAAACACTTGATACATCATCTCAAAACATGCACCATAATAAAATACATCTTAATATCTGTGTTTGCTGATAATTTACTTACTGCTATTAATACCTTGTTTCCCAGGGTGCATGAAAGCACAGACGAGGACTATATCCCTGGCAAAGTAAGTAAAAGCTTTTTTAGGATAAGGCTGTCCAGCTTCTAAGCAGCTGAAGGCCATTTATCGCTCAAGCTATATGCTGCACTGCACAGGTGCCCTCAAGGGATGGGAGCAGAAAGCAGAAGCTGGGAGAGGGGGAGTCTAGAGACCAGCAGCAGCAGGAGAGCAAAAGAGTGACAGCTCCCAGACAAGGAATCTGAGGATCACAATAACTTCTCATAGAGTACAAGCAGCCTGCTACCCGAACAGCCCCAATCAAGGATATACGAAAACCAGACCCACCAAAACAGCTTCAACTAATGGCAAGGAGGCCTGTAGTCCTGACCACCTTGCCCTGTGCAAGCTCAGAAGTCTCTAAAGAAAAGTGGAATTCAGAAGAGTGTCCGCAACAAGATTTTCTTCCTCCAAGATGACTGTTCAAAACTGGACATAACACAGAGCAGCAGGCATCTTTAATAGAAGTATTTGGAGTCTCAGAATAGAAACATCAGAAACATGCATAGAAAGCAACTGGTTTCTTCAGTCTGATCATAGCTTCTGCTATACATCGATTCAAATAAAAGCATAAACAACGGCCCAAATTTATACTCGTCTCCTCTGGAGATAATCAGACTAAGCAGAATAGCAGCTCTCGGTTCCATGCTGTCTAAGTCAGGGGCATTCAACCTTCAGCGCACGCACGCACGCACACCCACCCACCCCTGCAGGCAATCTGTGTGTGAGGCATATGAAACCCTGGGGAGAGGGCAGATAGCACGGGACAGGGAGCAGAGAGCAAAGCAGCTCATTGGGCAGGGAAAGGGAATTGGAGTAGCACTTGATGAGAGTGCAGGGCTAATTTGTTGCATGGCTGCCCAAAAGTTTGGCTCCCACTGTTCTAAGCTTTTGTATTTCAAAACCAGTTTCTTTTTCTAATCACTATTTTTTTTCTAAATAGTATTTCTTCCAGAATTTGCAACTGCTGAAGTAATATACTTTATTGCACAGGAAATGTATATATTTTATGTATATTTATACTTGAATCTGAATATATGGTAAAGATGTTAGCCATTCTAAATATAAAAAGCTCAGGGAAATTCAACAATCCCAAGGTTCATTTACCTGAACCTTTACCAATGCCATATGTACCATCACCCATTCACAGTGTCCCCCGTGCTGTCTATGCTGCAGTGATGAAGTGACCCCTCCATGTAAGAATGAATGAACAAACACTAAGCATCAGTTCCAGAAAGACACACAAGCTTGTGGCAGAACACTAACCTCCTTGGACACACGATCGCTGACCTCAAAGTTGCGATTCACAGACAATGAAACTTTGAAAATAAACTTGAACATGAAATTGTGGAACAGGAAATCATCCACACACTGGGCTGTGTTAAGTATGGTCTACATATGGACTACAGATTCATATCCCATTACCTGGATTAGCTTTTATAAACACTGTATTGTCCCTCAATAAGTTAACTGCTTTTTCTCTCTCCTACCTACATGCCTCTCTCCCAGCAGTGCCCTCTTTCATCCTCCTTTTCCTGTACTTTGTATTCTAATCGCTGCTTTCTAGTTAGCAGCTTTGCTTCCGGCAGTCCCTTCACATCATCAGATGAAATAAGCCCCCTGCTTACAAAAGCTTATGCAATATATCTCTGATTTAGCTGGTTTATAAAAGGTGCAAATCTACCCTGCCTTTTGCCTAATGCTTTAGCTGGCTACTAAAAATAAAGATTCAGGATTTTTACCTGCAATACATACCAAAATCACCCCCCCCATACTTTATTTTTTTAATGATTAATTTGGTTTGAAAATGCTGAGTAAAAGCCTTCAGGCAAGACAAAGTACTAAACCTTCACCTATATCAGCAGCTACTACTATTGCAGCAGCCAGTCCTACCATGTAAGTGCAGGATTATTTTAAGGGTTACCTAATCTTCCCTGGAAACTTTCATTGTTGGCAGCAACGATGGTCAGATAAGGCTGGAATGGATTCAAGCCTACTTTGTGTCTCCTGCAAGCAAGGCTTGCTAGCTAGGAGATTAGTTACACCAGGGTGTTTCCCTTCTCTGCTATATTCTTGCTGATTACTGGGACTGAAGTAAAAGAGATAGCAGAATGCTCGTATAGAGCCACGGTCATGACTTAAAGTGACACAGAAAGTGTCAACTAGGAAATGAAAACTAGTATTTAAAAAAGGCAGAAGAAAATCCTCAGCCTGGCAATCATTCTCTGGCTGCTCTTGCAACTCTGAGAATGAACAAGTACCCTAAAACTAATGCAGCCCCTCAGTGATGGAAGGCAAGGAAAAGAAATACTGCAAAGTTGACCTATAGGCTCATTCCTCTACACAAAGGGGTGTCAAAGATCCACGCTGCTGTCGAGTCTAGAACTGGCCTGAAGATTCAAACCACGAGGATCCTTTATCTCAGGGCCCAGGTATCTTTGGCAACCCATACTTTACACCACGAACTTGCAACCTACAGCCCACAGGTTGGATCCAGCCTGCAGACCTTTGAATGCAGCTGCAGATGTGGGGCTTCAGCAGCAAGAATCACCTTCTGTGAGCTTTCTCCCTGTCACCCCACACAGAGAGACAAATGTTGGCTGCCTGTGCTCTACACAGACCACTGGAGAGAAGTGGCAGGGTCCTAGTGCCCACCTTTTTAACCCTGGCCCTGGGTGGGTCATTCTTGCCGACAGCCAGGAAAGGTTGCCCACCCCTGCTCTACACATCATGGTGACTCTCAAACCGAAGAAAAGATGAGTGTGATGCACATGCAAAATGTAGTAAAAATGGACTCTGCTGATGCAACATTCTTGCCAATTTATTAAAGTTGTTATTCCAGAAGTTGATAAGAGCAGAGATGCAAAACGTTTGCTGTTGGCACATAAAAGTCTTAGTTAGAAAGATCTCAGTTTAAGCTCTCAGATCAAAGACCATAATCAATGTTTTGTCACAATATACTCACTGTGGTCTTGCAGCTTCCTCTAAAAATCCCTGCACTAGTTACAAAGACAGGACACTGGATTTGGATCAACCAATGATATGACTATGTGGTAATTCCAGTAAGACCCAGGCTTTCTGAAAAATTTAATTTTTTAATTATAGCAGCTTGACAGAGCTCTAAGAACTTCTTTAAGATTTGTTTGTTTTCTGCCCCAACTTTTCAGAATAAACTTTCTGGGGGGTATGTGCTTCAACATGACCGCAGAGAAAAAGGGGGTTTTTTTTGAGTGAAAATAAATAATTACAGCAAATCAGAATGTTCTGTTTTCCATTAGCACCAAACTCATTAATGCAACACTCAAAAAACACAGGCAGCCTAAATTCATCCACTTAGGGTCAAGCATTGCAATAATGTTTATTACATAGACATATTATATTAAAATGTGCTCACACAGTGAGAAAGCAAGGCACAATCCCTTCCTTGTAAAGCACACAATCAACAGAACACACGTATAAGCATATATTTAAAAAAAAGCGAGATTGGAGGAAGAAGCTTACTGAATTTTTTCTTTAATTTTTAACAACAGTCAAATCAGCCATTACCTGCAGGAAACATGAGTGAAACAAAAGCCACCTGATTAGCAAAAATCAGAAGTGGAACAGGCTGAAACAGTCAAAAAACACCCCCTCCACCCCTGTAAATCCTGCCTCCCCTGAAAGAGTGGGTGCAGGGGAAATTTTCAAAATTAAACACAAAAATCAACAGTTCATCTTCACTGGTCTAAACAATAGATTTCAGGAAACTTAAAGTAATGTTCATTTCTTTTGAATGCAGGTCTGCAGTTCTTGAAGTGCAACAAATCTTTTTCATAGCATGAAATAAGACTAGATGGAGATAATTTCAGCAACATTACCCA
This sequence comes from Crocodylus porosus, assembly GCF_001723895.1. Taxonomy (NCBI): domain Eukaryota; kingdom Metazoa; phylum Chordata; order Crocodylia; family Crocodylidae; genus Crocodylus; species Crocodylus porosus. Next base: position 61,462,863 of record NW_017728943.1, read on the forward strand.
AGGAATACCAAATAAGAGCCACCTAAATGAGACTCATTAATGCACTGGAGACTTCATGTTATATTTAACATTTCCAAACCTGAAAGTTTCAACCTTTGAGCACCGCTACTGACCACCCCCTTCACTCTGAACCCATTCTTCTTCTTTCTAATTTAATCTGAAGTTTCTATATTCTCATTCTATTCCTGCTAATGCATGAAGCTGCCGGCCATTCATTTCTGTAATTAATTTAAAAAGCAATGAAAGTGGTGTAGGCCACAAAGCAGGTCAGGGAGGGTTAACAGCTTGGAGGCCCTAAACTCTGTGTTCAGGGCAGAGTTCATCAGAACATTTGGGACTGATCTATTCAAGAACACCCTGAGACGGAGTAATGCAGTACAAACTGCAACAGCAGATAAAAGCACACAGGACATTACGATCAAACCTGAAACAATGCATGTGTAATGGATGGTATTACTTGAATAAATGCAGTTGTCAGTAGACTGTAAAAGCTGCACGGCACCAAACATGATTAAACATGAGGAAAGTACACAGAACGATACAACCAAACTGGGTAAAACAAACATAAAAGGCTATTATAAAAATAATTTATTAGCAAGTAGCAATATGCAATGATATATGCCTGATGTAAGCAAGCCTAAGGTATAGAAAGAGTAGAAGAGAAATGCACTTTGGATTACTGCTTTAGCCCTACATTATTTCTGCTGTCACCCAGTCCGATCACCTGGCTGACAGCATGCAAAAAGGCTACACTACATGTTTTGGCAGCAGTTAATGGTCTTTTCCTCATTTTCTTGGTGCTTGAAGCCAACAGGAACTGTATGCACACAAACTGCTTTGGCACAGTAAGTTCTCTGAGAAAACAGGCCCTAGGCAACTCAAATTGGGCCCCCAGAATTGACAGTCACCGTTAGCAGTTCTGGCATTCACTTATGCCTCAGCCGGCCAGCTACAGAAAGGGTGCAAGAGCACCACCTCCCCCTCAAAGGACTGCAGGGAAGATATATTTATGAAGCTCAGGAGGAAACTATTCTTTATTTGGTGTAGGATTTGAAGAGTGCACAGCAGGGCAGGCATAGGGCCATGCACTGAACATGGAGGATAAAAAAAGATACCAGGCCATTCATCTCATGAACTAATGGAGACAGCAGGTCTCACAAAAAACAGTAAATCAGGATACAATTAGAACAGTGCTTTTCAGTCTGAAGGCACCCCTCAGAAAACGTCAGCTCTCAGTTTGCACTTGTTTTTGGACTACGGAAAAAATAAGAGAGAAACTCTTCTGTTGCAAAGAACTCAGAACAGCGAAGAATATGTTTTAAATACTATGGATTCCCATTTGAAATCTCTGGGTTTATCATGTGAATCATATTTGCATATCTAGAAGTACTAACATTGCGTGGTATCCCGCATCTACCTTGAAAGGATCTCAAGGCACCCCAGTGTGCCATGGTATCCTGGCTGGCAATCACTGCAATGAAGTACATGCAAAAAGGAGAATGATTAAAGTTGCATGTGTAATTTAAAATCTGGCACATCCTAATCTCCAAGTGCTGGACCAGGAAGCTTTAAAATAGTTTTCTAAGTGTGTCACGGGGTGGGGCCTGCGAGCAGCTGTGAGCTTGCTAGCGCCCCCCGCCGTGTCAATTAAGGTGATCTAGCACCCTCTTCTCGCCCGCTACGTCTTTGATCTTATGAAGTTCAGTAAGGGAGGCTGCCTACTTCCACCTTGACACAGTGCTGGTATTACCTCCGTTCCAAGTGGGGTGCTCCAACATCCCCTCAGCCTTATGGGCAATGCGTGCCTCCTACCTTCCCTTTAGCACGCCCCAAGCCTCGCAGCTGTTCCTGGACGTTGCTCTGTCCTTGCCCTCCAGCGTCTTCTCTGGCGCCCCTTGGGCTCGTTCTGCCCTAGTGCCCCCCTCTGGCACCCCTGGGCCTGTCACCCACCTGGCGCCCCCTGGGGCTTGTCACGTCCCAGCGCCCCTCTCTGATCCTCCTGGGCCTATCACGCCCCTGGCACCCCTTTTACCGGCACCCCTGGGTTGGTCACGCACCTGTCGCCCCTTAACCAGAGCCTCTGGGTTGGTTAAACAACCTGCACCCCGCTACCGGCGCCTCTGGGGCTTGCCATGCCCAGGCCTCGCCCCACTGGGCCTGTCTTATGGTTTTCCCCCGTTCCACGCCCTCTCCGGAGCCTCTTGTCCCCTCTGGGGCCTCGCTCGCGCCTCTCGCGCACATTGCCCCTCTCTGGGGCCTTGCTCGCGCGTTTCCCGCACTTGGGCTCAGGTGACCACAGCCGTGCCTGGCCCCTTGACCCTTTCCTGGGTCACTTGCCCCGCTGCGCAAAATACCGCCCTCACAGGCTGGGGTCTCAACCCCTATATGCCGAGCGCCTCTACAGCGCTCGCTGGCTGTGCCCACTGTGGCACTAGAGTCCCCAGCACTGTGGAGCCCTCCGGGTCCTACCCCGGTTGGGGCTCAGGTGGCCGCAGTCGCACCTGGCCCCCAGGACCACCGTCTCGGTCCTTTGCCCTGATAGGGCTTCTCTCTAGTCTCCCCCCACAGGGCAGGGCCCACTGACCCTTCGATACGCGCGCCACTGGCGCAAACAGCTGCACCCGCCCAGCACCGCTAGCTGTGCCCTGCTGGGCACCAGGAACCCCCAGACTATTGGGGAGCTCCCGTGAGGCCTCTTCACACCCCTACAGCCTCACCCGGTCCTCTGGTTTAACCACAACAAAAACCATGAGCCAAGCAGCTGCAACATAAACAAGAAGCCTACCGGCTTATAACCCAAAGCTTGCACTCACTAGGCTCTTTAGTCATGGCCTCTTCTAGCGTTCTCTCCCCTGCATCATTGTAGTCGGTCTGCCTGCTCAGCTCTCCCGCAGAGCTCCTGCAGCTGCCAGAGGGGAACTGCTAGCTAGGCTTTGGCCTAGCTGTTTATAAGGGCCTGGCCCTGCCCCTTTTGGTCATGGGACCAGCCTGGTTGCCCCAGCAACCCACATCTGTGCTGGTTCAGGGAGCTTCAGCAGCCCTATTCCTACTGCTAGTAGCAGGCACCCTGGTGCCCTGCTACAAAGTGTAAAAACACAGAAGAAATAACGGAATGGTGAAGAAGGGCTCTAATGCTGCATGCTAAAGCACAGGACAGAGCAGAACACGTGCCTGGCCTCTCTGGTCATGAGGCTGCAGGAAAAGGAAATGTTTCCATGACTCACTTTATCCTATGTATTTTGTTATAACCAGTATCAAATTTTACGCACACACACACACACAGATCCCCTCTACCCCTTGATCTTCATTGTCAAGGTCAACTCAAGAATCAAGACCACTTTGGTAAACATTGTTTACAATTAATAACTAGAATGGTGGAAGGATTCCCTTAAGGGATCTCACAATTATTCTGGTTATATACCACAGCTGAGCATGGCTAGCAGCTGTTAGCTTGGTCTCTTGAGCACTTAAGCCCATAAAAATTGTTTGAGAAAGTAACAGTAATTGCACTAAGAAAAAAAATTGCAAAACAGATGTACTGAAAATTAATTTTTAAACCCCATTCCATAAAAATTTCTCTTCTTCCTCTCCAAGTGACTATGAAAACACATTCCTTTGCAACTCACTCTTCAGCCTTTTCTTACAGCATTAAAAGAAAGATCGACCATCACTGCTGTAGCTTTCCACAAATTGATACATTTTGAAAACTTAAATTGAAAATGGGGGGAAAAAGTAGGTATTCCCACTGGACTTGCTTTCTTTTATTGTACTTGGTCAAAAAACAGAAACCAGAAAGAAAAAATGTTCCATTTCAATCCCTACACAAAGAAAGCTCCTGAATTTCATACATTTCTATTTTTAAGCCAGTTTTATAAAGACTATTTTTATCCCTTGTTTCTCCTACACCTGCCATGAGTGTTTCAGAGTGTATTAAACAGGGTAGAGGTATACAATTAACTTTTCCAAGAATACTTGTTTCTTAGGGAATGACATGAGCCTTTCCTTGTTTGGTCATTTTATTAAAGCTTGCCTACACTGATAATTGAAAGCAAAGAGACCTACTTAGCTGTGTTCGTTTGAGGTTAGGCAGAAGGCAGGGCAGTGCAGGATCTTATACTTTAGTGGGGTACAACCTTTTCAGCAGGTGTACCACAAAATTAGCACTGTATCCTTCTTGAGTACCACTCCAATTCCCTTCTACCCAATCTGCTACTCTACTTTCCATTCCCACCGCTTCCTTTCCTTTTTCATGTCCTTGTGACAAGGTATTGTGACAAGGTATTTAACAGAACGCACAGATTTGCTGCAATCTGACTGGACCACACCATGAGTGCTTCTGCTGTGGCCTCAAAAACTTGTGACCTCTAGGCTGTCAACCGTGAGCCCTAGCACCTATAACCACCCCAGCCCCTGTTCCCTGCCCTGTCTTGCTGTTGTGCTGCCTCTTCCTTCCTTGATCTGTTGCATGCCATACAAAGAGGCCACACCACTATTGACAACTGTGCCAACAGGCTGTTACTACACGTTATATACCTCTCTGAACAAGTTAGTCTATTAGATTTCATCAACTACAGCCTACTTCTTTAGATGCTGACAAGACAGGCTGTAGCCGACTGACTGGAAACAGTTAATAAATAAGGGATATACAGTGGCCCACAAGTCGGATAAGTTACCACTTCACTATCCACAAAGAAAACGTTATAGCAAAAACTAGCGTATTTTAAATTAATAGTCCAAAATACCATACATCAAAGGTTAATTCATCTCTGTACAACATCATTATCTTTAATAACCATTTTACCACTTATGGTCGATTACAGTGGATGGTAACCTATGGCATGAGAGAGACAGATCCAGACCACGGGCATGGGGCTTCAGCAGCATTTGAGGGGTGGGGGCCTTCGGCAGGGGTTGCTTTCCAGTGCCACTGTGGGGAGAAGCACCAATTGCAGGTCTTTTCCCCACACTGGCACAGAGAAAAGCAGTACTGGCAATGGGGTCCTAACACCTGCCCACCAACCTCTGACCTGAACTTGGTCATTCCAGCCTGCAGCCTTAAAAAACAATCCCCCCAAAAAACAAACCAACCAACCAAAAACAAAAACGGTTGCTGACCACTAGTCCAGCAGGTCCAACTCCCCTCAACTAGGTCTAGATGAGAAAGGTCTCTGTCCTAAAAGCATCTACAGAATATTCTGCAGCAGTTTAAAAAGTAGCATTTCCCTCTTCCTAACAGGCAGGAGAGGAAGAAAAAGGAGGACTAGCGTGTAAACTGCCCACTGAAGGTCACAGGAGAGAGCACGGTAAAGTTGCGCACTAACAAATGCTGTATTAAAGCTATTTTAAAACCGTTTTTGGTTAAAAAGTGACACAGCAGACAGGGACAACTGTGACCTTTTGTATTTTGGAGAAGAAAGATTGCTCTCAAAGATGTCACGCTGCAGCCATGCAAGCCTTCAGCAGCTTGAATGGTCAATCTGCCTATTTCAAAACAAAATGGAAAGAAACCGATGAAAATTCATTGGGCTTCAGTTAACCTCAATTCCCATTTCTGGAGCTGTTCCAATATTGTGATGTTCATTAACACCAAAAGCTCCGTCAATGACAACAGTTTTAAGAGATGCGATTTATCTTTTACACAAACACATCAAAACGATCTCTCCCACAGTTCTTAGTGGTACTGCAAACTGTTGTTGCTGAAAGCAAATAATCAATAAAAAAGATTTCAAGCTGTTAAAAAACCTGAAGTTGTCTGTCAAATGTAACTGCAGTATTCAGCCAAAAAATCTCCAAGAGTTCAGCAGAGTGATCTGACAGTAGATAACTAACTGATTGCTAAGAAGTGACGAACAGAAGCTAGAAATGAGATTTAAATGGAAATATTGTTGCACATGCTTAGGACTGGCTACTAAAATGTTGTCATGTACCACAAGTTAGGTGGGACTTTTTTTTTTTTAATTGAGAAAACCTTAGCTTTCCATTAGTGTTCATGACCAAAAAAACCCCCATTTCCACAAAACAAATGCATTAAAAAAGACAAGCTTTAAAACATGACAAAACTAATCAAAAGTGAATTCAAGTATTCCATCACACCTAATATTTCAAAATTTGACCACCAATGACACCAAGATGAAAATTTACCTCAAGCAGTCTAAATAAACTCTAGTCCATAAAGACATTTTACAATTCAGTGGTTGAGTTTGCTTGCTGAATTTGGGAAGGGGGAAAAGGGGTCAGGGAAGTGTTCTGATTAAAATGAGTCAGTGACTTCAGAGCCATTTTTCCAGGTACTCTAAAAGTTCAGGCAGGCAACAGTGCTTCAGTTCCACTGAGATCATATTTTTAATACACATTTGTTTTGTTTGGTAGAGACTTTTTTGTACAAGTGCATGAAAGCTGAGATCCTGGAGAATGACAGAGAGGTCTGTTTGTACCCTCCAAAGCTCCTGCTTCTTGCCCTGCCTGGACAAGACCAATATCACATCCATGCACATCAGGAAAGACCGTCTTACAGCATGTTTGCTGACATCCAAGAAAGGACACTGGTTATATACAGAAATAAACCATTTTAACATCTAAAAACTTAAAGCCTATTTGTTTCAACTTCATCAGCTACTTAAAGTATTAAGTACCTTAAAGTATTACGGTAATATTTAAAGCATTAAAAACAAATTTTCTTTTGAGAGTTGCAAAATGAACCAGCAAATCTTGAGAAATCTAGTTTTAATTTAAAATCCACCACAAAAGTACTCTTGATTGTTGCACACGAAATAGTAACATTTCACAAGACCAAAAATAAATTTTGTATAAGAGCCTGCCACACACTCCACTCTTAACTAATCATGAAGAGTAAATACTACAGAGAGGAAAAAAAAAACCCTCCTCAAGAGGGAGGGCATTCATATTCTGGAAGGAAGGAAGTAGGCATCAGTTCCTCACCCGGGGTGATGCTACATTTACTGTATTTTCCTACATACCACACCCCACAAAATAAAAAACACAACTTGTTTTTAGAAGGCAGAATTGTGGAAAGGGTTGTAGAGAGGGAAGATTTATCCAGTTGTGGCCTATAGTTATGTTTTTCATGTAGTACCCACCACAGTATAACATATCCTCCACACCTTTAAGGGATAAAAATTGCCAAAAACTAGTACCAATTTGAGAACAGCTGTGAAAGGGTTAGCACTGAATTTCCCCTTCCCCATGCCTTCTAGTAGTAGTGGGTCTTTATCCCTTTGTGCCTCCATGCAGTAAAGTTCTAGTGAAGAAAATCAGCATCCCCATGCAACTCCCCCACCCCTCAATTTTGGAGGGCTGATCTTTGGGGAAAAAGTTGTGTGGTTTGTGAGTAAATATGGTAATTAAGTAGTAAGGGCTCCTGGGACAGAATGTAAAATATGGAGAAAGGATGTAAAATAAAGGAAGTTAGGACAGTCTTCCTAGCAGAGGACATCTGAAAAAGAAAATAATAATAATAATATCCTGCTCTAACACCAATATGCCTTTACTAATTTGTTTTCATGTACATCTTAACTTGAAATGCTTGACTTTTCTGACTAACCTGATTTTCTGAAAAATGACTATTTTAAAACATCAATTAAAGCAAGAAGAATCAGAAGGGACCTTGTCAAATGTCATAGCTCTCTACAGTGCCACAGCTCCTAAAACAGTGTATGGGACAGTTTTGAGCACTATACATGCCCCAATCTTTCAACTACTCTTTAGTTCTGCTAGATTGTTTCCTTTAATCACCTAGCCTTTTAGCATCTGCATCATGCTGATAACAGACAAAAGCTGTAAATCTCTCTCTCAAAATTGGTGCAGATCAGATCTCATCCTGGTGATGACTATGTATAGTTATAGAGGAAGGGCTAGAACTAAAGAGCCAAACCTTTCATGGACATATGGAGTGAATGAAGAACACAGCTACTCCCATAAGTTTGCAGAGTTTGAAGTCCAATACAGTATGCAATATTCAGCATCACAAACTAGAGGATTAGACGTATTGACCCTAATCCTTCATTATGTTTCTAGTATAAAGTAGTTGGCAAAAATCATGCATATCTTTAAAGCACAGTTAATCCACTCAAAAATAGTTTAAAACCAGTAATTTGTTTAATAGTTTAAAACAATTAAGTGTGGTTTGAAACACTTTCATGGTTAAGAACAGTATATAGAATACAAGTTCAGAAGCTTGGTTAACCTTTTCTTGTTAGGGAGACATTTTAATTCTAGGGAAAAAAGCCTCAAACCCCTTGATGGACACAGTGAGTGTGAAGTTAACTTCAACACTAGTCTTTACTATATCTACTTGAATTGAAGATGAACCTGATTATAAGACAACCCTGCAATAATTAGATTCTATTTATGGAAAATGTATATATTTATTTGTTTTAATTTTCCAGGTACAGAATCTAATTATTGAAGTTTTGCTCTTGAATTTTAACCAGAGGAATCATCCTCCCACTTTACTTGGCCCTGGTGAGACCGCAGCTGGAGGGCTGTGTCCAGTATTGGAGTCGCAGCTGGAGTACTGCAACCCAATTCAGGAAGGATGTGGAGAAGCTTGAGAGAGTCCAGAGGAGAGCCACTCATATGATCCAAAGCCTGGAGGGAAGGCCGTACAAGGAGAGGCTGAGGGACTTGGGACTCTTCAGTCTGGAGAAGAGAAGGCTCGGGGGGACCTGGTGGCAGCCTACAACTTCATAAGAGGGATACATCAGGAGCTGGATGTATATAAGAGGGGTACATCAGGACATCTGTTCACCAGAGCTCCCAAAGGGACAACAAGGTCTAATGACCATAAACTCCAAGAAGGCCGATTTAGACTGGATATAAGAAAACAGTTCTTTACAGTACAAGTGTCCAAGGTCTGGAACAAACTCCCTGCAGAGGTGGCGCAAGCACCTACTCTGGACTCCTTCAAAAAACAGCTGGATTTATTTCTTGCTGGGGTCACTTGATCCCAGCTGACTTCCTGCTTATGGCTGGGGGGGAGGGGGAGGGGGGGACTGGACCTGATGACCTCATGAGGTCCCTTCCAGCCCCTAATGTCTATGAAATCCATTAAATGTATCCCCCCTCCCACTGCTACAGCAGGGAAAAATAAATCTGGGGGGTCAGGTAGCTCTTTTGCTCTTTTCCCCAAACTTTTTCCCCTCAGCCTTTTCCCCCTCTCCTTACCATCAGAGCCTGCTCTCCCTGAGCACATGAAAGCAAGGAGCAAATTTGAAAACAATAACACTGAAATTAAATATGACTGTAGCAATTTGTATATAGTGCTCAGAGGCTTGATTCATCTAAAATTGATCCATGTCATCTTTTCTTGAAATAGCTGCAAGTTTTAGCACAGGTATTCTATAAACATATTTTTGAGCAGCACTTGGAAGCCTACCTAAACATAGTACAAACTACGCATGATATTAGTGCAAAGCCAAAAGCTTGTGATTTACCACACAGTCCATTGTGGTGGGCCCCAGCAGAGTCAACAGCATTTCAAACCATGGTGAACCCACTACTCACTGTGTGTACGTACTCCAGATCCATGTGTTAATAAGCCCCCCTGCTCGTGACTGCAACCAGGTGTTCTCATCACAAGTCCTGGGATGCTCCAGAAATTTATATGCAAAACAGGCACAAGGCAACCTGGTCCAGCTTCACCTCATGGACAACAGACCACGCTAATCATATGTGGCAGACTGAAAGAGGGGGCAACAAAGGGATTTTGAGTGAACTGTTTGGGGCCCTATTTGATGATGGTTGCTAGGCACTGAAGGCTGGTGAAGAAACAGGAATCATAGAAAATGGGAAAGAAAAGCACAGCTCAACTGTGGGAATGAAGAGAGAAGAACCTGTTCAGCCATCACAAGAGAAGGCTGAGAGGGGACCTGGTGGCCATCTATAAACTTACCAGGGGGACCAGTGCAAAATGGGAAAGACCCTGTTCCCCACCCCCCGAGCACCTCCCGGAGTAACAAGGAATAATGGCCATAAGTTGTTTGAGAGTAGGTTCAGATTAAACATCAAGAGGCGCTACTTCACAGTCAGGGCGGCTAAGATCTGGAACCAACTTCCAAGGGAAGTGGTGCTGGCTCCTACCTTGGGGGTCTTTAAGAGGAGGCTTGACAATTACCTAGCTGGGGTCACATGAGCCCAATATTCTCTCCTGCCCAGGGCAGGTGTTCGGACTTGATGATCTACGTAGGTTCCTTCCGACCCTAACAACTATGAATCCATGAAACATATATGCAATGCCATGGCTCACTAGGACTTAAAAAAAATTTTTAAAAATAAAATAAATAAAAAAATAAAGAGTGGGCACCCGGGAGGGCTGCACTTAATGGACACTACCATATGTCATATTCAGATGGGCTACACTAACCTATTCTCATCATAGTTTCCCATCAGCCTGATTGCCCAAAGTGGGCCATGTGTTTTGTAGTCACACTCAGTGTTGGCTGCATTCACATGAACTTCATAGTTGGTTTCCACTGCTGTGCACATGCTGTTTTTGGTAGCCTTTTAATGACAAACATATCTAGGAGATGTCTTTGTACGCAATTATAAGATGAAAGGCTTCCCCCACCCCTCATGCCAATGGGAGGCGGGCAGAGGCAGCAAAAGGGGAGGAAGAAACCTCATCTTCTATTAGAGTAAATATGGTAGTTAGCTTAGAAACACCAAACAAATGAAACAGATAAAAGAGACTAGCAAAAAGCACAACCTACACTTCAGTTTCATTTTAATATGCCTCAATATGTGAAGAGTAAGGGATACTCATAACTACACCCACTGGGCTAAGGAAGAGTCAGTCCATCATGGGGATGTCCATAATATATACTGCCGATAGTTCCAACAAAATATGCCTTCCTGCAAGCAGAAGCTGGTGAGCTTCATGAAAATGGCTCACACTGCATGCCAGGTGGGCTGACATTTTCTGATGGCCATCCAGGGCTTGTTATGGAATGAATATTGTGCGTTTAGAAATCCAAATTCTTGCACTACATCCTCTCCCCAGCTAGAGCTGCTTTACTCTGACAGTTCAATGCACTCTTAACCTTACTTTAAAAAGCCACAAGAGAATTTCCCTGAGCTGTCAGCATCCTCCAACGTCCCCATGTTAATGCCTCCAATGCAAGAGAAACGAAAAAAAGGACAGCCTGGCCCAGCTCAGTAACTGCAGGCTACTACTGCATGTAGTCCAAGGACACCTCCACACTATGCTGGAGGGGAGGGAGGCCAAGCCCAGCAATGCACTCCCTGGAATGGGGGAGGTCACAAAGATATGGTCAAGTCCCTTCTCCACTAAAGGTGCAACTCAGGAGACAATGCAAGTGTCCAAGCTGAAATGCGGATTTCCCATTCCAGGTGTGCTTAACCTCATGCAACTGCATACCAGTAGGAGGGGAAAGCTGAAGTTTTATAAAATAACTACCAGTGAAACAATTAACCAGAAACTCTCTGCAGGGAGTAACAAAGCCCATTCCTCCCAGCACATGAACAGCTCCCAATGAATAAACTAATGATAGTAGCTGGAATTTAGGCCTCTGTGTATGCAACCACAGCAATACCATCTTAACTAGAAAAAACAAAAGCAAACATTCAAGATCAAACAAACCTCTTGGTATTACAAATAATGCACCCTGGCCTCCAATTTTCAATTCCTTGTTTGCGGTGTACATGTGATATGTTCCAAATGAACCTTCCAGAATACTTTTACCAGCGACTAGAACAGACAACAAACAAGACAACAGGGACTGTCTTTGTTCTAAGCATGAAGGATCCATTTCATTTTAGGGCTGGTGCCAACCTAATCTGGAATCAAACATTTACTGAACAATACATTTGCTGCCTGTTTTCTGACAAAGGAAGTTAATGGTATTTTCACCACCAACATTAAGTCAGCACACTGTTAGCAACTTCCTTCAAAAGAACCATTTCATGGCCCAAAAAAATGCCATCTATTACCAAAGTCCCTTGGATTGCTCCATTGACTTAAGTGAGAGAATGACAGCATGATGTTAACAAGTCAGAGGTTTGATTTTATGTGTACATCTAGGAACGGGTAGCATGTATATTGTAAAATTTTACAGTGCTTTTTCACTTTTCAGCTATTCAATGATCAAACTAAAAAGCCACTGTACTGCAATCAAAGCCAAACGGGACAAACATGTTAAGTGAACAATCTTAAATTATTCAAGGTTTTCTTTCATTTAGGCCTTTAACTTAAAAATTATTTCATCTCTCCAAAAAGAAAAACAAGAAACACCCCACACCACATGACAGATGGCAGTAAGTTGACTTTTCACACATTAAGCTAGTCCTTTAGAAAAAGGAGCTTATCAAAGGAAGATTTTCTTGCTACCAGTTTCCCACCCTGGACTCTGCTGAGAGGCTGTCATTTTTCTAGTGCTACTTTGGTAGCTCCCTGAACCTACGGTTTTAACAAAAGATGAGCTCTTTCTGTTTAGACCATTACATTTCAATAGAACACACCTTTTAGGAGTCATGTTAACTGACCAGATACTGACCTCAAGTTTTATTAACATACAGACAAGAGATGCTCAACATCATGTCAGCTGGCTTTTAGTAAGCCTGTAGCTCTGGCCCATGATCCAGTTGACGCGATGCAGATAATGTAGGGCTACCATATGTCTGGGTTTTCCTGGACATGTCTTCTTTTTTGGCCCCCTGTGCTGTGTCTGGGAAGGTTTTTAAAATAAGAGCAAATGTCCGGGTTTCCTGCTCTTCCTCTGCTCTCCTGGACTGGTTGCTTGGGGCTGGGAGCTGTGGGCAGCAGGTTGGCTGTCAGGGATCACATGCTCCTCATGCAGGCCCCGGCAAGCCAGAGGGGCAGAGGCAGTGTGTGCGCGCACACAACATGGGAGCTGCTCGGGCAGCAGGGCCAGGGGGCTCCAGCTTAGGAGTGAGGGACAGAGGCAGGGCACGGGCATATTACTGCTCCCCACCAAGTCATATGCCCTTCCCTTCCCCCTTTCCCAGGTGTCCCCTTTTTTTTTGATGCTGGAAATATGCTAATCCTAGATTGACTTCTCTTTGTTAACCCTGGCAGCACTCATGGTTGACACCATGTTTTAGGTAACATTACTCTTCAGTTTGTTTTCTTACTGTGTAATTTTTCTAACAAATACAAGTATGTCCTGGTTGAAAGCAGGAGGTATGTTCTCCAAGTATAAGTGGATATAAGCATGGAAGAGGGGACAGGAAGAAGTCCTGAGCATGTCCATGGACACTATTACTTCGCAAGTGAACACAGACTGAACTTTACTTAAGAGAAATATCTTACAGTAAAAAAGACAATCATAAGCTTCCTTTAAGGTGGCAACAGTTTAGGTGAAACTGAACACACCAAGACTTACACTGAGCTGTAAATAAACTAACATGGTACAGTAAAGTCAAATACCCTGAAGTGTATACTTTGACCAATTTCCAGGTCAACCACCATTATTAAATGAAAACAGTATACCACTGATATTAGGAAACAGCCATAGAACAATCTCTGAACTTTTAACCTGAAACATCTTGTGCTTAAATAACTAGGCAAACCATGTTCAAAGAAACATACATTTCTCCAGGGTGCTAAACTGTGCCATGCGGGATTCCAAACATAGTTCTTTAGCTGTAAACTTAACAGGACTATTTCCTACCTGTAATGTACATGTGTAATTGTTGGTTGTCTGTAGCCAAGAATCCAAGTCTGGATGTCTATGGGTTCAGCTCTGGGATATGCAATGGTTATATCTATCACCCACTGAAGGCCTTTTAATTTGTTCTCTAGGAATAAAATACAGAGGAGGTATTAAAATTACATCAAATGACGAGCCACTGGTTTGATATTCATCACAGAGTTACTTTTCATTATTACATAATTTATTACATCTCCAAGCAAACTTAAAACCAGGGAAGCAGACAGTTCAAGGTAAAAGGGGTCGAGGCCGACTCCGTGGAAGTAGACAGCAGAACTCTTACTGACTGCAGCGAGACTAGGGTTATACCACGTGTCAGTTACCCGGTTGTACTCGGTACTGTGCCGTGCACACCGATGGAACTACATCCATTCTTTAGGAAGACCCATGTAATACAATGGGCACAATGATAGGTGCCTATACACATCCAGCAAGGCTGCTCCAATGTGCTGTAATTACAACATGTCAGAGCAGATTTGATTAATCAAGTCTGCTGGAGCATGGTAATTATTGTGCTGCAGCATCATGCATATCAGCATCCACGTAATGAAAAACAGCAGCAGGGACACTAAGTAAAGCTCGCTAGACAAGCTTTAGTTAAAGCATCCCGGCTGCCATTTTTCAGTGTGGGGACACCAATACATGTGGCGCTTCAGCTGCTTTAGTTAGAGCAGTTCTTAAAGCTGCTCTAATTAAAGTGCTCCTCTGCCCCACCCCCCCACTCCTGGAGGCTGTGCACACCTATACCATTAATGAGTTTTGAGAATGGATTTGAATGCAAAAACTTAGAGAACCTACTAGTGACACCAAGCTGGACAGAATAGCAAACACTATGGCACAAGAATAGGATTCAAAAGGACCTTGATCAATTGGAAACATGGCAAGAATAAATCAGCTGATAAATAATTGCAATTATTGTTGTCATAATTGCAACACTGAAGATGCACAAACACAGAGTGAGAAGCAACTGCCCAGGCAGGAGTGGTGCAGAAAAAGATCTAGGGGACACAGCAATCATAGGGCATATATAAACTAACAGTGTAATACTGTGGCCAGAAAAAAAAAAACAACAACAAATGGAACACTGGGATGTAGTAAAAAGAAGGTTCCACACAACGCATGGGAAGAGCTCTTCCACTCCATTCAAGCACTGATAAGGCCTCCTGTGGAGTCCTGTACCTAGTTTTGGACATCATATTTCACACAAAGCAGGGACAAAGTAGAAAGTGTCCAGAAGAAAGCAAGAAGTGATTAGAAGTCTAGAAAATGGACCTGTGAAAGAGACTGGAAGAGCTGAGATGATGTGGTCTGCAAAAGAAAAGACTGAGGATTTTGTGATAACAAGCTCTAAATACAAAAAGAGCTGTTAAGAAGAGAGTTTGGCTTTTTAAATCATTCTGTCTCCATATGCTAAGGGATAAAAAGCATGTCTTTGATAGCAACAGGGGAGTTTTAGGTCAGATACGAAGAAGAACTTTCTAATTCTCAGAGCTGTAAAGCACTGGTAAAGATCACCTAAAGAGACTGTGAAATCTCCAACATTTTAAAGTTTTTAAGTGAAGGTTAGATAATTGCCTGGGGTGGTTTAGACAGGTGTTCCTGCCTTGAGTAAGAGAAATTGGACTAAATGGCCTCCTAGAGTTCCTTTTAACCATATTTTTCTATGATTTTATGAAATTGTTTTTTTAAAGCATGGCTGTAGTTAAACACCACCAATCTTTTAACATAAGCATAAGAACTAAACGGACCCAAGAGCATAAGAGGTACTACTACAGGCAAGTAAAAATCCCAAATATGCAGATCCCTAGCCAATTCTAAAAGCCTGAATTTCTTCCCCGCCCCCATCAGCTGAAATAACTATTTTAGTCTTATAAAACAAGTTTCAACCTGGATTGTATTTTTACTGCTGAAGGCAAGAAAGCAGCTACAATATAGAGTTAAGTATAGCAGCACTATGGATCTACGATAAATATTCTGACAAGAAAGCTATTACATTTTTTTTAGTAATCTCTCAATACATTGTTTTGTGTCTAATTATAAATTCAAGCAAAGTTGTGTTGAAAAGTGGGTAGGAAGCACTTAGATATTTGCTTAATTCACATATAATTTGCACTGTATGCCTTGAAGAATAAAAAACATAAAAGTGCAAGCCATGCAATTAAAAAAGCCCGCTTCGAGGTGGGCTTTGGCTTCCTCAGCCATGACCGGCACATCGTGATGAGAGACATGCTGGGATGGGATGGGCTC
>NW_017728943.1:61478826-61510253 GCF_001723895.1 Crocodylus porosus
TGCTCTTTCCTGCCAAGGCAGGGGGTCGGACTAGATGATCTACCTAGGTCCCTTCCGACTCTAGCTACTATGAAACTATGAAACTATAAAACAAAAACAAAAACAACCCACACTCATAGGATCACTTCATTGGAGGATACCATTTCAAAGCCAAGATAAACAAACATGTGAAATAAGTAGACGGGATTCCATAACAGATGACATGTCAGCATTATGACAATAGCATCTCTTTCTAAACAGATAATCACAAAAACCTAACATGAAGAGAATCCTCCCTTAAAACAAATCTCCACTATTCTGGGGGGATCTCATCTCTAAGCTACTGAAGAGTTTGTTTCTCGTCTTCTGAGAAAGGCTGATATGAGGTGAAATGTTAAACGACTCAAAGCAGCAACCATTTCCAAGACTGGAAAGACAGAGAGAAATTTTAACACCCAATTGCTGCTCATGTCTCACCTCCAAGAAACAGATTTTTATGCAAGTATGGGCTGGACAGTGGTTTGCTGCATATCACACTGTAGGATTTCTTATAGTTTGTAAAACATGGGGAAGAGAGCTAGAGAAGGAGAGGGAGAGAGAAAGAGAATATTCCTGGTCAGTTGAAAGAACATACAAGTTAAGTGCTTGGTAGGCTCTCATTCAATTAGGCTCACACCTATCCAGCAAGTGCTCTACTGCTCTGCAGGGCCATATTCAGTAAAAGGGGAATAGATTCCTGTTCAGAGTCAACATAAAATCCACGCACCATTTTAATCCTCATTTCACCCTCCTAAATAAGGACAGCAAAAATCACTATGGCATGTCCCAAAGATATGGCCTAATTTTCATTTTACATATTACAGTCTCCAATAGCTAGTGTTATTTTCATTAACAAACTGATCTCCATCTTGTGTTCCAGGATGCCCACTATTCAGGTATTTTATTGTGCCTTTTTAAACATTTAAAACCAGGGAAATGTTGTAGGAAAACTACATTTAAACCCAGCATTTTTCAACCCATGTATCGTGACCCAGAATTGGGTCACAAGAATATATGAAAGGGTCGTGAACAAACTTTAATAATACCTGAGGGGGAGCAGGACGAGGCTGGCAGGGGGTGCCACATGCATGTGGGGGCATACAAAATCCAGGCAGCTGTAAGACTACCCCAGAGAGGAGGTGGGGTAGAGGGCAAGGTGGGCAGCTTGAAGGGAGCAGTGGCAGCTGGGTCATGGCAGTAGGGTAGAGCCACAGCCCAGTGCATGAACAGCTGGCAACATGAAGAATTGATGGCAGTGACCCTTCCCCCCCTTTTCCCCCTTCCCCATGGTGCATTACTCCTTGTGCTGCTGGCAGCATAGCTGGCACAGGGTTCCTGGCAGTGGTGTTGGCAGCAATCAATCTTGCCGCCCCACTCTACCCTACCATGCCAGGTCCAGCCTAATGAGCTACAGAAGCAGCTCCTGCCCATGTCAGTCCTTCCAGGCTGCAGCCCCATGCCCACTGTGGGTGCACAAATCTGGAGCAGTAATTGCCCCCCTGCCCTACACAGTGAAGGGCTGGGGGCAGTGGGTCAGGAGGGACCAGCAGGGCTGGGAGGGTGGGAGTGAGGGGCACTGGCAGGGCCAGAGGGCTACAGGTCAGGAGTGAGGCAGGCTTCAAGTCCAAAAAAGTTGAGAACCACTGCTTTAACATGCTCCCTACTCCCCACCCCCCCGGGCCATGTTTTTACAGTACACAACTTTAGATTATTAAAACTTACATACATCCGGGCACTCATCACCTATTGTGCAATTTAGATTTTGCATTTTAGGCAGTCTGGATACTTGCTGTGCTGCTCTCATGCATGAACCCAAAGCTGCAACACTTGTTGGCAGTGAGAGCAGGGAAGCATTGGGTACGGAAGTATTACTCTCCTGTTTTAGACTGGGAAATGGAACCACAATAATTTAGTGAATTGACCAAGGTCACACAATATTTCTTGGCCTTTTACACAGGTATCTTTATTCCCAGACCAGTGTATTAAGTAAAAAGCTAATAGAAAGTCACAATAAGCAAATTCTCAAAAGAAAAGTCCTTTCTTTTTTGGAAAAAAAAAAAAGAAAAGAATGAAGAGCATGAACATAGCAGCTGTCATCTTCTTGCTTGCGGGTTACAACAGGGCTGTCCAACTTCTGGGTAGCAAGACCACCCTCCAACACAGCTAAGATGATGGCTATGCTGCCTATGTGAACATGGCCCCTTTCTTGCCATGCAGAAAGCCTAGATCTTCCCTCCCATGGCCTGGCCTCAGCCAGCCCCTAGGAGCAAAGGCAAGAAGCAGAAGCCAGAGAAAGCACGAGGTGCCTAGAGACTACTGCTGCAGCACCAGGAGCCATAGGAAGAGTGGCAGCTAGACAAGATTGGAAGGGGGGGGGGGCGGAGAGCGGAAGAGAGTCTTGTAAGTTAACCTGATAAGGACCAGATGTGGCCTGCCAGCTACTAGTTAGATAGGCTGGGGTTAGAACAAGTGGTTGGAAAAAAAAAAAGAAGTGAAAAAATAGTATTTTGAGTTCTGAAATAAACTGCAGGTTTGCAAAAAGCTTTCAGGGGTGTAGGTTGTAGCTGTTTTAGCCTAAGGACATAGGCAGACAAGGTTCTTTGGGTAAATCCGATATCTTTTGTTAGACCAACTAAAAGATGTTGGACCTAACAAGATAAATCGGATCTACCCAAAGAACCTTGTTTACCAAAAAGCTTTCACACACTTTAACTCTGACCAAGAAATAAACAAGTATACATTACAAAACAATGCAAAAAAATTGCATTAATTATGTTTCAACCAGCTGCAATTATTTTTAAAATTCTGGACCAAATATCCCCAAAAAAGTATTTTTGAAGAAAAATCACTCCAAAATCTTTAATTTAGTATTAGATTGAATGTATTACTTTTGAGTACAATTAAAAGCTAATTTTTTTCATAAAGAAATATCTGCTGTAGAGTTTTTATCCATGTAGAAATGCATTTAATAAAATTTAAATCATCCTGTTATTAATTTTAGATAGTGTGAAATCAAAATTAAGAGTAATAGGTTATCATCATAAACCATGGACAGGAAAAAAGCAGGAGCCATTTATTAACAGTAAAAAATGGGAGACAAAATACAGACTGTGTTAATTTCATTCGAAATCTCTTTTTATCATTATATTAACAATAATTCTAAATGTTCTTGAACTCCTAAATCAATAGTTTGGGACTTCTCCCTTGATTATTACACAGAAGATGCTGCTGCCTCCTATTCCGTTTTGCCTTCTACATGGAACAGGGCTAAGTGGATGCACAGGGCAAGCACAGACTGACATCTCCACCCACACCAATACAGAAGAAAAAAAAGTCACAGAATCCAACTCCCCTAAACCACTGGCCAAAATTACAAAAAGATCCGGCATTCTTTCAGCCCATCAGACAACCAGCTTTCAGCACAATGTCTCTTAAAATTTGCACACTTAATCACAAAAATACCCAACTGGATATATTTTAAACAAGGCATGGAAAAGGAATCTATGTCTCTGGTTTAGTTCATTCATACAAAGACCTGCAGATATTACATATTTTTTAAATGAACAAAGAACACCCTCAGGTTTTTAGACCATTAATTTATGGAGTAGGTAATGTAAATAAAAACAAACAGCACTTTTGATAAGATGTTAGATATGACAATAATATTTATGTAACAAAAGCATTTTTTTAAAGAATGATTAAGACAAGCATGCACACAACTTTAATAAATTTAATGGGCCTGATAATCTACTCTTTTAATAAGGCAGGGCAGTAGCCACCATGTGTGGTTGCTGGCAAAGGTTAAATACTAAAAGAAATATTCTAATCTTTCTATCAACTATTTTATGTACACAGTATTAATACACGAATGAAAACAAAATAAATTGTTGCATTAACACTTGTGGTATAAAAGATGATTAACCTGACCCCTAATATTGCCAGTGAATAAGATATTAAAATGTTTTCATTTATTTTATTGCTGCATACAGTGCGTTTAATTGGCTTTGTTCAATTTACACTATTTATGTTCCACCCAAGTGGATATTTCTAGTAACAGCAAAATTCATATCAATGCTGTACTGAAAAATGAAGAGGAAGCAGCTGGGCACAGCACAGAAAAGTAAAAGGATAGGCCTGAGTTTTATTTGCTGGTAAGGTTTTAGGCCCGTCCAAAAAGGCCTTTGAATCACAATAACTGGAATTAAAAAAAAAAAAAAAAGAATCAAATCAGGGCACCCCATTTGCTCCATTAGAGTGCTGAAATAAGGGAACTGTTACAAAATTCTCAAGTTTACTATGCTTTTTCTTTTGTTAGGGATTTAAGCTGAAATCATTGTTAGATGACATGGTCCAATTCTGTTTTTGTCAAGAAAATCCAGGTAATTTCTATTACATTTCTAGTCCACATGCCAGAGTTTAAAATACTGAGGCTAAGGACAACAAGACTTCCTTAAAATAGAAGTCCACATAGAGAAGAAAAGCAATTCCATTTTTAGGGTAGATGGAAGAAGCATAAAATTTTGTACACTGGAATAAAAGTCATATACCCATCCATAGCCAAAAAAGATTGGGCAAGTTTTTTTGCTTCTGAGGATCCTGATAGATACTTCATCTGTTCAACAGTCCTTACTTCCAGGTTTGGCTAGCCAACATAGCTACACCCATCTCTGGTAGCCAAGCTGTTCTGAACTTTCAAAAAATTCTTGTTAAAGGCTCTTTTGTTGTTTCAATGGATACTGAAGGAACAACTATCCTGTCTGCCACATCGTCTCTCAGAAGCAGCAGCCTGAGAAGCCAACATTTAAACTAACCTCTCTGGGGAATCTTTTTTCCTCCTCCAAGGTTTCAGTCTGACTACCTTTCCCAGTACCTTTCCACATTTTTCTGCAAACTAATGTGTTTTAATCTTTCAGTTTCCCTGGGAAACCTCAAAAACAGAAGTTACTTATTTTGAATAGATTTTTAAGTCTTTTTAAAGAAAGAATTAATATTCAAAATTGTCTGTAGGGTTCCAGTTCTTACCCAACTCTTTCCAAATCAGGCGGGAGTCATGTGCCTTGGCATGGCAGGAACATAACTTACTTTATGGTTTATTCTTAACACGTGCAGAGCAGGACAGAACCTGTACATGAACATTAATTTGACTAGCTAACCAAATTAAAGGAGAACCTGACAGATTTCTTTTCTTCCCCCCACCCCACACAGCCTTTAAAACAAAGGTGGTGCTAAATTTCTGTAATTCTTTTTTCTTTATTCTTACTTTAATCATGGGCGGGTCCTTTCATAGAGCAAAAGCTACAGTTGGAAAGTCACTTAATATTTGGTCACTTAAGACCAAGTGGGCCCCCCTTTAGACCCTACTTCATCGTCTACACTCCCACCATGCCCGATTCTGACAGGTTATTATTGAACCTGATCAGGATTCAAAGCCTCCTCTTTTCATCCACTGTAAAACACACAACATGTTCAGCATTGCTTAAATGTTAAAGTTTATTAGATTCAGGAAAGGATGGCCCAAATCCATAGTTTGGACCAGATTTTTTGGCTTCCTCTCCTCCTCACTCTTTCCCTAGAATTACTCTAAAGCAATACAGTTATTTGAACTGGCCCAGGAGTGAGTGAGACTTTTGAGCCTTGCTGGGAAATGAATAATACCAGGGAATTATAGATCCCTCACTCTAACTTCAGTAACTAGGAAGATACTGGAGTAGATCAGTCATTCAGTAAGCTGTTAAGAAGAAAACAATGCGATAAGAAACAGCTGCTGTGATTTGCTCTTGACAAATTCATTCTTAACCAGCCGACTTTCTTCTGTGACAAGAAGGGGGATTGTGGATGGGGAGAGCAGTATATGCATCTCTGGATGAAACTCACTGAAGGCAAGTATAAAGCATTATGCTTAGCATGAATAATGAAAATCAATAAACAAAATGAGGAATGACTAGCAATGTGTCTAGGAGTTATATATACATACATACACACACACACACACACACACACACACACATATATATATAGTGGATCACAAATCGAATCAATCAACAGTGTAATATAGCGGCAAGAGCCAAAGGCCTATTGGGAGGTATAGCAGGAGTACTGCATGCAACTCATTCTATTCAGCACTGGCATTCTACTCAGATAAACACACTGAGTGTTGCCCAGCCCATTTGGGGCACCATACTTTAAGACCCTAACATATGTTCCAACTGGAGACAGTTTTGAACAAAACAAAACTAACTAAACACCAAGAATACATGGCATGAGAAAAGGCTTGAAGAACTGGTATTATTCAGTCTGGAAAACACAAGACTAAGCAAAGGTGGGATTTGAGAACAGTCTTCAAACACGAAAAGGGTTGTATAAAGAGGATGATGACCAATTGTTCCCTGTGTTCACAGGGGACATGCAACAAGTAACGGGCTTAAAATTGCCACAAGGGAAATGTGCGTCAGATATTAGGAAGAATTTTCTAGTGATAAGGGTGGTTAAACAGTGAAAAAGATTTACCTAGAAAGGTTGTAGAATTTCCATAATTCATAGCCCAGCTGGAGAAGCCCCACATCACCTGGTTGTAGAAGTTAGGTGCCAGGATACAACAACAACAGTCCTGTGCTGCCAGCCCTAGAAGTTGAGCTTGAGCAGCCCTGTGCCACCCAGCTCAGGAGAGTCCTCCCTGTAAAGGTAGTATGGGAAGCATAGTTTTTAAGATGGTGCTGGTCTGATCAATCATTTGTTTGGATCAGGAAGGTAATTTCCTCATTGGTGCTTGGTGAGATTTTTTCACGTTCCTCCCTAGATCACAAAGGTAGTTAGGATAAAAGGGGCTGGACATCAGAATTAAATGCTGGCAATCTGTAGGAACTCTTAGTTTGTAGCAACCTTCAGCCAGCCTTCAGTGCAAGTAAAAGCCCAAAATGGGCATCTCCCCGAACTCAGAGGGACCTGTGATTTACCAATGGGCCTTTATGCCTAACAAGATAAGACTGGGGGAGGAGAAGGGGGGGAGACACCAGAAATCTTTACAGACTAGGTTCCCTCTTGGTTCACGTGTGCCTTTTCACAGCCAGTAAAGATACTAGTTGCACCTAAATGCCTGGTAGCATGGTAGGGATGTCAGACAGTGGTAGGGATGGGTTAAATCCACTCCATTGTCTACTCCCATTCACATGCACGTCCCAATCAGTTTACCCAGAGTTAATTTTTTCAATAAAGTTTTCTGTATCACTTTAGTAGTAAATAACGTGATGTGAGGCAATAAAGAAACAGAAAGGAACATACATATAATATACTCAGAAACTGTTGTGAAAGTTTTAACATCTGCTAAAGGCTAGATCGAGCAATGTGTTATCTGCCAAACCTAAGGGACAGAATAAGTTCATAATTCTGCTATATATGTTTTGTGGCTGAAGTGTATTTTCTGCAAAGCTAGGTTAAAGGACAGAAGTACAATGTCCTACCCAAACTGCTTTCAAAAGAAAATCTTTCTACCAGTTTTTTGTTTGTTTTTTTTTAACCCTCTCAAAAAGAAAATGCAACATTTTTGTACTATCTTTTTTCAGCATCTTGAATCCGACTCCTAATAGTGTAGGTATCCTGTAATTTATCTGGGAGTACCACACTGGTTGGGGAGATTTAGTACCAGGATTAAAGCATTTCTCTTGCTTTTCATGATTAGTCACAGCCAAGAAGTGGCTAGGAAAACAGCAGGCACCCACAGGGAAAAGACTGCATTAGTCAGACTAATAAATGACAGCCAGGGGCAGAAGGAAGAGGCAGAGTTTTTCTGAAATCTAGACTTCAACTCCCAAACACAAAACTAAAAAAGGAAGGAAATTACTCTAATAATTTAGGTCTTAAAAGGGAATGGGTGAATCAGTCTGATTTTAAGGGTCTGTTCCATTCATTTTGGAACACGAGTTCTGCATTCCTGTGAATACAGCACAGATGGGAAGAAAATGGACCAGGCAGGAAGAGAAGCCTAAAAAAGGAGGCTTTCAATCCAGAATCTCTTTAATCAGAAAGCGGTTGCAAGTGGTTATTCACACCAACCCATTCACAGAAGAGAAGCTAATTTCCTAACCACCATTAGAAATGAGAGAGAATTAAGGGATGAGGAACATGTCACGTTGTGTAACAGAGAGAAGGGCAAGGTTTATTGCTGATACTATAGAACCAGCCATTTATATTTGATTACAGGGTATAGTTTCTTCACCCACAAGCTCTTCCATTAGAGAGGTCTTGAGTCCTTCAAGAAAGTTAGGAGCAACTAAGCATCTCCATGATAATCTGATATTTTTGGTATTTTGGGAATTTGTTCACTATGGAAGGGTTTGAGCTCTGATACAGATGTACCAAATAGCATCTTTTCCTTTAAACTATTCAAGACCTACCAAAGAGGGAACTGCAACAACATAATATCTAATGGAGTCCAACTCAATCATGAAAGTTGTATATCATAGTTGCCACAGCTTGTTCTTCAAACTGTAAAACTCCCAACTTTACAATGCCTGTGAACAATGCAAAGTGGTGACATTGTATAATCCTGCTAGTCCTCGCGCTGCAAGCCAAAGAACCATCTATAAGAAAGGGTTTCTGGAGTAAATCTACACAGGTCAAGCTGGGCATTTATATACAACTAATGGGTACAGAGTATAAGCAGCTGACAACAGAAAATTGAAAATAGCTGCAATTATCTTTCAAGTTCCAAGAACAGATGATTGAAAACACTACAAAACTGACAAAAAATTAAAAATTAAAAAATAAGATCAGTAAACGAAGCAATTAACATTTCAAGGTATTTTATGTTTGTATGTTCAGGTAATGACCTGGCTAGAAAAGATCTCTGTGATTCTTAAATTTTTGTTTAATAATTTCACATTCATATCACACTTGACTAAACTTTAATAGGACTGTAAAAATCATCTTTACCTGCTTTCATAGAATCTCCACCTGCTGGGGTTCCATTTTCTTGCTGACCCAAAAGTGATTTCAGAATAACTTGTGTTGCCCCCAGTCTTGGCAGGGTGACATGCTGAAGAAATGGCAAATTGTTTTTCTTGGCAAATGCCTGGCTTGTTTCCCTCCTTTTCCTAAGGAAGCCACCTTCTGGAAACAGTACAATCCATTTCCGACTACGGCTTCTGTAATATTTTTCTAGATGTTTTTCGAGGAGCACAAGCTGCTGGTCACGGTGAGCTTTTCCCTAGAAGATTGCAGTGGGGGAAGAAAGACTGATTAAGATATTATGGTAAGTTTAAGCTTTTTTAACAATTTTTTTTTAGAAAGATGCTATTTTTCCAAAAGCAATGGCAATTTAATGTCACCTTCATAGAGGACTAAGAATTTTCAGAATCAAGGAGGTGTAAAGCTCCAGTGGTTCAAACTTTTATTTTTTTTCTCTGAAGTGCACTCTTTGATGTCAGTTAACAGTAGGAAGTATATTTATCACCTGTTAATAGCACTCCAATTCAATTTGCTCAGTAAAAAGATCCATTTTGAATTGATAAAAAGATTTGCCAAGAAAAAAAAAAGTATAACTCATGAAAAAAAGCTTCATCACAAAAAAAAAAGATTGAAATACATATAAAAATCTAAAATAAGGACAGTTTATGAGAAGATTCCATTACAGGCCACAGATATGAAAACACACAGGTCAGCAACCATAAATGTTCATAAATCTGTTTTTCCATGAATCCTATTAAAACAAGGTATTGTACAGAAACATCCTTGGAGTTTAAGACCTGGCTCAACATGATCCCTGGCTGGAATGATCTAGTTAGGAATGGTCCTGCTTTGAGCAGGGGGTTGGACTAGATAATCTCCTGAGATCCCTTCCAACCCTAATTTTATATTATTTCTATAATTCAAAGGCCCACAGCTGACAAAATGGATCCTTTTTTTGAGATTCTGAAATTAAGTTTTGCTACCAGTTCTGGTTGGGGGGGGGAGTCGGATTTGTTTAAGGCTCTCAAATTCAAACTTTGCAATGATCTAGTCATTCCCTTTGTTCCAAAAAGGATTAATCATTAAAGGGTAGTATAGTATCTATGCTGGCTCCATGCCACTTGCAGCTCCTGCAAAAAAATAAACCCAGCTCCCCCCACTCCTGTTCCTCATTCCACACCTGGAACTGAGGTTGTAAAGGACCTGCTGGAGACGCTCTCACCGAGTGAGATTAATTTCATGTCACTAGGCATGACATTAATTTCACTGAATAAACCCCAGCACACTTCATGCCAGAGTTAATTACTCCCAGGTACAGCATTTACAAATGTGCCCAGGACCACAGCATGTTGAACTGGGTCAGAGCACAAGTCTTGCAACAGCACAGAGCCACCAACGACATCCCCTAGAAGTAAGCTGAAGAGTTGGCACCAAAAAAAAAAACAAAACAGCTATCTTAGGGACACAGGCAGTTATTAAACCTGAAATGCCAGGTAGAAAGTAACTGTGCTTCTATCCTTTACCAATTCTCTTTGATGACCTAATAGAGCCTCAAGAAGAGACTGTCTTTACAAAAGTTCTATCTTCATTTATTAAACAACTTTTAAAAACAAGTCCTGATTTTAACGCTAGCAGTGGTAAAGTAACAGATTGAGATGTAGGTCTTAAACCACCACTTGGGAAGAGCCCTGCTGGAGCCACTCCAACCTCTTAGACCAGGAGTCGGCAACCTATGGACCAGCCTACTACCACTTGGCCTATGGACCCAATCCAGCCTAGAGAACCACTGGATCTGGCTGCAGATGTGTGGCTTCAGTGGCACACCTATGGCTGCAGCAGCATTTGGTAGGGGATGCGGGGTTGACAGCATTACTGCGAACATAAGCAATGAAGCCAGGTCCTAGCATGAGTATCCAACTGACTCTGACCCAAAGTAGGTCATTTTGGTCTGGAGCCAGAAAAACTTGCCTATAACGCCTTAGAGGGAGCAAGTGCAGGCTTGAGATATGGGTCTTCAACTACTAATCTCCCAACTTTCAAATGAGATGGGAAGGTAGGACAAGCTTGCTGAGCGATTCTCAGATGGTTTGAAGTGACATAGTTTAACTGGAGTCAACAGCAGTAGTCATTTAAAAATTGCCGACTCTCTCTGAGTTTTACCAGAACCCAATAATCTAAACATCTCCTGTCACTTACATGGTTGTTCGCATGAAATTTACTATATATGCACATTCCCACATTTACACAATCATATTTAAATACCAACTGCAAATGCGATCACGTACAATATATTCATTATCAAAATTAATGAGTTATTTAAGGTGTGGGTGGGATAAATTATGGAAAAAAAAAAGTTTCTGCAATTAAGACTCAGTATGCCCTCAAATAAAAATCTCATTTTCTCCTTCCTACAAACCAAAAGCAATGCACCCTATACTGGGTAGGCATGAATGGATGCCAACAGATTTTTGAGGGTGGGGGAAGGGAGTGGAGGAAAGATGCCCGAGGTAAGTCTGGGCTGACAGTTGGAGGATGCGGGCCCCAAAACTGAGCTATTACCAAGTGGAACTTTTTCTAGTAATTTTTTTAGCCTGCAAGACAACTCAAACATGATTTTACCCAGGTTAATATATTTGTAAAGTAAATTATCCTAACAGGACCCCAGTTGGGTTAATGGCTATTGGCACTACCATATAATATAAATGTTAAAGTTACTGAGGTAATTATTTTTAATATTTTATCTTCTATAAAAACCCTGTTCCCCAGCAAAAATATTTCCAGCACAGGGATTTCACTTGGTAATTCTCACTAATAGGAGAGGCATAATGAAATTTCCAGACACAACATTGAAATTTTGCAACCAAATGGCTTAAAGGAAAAAACTGAGCCCCAATGCAATGACAGTACTTTTATATATTTACTGTTTACCTGTCTTATAAAGAAGTCTCCATGGATTAGAGATACAATGCCAAAGTTTGTATACTTAAATATATGATCCATCAGCCACATCATCTGACGGACAACCTGGAAAAGTTTTTAAAAAGGATTAATTAGGATATTTATGCAGAGAACAGGACATACACAGATTACTAGCCAGGTCACATTCTCAAAAGCAACAACAGAAGAGCTAATATACAGAATACAACAGCTACTCATGTGTTATAACTTCACACAGGAACCTTACCTGCCTCTTACTAATTTGTCTCCACTGAGTTTTCACTGTTTCTCAGAAAGATGAATCTATTACTTGAATCTGTATTTGATCTTAGCAGGCTTCATATGGTAGAAAACTGTCCTGGTCTCCAAATAAGGAATTGTTATTTATCCCATAGTAACTATGTTTTTTGAGTTATTATCACATGCATAGGCAATAGCAAAAGTTTTTGAACAACAACATCTACTGAGACCTGTGTTAAGTTTGCCCTCCTGCCTTCCCCCAGAGCCCTGAAAGACAGGGCAGGACACCTATCATTTAGTTCCTTCACTAGTTCAGAATCCAAGACAAAGGGATGAAGGCAAGGTCCTTGTATCCATAATGATATCATTCTGAAAAACCAGTCAGTCATTCTGGTACATAGTCTTTCCCAGGAACAAAGAGAACCAGTACAAAGAGACAAGAGGCTTGATCCCATAGCACAAGCAGTGCATTTTATAATGACCCCATGCTCATGCTTTCCTAGAACTGAACACCTTACATCGTCTTAGCTGGCAACCATTTCTATAGTGGAATTTCCCCACAACTGTAAAACTGCTATGATGGTAGAGCAACTGGTATTTGCTGCTCAAGAAATGTGCCAGGGAGATGCTGATTCCTAGAAGAAAAGCTCTTGAGCATATCCCATGGTGTTGACATCATACCCATAACCTGATCATCTTCTTACATGAGGTGAAGAGTAGGCTAGCATCTCGTTTGTTTGGATATTACAATTAGGGATGTGTTATCTGAGAAAGCCTGCCAGAGGCAAGTTAATCCAACTGTCTGTAGTTCTGGAACATGCTTCTTGTAATCAAGTCTCCTGTAGGTAGTCAAGGCATGCACCCCAATCAGACCGTGATGACACCAGAATCAGGTACAGGGTTAAAAGGAGGAGTGGGGAGGGGCACTCTTCCCCATATGTTCTTGTATGTACTGAAAAAACAGGTACCAGGACTGCAGCTGGTGATAGAATTGGTGTCTAGACTAGCGCTAGAATGCCCCAATTTATTGGGCGAGTTTTCCAGCCAGAAGCTAAACACCACAGTATATAAAGCTTATGAATTTTCTCTTTTATTGTTGGAGTTGCTTCTTTGAAAGTTGCAGCAGTAAGGAAGAACAGCTTCTGCAATGCTAAGTTACCTGGGGTTGGTACAAGAGCTAGAGACCTTCTCATCAGGAAGGGACAAAGATCCCCAACAGATGATGCGTGTTGCTCAGGGAGTCATAGTGCCTGTTTCTCTGACTGCTGATATTCTTTATCTGAAGATCGGAACTGGCAACACATGTTGAAGGGGATTAAGAGCCTCTATTTTTCCTTAAGGGGAGAGGAAAACCTCCATCCAAGAGCCAAATAGGGGACCAGCACAACCAGGGTAGCACATTATACTGGCACAGCTAGTTCAGGAGTTTTCTGCAGGCTGCTGCCATGACACCTAAGGTGGATGAGCTAAAATCTTAGTTGGGAATCAAAGTCCTGGCCTGCAGAAAGAAGCCCTTGCCTGACCTGTTAAGTCTGAGAAGAGATGGTTCCCTGCCAGACAGTGGAGAAGAGATGCATCCTGGGAATTAGGGGATGCCTAAGTGAGGGTGGTTCCTTACCCTCCATCAATGCTGACCTTGTGAAGGAACAGCTTGAGAGGCTGGACACCTTCAAGTCAGCCAGCCCTGACAATTTACACCCCAGATTACTGTCAAGCATGCTCAGCCCCTGGCATGGATCTTCAAGAGCTCCTGGCACTCTGGTGAAGTGCCCGATGACTAGAAAAAGGCCAACATGGTACCCATCTTCAAGAAAGGGAGGGAAGTGGATCCAGCAAACTATAGGCCCATCAGCCTGACCTCGATCCTGGCAAAGGGCTTAGAAAAAATCATCAAGGAGGCCATTCTTAATGGACTGGCTGATAGCAACACCCTGAGGGATAGCCAGCATGGGTTTGTTGCGGGTAGGTCTTGCTTGACCAATCTCATTTCCTTTTACAACCAGGTGACCTATCACCTGGACAAGGGGGAAAAAGATTGAGGTCATATATCTCGACTTCAAAAAAGCCTTCAATCTGGTATCCCATGATCACCTTTTGGCAAAACTGGCCAACTGCAGCCTCGGGTCCATCATGATCCACTGGCTGGGGAATTGGCTCCGTGGTTGGACCCAGGGGGTGGTAGCTGACCGAAGTCAATCGTCATGGTGCCCTGTGACCAGTGGGTCCCTCAAGGCTCTGTCCAACCCCTACATTAATGATATGGACATTGGTGTCAGAAGCGGACTGGCCAAGTTCACTGATGATACCAAACTTTGGGGTAAAGCATCCTGAGGACAGGGGGGTAATCTAGGCTGACCCTGACAGGCTCAGTAAATGGGTGGATGACAACCTGATGGTGTTCAACACCAAAAAATGCAAGGTTCTCCACCTTGGGAGGAAAAACCTGCAGGGCATCCTTGTAGGCTCACAGATGAGAGGGACTTAGGGGTCAGGATTGACCACAAGATGAACATAAGCCTGCAACGTGATGCTGTGGCCAATAAAATGAGCAAAACGCCAGCGTGCTTCCATAGATGCTTCTCAAGCAAATCCCAGGACGTCATTCTCCCCTTGTACTCGGCCTTGGTGAGGCCGCAGCTGGAGTACTGCGTCCAGTTTTGGGTTCCACAATTCAAAAAGAATCTGGAGAAGCTTGAGAGAGTCCAGAGGACAGCCACGCGCATGACCAGAGGTCAGGAAAACGGACCTTACGACGACAGGCTGAGAGCCATGGGACTTTTCAGCCTGGAAAAGCGCAGGCTCAGGGGTGATCTGATGGCCACCTATAAGTTTATCAGGGGTGACCACCAGGATCTGGGGGAACATCTGTTCACCAGAGCGCCCCAAGGGATGACGAGGTCGAACGGTCACAAACTCCTGCAAGACCGTTTCAGGCTGGACATAAGGAAGAATTTCTTTACTGTCCGAGCCCCCCAAGGTCTAGAATGGCCTGCCACCAGAGGTGGTTCAAGCACCTACTTTGAATGCCTTCAAGAGAAATCTGGATGTTTTTCTTGCTGGGATCCTATGACCTCATCTGACTGGGCAGGGGGCTGGACTCAATGATCTTCCAAAGTCCCTTCCAGCCCCTATGAAATCTATGAAATTAAGAAAATTAAATTAAAGGGGGGCTATGCTGGTCTCTGAGAAAACCTCAGTGCTGAGAAGTCAGATATAAGCACAGGTGACAAAAGGTAGATTGCGTGTGAAAATACCCATCCTGTGGACAGTTACATTAAGTGACATTGTTATGGCTTTCACTGACTTGGTCAATGTCAGCATCACAGCCATCACTGCTGTTGATGCTAACATTTGCTGGTCCGTACACTCAGGCATGGGTACCAAATGTGGCTCAGAGACCAAGTAAGCATCACTGCTCTTTATGGTTAAACAAGTTTATGACTGTTCCTTATTTCATGAACAGACTGAAAAACTGCAGAATAGACACGGAAGCCAGACAGTGCTCTGAATCCATCATTTTGCCCAAGAAAGGAAGCAAATAAGGATTGGGTTGCATTTGTTTGTTTCTGGATACAGCTGACAAAATAAAAGGTGAAATTGAAAGAGAGTTTGAGAGTTAGAAGTTAACTTACAACTGAACAATGCTGATAAGAGTAGGTAAGGCAACATTAACTCCACCTTACTGCCACAAGCAGGAAAAGTGAACTGTAAGACATCTGTGGCTGATGTAACCTGTATGCCTATGGATGAGAGAAGGCTGCTGATCTTGGAAGCATTAAGCATGTGTCACCGAGCATGGGATCCACATGGATATACAGCTGTTTCATATTCTTTGTTTCAGGTGGACTGCTTTTTTGCCTCTACAGCTCCCCGAAAAAGACAGAGGACAAAGAAATAATAGGAGTAAGTTTCCTATGACAACTGACAAGACAAGGTGCCTTTTATTCCACAGTGCAGTCAGACAGTCATCTGACTGGGCAGTTCTCATAATGAAGTCATACAGTCCACGTAGATGGACTTGGATCTTAAAGCATTTGTTGCAGTTGTTGAGTGAAACTGGGAAATGAAGTCTTGAAGCTTGCAGTGCAGAGTACAAAGAAATCTTCCTTCCAATTCCACTTCCTCTCTCTTTCAAAGGGCAATTTCTAAGTCTTTTCATTTACATTTTGTTATGCTTTCTATTGTAATCTATGGCACTACCAATGACATCCTTGCATTTTAACTTAATCCTCTTGGTTGAACTGATCATATGCTTGTGTTAATAAATCCTTAACAAGTTTATTGCAAATGTTTTTAACACTTTGTAGCTGACTCAAGTGTAACTTCCCGGACTGCATAACAAGGTCACCAAGTACCAAGCTGCAGAAATCCTGCTCTCAAATCTACCTGGAAGGAGAAAGCATTGGATTCACGGTACTGGGCAGGCAATTATACTGTACAAATGAAAACTGCAGTCCTCATGGATGCGTTTGTTTCCACAAAGTTTCTCTAATTAATGCAAGAAAACCTAGAAGCACAAGGGAGTCTTAAGAGTGTGGTACAGCTCACTGGCATTCACATTTAAGTTTGAGAAGGCTAATAGTGATTCTTTTTGTCCATTTTATTTGTTTATAAGCATTCCAGTACTGTCACCATACTGAAAAACAAAATTCTTTGACAAATTTTAAGCAGGTTATAACATTCTTCTTTACTATGCCAGAAGTAGACCAGAACCAGACCATCAGTTTCAACTCAGGACACTTGGTGAATTCTTGAACTAACAAAAGCTTGTGGTGAACACATCACTTAAGAGCTTCTTCTTAGGCAGTGGATAAAGCAACAGATGACAATTCAGAAGACTTGAATTCCATCCCTGATTGTATCACTATTTGCTGGATAACCTTAGGAAAGTCACTTGACTGCTATGCCCCAGTTTCTCCATCTCTTAAATGGCATGCGTTTTAAGAAAATGCTTTCAGGTCCACTGATTAAAATTCAACTTAATAATATGCTAAAAATCTTAGGATGCTAGCAATTTACATGAACTATAAACAAGCAAAGCAAAGTTCTCAAAGCCCTGAGAAAAAGACCACTTAATCTGAATCTTAAAAACCTCAGCTCACCTTGGTAGTTTTTTGGTGAGCAACAATTTATTCTGACCATATCAATTTGTAGCTCCAGGCATCTTTCCCAAATAAATGACAAGGTTATTTTATATTCTCACAGCAGTCACTTAAGCACGTTAAAATTACTCATTATACTGTAACTGCAAGCCAACCCTGCATTTACCTACCACATTTTCAGAAAAACAGAAAAGAAAAATCGAGCTTTTTCTCCTAAATAAGCACAGATAAAGACTCTGAACTGCTCCCATTACCCCCATCCTTTCCACATCCCACAGGCAAATCATAAAACCAAATAAAGGACCAAATATTTAAATATATTAAATCTATTAATATACAGAAACTATTAATATATTTAAAAAAGAAAAACTTGAGTTGGCATTTTCTTTCATGCACAAAGATACCGCAAGTATGAAAGTCAAGACAGCTGGAAGACCACTTAAGTCAACTCTGAATATTAGCCAAGTGTGACTTTTACAGTTAGTTTGGAGGTAAACAAAAAAAAAAAAAAAAAAGTAGGATGTATTATTAGAATAGGGTCATTCAGCAGGTGCCATTAAATTAACCTAATCTTGCTCTCAATTATTTTTAGCTGCTTGTATTATTCATGAACTGTGTCACAACACATTATAATATATATTAATTTTATAAAGTAAATTACACAAAAGCCAAAGCCTACCTTTGGGCACAACTTGCATATTTTAAGGACTGAAGCTTAACTATTTAAGTATCCTTTACAGGAATCTTTTAAAGTTTCTCCCCGCAAAAACTTCACAAACTTAAGAATGACTTCAGTGTTATAGTTACACTGAAAGAAAAAAAAAAAAGCCTTATACATCCATGTCTTCCAAAAGGAGTCTTGTCTCCATTCTTTTGCATCCTGCACACACATTATACCTCTGTGAAAAGATGTAAAATATTCCATCAAAATGTTTCTAAGGATCTTGATACAGTTTTGCAGTCTGGGGCTATGCAATCCCTTAAAACTGCCATTTGATTTGTATCTCTGTCTATTGAGCAATAGGACTTGGATGTATGTGGCTTTAGTTTTTATTAACATGTCACATCTAGGGTACATAAGAGCAATTCCCTTGCATCTGCCTGCAATTTAAAGCCTCAGCCTGATTTCTAAGCCATTTGAAACCTCAGATACAGTGTGTAAACATCCTTTTGCTATGAGCTAAAGTTTAAACATTTATACTTCTACAGCACATGGGTGTAAAATTGTCCCAAATGACTGCTCTAAATGCACTTTGGGTGAAGAAACAGGACATAAAAAAGGTGCTTCTGTCTTTCTGAAGAGAGGCAATATAATTTAGCTTGTACACTGCTATTTATTAATATGATTACGGCAGTCCAAATTGTTCCTTAGTTTTCAGAGTAACTGACATGACAAAATGTACTTTTAGGAATTTTTTTTGTCTCTGGTTTCTCAGTTGTTCTCCAGGCTGTGACAGATGCAAAGTTTGTTTGGTTAATCCTGAAGAGGAAAAAGAATGCTTATGATATAACCATTGCCCAGCATTTTCAAAGCTATGTTGCTATTGTCAGAGAAAGACAATGTTCCCCGAAGAGTTTTTCCATTAAGCCACTGATAAACTCTGTGTGTAATTTTAACAAGTTAAAATGCCTGTATATTTCTTAAATCATTTAAAAGCCTGTTGAAAATGGTTTAGTGCCAAGAATTCCTGTGAAGCTGCAAGCTGTGCAGACACTTTGAGGAAGAATGCAAGACATTTCTTTTGCTTTCTAATTTCTTTTACTGACACAGGGAAATTTCAGTGTTGAGGAAAAAGGAAGTTATAAAATGGATTCACTAGAGTTAGCAAGGAGTCTTTCTAGAATTTCTACTCTTCTCTGCTTTGATCATTAGCATCAGACCCATAAATTGACTATATAAATTAATTATAGCCTACAAGATATGTGAAAACATCACTTCTCAACAAACTCATGATAAACTAAAAAGCTGAAACTGAACATATAAATTTTCAAGTTTTAGCAACCTAAATACAGCGTATGGAAAATACAAAACAGATCACCTCAATTTTAGACACTCATTTCTCTGAAATAACCTGCCCTATTTGCCTCGGACCTTTTTATGGCAGGATGGGGTTGGGGTAGGAAAATCTATCCTGGAATAAGTGATACCTGAAAGTGTTTTTCTTCACCGATTGAAGTTGGAACAAGTTATGCATGAGAAATTTAAAAAAAAAAAAATTATATAGTTAAGCATATAAGAGACTATTAGCTTCAACCTTATGTTTTAGGAGATTTTTTTCTTCTCCAGAATTCACCCACAAAGATTTAGCATCATGTTTTTTCTTTTAAGTCCATATTTATGATCTCAGAATTTTGATCTAAACCACCTACCACATAAAACAAATAAAAAAACAACATGACTCCCATCTTTATTTATGGTTTTCTTATTTTTAGAGGGAAGCAACATCCGTCATCGCTCACTGAAGGCAAAAAGGGAAGAGTTATACATGAGTCTTCCTTAATACAAAATATACACAGAAAATATCCTGTTCCCCCAGTGATAGCCTACCATGCCTTTATCCTGAAGGCACATCATTAGAGTGCAAACATCTCCTGTTGCTTGATGGTTCACCAGCACCACGGCTTCATCTTCTGTAATTGCTTTAACATCATCTCCCCATTCAACTACTATAAAGAGAAAAAGAGCAAACTTTAAATATGATCACAATGTTTTTGATACTATTAATATTCTTATAAACAGAAATCTACATGCTACATATCAATTTAAGTTGGCACATAACACAGGAAGCAAAATAGATCAGCATGCCATTTCTTCAAGCAAAAACAGGAACCCAGCCCAGTTTTCAACAGCATGCACTGAGCACCCAAATAAGATTTTCTACCAGAACACAGGACAAAAGTAAATAAATATTTTTGTTTAAATCATGCTATGTTCAGGCCAGTGAAAACCACTATTAACTTTTGATACAGCTTTCAAACTCAGCCATCTCTCTTCAGATGCAGAGGTCAAGCAAAAGTGGTGAAAACTGACAAATTTTAATCTGAAATGTTTTTCAGAATTATTCTCAAAATGTTCTGGTAAAAAAAATAATCTTAGTTCCCCATGTTTAGGATGTTACATTAGACAAGGTTTACTGTAAGTTCTTCAAACTTGCAGAATTAGTTGTAAAGGAAGAAATGGTCTGAGAAAATTAGTTGCTAAAAAAAAAAAACAACTATTATTTACTATTTAGTAAGTAGAAACTACAAAAATCAAAAAGTAAAAATGGTAGTAAGATGATGATCAGCACTTTTGGTTTCCAAAATTTACAAGAATAAGCAGAAGCAACCCAGGAGGACAGAAGATGGGTGTCATCATTCCTGACTGATTGTCACAATGGAAATAAAAGAGATTATGTCCAACACAAGGACAGGGATTAGGATACTGGTCATAACCTAGCCAAAAAATTACCAAAGCAGCTTAACACACACCCAGTCCTGTCATCATGGGAACACAAGACTGGGACAGAGTAAAGCCTGGTGTTCCTCCACCAAAATGCGGGTCACTTTGATACAAGGAAAGGCAAGGTAGGAAAGGTGCTCTGTGAAGTTCAAGAACTCTGGATGCATTGCTCTGAAATTTAGGATAAGATTATTTTTCTGTAACTTGACCTACTACCTCATTAAATCCAGACTTGGCTGACTAATATGCACATTTCTGACACTACTGCAGAAGAGACAGAAACCAGATTTCACCTTTACCATAAAACACTACAGAAAGCAACACCATCTCTAGCAGGCAATTCTTGACAACTATCAGCAACTGCATCTCTTGATTTATAATGTGGCTTTCCCCACCCTCTCCCCAAAAATAGAACTTTTGGTCATTTATTCCCTGCTCAGAAATCCAATTACCATTTCACACCCAAAACTTGTCCACCTCCAACACCCGGGCTGCAACTTGGAGCTTGTCCATCTCAGACTGTTTGCCCTGGGGCCACATAAGGAGTTCTGTTGAGTTGTCACAAGCTAGGGTCAGCAAAACTTCCCCAGCCCCTGCAACAACTTACCAAAACTCCCTGTGAGATAGGACCATGGGCAGGTGAGGCCTGGATCATGGGGTGGGAGTGCAGGGTGGGCACTGCCTTGTGGGGAAGGTGCAAGGGCCATGGGGAAGGAAGGAAGCAGGGGGCATGTGCACCTGGTATGGGCAGACAGAGAGAAGGCAGCCAGAAGCTGGGGCTCCATGCACTGGGGCAGGAGCCACCCAACTGAAGCTTCCTTTCAGCCCATGCAGCAGGACCAGGAGGAAGAGCTGGTACTGGAGGATGGGGGAGCTGAGCAGCACTCAGAAAGCTGCAGCTGCATCAGGAACAGCCCTACTGGTAAGCTGTGCGCACTGGCTGGTGCCAGGCCAGTGGGCACATGCTGGAGGAGCACGGTGCAGGCTGACCTGGGCAGGGCTTGGCCCAATGCAGAACACTGCAGGGGCAGCTGCCAGCTGGATCCAGTCAATCGGTGGGCTCCCCCGACAGGCTGGATCCAATCAGTTGGCAGGCCAAATCTGGCCTGTGAGCCGTATTTTGCCTAGACCAGGTCTAGGACCTAGCCTTGCTGCTGTTCTGCCACACTAGGAAGTTCCTGGTGCCTCACACTGCCTCCAGGGATGCCTCCATATACACAGCTTATTCTAGGTCACAAAAGTCATCCATGCCTGGGATGGGGAATCTTTTTTCCTACATTCTACCTTCCAAGAACAAGGTGCATGTTTCATTTCAGAGAATGTAGTAGTGGAGAAAACAGTCACTGCCATGCTCTCATGTGCTAGTTTTGTGGAAGAACACAGTACTGAAAGATCTTTCTCTTCCAGTCTTTGAATGAAAATGGGAAAGGACTGTTTTTAAAAGTTTGATGTGCATCTCAGAGTAATTTAGAAGGTTCTCTTTTTCAAGAGATTTAGTAAGTAGAAATTAACTTCTAGCACTTTCAGCTTGGCATATTTGAATCTCCCTCCCCACTTCCCCAAACCAACCTAAAACAGTAAGTATACATTTCTGACTAGAACATGAAATACATTTTGGTAAGAGAAGTTATATACCCAAAATATTTGAGGTTTGTTTCAATAAAAATAAAACTGCATGAGCAAGAAGTTTGTTACTTAGTAAATAAGCCATGTCATTCATAGTTTTCCAACATGTTAAAATATTAAAATAAAAAACCTAAAATAATTTACGTAACTACCAAAATGAACGTAAATAGTTTTAGGGTAACCTCCTACATAACAAAACAATGCACCAAATCTAGAGTTATGGTTCTATTTAGTTTTTTAAAAATCTCCATGTCTTAAGGTTACATCAGCCAATGAGAATATACCTTACCTTAGAAAATACCTGACATACAAATGGTAAGACTGATTCTCAAAATTACCAAGTAGAAAGCCTCTATTTAAATCTCACTAACTTTTTAATCAATCCTCTTTCAGCCTACTCTGTCACTTATGCAAGAGGGATGCTGAAAAAGTTTGTTTGCTTGTTACTTAGGTGGTTATTACACATTGAAAAAGTACCATTTTTGCTCAAATGTTCAAACAAAGTTCATTTTACACAGAAAATGAGACTGGAAAGTTTGAGCCATCAGAGGGAAATTATAAGCAACTAGAAACCGAGTTCAAATAGAAAGCCAGTTATACAACTTAAGTGCAAACAATACACAGAGGTAAATCTACAGCAATTCAATTCCAACACTAGTCAGAACAGGTTTAAAATTGAAAAAAAAAAATAGACATTGCACAGTGTACATTAGTGCTTTAGTGGAACACTAAAGTTGTTAATATTTGTGCCTGCAGGTCAGATCCGAGGCACGTTAGCGGGGGAGCACGGAAAAGCTTCTGCAATCTATTAATTAGAAGCAAAACCTGTCCAAAAAATCTACACCCACCTTTCATTAGAAATATCATGTGATTTATAGAATCTTAGAAAATTGGGTTAGAAGAGACTTCAGGAGGTCTAGTCTCCTGCTCTAAGCAGGACCATCCTCATCCCAGCCAAGACTTTGTCTAGTCAGGTTTTAAAACCTCCAAGCATGGAGAGTCCACAGCGTCTTCGGATACCCTGGTTCCAGTGTTTTACTACCCTCCTTGTGAGAAAATACTTCCTAATAGCCAACCTAAAACTTTGCTTGCTGCAACTTGAGACTGTTCCTCCTTGTTCTGTCATCTGCCACCACCAACAAGAACAGTTTAGCTCCATCCTCTTTGTAACCCCCCTTCAGGTAGTTGAAGACTGCTGTTAAATCCCCCCTCAGTCCTCTTCTGGAGACTAAACAAGCCCAGTTCTCTCCCAGAACCATTTCCAATGCTCTCTGCTGGACTCTCTCCAATTTGTCCACATCCTTTCTGTAGGGGGGGACCCAAAACTGAACACAGTACTCCAGACGTGGCCTCAATAGTGCTCAATAGAGGGGAATAATCACTTCCCTTGCGCTGGCAACCACCCTACCAATGCAGCCCAGTATGTCAATTAGCCTTCTCGGCAACAAGGGCACATTGCTGGATGATATTCAGCTCATTGTACGCTGTAACCCCCAGGTCCTTTTCTGCAGAACTGCTGCCCAGCCAGTCAGCCCCCAGCCTGCACCACTGCATGGGATGGTTCCCTCCTAAGTGCAGGACATTGCACTTGTCCTTGCTGAACCTCATGAGATTTCTTTTGGCCCAATCCTTCAATTTGTCAAGGTCTCTCTGAATCCTAGCCCTACCCTCCAGTGTATTTGCTACTTCCCCCAGCTTTGTCTCATCTGCAAACTTGCTAATGGGGGTCTTCAAGAGGAGGCTGGACAGATATTTGGCTGGGACGATATGACCCCAGCATCCATTCCTGCCCAGGGCAGGGGGTCGGACCTGATCATCTGTTTAGGTCCCTTCGGACCCTAAGCACTATGATACTATAGTGGTGCACTCTATGCCATTGTTCAGGTCGTTGAAGACGAGATTGAACAAAACCACCCCCAGGATGGACCCCCAGGGCATTCCACTTGATACCGGCTGCCAGCTAGACACTGAACTGTTGATTACTACCCTGTGAGCCCAGTGCTCCAGCCAGTTTTCTATCCACCTCACTGTCCATTCATCCAGCCCATGCTGCCTTAGCTTGCCCACGAGAATGCTGTGGGAGACCGTATAAAAAGCCATGGTAGAAATCAAGGTACACCACATCTACCCGTCTCCCTGCATCCACAGAGCCAGTCACCTCATCACAGAAGGCAGTCAGGTATGACATGCCCTTGGTGAGTCCACGCTGTTTCATAGATTGTAAGGCCAGAAGGGACCTCGGAAGATCATTGGGTCCAGCCTCCTGCACCAAGCGGAAAGATAACAGGGGGTCTGGTGACCCCAGCAAGGTGACTACCCAGTCTTCTCTTGAAGATTTCCAGCGTAGACAACTGCACCACCTCTGGAGAGAGCTTATTCCACAGTCTGGACACCCTACTTGTGAAGAAGTTTTTCCTGATGTTGAGCCTGAAACAGTCTTCCAGGAGCCTGTGGCCATTACTCCTGGTTTTCCCCTCAGGTGCCCTGGTAAACAGTTCCTCTCGGAGCCCTTGATGTACTCCCCTAGTGTAGCAATAAGCTGCTACCAGGTCCCCTCTCACCCTTCTTTTCTTCACCTTGTTCCTAATCACCTTCTCCTTCAAATGCTTAGAAATGGATTCCTTGAGGATCTGCCCCATGATTTTTCCAGGAACTGAGGTGAGGCTGACTGATCAGTAGTTCCCTGGATCCTCCTCTTTCCTTTTTTAAATGATGGGCACTATATTTGCCCTTTTCCAATCATCCAAGACCCCTCCTGACCCCACCATGAGTTTTCAGAGATAATGGCCAGAGGCTCTGCAGTCACATCAACTCCCTCCACAACCTAAGATGCATCGCATTCAGCCCCCTGGACTTGTACACGTCCAGCTTTTCTAAGTAGTTCTTTGCCTCTTCTTTCGCCACTGTTGGCAGCTCACCTTTTTCCCAAATTGTGCTGCCAGGTGCACCAGTCTGGGAGTTGACTCTGTCTCTGAATACAGAAGTGAAAAAGGCATCAAGTACTTCAGCCTTTTGTACATCCTCTGTTACTAGGTTGCTTCCCCCCTTCAGTAAGGGACCCACACTTTCCCTCATTTTCCTCTTGTTGCTGGCATACACGTAGAACCCTTGTTACGCTTCATGTCTGTTGCTAGCTGCAACTCCAAGTGTGCTTTAGTGTTCCTGATTTCACCCCGCGTGCCCAAGCAACACTCTTATACTCCTCCCTAGTTGTTTTTCCAAGTTTCCACTTCTTACAAACTTCCGTTTTGTGATTTAGTTTACTGAAGAGTTCCCTGCTAAGCCAAGCTGGTTTTCTGCCATACTTGCTAGTCTTCCTGCAATCAGGATGGTTTGTTCCTGCACTCTCAGTAAGACTTCTTTAAAGTACAGCCAACTCTCCTGGACACTTCTACCTCTCAGTCTGGCTTCCCAGTGGATCCTGCCCATCAGTTCCCAGAGTGAGTCAACCTTGCTTTTCTGAAGTCCAGGGTCCTTACTCTGCTGCTCTCCTTCCTTCCTTTCCTCAGGATCCTGAACTCAATCATCTCATGGTCACTGCTGCCCAAATTGCCATCTACTAGTACATTCCCCACCAATTCTTCCCTGCTTGTAAGCAGTGGGTCAAGAACAGCACGGCCTCTAGTCAGCCAATTCAGCACTTGCACCTAACTAGTTTAATTTTTCCTTTTTTTCTTGAAGACTAATCCCGTGTTTTGTTAACTTGTGCCATCTAATTTAAAGATTCTTTTGTTCCTTTTTGTCTGTCACTCCCCATTTATTTGTAAAGGTCTTTCATACAGCACGAGTTAAGAAAAAGTTTAAAGGGGAAAACATCAGGATTCAACCGCAAAAAGTGACTAGAGGACCAATCACTGAAATGGCTGTAACACAGGAGGCTACTCTCCCTCCCCACCCCCCCTTTTTTTTTGTTGTTAAAGCTACGTCAGTTTCAAATTCATGGTGTCTCTTTAAACTTTATTACTACGTATGTATTATACTATTACTACAACACTTTCCTTTTCAGACTTTCAGGCCACTAAAATAAGGAAAAAACAGTATTTTGTTTAAGAGATGCTTAT
The DNA here is from genome assembly GCF_001723895.1 of Crocodylus porosus. Taxonomy (NCBI): domain Eukaryota; kingdom Metazoa; phylum Chordata; order Crocodylia; family Crocodylidae; genus Crocodylus; species Crocodylus porosus. The sequence goes on from NW_017728943.1 coordinate 61,505,196, forward strand.
AATATTGCATTCCTGTTCTTCAAGTGAAAAAAAACAAACAAAAAACCCACAAATTGTCAACTGTGTGGCAGCAGAACAAGAAGGGCTCCACCATGAAAAAGCAAGCAGTCTTTAAAGACTGAAAATCATCACGTAGGTCCCTGAACTACAGAAAGTGTTCTGTCTCTAAATCCTTCTACCACGAGGATTGATTTCATACCTAAGTAGTTCAAAGTCTGCAACTCCACAAATAAGTAAATTGTATCTCTGAAAATGTGCATCAAGCAAAGGATCAACACCACCAAGCAGTAAGGGAAACGGAAAGTTAACCCCTACCAATAGGTGATATCCTTGGTAATTACTCAATTGAAATAGATCTCCACACTTATTCACACTCCATTATTTCATCTGCATTTACAGCTGTCATTCATTTTGTTTTACATGAAAAGTACTCCCTCCAAACACCACCCTGACTTATTCTTGGCCTGGACAGTGCTGTTATCAACATCTTCAGGCATCATGACAACAGAGCAAAAATGCTATGTTGTACTATATGTGCATGTTAACTGATAGGCCGACTTAGTTTACTCTGTATTTCTGTATAATTGAGCGCATCTCCCAAGATCTACAACTGAGACATTTCATTGCTCATGCAAAGTTATACACCAAAGACTCCCGTGCCACTAGAAACCGCTAGTAACAAACACTTTCATCCAGTCTCCAGCAGCAAGTATTAGCTAAAAAAGTCAAACTAATAAAAGAACAAAGAGAGCTCAAGACAAGTAAGTAGCATACAGAGCAAGTGCAGTTATCCAGCTGTTTTAGGAATACACACCATCTTCAGGTAACAGAGCGCTAGCAAGCTTTGATAAATGTGCTTGGGATTCCACCAGTATGAGCAAGCTCCTAAACCACATGTGGCTTCATCTGGCTACAAACAGCCAAACTCAAGTCCAAGGTGCTCAAAACCCTGCACGGCTGGAGCCAAAGGGGAAGAGGGGGGGAAAAGGCATATAGGGCTAAAAACAGACAATGGGCTTGGTTCACATTTGAGCTTGTCTGGCAGCAAACCCCAGACATTACATACTAACAAACCCATTGTCCCACATTAAGTACCTGAAAATTATTCAAATTTAGACTCTGCCTTGCAACAACATGGCTAATTCTATTTAACTGCCATCTAAGCCTAGCGTGCAAATGGCTGTGCCAGTCTGTTTTGATGCAATTCATGTACTAGCTTAACTTGGGCAGCATTAAATCCATTGCATGTTTTAAACCCATGAAACTTTGCTCAAAGGGCCTGATCCTGCACCACTGGAGTCCGTGGGAATTTTCCCCATCAGATAAAGCCTATTACCTCAGATATAAAATGGGGACCTAACCCTGTTCCAACTAAATGAGATTTAATTTCAATCAGTTTTAGGGAGTACTTTTTTCAACCTGTGGTGTTCAGTACTGATGAAGCTGGCCAAATTAAAAATTCTGGATAATGGCTTTTTTCTCCCTACAAAAGACAGAAATGACAAGTTGAGCAACAAAAAAGTTTTGCCTTGAACTACCCAAATTCGGACCTGAAAGAGTGACACCAAGAACAGGAAGACTGTGCTCAGTCTCCAGGTATAGGAATCCAGATTGAAATTCAGATCATTTGGATCACAAAAAGGTTGGTTTCATTAAACATAAGAAATGCAATGTATAATTTTTTTTGGAAATAATCCACCAGAAAAAGAAAAAAAGATTACAGAGCATGCCAATAAAAAAAGACTGAAGCAGGGGGATAGGATAGGGAAGAGAGAACCATGTCTACCAGTACTTTCCAAAAGACAAAAGGATCAAAATGGACACAGTCCTCCATATCACTACTGGTAAATAAGTTTATCACCAGTCCTGTCAACTGAGCTTTCTATGAGCTGCTAGTAGAAAGACAGTAATAACAAGGTACAAAAAACTTGACTGTCCATATGTAGCAACTAAAAGTTCCCTTTGTGATTGGGACACCGAGAAGCTTCATAAATCTCAACATTTTCCTATCACTTCTTATGCCTAGCAAGTATTAGAGCTCTGATAACTGACCAAGCTAATCCCATGCTTGTCTAAAGATTTTGTTCATTCATGTTATGCATTTGGACTAACTTGTTAAGAATACAGAAAAAGTAGTTATGACATTCACAAGTGAAGGGAATGCCTTGATTTACATAATTAATAGACATTACTTTATTTTGCACATAGTTTTTAAACTGAAAAGTCATTTAACGTTTTCTACCTTTGCCTCCTCATCACACTATTAGCTGGTTCTGCCAGTGACATGTGTTATAAAATTAAAAGAAAAAGATTTTGCTAGCATTTGGATGCCTTAAGGTCCTAATGAAATACCTGCAGTTATTATTTAAGCAATACAATATCAGACTGCTCTGAGCCTAGGTCAACCGTGAAAAAGGTGACTCCGTATTTTCAGGTTCAACTTTAGGAAAACAGCTTGCTCCCCTCCCCAAAATAAGAGGAGTCAATAAAAGCCTCAGTGTGCTACTGTCCTTATAAATCCCACAAGAGAATCACATAATCAAGGAAGGAACCCAAGGAGTAAAATGCACTAGAAATATTTTAAAAAACTAACATACTGGAAAACAAATCCAATTTGATATTTTAATTAAACACAAAATACTATCAATACAAATCTCTTTCCTAGGTTTACTCAAGACCTCACTGCCCCTTTCCCATCTACTTTATCCAAGAAAGTAAGATGTTACAGCATTCAGGCCCAAGTAGTAAATAAACCAAGGCAGGAAGCAGGGAGGCTTTATAATCAGAACAATGGGGTAACTGGACCACAGGCGGACAAGGATGGGAGCACAGGGGACTTGCCTCATTTTCTTAACAGGAACTTAACATGCACTGGGTCAGGGAAGAAGAATCCACTGTCCCTGCTTTACTATGCTCTTGTCCAAATCAAGAAAAATAATGTGTAAATGTCACAATTAAAAATTCATAAGCCCCTCAGAGGCTCTGGGACAGAATACCTCTTGAGAGTCCTGCTTCCGTATGAGAAGGGAAAGGTTGGGCATGTTTTCCAATGTCATTAATCTCAAAGATTTAGAACTTAATAAAACAAACTTTAAAAATAACCCCAAAACCAGACACTCGCATGCACATTCTCTATCTAAAATAAATTCAAGATTCAGTGCATTTGCCTTTTGGGTTCTCAGCCTTTCAAATCCAGCTGTTCTCTGCAACCACGAGAGACTTGAAACCTAGCTCTTCAGTGACATGACCATAAAAATGAAGGCAGGGCTTTCAAAAAGGAAAAAAATAAGGCTTACAAAACATGAGTTGTCAACACCAAAAAAGCAGGATCACAAGTAATTTACAATCAATAAAGTTGTAATACAACCAGCGTTGCAAACTTTCAGTCAGAAAAATGCATCAGAAGGTTCCCTTGTGACCTCAAATCAACTGAACCTCCAAACAGTAAAGCTAAAGGTGAATTACTTAATTTGGGTGGCTAGAGCGAGGCATGGTTGTTAAATCACAGTCATTTCCCACTTTGTAGATGGAGCTTTGATAGCTAGGAGTTAAGAAATGCCAGGAGCAAATATCAAGTACTGGAAGTTACCATGATATGTTTACACATGTATCTTCACAAGATCTTGGTATAGGCTGGAGATGGTTATTTACAAAAGGACTGAATGTTTTGCTTTGAACTGTGAAAAACAGATTACCTTAAGTAGGATATAATTGGTGTTCACGGTAGTTAGTCATGAATTTCAGGGCTAGAAGGCACACAAAAATAAGTGACAGAAGGCAAGGCAGTAGCTTCTGCTGCCACACTGAACTCCTCGATTCTCTCTGAGGTTACAGGGATTGCTAGGTAATAAACACAGTGGATACTACATGCTGTCAGACAAGGCATGTGTATATTAATTGTAAGGAAAACAAACACAATCCACAGAAGGGAGAAAGAACTGAACAGAAATACTCTCTCTAAACAAAGTCACTTTTTAAGTATTACTGTTATCCATGCATTAGAACACCAACAGGCTGGAAGAATGTCTGTCTGGATCAGAGTCAGCAATAATTTACAGTGGTGGTCTAGAATGACCCAGCTTAGGTCTGGAGCCAGCCAGCTGCCATGCTATACCATGGCACAGGCAAAACCCATCCCTACCAAAGCACTGCAGGATGGATCCACAGGGTTACTTCTCTGCCACATTTCTATATCTGGTGTGCGCAGAGTAGGAGCAGGCAGGTGGGGCTGGCAGGGTATTACAGAAGCAAGGCAGTGGTGCTCCCCAGGGTGTTACAGAAGCAAGACAGGATACCCCATGATACTATGAATACCTCCCTTCCCCCATGCCAGTCTCTGCAGCAACCCAGAAGTCACTGTACAATCCACAGAGGAAAATCTGGTATGAAAGAATGCGTCTACAACCAACACAATTCACTATTTCTGCAATAATACTAAATTATATCCCACTTTGTGACCGGAAGGTGGAGGAAGAGCAAGTTCTGCAGCAGAGTGCAGTGCTGCAGAAGAGGTGGAGCTCCAAGCTCCTGATCATCTGTGCCAAATCAGACCTTTGCAGGCCAGATCCAACCCATGTGCCCTAGGTAAAAGCAGGGAAGACAAGGGCACTGTCACTGAAAAGCAGTTTTAAGTTTAAACTACAAATACATTTAGCTAAAATCTAAATAACATCTTGGCAGGGGAAAGAGGGGTGCTACCCAATACTCTGGATGCCTGTCACATCAAAACACAGAAACAACCACCACTAGAACACAACTCTATTCTCCAAAATTTCCATCTTCCACAGTAGCTCACACAAATACATCTTGTGACACTATGTACTGATCCTCTTAAGACACCTGAAAACTTCCTCCAAGACATGGGAATTTTTTTCCTGCATTTGTAGTGACCAATATGCAGTTATTTGCTGAGTAACAGCTAAAAGGTATATTCCAACCTGAATTTGACTTCAACTTGAAAGTTATTTAAAAATTAGTCACATTGGGCATGAGGGGGCAGATCAATGACCCCTGTGGTAAGGGACAGGGCAGGGGAAGGCACTGCCGAGGAGGAGTGGG
>NW_017728943.1:61510353-61518818 GCF_001723895.1 Crocodylus porosus
GGATCTCCTGATCTGCATGGCACAGGGCAGGCTGCAGCTGTGGGATGGAGCGGAGTCCGGCAGTGCTGGGAGGAGGCTGCAGGCACCCCACATTTTGCCGCAGCTCTGCTCCTAGTCCCATGTTACCGCCTGGTGCAGCCGTGGCTTTTCCTGGCACTTGGGTGGAGGTAGGGTGTTCAGCCAGGGCTGCGCTGGGTGCCAAGTGGTGGCACGGGGCTGGGAGCAAAGCTACAGTGAAATCTGGGGTGGCTGCAGCCTCTTCCCAGTACCAGCAGAGCCCACTCAGAGCCCAACCCCCGCCGAGAAGAGCCCTGCGCAGCTCCGGCTCCACCCCACAGCTGCAGCCCACCCCACAACACACAGATCCAGGGGTACATGCCCCACCCTCCCCAGGTTCAAGTAATGGCAGGAGCTGCCCCCACCCCATAAGCTGTGCCTCCATCCCACGCCCCCCAACTCCCCTGGCTGGGCAGTGCCTGCCCCCTCCCTCACTGATGTGCCCCCATATCCCTCCCCTCCCCTTTCAAGTTACCAGCTGGAGGCAGCTCTCCATGCTGCCAGCTCTGCTCCGTGCTGCACTGCAGCTGCACATAGCACAGGCATTTAATAAGCCAAATTATCAGTCCCATCAGGCCAATACCCAATATAGACAATTTTCTTTATATCAGTACCATTCCGATATTGGACTGATATACTGGTACACCTCTAGTCATCACAGCGTTTCCTTGAGATAAGGAACCTGGGCTGAGGGTCTTTTGAAAGGCTAGTTTTGAGTTATATGCATCAATTTAAAAATGTTCATCTGTATCCAAGTAAACATATTACAATCACAAAACTGGATAAAAAGGTAGATTTTGATATTAGAAATTTAATCTTGCACAAGCCAAAGGCAAGGAGACCTGTTTTTTACAGACATTTTCCTAAGAATCACAGCACTGGAATATTTCTATCATCAACTTTCAATTGGCTGACACTACTTATAAAAAATTAAGGAAGGAAAGCCAGACACCTACGCACCCACAAAAATGTCTTTTCCCCATCTCCAATGAAAGACATTATTACTCTGCAGAGAATGGACAATGTTTCTCAGATGGAGAAACTGGAAACTGAGCTTAAATGACTTTCTGTTGTTAGTGGCAGAGCTGGCTACAGAATCATGACTTTAGCCACATGTTGTCCTTAACACCACTCGAACACATGCAGAGAACATGTCAAACCTGCTCTATTTCATTATGCCAACTGCAAACTTGGGTTAGTAACATTTAAGAAGAGCCTTCTGAAAATGTTTCAGAAATATACAGATGAAAAGGCTATGGAAAGCAAAGCATTATTAGACATTTTGCTTGTGCGACAGTTGTTTGTCATAAGCACCTAGAAAGGTTCACTGCCTTCTCACTGTGGCCTAGCAGAGATCCCCAGGTCAGACCAGGCCCACAGAGATGTGTCATTCAATCCACAGGGCTCTACAGAGGTCAAGAAGCATGGTGGTGGCGGCAAAGGGGTGGCAGCATTCATAGATTCACATAAGTTAGGGGCCGGAAGAGACTTTTCAAGATCATCAGGTCCAGCCCCCCCTGGCACTTGGGCAAGAAAGACTGCTGGTGTCAAATTAACTGCCGCTCCTCAGCTGTCAAGTTTCTGGGCCCATGGGGAGCCCTGCGAGTAGACAACGTGGCCCTGTATATTAGGCAGCACGGGGCCTGACCTCTGACACGTGTGGCCCAAGCCTGTACGGGATCTGGCCCATGGACTGGCCCCATTCCACTTATCCAGCCTGTGAAGCCAGAAGTTTGAGCACCATTGTGCTAAAGGATTGGGCACCAATTACTGAACACAACGACTGTTCTTAGTCTTCATTCTGGTGTTCTGCCAAAATATTCCTTGGCCTGCAATGTGCAGGGTAACAGTTCACATACACAGCAATTTAACTAGGTAGAAACTGGGCCAGTCTTGTCAGGTGCATCATCCTGACCAGAAAGGACTCTGCAAAAATATTTTTAATCTAAGCAACTACAGCTTGCATCTATAAATGTAAGTCTCTGAAACATTTACCTGATATGTTAAGATCCATTTAAAAGAAATGGCAATAGAAAGTAAAAAGGAAACCCTGATAAATTCAAGAAATAGCAGTTCTGTTCCAAAGATTTAAAATTTAGTTTGACAAGTGTTTTCAAAAGATAACACTTAATTACTGGAAATAAGTACCTAAATCAAAGACTAGTTAAAAAAATTGTAAACTACCTATATAATCAAATACACACATTCCAACCCAGTTTAAACAGATGATAGAAAAGAACCTTAATGACCCAAAATAAAGGGGTGATGCAAAAAAACAAAACAAAACAAAAAAACAAAAAAAATCCCTTGTCAAAAGGACTTCATGTTATTTTTATTCCTACATACTTCTACCAGCCCCTACAAATCCTACACTCAACTGGAACAATTTAAATTAGTAGGCCTGACATTGTACATTTTTCTAGCAAACACATGACATTGTTTTCAACAACAGTTGTTACAAAATTATGTTACTACAAAATTATTTTTTCTATTGATCAACTGATATTGATTCCAATTTCATAGCATCTTTTAGAAAATATTTAAATCAATAGGTAATTAGAAAGCCTCACAACAAATGGGTCAAAAGTAATGCTGTTTTGCAGCGACCAGTGTTTCTTTAAACTTGACATGGATAAGATTATCATATGGGAAATGCAAAATGTATGTTCTCCTTTGCTGGTTATTTCCTTTCTTTTGTAAAAGTATATATTTTGCATTTGATGCGATAGACAAATATGTTCTCATCATTTAGCAACCTTGACTGGGTGTTTTATTTTTGGAACAAACAGAATGCAGTTTCTAGTCTCACTGACTTAGTTTCTTATAAGCATATTAGGAGGCATTTGTACTTTAATTAAAATACCTGTAAAAATTTAAAACCAGGATTTGAGAGAGGTCACATCTTAGTTTTTCAAATACAAGAGATGAATCAAACCCAAAATATACTGGGGAAAAAGCTGTTAAAAAGAAAATATTTGATGGAATATGGGAAAAACTAGTATAAAAACATGGCAGAAAATATCATTTTTATTTCCTATGTGATAGTAAGATGCGACTATGCTGCATTAGTTTAATTGCTAAAAAACTTCACAGATTTAACCACTACTTGTGTTATATTCGCTGCAGAAAAATCAGGTCTCAAACAGGTCTGAAGTCAGTATCTTTGCAAGTAAATTTGGGACTGCCACTTGAGTGTCAGTATCTAAAATACAGAGCTGCTCAATGGTTAATACGTCACTATGGCCCTTGAATCAGTAACTGCGAGTTCTGTTCTGAATCCCTGCTCTGGATCTCACACTGGTATCATTCAATGATTCCTTAATTTTGAAAGGTCAGATTTTTAAGCAGTAAGTTTGACACACTGATATTTATCAAAATCAGTTCAGGTTCTGGAAAGAGGAATCAAACAATTTTACAGAATGTTGTTATTGATAGTGTGTTGCAATCACCACCTATCATTAAGAGGAATAGATTGCATCCTTTTTGTCTAGTAAAGTGAAGAGAAGATTGATACTGACAGAAACTGAACTAGAAATTCAGAACAGATGGGTAACTATGGGAACAAAAACAGCAGCAAGAAATTAAGAGCTCAGTTTTATTTTTAAAAAGTACAGTATGTAGCAATCATTTCTGAATTCACCTTGGCTTTAGCAGTCACCCAGCCTATTAGACGGATTGGTTAGCCAATATCACAAGCAGGTAGGAAAGTTTTTCCAAGTGTACCAATTTATTTCCTATCTACAGGGTAAGATATTCTATGGATACAAGAGTACGTTTTGGGGTACTCCCCCACCCAACATCATTTGTTCTATATCCAAAGATTATTTAAAACCAGGGGAGGCCAACCCACAGCAAGTGTGCCACAAGTGGCACAGCAACCTCTGTGTAGCATTCAGCAGACCTAGGAGGTGACAGACAGCACAGAGGCCGAGCAAAAGCAGATCAGCCAAGGGAATGCAGTCACTGTAGCACTGTGTGGGGGTGGGGTAGGACCACAAGACGCATGCAAATTTGCAGCACACCTGCTAAAAGAGTTGGCTAACACCGATTTAAACCAGAGATATCAAATTCACCTGCCCCCTGCCAGGCCAGATCCAAACCACAGTGCTCCTCACAGGCCAGATCTAGATGCAGCCAGGCAAACAGAAGCAGCAGCCACAAGGGTTAACAGCTGTTGCTTGCAGCAACTGCCAACATGTGTCCCCAGTGGGGGTCTGTACACAGGATTTCTGCATCAGTACCCAACCCCAAATTCCCAGGCCCTCTGGGAGCCTTGCGCACAAAACAACACTGCACTACAGGCCATGGACTCGACACCCCTGGCTTAAAGACGACTGACTACGCCTTTTAAAATCTTAGTGCTCTTCAGAGCCTGGCTAACATCAGACATTATGACAATCTGGAGAATGTCTATGCCCATTTTAGAAATACCGGTTTTGAGAGTTTGAGATTACAAGTGCAGGTACCCATCAGTGTCTTGTTTGCATAAATGCTGAATCAAAGTAAAACCTCCACAGGCACAGCTTGTCTGCCAAGTTCTCTACTGTCCTATTTACTTCCATCCTAGGATGAAATTGCAAGGCCAAACAGCACAGAGCCAAAGGAGGCTCATAAACCTTGATGTCAGCCAATGTACCCACAAGACTGGAGCTTTAGAAAAGGGTGGGCTTAAGCAAATAGAGTTTCCTTGGGGGCAGGGGCAACATTAGTCCTAGGGGGCCTTAAAACAGCTGGACCACAAGACTCCATTTCTATGAAGGAGTAACAGACACTGTACCCTCAAAGCATACCAGAGGAACTGAAAGCAAAGCATTAGCACCCTCTCAGGTTAAAGGAAAACACTATCCCAGCCTACCAGATCAAGCCTGTTGTGTCTGCAGCAGAAGCCACAGCAGCATGATTCATCGGTAGGGATGTAGTGAAATCATGATTTTACAATTTTTGCAGAAAATGTGAAATTGGAGGGGGGGGGGTTGTTTATTTTTTTGCAGAAATCAGAGAAAAGGGAGCCCTGGAAAAAAAAAAAAGCAGGGTTCCATGTAAAAATAAAAGGTTTTTCTTTTCAACTCCCTGCACTGGGCAGCAGCCAAGATTGGGCAAGTGGGCACCTTCATGCAGCTTCTCAGCCCTTCAGCCTGGGCAGACAGGGACAGCCCTGCTTCCCCCCACAGCCACAGCTGACTGGCTTGGCAGCGCCTATCCCTCCATGAAGTGGATACTGCAGAGGGTGGGGAATAGGGCTGGGCCAGAAGGAGCAGAGCCAGGGCAGAGCAGGGCAGGGCTCCATGGTTATCTCTACCTATAAGCCACAGCAAGCAAGAAGATCTTTGGAAACAGCACAGCAAGACAGACTTTTTAGCCAGTTAACTCATCTGTTCCAAAACCATTAAAATGCATAAGATACACCTCCATTTCTAGCAAAAAATACTACAAGATAGTAAAAGAAATTCTTGCAACTCCTTCAAATTTATTCTATGTAGAGAGAGAGAGAGAGAAAAAAAAGAAGGAAATGTCATCATGTGATAAAAACAGTGCACGAACCAGAAAGCCTGAACTAAATTCTCTCTCTCAGCCAGAATCTGCAAGTGCCCTTATGTGTCCACACATGACTAAGCAGCCTCTGTAGGGCCAGAGTCTGGTTTTTGAAAAATCGCCAGGATATATGCCATTAAAAATTCCATATGGCCAGAACTTCATCCTGGAAGCATTTCTGCTTTCCAGCATATGGAACACAACCAGCCTTTGTGGTTTTAAACCACTGACAACAACACATTTTGCATTTAGGAAAAACACAGCTTAAAACATAACACCGACTGGCAAGCTGTGTTCACTTAAGCTTTTTTTTTTTTTTTTTTAAAAACGTCCTAATACAGTGTAGTCCTCAGTTAGATGGAGACACAACCACACTCATACTCCTCTCTGATTGTTTCACAAAAAAGCCTACAAATCCAATCACTAACTGGACAAATCTTTCACATTTCAGAAAAGGGCTGGAACAGATACCAACAACTCAGAGCGTATTCAGGATTTATTATATAAACAGACTCTAAAAATTATTCAGCTTGCTCAGTGAGGCAGCAAACTTTCCAGCGCATACTATCCCCCCAAGGGAGGAATCTGAAATATGCAATAACTACTCGGAGGAGCATTACTGCATTCATCAAGTAGCATCGTAACATCCTCGGTGTCCCAAGATGCCAGTTCAAGTTCCAGAGGTCAGAACAGGATAGCTAGGACATCACCCAAGAAAGGTGGAAGAGACAGAGCATTTTCTAAACCTTTCTGCACCTTGAAACAAATTAAAAGTAGTAATCGAATTTTAACATCTACAGCCTTTTTGAAATGAAGTGTCAGAACAGAGACAGTTGCATTATGGGACTAGGTAAAGACAACAAAATCAAAAGGCTAAAAAAAAATGAAGCAGTCTGAAAAGCCCTCTGACTTGTTAATACGATACATCATCATAGCAATAACTAGTGTTGTCTTTGTAGAATCAATTGTCCATTTAGCAGCACACACACTGAGGGCACAATAACAGGAATTACTATGTTGTTCTTATAATTTCCATTTGAGTCAACAGTAATAATATGCATCATGAATCCAATCCTGCATTCTTTCCATATGTGTAAATCTCACTAAAACCAACAGAAATCACAGAGGATGCCTCCAACCCCAGTTGGAGAAATTAAACTTCAGTGTTTAATTACTCTCATTTTAACTGAAATAAAAAGAAAGTAACCCAACACAAAAGTAATTTTATATTTAGAGTTAACTCAAAATCTCAGGTATCTGATACAGAGAGATCAGATAAAAGCCATTTAGTGCAAGGTGATTCACAAATGTTTTCACTGCAGCAACAACTCCTCATACTATGATCCTGACATAAGCATAGACTTAATCTAGTTGGAGCTGGCCAGTATGTAAATGAGAGATCTTTAAGAAACATCAGCTGCTGGAAAATGTATAACACTTCTTCCCTTGGACAATGCCTCACAACTCTTAGCACAGTGACTCTTAACCAGGGTAACAAGGAACATTGGGATACCATGACATCCTTTGAAGAGTGATGCATGATGAGCAGAAATAAGCAGATAAGTTAGCCTCAAGCTTGTCTCTGCCTGGTCAATCTACCACTCCTTAACCTTCTTGCAGAGAGGCTGTGGTGTGAATACCACAATTTATGAAGTAGCTTTGAAACTGAGGGCATTTCACAAAAGTTATGGAGAGGGCCTCAAGTCCAATGAGGTTGAGAACCACTGTCCAGACATAACAGTTTTAAAACTACTCTCCTGAAACCATATATACAATATTCAAGAAAGCAGGGGATTCAAAACTGAATCATTTCATAGATCTCAAATGGAGATGCAATGACTGGGGAACATGCACCTGGGTAAAGACATGGAAAACTCAACCTCTGGAATTAAACTACAAAATTTGTGTAACCAGTGTTATGGATAAGATAATGACAAGGATTTACAACAGTTAACAGGAACGTAATAAGTGCCAGCTATGGTGTCTCTCAACTCAACTCTGCTGGAAATTCTCTTTAAAAATGTGGCCCAGGTGAAGCAAATGATGTGTAGGCAACTGGTCTGCAATGAAGTAGTTGTACTCCCTCCAGACATAAAACCTGTAATATAAACTACATGCTTATGCCTACCAGCAAAGATAGGAAGGGGTTGAAACATACTTTACAACCCATCAACTCAGAGGAACGTAGCTGCTAAATTTTTTGTGGATATGAGTCAGGAATGGATCCTCATCCATTTGCTGAATGTTGATCAGCATTTGCTGTGTGCCCAAAAAAGAACAGTAGTTGCAAAATGTGAACCCACAGCTCTAGCAGATGCTGGCATAGAAAAAAAAAATATGTATACAAGGGTGAACACACGCTCCCAAAGGTTTTCTTGGATTTGTTCCAGTGAATTTCTGTCCACTAAGAGCAGCAGAACAATTTAATAGACTTTCTGGTTAGTAACGGGAAAAATGTTCTCTTGATCTAAATAAGGTATATGCTAGATGACTGCAGTATAGCCTAAAATTCATAATGGGGGAACACTTGTACATTAAATTCTCAGCTCACCATCTATCAGTATCAAAGGAAGAGACATTGCAGGGTTTTGAAGAAACATATCAAGGCAAAAAATATTGAACCTTTAGGCAGTTTTTGTTACGGGTGCACCAATAAACAATTTTTTGGCCAATACTGATAGCCAATATTTAACCAGCCATATCAGCGAATACCAACCCATCCGATTGCCAGTATGCAGCCTGGCAACTTCCAGAGCAGTGTCGGGACAGTAAATTTGGGGGGGCGGGGGGGGAAGCCTAGGGAGGGAGATTGAAGGCCTCCATGTTAAGAGAGGGAGTGGCACTGAGCAGTCACAGGAGGCTCGTCCAGGGGGCGG
>NW_017728943.1:61518918-61539953 GCF_001723895.1 Crocodylus porosus
ATGGTGGGTACGTGCCCCCCTAGATTTGTGCATGCGGCAAGGGCAGGCTGGGGCCAGGGGTTGCACCAGCCTCTTCCTGGCAGCAGGGGGTTGGGCCGGAGCTCCACTTGGTGTGGGTGGGGCAGTCATGTCCTGGACCAGTCTAACACATATCTAGTTTACCTACAAGCCAATTCTCAAAAGCAAAATTCTAAATACCATTTTCTAGCCATCAGGTGATACCTTGGAAGCTGTAGCAAGTTTCCACATACAGAAACTTAAAAGAGGATACTAACAAGTTATGGACAGGGGAAAAATCTGCTCTCTACTGGAGAAATCTGTAGCTTTTGATCTGTGTTATGCATCTACCATGATACTTTTGCCTCTTCAGATAATATGCTGGTACCTTGCTAATAACATCTGAAAGGAAACAAATACATTTACATAGTAGTTTGCCTGTGATCAGCTTAGGGGTGCCAATCTGAAACCAAACCTAAATGGAGAGTTGTTTTAAACATAAAACAAACGCATCTCAGACCATGTCTAGATAGCAAACTTACTGTCACTAACGGTACAGGAAACCCTCACTATTAGTGGGTTCGGCATTCACGGTTTCAAATATCCGCGAATGCTGAACTCGCATCTTAAATACACTTAAAGGAGCTCCACACTTGCTGCTGCTGGACTCCTGCCACTACCAGCGCAGCCATGCCTACCCCCAGCTGTTGGGGGCACTGCATTCATGAACACAGTGTCTTATTCATGGATTGCATCATTCACAGAGGATACAAGAATGTATCCCCTGCTAATGGCAAGGGTCTCCTGTAGTGTCCTTGTGCATGCTGTGCAGTTTCAGAAGGACTGTCTCCCAAAAGTCAGGGCACTGCAGCTGTCAGAGGAAGACTAATTAACACAGCTGAGTGACAGTGCCAGTCAACACAGCCAGAGCTACAGACATGGTTATACCCACTTCCATTTTAGGAGCCATTCAGAAGCTATCTACCACCAGGGATGGTAATTTTGCCATAAAAATATAGCCTTGGGCAGAAGAATTTCCACTGAAAATAAAACAGAAGCTGTACAAAACTGGCCAGCTCCTTAGTCCAGGGGTTGCAACCTAAAGCCCACAGACCATATATGGGAACTTGGCAGCAATTTGGCAGGAGAAGGGAATGGATGGGCAGGAGAAAAAAAAAAGCATTCTCCAGCAGTGGAATCTGCAGTCTCTCTCCAAAACATACTGCATTAAAGTCACCACTCCCAAAAGGTCTCTAACCTTACCCTAGATCAGCAGTCCTCAACCTACAGCCCACTGGCTATATTTGACCCATAAAACCATGCCATACAGCCTGTGCGGCTCCCCAAGGGACCAGAAACGTAAAGGCCAGGAAGTGGTAGCAGATTAAGTACGGCAGCAATTACACTGTCACTGATCTCTGCTGTCAAATTTCTGGGCTCTTAGGGAGCCCCAGTAACAGAACTGGAATGGGGCACAAAATTAGCACTGTTATCAATATGGCTGGCACTGCCCCATACACTGCAGCTCTCCTGGGTGTGCAGCTGACCTACTATGCTTCTGGGGAGCCCCATGTGTCCACTCATTCAGCCCATAAGGCCAGATGGATTGAGCACCACTACTCTAGACAGCGTGCTGAGCCCTGGAGAACATCCATGCAGGATAAGAGCACTGCAGAGCTTGGGAGAAAACAGGAAACCGTTTCTTTGGTCAAACTATGTTTCATCAGTTTGAGTTGAAAGACTCCCATGACTGAGCATACCTTAACAGTTACTCCCTGTGCTTACAGTGGCAAGACACTGACACTGTCCTCATCCCTGTTCTGCCTATGGCAAGTTAGGATGTTTTTCGTGTTTTGGACATTGTCCCTTGCAGATGTTTGTAAGAGGGCTGTTTGTGAAGTTTAAAAATAGGTTAGTAACCATTTGTCTAGAATGGTTGGTCAGAGGCAATCCTGCCTTGAGCAGGGAATTGGACTACATGACCTACTAAGGCCCTTCCAGCCCTATTTATCTACAACTGCTCCTACCTTGGCTTATCCATGTGTCAAAATCCCTTCCATATCAGAAAAAAAGTGTCCATGTGCACTGACGGAAATATTGGCAGAGGAACACAAGAGACTTCTATTTGTTTTAGCTAAGTGACTAAGTCCTCTGTCAAGGAGAAATCTTGTCTGTGGTTAATTCTATAGAAGAACACCACCACTTCTATGGAAGGAAGTTTGTGGTCAGGCAGGAAAGGCATCCCTGCAATAATTCTTCCTCTTCATGGATCCAGCGGGACAACTCAGAAAAAGTCAGCATTCTTATTTTGATTGCACAAATCTGGGCACAAGTACCTCAATGTTCATGCCTTATTCACATGGCCTTGTTGAAAGGCTAATTACAAATACTACCTCCCTACACAGCACACCCAGGAACTGGTGCTCATGGCATGTGCATGGTTGGAAAGAGACAGCGGCTTCCTTCCTTCAAAATGTTCCTAATTTATCTAAAGTAACAATAGGCCTGGGGTTACAGACATGGACTCCAAAACATGAACGGCTTCCAAAAAAGGGAGGGACGCAGAGGGGAATCCTGCTATCAGAATAGGGTGCAACTTGAAAAATCATTTGGGAAACAAACACAGACAACTTGGAATGCCATAATCCATCACAGCATTACAGCAAAAGGTTTAGGAGCACAGTGAAAAAACTTGGAATTTAAAGATGAAGTGTTTTGCGTGCTAGACGGGATAATGAAAGCAGACCTGAAGGAAGCAACAGCACCTTCTTTCCCTCAGTTCATCTGGAGTGTACCTGTAAAGGCACACCAGGAACCTGCAAGCTCACTTACTATGGGTGCAAGCACGCAAGTGGAAGAAGAAAGCATTCAACATTTGCATAGGACTGAGGCCTTGAAACCAACAATGAGTTTCAAAACAATTTTCTTCCAAGTAAGAACAAAGGCTAATATTTACAACAGGCATAGTAAGTTCCAATTTTAATATTAATAGTGTTATAGAGAATGAGAGAACCAATTATCGTAACAAAATTTGACTAATTGAAAATGTTCCAATTAAAAAATAAAGAGAAGTCAATATATAATAAAAATAAGATCTCCTTGAGAAGATTTTTGTGTTCTTACATATTAAAAATAATGTAAATGTAGCCTTTTCAAGGTCATCTAGGATAAAGAACAATCAAGGATTAATTGCTTATGGCTTTAGTTCTTAAGACAAAAATAGCAGATTTGAAAGGAAGGGGAAAGAAAAAGCATATTGCAATTTATACTTTGCATAAACTGGTACAGATCAGCATTTTAACAGGAAAATATATCCCACAGGCAGCAACTGAACTAGCCCAATAGGCAAGAAAAAGTTCAAATCCAATCCAAGTCAACAGAGCACAAGTTCCTTCCTTACAGTGCCAGCTCACTAACTTGAGAACCTGGAATGGGGCCACATACTTAATTCACAACTAACAGAAGTCCACATCACAAAAGCAACTGGCACCTTTGCTAGCAATCTCAAACACCAAGTCAATAGCTCTAAAAGCTAAAATCACTAGATTCCACTTTCTGAGGTACATTGGTGGGAGGAGAACTACAACAAAGCCTGTTTAGATATGAAACCCAATTTACATACCAAAGATTTCATTCTGTGGTACCTTCCATCAGTGCTACAAAACATCCTCCTAAATTGGATGACCATCTGTGTTTCACTAGGTATTTAAGTACCATTCTTAGTGCTGTCCCACTGATAGTATTCTCCGGTCTCTGACTTGGATTGGTCCTTCTAAACATGGACCTGACAACTAGTTTTACCTGGGATATTTCAAAGATTTGAATGCACTTTAATGATGTCCCTGGTTTCTACCTTCATTCCCCAGAATAAAGGCTGGCTTACAATATAATTTTAAGATCCAGTCCTTGGGCCTCATTCTTGAAACCTGCTGCTGCTTGTCAATGTTTGGAACTTCTCCCCTGTACCTTCTCAAATTATATAAAATAAAATATGCACACACAAATGTTTAACATATAAGATATTCTATTCCAACTCAAAATAAATGCTAAGGAGGAGAGCAGCAAATACTGAAAAAGGGAGAAGAAAACCCTAATTAAGCATAATATTTTGCTGTATATTCTCAGTTGCTACGGGGAGAAGATGAGGCACCAAGGAAAGTTGTGAAAGAGGCCAAGGAAATGGACATATCAACCACAAAGATAACATATTTGCTGCAAAGGCGTGAACATAAGAGAACTTCATCAAAAGATCCCATTTTATAAACAAGAAACAACAGGAGTTCCAGGTCTTGAGGGATCAACAGGTATTTTTAAAGAAAGAGGGGGTTTTTTGTATACAATTAATTTACATGCTGGATGTGTTATACTGTTATCATGTGCTGTGACTAGAGTTCCTGAAAAATTTGAGCATCATTTGCTAAAAATGGAAATGAGTCACTATCATCAGATGAAAAAGTAAGTTAAAAAAAAAAGGGAAATAGACTGCAAAGTTAGAACACTGAAAGTTAAGAAAACATTCATGTGCCTTAAGTCTGCTCTCTGGGTACCTAACGAATCCAATGAACAAAAGTAGCACACATACAGAAACTGGTCCTACAGAGTTTGTGACTAAACAGTTGAGACTGGTCTCAATGCTTCTGCTTAAAGAAAAAAGTGGAGGCAAGTCTAGTGGGCAGAGTGAGGAGGGAGCTTGGCACTGTCCCTGGCTCTTCACTTCTACCACCAGAGCAGCTCCAACAGCCTCTAACTCCTGCGTGGCTTTGACAGGCTGTCAAAATTTCACCAGTAACACAAGCAAAGCTGAAAAAAACCCAACCTCCAGCAGTTTCTCACTCAGCAAAGTCTAAGGAGAATTGCCTGGGACAAACGCATTTCTACTCCAAGTCGATCTTTGCCTGCCAAAGGTCTGCTGCAAACAAGGTGCTGAAGCTCCTCAATAATATGGATGTATAAAGCAACAGAATTATATTAAAGGATTCCTACCAGCTTCTCCATAACACCCTCTTTCTTCCCTAGCCTCATATAACTAGGTTACTAGAGTGAAGAAGAACATCAGAAGAAAAAACAGGATGAGCAGAGGGGTATGAGAGAGAAAAGACATTCTTCAAGTTGCATATAATCCCATGGAGACACAGACATTTCAAACTTGTCATACTATTTTGAAAAAAAAAAAAATAAAAAATCACAGAATACACTGATCCATCTATAGGTTACTTTTATTTTTAACAAGGCAAAGTAAAGTCCACAACTGTCCTGAAGTGAAAGCAAAGATAACGTGCAGATGAAAAACAGGGCATCAAAGACCAATTGTAGTTACCTGGCACTGCTTATCAGGATACCTGGATACTTTTATGCACAACAAACTATTTACACGTGCTGTAGACTATTCACTTGGGTACAGAGTTAAAAGAAAGAAAAAAGCAAATCGCATTTAATATAAAGCCTTTATATATTCTGCCACAATGCTGAACATTTCCACCCACATGACACAGTTACAGTTAAATACATCTCCATCCCCTGAGGGATCCTACTCAGAGAGACTAGGAAGTGCACTCACCTCCTGCCTTTACCCGTCCTGGAGCAGAATTCTATAAGTATCCCTTGTAAGCTGGGTCTGGCCTACAACACCTCATGAATGAACAAAGTTACCCAGGTAGCATAGGTCCAGCTACATTCAAAAGACAAGCTGTTCCTCCTTTTGGGAGTGTGTTTTGTGATGACTATATGTAGTCACAATCTTAAAAGCAAACCTGTCTATTCTATGATGATGAGACACAAAGCATTTGGAATAAAAAAAAGTTAACATACCATTTTCACACACGTCTCTCTTCCCTAAAAGCTACTGGCAACCTAGGTTGGCCTAGGTTCTCCAAATGTAAGGAAATCACACACATACTTCCAACATTTCGCTACCACAAAGATACTGACTTGTTTGTCCTGCATTCACAGAGAACAAAAAGGGTGAAGCTGTCAAGCATGATATGTAAACTATGCCTTTATCATTAACTTTAATCATGTTTTCCAAAACTATATGCAAGATCTGTTTTGGGTTGGATTCGGGTTTTGTTTGTTTTTTTTAAAAACATTTTAGTCCAGGTTTTTCCAAAGCTACCATAAACTCTAATGGCCCCTACACGTTCTCTGCACTTCTGTGGGGAGAAAAGAGCTAAAAAGGTGTGCCACAGTCTTAGTAATTTTTCCTTACAGGAAATTACATTTGCTTAAACAGAAGCGGGAGCAATTGCCCTTGTATGTGAAACACCAAACATATTTATGGATCAAAAGAAACACAAAATAGTGATAAATGACAACCCTTGCTAACTAGCCACATTCACAAACATAAGGGGTGAATCTCATGACTTAATATGAGCTACAGAAATATTAACAATCTTGTAAAAACAGACAATTTTTTCTCTCAGGAATTTGAGCAACTTAAGATAATTATAGTTTTAGATTCCCAACTCTCTTGACTCTGCGTAAAGACAGAAAAAATTAACATCTGTGTAAGAATGTTTTTTGTTTTTTGGTTATGCAGCGCATGATGCATTTTGCATGGAACATCTCTGCAAGAAAACCAAGAATAGAAGGCACCACATATGCAACATTCCCAAATGTATGCTGCTGTGCAGACTAAAGCACTCCAGTGTCTTCCATTTGAGGTCAACAGGATTACATCTGCATTAACAAGTTCTAAATTAACTATCAGTGAACACTGAAATTATACTTAAATGAGTAGGAAATCCATTCTTAAATGTGTACACTTTAGGGAAGGGAGGTTGTTCATTACCATAATTCTCACAACAGCAGCAAGCCTTCAATGGGAAGAAATCTTAAACCTCTGCTGTAATACTCCATCACCAGCAGGCAAATAAGTGGAGGTCTATCAGACTTTATTTGGAATTGAACTTTCACATCAGATTACATGTCACTCTAAGGACTGAAGGTATACAGTTGAAATGCAAGTGACACACAGCAGTAAGTGTCAGTTTAAAAAAAAAAAAAAACTTTTGCCAAAATACGCTCCATCTAGCCCTGAAGAATGGCAAGCAGGCCTTGTCCATACTAGAAAAAGGTTAAGAAAAACTTTTACTTGGTCCAGCAGCAGCAGAATTGCTAGACAGACTCACTTTTTATATAGTACCTACTCTGATTCCTCCTTCCAAACATACAGACATCTTGGTAGCTTGTTATTTTTAAGTAACTAGTATCACAGAGAAGTAGAGCTGGAAGGGCCCTCCAGAAGTCATCAAGTCCAACCCCCTGCCCAAGGCAGGATCATCCCTATCCAAGCCATCCCATACAGCTATAATCTAAACTCTACATAAGACTACCATCAATTCTGACACAACACAGACCTAACACGTGAACCTGCCACAGGTAAAACAAGGGAACCATGACAGCCAATGTCCTGCTTCTATAAAATATTGCCAATATATGCTCAAGATATCCTGGTAGAGGGACATTCTCTGTAGCTGGCAGGGGGGTAAGGCAAAAACCCCACAGTCTATATGCATCTGACCATGGTCTGAGCCCAAATATCGCAATTGGTCCGACTCTAAGCAGATGGGCAAGACCCTCTTGCCAAGAACTGCTGGCTTTGCTCCCAGAAGCAGCACTGACACAACTCAACTGAAATCCCCAGCATTGACTATAGTCAACACCCAATGCCTCTGGGAAGGCTTAAAGGCAATGAGTGGCTTCTTTGAGTCCTTTTCCCTCTAAACTCTGTGTCCTTGTTCCTCGAGGGTTGTAAGTAGAGATGCACCAATACATTGATCCAATAACAATATAAAGAAAATTGGCTGCATCAGAAACCGACCTGATGGGGCCAGTAATTTGGCTGATAAATGTCCATGCCTGCACGCAGCTGCAGCATAGCACGCAGCCAGCAAGGAGCACAGCCTGGCAGTGTGGAGAGCTGCCTCCCACCAGTAAGTCCATTGGATTAGAAGGGGAGGGAGAATTCCAACAATTCTACCCCCTGGCACAGACCTGCCCTACTATGCCTCTGGTTACAAGCCAGGAAGAATAGGAGTTCATAATACACTTTTCTGCATCGTTCATTATTTTGTACACTTTCATTGACTCCCTGTTTATGAGTCTCCTTCCTCAGATAAATTTCTGTCTTCACGATCGTCCTCCCACATGCTTAAAACACTCTAGCTGCCCAATTCTGAAACCTCCTGATGCTGCAATTTCCTTTTTAACACACAGTGACAAAGTATAACATTAGGCCAATGACTAATAACAACATCCTCTATATTCTCCATCACATTCCTCATGCACTTCAACATTTTGTTTATATACATTTTAAAAGATACAACCCCCATTACACTTCCTACCACTGGGCCAAATTGATATTGTTAAATTCGATTCTTATGAGAAGGATTAGGAGGTCAAATCTTTCCCCTATCAAATATGTCCTGCTTAAGATTTAACAATACAGTGCCTCAACCATCATGTGGCCTATTCGCAACACAGCTTAGTTATAGCCCTTAGAAGTTCCATACTCAAGTGCAAAGCTAGCCAACCGGGAGTGGCAAGTTGGTTTTGTCATCTCCCTACTCACCCACACATTCATATCTTAAAGAGAAGTATGCTTTTAACCTACATACTGATTTTTAACAGAATAGTACCAAACACTGGAGGAATGTCACTGCTAACCTTTTCCCGGTGATGAAAACTGAGTCTGTTCAGAGAATCAAGAGTAACATAACACACTCAAGTTAACAGCATAACAGTTTCTTGAGAAAGCTTGGGGCAGCCCAATCACACAGCATATTGTATATGCACAAGAAGGCCAAACTGAAGTGACATGAGCAAGTTTATACTGGCATTTTCCAACTCTTGGGTGCTTAATTTTGCATCCAAAGACACTAAAGTTGCAGTTCCTTGTATGCATGTTTTTAAATGGAATTTTAGATTAGTCAGGCAGACAAGAAACACAGTATGTGATATAAAACAGTGGTCTTCAAACATCTAAGTCACAGAATATTTCCACATTTCTCTCGTGGAACCCCTACCACTATCCTAAAGTCTGACATGGAGCCAGGCAACCCAGCCTGGTAAAGGGGGCACACTACCTCTCAGCTCACTCCACCATTACCCCCAGGCCTTTTGCCGAATCCACGCTGACCTGCTGCAGAACTCCAGTACTCTGCAGAACACAGTTTGAAAGCCCCTGCCCTAAGAATTTCACATCTCCACAGGAAGGCCAGTAAAGACCAAAGACAGTTATGGCTACATTTTCCTTACTCGTGTCTGTGGAAGCTTTCTAAAAAAACCAAGCAAACTGTTGTTGTGCCTGCTGAAGACTTAAGGAATAACACAGATGCTGAAAAAGGAAGAAAAAAAAAGTTATAAAAAAATTATAATTATCATTAACAAAAAAAAGTTTCCCCACTTCACTGTATCTGATCTTTAAAAACACACAAGGTAAAGTTAAAGTAAGTCTGGTTTCAATTCCTTTTGTCACTTGAAAAGAACAATTTTCAAAAGGAAGCTATGCAAGACGTGAGCAAATGGGGCAGCAAACAGGGCAATTTGCAAGCAGTTTACGAATCAGCTCACAGATCAGTTTGCTCTCCCCTTTGAAGGGAACCTTTCAAGTAAGCTCTTTCTTTAATGAAGAGTAACTAGCCTACGCATATTTAGTGTAAGTAGATAAAACTGAACACTTAGACCAATACTTAAGCCCCTTGTTTGAGTGAAGTCCAGAGTAAAAAGGAGTTCACTACGCAGTTTGCCTGGATAACTTCTCACCCTCCTTCACTTTAAGCTTGATGAGAGGAAGCAGGTTAGCAGGGGAAAGGGAAACTTTTGGAACCAAGGAGCAGTGAACAGGCCAAAGTACAGGGAAGTTTGCTAGAAAACGTGTGCTTAGAAAGAAAGGCGGTGGATTAAGAGACCCACAGAAATGGCTAGAGGCCCTTTTAATATCAGAGCCACTGCCACCTCTTCCTCTCCTTGCACCTGTGAGGTGTCTGTCCAGGCAGGACCACTCACTATAAAGGATTCCACTCTGGTCCTGGTTTGGTGCTATGGAGGCTGTGGCTTGCACGTTCCTTGCAGAGACAGCCAGGTGGAGGAGTGCCTGTGCTGTGAGTGGTGCCTTCTGGTAGCGTCTGTAGGAAGTATGCAAGAGCTACAGAAGGTGGCGGCAAGACTCCAAAGCATCCTTGGCTGTGAGGACTTCATTGATTAGATGCTGGAGAAGACCTCTAAGACTATGGAGGAAGGGTTGCCTGAGGCAGCACTAAAGAAAAAGGTCATGGACTCCCAGGAAGGTGGAAAGCTGGAAGCTTGTGACTTCTGGCAGCAAGCACAAGTCTTCATCTCCATCTTCAGCAGTTTGCCTGGAGAACACATATGAAACCCCGTCAACAGAGGAGGAGCAAGAGCCTATTCTGCTGATAGAAGAGGTCAAGCCAGGCATCCACAAGGTGGGGAGGACTGAGGACAGTGCCACTAAGAGGAAGTGACAAGTACTGGTGGCTGAAGACTCTTCTGTGGGGGATGCTGGCCTGACCCGTTGTCATGGGAGGTCTGCCGCTTTCCCAAAGCCCAGATTCAGGATGTCGTAGAACAATTACTGAAACTCATCTGGTCCCCCCAACTACTACATCATAGTGCTCATCCATGTGGGCAACAATGATACTGCTAGGGGTGACTGAACAGATCAAGAGTGACTACAAAGCTCTGGGAGGACAGAAGCTCAGGTGGTGTTCTCATTCATCCTTCTGGTCAAAGGGAAGGGCCTGGGCAGGAGTGGATACATCCTGCTGATCAATGCACAGCTGCACAGAAAGTGCCACCAGCAGGGCTTTGGTTTCTTCAACCATGGGATGTTGTTCCAAGAAGGATTGCTAGGAAGAGAAAGGATCCACCTGACAAAGAGAGGGAAGGAACATCTTCACAGACAAGCTTGCTAACCTAATAAGGAAGATTTAAACTATGTTTGCCAGGGGATAGAGACCAAAGCCCTGAGGTAAGTGGGAAAGCATATAGCCTGGAGGAAGCACAAGTATGATGTGGCAACAAGATTCCCATCTTTCCTGCAAAAACAGGCCAACTGGCTAGTTACATCAGGTGTCTGTACACAAATACATGGAGCCAGGGAAAAAAGCAGAAAGACTTGGAAGTCTTCACACAGTCACAGGATTATGATGCAATTGAAATAACAATCTTGCTGGGATAGGTTGCATGACTGGAGCACTGTCATGGATGGGTATAAATTGTTCAGGAAGCACAAGCAAGAGGGAAGAAGAGAAGTTGTGCTTTATGTAAAAGAGCTGTATGATTATTCAGCGCTCCAGTATGAAACTGTAGACAGGTCTTTTGAAAGTCAAAGGGGAGAGCAACAAGGGTGATGTCAAGGTGGGTGTCTGCTGTAGATTACTAAACCAGGAGGATGAGGCTCTCTTTCAACAGCCACCAGAAGTTTTCCAGTCACCGGCCCTGGTTCTCATGGGGGATTTCAATCACCTTGACATCAGCAGCACACAGACAATCCAGGAAGTTTTTGGAGTGCGTTGGGGACAACTTCCCAGTGCAAGTGGTGGACAGACCAACTAGGGGGCATGATCATTTTGACCTGCTGTTCACAAATAGGGAAGAATTGGTATGAATGTAGAAGTGGATGGCAACTTGGACAGCAGCAATCGTGAGGTAGATTGAGTTCAGGATCCTGAAGAAAGGAAGGATGGAGAGCAGCAGAGTAAGGACCCTGGACTTCAGAAAAGTAGACTTCGACTCACTCAGGGAACTGATAGGATCCCCTGGGAGGCCAATCTGAGGGGAAAAGAAGTCCAGGATAGCTGGTTGTATTTTAAAGAAACCTTACTGAGGTCACAGAAACAAACCATCCCAATGCATATGGAGACCAGCAAATATGTCAGAAGTCCACCTTGGCTTAGCAAAGAACTCTTCAGGGAGCCAACACGCAAAAAAGAAGCTTAAAAGAAGTGGAACTTGGACAAACAACTATGAAGGAGTATAGAAGCACTGCCTGGGCATGCAGGGATGAAATCAGGAAAGCCAAAGTGTAACTGGAGTTGCAGCTAGCAAGGGACATTAAGGGTAACAAGAAGGATTTCTACAAGCATGTCATCAACATGAGGAAGATCAGGGAAAGTATGGGTCACTTACTGAATGGGGGAGGCAACCTAGTGACAAATAACGCAGAAAAGGCTGAAGTACTCAATGCCTCTCTCACCTCAGTCTTTCACAGACCAAGTCAGCTTCCAGACTACTGCACCTGGCAGCCCAGTTTGGGAAGCAGGTAAGCAGCCCTCAGCAGTGAAAGAACAGGTTAGGGGCTATTTAGAAAAGCTGGATGTGTACAAGTCCAGGAGGCTGGATGCAACACACCCAAGGGTGCGGAGGGACTTAGCTGATAAGACTGAAGAGCCGCTGGCCATTATCTTTGAAAAAACTCACAATGGTCAGGAGAAACCAGTCAGCCTCACCTCAGTCCACAGAAAAATCACAGGGCAGGTCCTCAAGGAGTCTACTTCTAAACACTTGGAGGAGAAGCAGGCGATTAGCAACAATCAGCACGGATTCACCAAGGGCAAGTCATGCCTGACCAACCCGATTGCCTCTCTGCGGCTGCAGAGACAGCAGTGGACATGCTGCATACCTTGACTTTAAACAAGGCTTTTGATAGGGTCTCCCACAACATTCTTGCAAGCAACCTAACAAAGTCTAGACTGGATGAACAGATTGGAAGGTAGATAGAAAACTGGCTGGAACATTGAGCTCAAAGGGTAGTAATCAGTGGCTTGTTGTCTAGTTGGCAGTTTAGTTTGTCCACCAGAAAGGATGCGGACAAATTAAAGAGAGTCCAGTGGAGGGCAACAAAACGGCTAGATGGCTAAGGCACATTATTTATGAGGAGAGGCTGAGGGAACTGGGCTTATTTAGTCTGGAGACAAGAAGACTGAGAGGGGATTTAATAGCAGCATTCAACTACCTGAAAGGTGGTTCCAAGAGAGGATGGAGCTCAACTGTTCTCAGTGGTGGCAGATGACAGAACAATGGGCTCAAGTTGAAGCATGGGAAGTTTAGGTTAGATACTAGGAAAAACTCTCACCAGGAGGGTAGTATCTCACTGGAACAGGTTACCCAAAGAGGTTGTGGAATCTCCATTCTTGGAGGTTTTTAAGACTTGGCTACACAAAGCCCTGGCTGGAACGGCCTAGTTGGGGATGGCCCTGCTCCGAGCAGGGTGTTGGACTACATGACCTCCTGAGGTCCCTTCCAACACTAATTTTCTATAATTCTACGAAACAGCTGAAAGTTTGGTGTCAGTTACACTTTAATGATACTAGAAGTAAATGTAAAGAGAAAAGCATAAAGTCCCTGTCTCTTGTTCTAAGAATAAAGAGATATGAATCACTTTCAAGATAATTAAAAATTAATCAGTGTTTCTGCATGTGCAATCTCTACACAGACCGCATCATTCACACAAGATCTACAATGATTCAACACAGCGCTATCTCTATTAAGAAAGATTACAATGAGCTTTGCACTAGGCATAGTGGAATTAGTCAGGGATATCACATCTGCCTAAACTCTGAACTTTTCTTATCACCTCTTATAACGATATATAATCTTATTTTTTCATTAAAGGTCTTTTAAAGTGTTGCTTATACAAATAAATGGTGACTGAAATCAGATTTGACTCTGGACTCCATAAAAATCTGTGCACTAAATGGATCATAAACAGTTCCCTACACAGAATCTGATTATTTTAGAACTTACCATAAAGAAATTATTAGAATGGCTCTGTCAGGATAGCTGATATCTAAATCTACAGTTATGTGATCTCTTTCCACAAGTCAAAAAAAAATAAAAAATCTCACTTTGGGGTTCATTTGGATCACAACCCCAAAATTAAAATAAGGCCTAATGTTTTTACGGTGATGCATTTCACACTGTCCAAAACTAGCACATAGTCTTATTTTTATACGTTATTTTTTAATATTATTTTTAACACCTTTTCTGGTAGGGCTATCAGGGCTTTTACAGATTGCTTTTTTCAAAAAGATACCAAATCACTTGTATTATTTAATGATATCTGGTGTTTAACCTGTAATTTCTTTCAATCTGTGGAACTGAGCACTGCTTAGCATAAACAATTACTGCTAATTAATGAAAATCAGAGTGAAAGAGTAGTTCAATCTTGTAAATTAATAATCTTCCACCATTCTGTACAAAATATTTACTTTTGGATATTACCTGAGGTCTTCCAGCCCCTGCTCCATCTCCTGAAAATAAGGGTTTACATGACAGAGTGAGCAAAGCAGGCAGTGTCTTTACTAGACACTAATGCAATATTTCTCAGCTACAGCAAAGAAAGATCCCATCCAGGATGCTGCAACATGAGCACCACTGCTGCCTCAGCCAGGTCAAGGTGTCCCATGCACCCGGTGCACAGCCAGACCAGGAAGGGCTGCAGCACACTCTTGCTCTCCTGCTTAATTAGAGTTCTCTGGTAAGCCTAAAGCAGGCAGGAAAATTGGCTTGGGCTGTAGCCCTTCCTAGTCTGGCTCCCCCATACTCTTCCCAGAAACAGAGGTGCGTGGGACAGCTCCATGTACCTCTGCTTCTGAGAAATGTATGGTGTAGGATTGGGAAGGTCTGCAGCATGAGCCAGCTCTCCTGTCTGCTTTAGGCCTATCAGAGAACCCTAATAAAGCAGGAGAGCATAAGGGTGCTGCAGCCCTTCTCAGTCTAGCTTTGAAAAAGACACATGGGGCACCCTTACTGGTTGCAATGGCTCACCCCATTTGAGAATCACAGAAAAGCTGAGGCAGCACAACAGTTGTTCTCAACAAGGAACACCAAATTCAAAAAAGTTGAGGAAGGTACCCTGATTCTAAGAAGTTTGAGAACAAGTGCAGCAATGAAAGAGACAAAAGTTACATGTGCTTCTTTCATGGATCTAGAACAGTGATTCACAACCAGGGAGCCAACAGATCCTTTGAAGCATGCCTTGAGGTATGAAAAGGAAAAGGAAAGCAAAAGTGTGAGGAAATGAGCAGGTAAGTGCAGGCTCAGACTTGTCCTTGCCTGACCAATTCCCACACGCCCAATTCCTGGCCCTTAAAAAACATACATCAGGAACAACTCAATTCACCAGTTACAGAGCAGTACCTCAAGTCCAAAAAAGGCTGAGAACCACCGATTTAAAAGAAGGAAGCTTTTGGCTACTATTTTGGTGTCAGCGAAGAAAGAACAATAAGAAGTCTCCTGATAGATTCAGTGAAGGATGTGTGTCATTCATGACAGGACATATAGCTGGCCAGCTCAAGGCCAACAGATATTATGGCCAGGAGTAGGCTCACCTCTACTAGGGGCAATTCCACAATTCCTGCCATGGCTTGGCTTATTGTTGGTGTTACAATCGTATCACAAGATCCCAGCAGGACCTAAGTCTTGCTCTGCCGGGTACTGCAATATCAAAATAAAACAAAGAATTTTCACCTACCCAAGATGTATTCCAGAAACTGAAAGAAAAATAACTCCTGGATGTGGTGCCAGTCTACAGCCACTCAAACTACAAAAGATGACAACTGTACTCCTGCTCAAGAAGCAACCCCTCCCCTTTTCCTTGTGGGGAGGAAAAGAAGCCTCAAGGTCACAACTACAATCTACACATGCAAGTCAGAAACCAAAGATCAAGATTTCCCCACCAAATCAACAGCTAGAAATCCAAGCCTCATTCTGCTTCACCAAGTAAAATCCATTTAGAAAAAGTTAAAAGGAAAGGGGTAGAGATGAGGAGGGGCTGAGATTCATCTTCACTGTAACCAAGTTCTAACATCTGAGAAACATATCAGAGAAGCTAGTGTGGCTTTCAGGCTGCAACAGACTACACTCCAACCACTGCATTAAGACAGCAAGACAGCTACAAAGCAAATGTCTTTTAAAGATGAGATGAATCAAAGTGAGGCTCTATTTTACTAGCCCAAATTGTATTTTTAGACATTTAACTAGAAATAGTGTTTTGTTTTGACTATGAAGCCTGCATTTTTCTTCTCTCCTCCAAAAGCCCCATTAAAAGAAACAATACACTCTACTAACAGGCAGGGGTCAATCTTATTTGGACCCCAGTCTTGGGTTTTGTATAAGCAAGAACACATCAAGTGAGAAGTTTATTCAGTGCAGTTTTTATTTTATTATTTTTAGTGCATTTAATATCTTAGGTCCCTTCCTCAGCCATATCTCCTGTGGCATTTCTAAGTGCAACAGCAATTGAAAGGCTTTACCTTCACAATTTACGCTGAGGGAAAACCTTTTTTTTTCCCCTACAATGTGGGGTCTATTTCTACTTGAGACAATACAAGAATTTTAGAAGATAAAGCTTAAAGCTCTACTAGGTCAACAGTTCCAGTCCAAAGGTTGGTTGTTTCAAACCAAAATTTGTGCATGGGAAGGAGGCAGTCACCAGGACCTCTATTTAGTCCATCTCTTCACATACATACATACTCCCTTTCTACAATATCTGTCACACTATTTTAGGACATCATATGATGCCAAGTGTATGAAAAATACACTTGGCATCAAATTGTGCTACAAATTGAAAACACCAAAAATACAGTGAGGTAAGGAAAGAATGACTATCCATTGGAAAGAGTTATAAGCGTAATCTGCAGGATTTTTTTTGGTGGGGGGGTTGGGGAAGGGCTGTTTTTGTTTGTAATTTATAATAGCAAGGTAATCCCCCATGATTGGTTTACAGTAAATAGAAAGAAGTATTTTAATTGTCACTCTTGAAAGGTCCCTCTTAATTCATTGACAATTCATCAATAACATATGGATTTCCTAAGACTCTGGCAAAGCATGCATGTATGTGCAGAGTAGACAAGTGTCCAGTGTTCCAACTGTTCCATCCCACATCTAACAGAACCAGGCAAACATAAGACTAGACAATATAAGCCAAAGAAGAGTCAGAAAAGAAATATACCATCCTTGTTTCTAGTCCTTTACACACACATGTCTGTATAGCTTTAAAAAAAAAAAGACAGACAAAAACAAACAAACAAAAAACAGCCCGATTTTTAGATCATTAAACTGCACTGCTCTCTCTCACCTGGTAGTCTGAGTTCATAAACATTAGCAAAGCAGAACCAAAATACAGTACTACCCTCACTAACAGAAGGTTAGCTGATAGCTGGAGAAGACTATGTAACAGTAAAGCAACAGAAGTTGAAATTAGAACCTTGTAATCCTGACTTCCAGCTCCTTGATCTAACCAACCAGTACATAAGGTATATTTTTCAAACTTCCGGCTCTTCAAACTGAGTACAGTGATAGACTAGGTTATATCAGTAACTACTACTGAAAAATTGACCTTGCATTTCAAACCCACCTTCCAAAGCCTATTCGTAAGAAAAGAATAAAAAGAAATACCATCTCTCACTGGAATTTCTCAGGTCAAAATACCCTTCTTTCATTCTACCCCATTCCTCACTTGCTATTAATCTAGTTAGGCGCATAATTAACAGTAATCCTTTATATGCAATCTCTCTTATCACACATCTCAAGCCAGATGGTAATCTGGCACACTTCAGTCTTCAGTCAATGGTTGGGCTATGAAAAATATCCAATAATGAGCTAATCTACTGGTCAAGTAAGAACCTTCTATACAGTCTATGTATTCAGTTTAAATCACAGATATACAGTCAGCCAGTGTCAACGCTTACTCTCTGTTTACATGTATTAACGTAAGATACACTACAATGAAGATACACTAAAGTTACTAACCTTTGTCCTACTTGTAGATGTGCAAATCAGACCTAGCTACAGTACATCTCTCTTTCAGATTATCAGCGAATACCCAAAGCCACTCTAGACTGGCAATAGTAAAAGCTGAACATCAGTTGTACATTGGAGTAGTAAATAGGCCCCATTTTACTAGAGAGAAGACAAAATAACTGTATGGTATGCATGCATTCCAGATGCATCCCTCCTTTACATATTTACCTATAGAAGGTAAGTAAGTGTCTCATCAGCACTTGCTTAAATTTATTTGAGAATGAGAAGTATTCATACATTTGACCAATGCCTCGAGATTCGGTCTCAAAACAGAAATAGGGTCCCCTCTGCCTTGAAATCATCCTAGAAAATATTTCCATGTTGCTGCTAATTCTACCAATAGGAAAAGCTACTTTAAATATGCCAAAGGGTTCTTAAGATAGCAAAAGAAAACGATTCAAATTCTCAAGATGCAACAGCAAACTGACCAAGAGAGGTTTCAAGGAGATTCTAGAGTATGCAGATCATGCTGACACCACTTTCCAAGCAAGAGGCAAAAGAAACCACACAGTTCTGCAGACAGCAGGGAATGTACCCCCAAGAAACTGCCCTCAAAATTCATCAACAGCTATGCAGTCAAAAGACAATGGCTTGAATTTTAAACTGGTACTTATGATCTAAACATTGCACCCCTAAAGGTCTCATACGAGATACATTTTTCCTTACTATTATGCTGATAAACTTTCACATATCCAATTAAGAATACATACAACACTGTAAAGATCTCTTCCTACTGGAAAAGTTTTATTGCATTTAAAGACTGATGGTGGGCAGCTAAAAAAAGTACCTGCCACTGCAAATACTATGTGGACTTCTTTTTAATGAGCAAATGTAAACATACAAAGAGTAAAATAAATAAATAAAATAGCACAGTTGGAAAAAGATCGAGCTGTACCAGGCAATGCAGTTCTGAAGCAGTGCAACGCTTGCAACAGTTCTGGCCCAATGATTTGGAATCTAATTGTGCTGCCACCACCACCTCCTTAAGGAAAACTAGAAGCTCACCTAGAACATCCACAGAACATATGTGCATCTCCACAAGGCACACAACACTATACCAAAAGGCACATTATCACAGCGACTTCAGCTCTTGCAGCCCAACAAATAGCTTTGCCGGTATGTGGAAGAGCTCCGTATCTGGGTCAATACTGAATACTCTGACTAATCCAGAGTCCAACCAGACTCCAGAGCCGTGTGCCGTCATTCCTTTTTCCCCTTGTATACACAGGCAAGACCTGCAGATGCCTCCTGGGCTGGAGAAAGGGAGACAGAGAATTTCAGGAGAATTGTTCATGTTGTTCTCACAATACAAGTGTTCTCCACCACCTCCCTTTTTTCCAGAATCTGAGCACATGCACACAATTGATGGCTCTTTCACTGCACAACGTGCAGCAGCCAAGATGAAAGTCAATATGCCCAAGGACAAGGTCTAGAGCCTTCCTTAGTACATCGTCAGTTCAGTCCATCACCAATGAGCCTATAAACACTAACAGGTAAAAGAAGTTCAAATGATAACTACAAAGCAATGCATGCAAAGAAAAATTATATATAAAACTCAGATAGTTAAAATGTTAATTCTATAAATAATGAATGAAGACTTACACAAGAGAGAGATGTATCCCTACATTTCACCTACTTCCACAAAAGATGTTCCCCTTATTTAGAAGTGGCAGTAAATGAGAACTGTAGGTGCAAGTCATAAGGAATGAGAGCTATTTTTTCAAAAATTTATTTTAAGGGAAACCTCTCAAGCTTCCGTACTGATATCTCCAAGCAAAAATTATTTGTTTATACTCAAAAGCGTAAGCATTACAGCCTTGCACCTAACAGAAATGAAGGGGCTTTTCAAAGGTGTCCCATATTAACACCAAAACAAGATGACCTCAGGTCCTGGGAGCATGGGGAAAAGGAGAAACACTTCTAAAGGCATGGACATCACTAATCATGAAGTAAGCTATTGATTGAGGGCTAAGAGCCTCTATTATTTAATATGGTCTTTGAACCCAGTAATGTAGTACATTATAAAGATATTTTTAAAAGATCAGTTTTAATATAAATAATAGATTCATTGAGAGTTCAATCCAGAAACATAGTGCATGTCTGTATAACAGGCCAAAGGGAGGAGGGGAACCCACACTAACAGCATCTACCCCTTTATTATTTAGAATGTAGCTACATGATTATACTTGTACATTTCTTTAAATTATTAAAACATTCTTACCTGTATATCCTGCCCACCAGCCCCAGGAAGCCACCATAGCTAAAAGCCACTTAAATAATACTCCTTCGATATACCAGAACAGCTTACTATCCAACACTCGAAGAGGTTGCAGTATCATTAAATACAAGACGTAGGACGGAATAGCAACCAGGTTATTGGCGACCATAAAACAGAACCTTAGGAGTGCTTTCAAAAATGTATAGCCCACCCTTTGGGCTTGTACTAAAGTCACAGCCATTCTCCTTCACAGCCAAGTATATGGGTTCTTCCTACTGGGAAAAGAAAAACAAGATGCATCTGTTACTGACAGGCTAAAACAAAAAAACAAAACAAAAAACCCCAACACCACCACCCCCAAACACACACACACACACACACACAAAGTTAGCTAGAGGCTTGGGTAGTTGGAGGCTGGCATCTCCTTGGAAAGGTTCTGTTCTCAATACAGTTGCACAAGCGTCCTTGCTTCTCCATTCATTTTGAGAGAGCGAGAATGGAGACCACAGGATGGAGGGGGGGGAGGGGGAAGGGGGGGCTGGATCTGGGAGGTATTACCCAGAGCCTTGCCAGCAAGATTTGCCCCAAGGAGCATCATATACGCCAGAACACGAGGGTGGGAAGGGATGGCAGGAGGTCACTTAGACCCAGAGCAGGACCAGCGCCAATCATCTCATCCCAGCCAAGGCTTTGTCTAGCTGGGTCTTAAAATCCTGCGAGGATGGCGAGTCCTTCATGCCCCTCTAACTGCAACAGCCACGCACCCGCGTTGAGCAGCCGAGGGCCCGAGCCAGCCCCAGGCAGGGCACAAAGCCGCCGGAGGCCCGGGGGGAAGCGGAGGCAGTGACACGCGCGGGGAGGGAAGGGGGAAGGGGGCTGCCCTTTGCCTCCCGCCGCAAACCAATGGCGGTCGGGCGCGGGCTGCGCCGCCGGCCGGTAGGGCGGGCGGGCGAAAAGGGGGCGGCAGGAGGACGCGGGTGCGCAAGCCCCGTCCTTC
>NW_017728943.1:61540228-61567065 GCF_001723895.1 Crocodylus porosus
GGCGCCGCTCGCGCCTCGCGGGCCCGGGAGAGCGGGTCAGACGCTCCCCCTCCCCCCATGACTTAGTATAAATATAACCGTTTATTCAAGACTGGAGCAGGGCCCGGCTTTACACCGTTGCAAAAGGCGTTCACCAAGGACCTAGGAGGCGGAGAAAGTATTTCTTCCTAGCACTCCGGACTCGCCTACCTTTGAAGGGAAGAGCTCCTAGCGCTTGTGCTAAAAGTCAGGAGCACCACCACCTCCCAGCCTTTTCTCTACCTCTTTGACCCCCCTTCTTCAAAAACAAAGCAAACACAAAAAAGGAACACTATCAAGTTGCCTTCAGACAAGCTCCTGCATGTAGCCTCACCATGGTCCTTTACTACCTCTGCCTCCCCACTTGGCCAGCAGCATCTGTCTTTGGGGTGAAGCGAGGGTAGGGCCCAAGAGCATGCCAGACTACATGTAGGAGCAACATCCATTACAAAGTCAATGGCAGACATCCCACTGGCTCTGAGATATGGAACAAAGCATATGGCAGACTTGCTGAAAGCATCTAGGTTAAGGTTGAAAAAAAAGGAGGGGGATAGCAAACATGGGGCACATCTGCACAAGTCCCCACAAACAAGAACAGGGACAAACAGCAGCAGCACAATGTATGTCACTGCTACTTGTCCCCAGGAACTGATGCCTGTGTGCTCTGGCTTGCAACATATTGCCCTGTGCAGGGTAAAGGAGGCTGGGGCCAACACTTGGGGTAGCCCGAGCAGCCCTACCTGGGGTCCTGGGGACCGCAGCTGCAGCAATCCAGCAACAGGAAGCCTGGCCAGCAGCTGGTGCATGGATTCAGTTTCAGGCAGCACACTCTGCCAGCACATGCACATCCCCACTTTTTTGGACCCCGTTTTTTTTGGGGGGGTTTTTTTGACACCAGGATCTCCCAGTGTCAGAAAGCCTCCCCGCACACTGGAAATCGGCAGCAACAAGAATGCCTGCATATGTAACAGGTCTCCAGTGCTGCATGCTGCATGTACATGGTTGTCTGGATGCACCCACAATGGGCATCTGTGATCTTCTGGTTTGGCAGCCTTTTTCAAATAACTAACTGAAGCATCTGAGCCATAGGACCTGGCACTTACGAACAACTTGAATTACCATGCTCTTTACTGGGAAGACAATATGGGAGTACATAGAGGCCAGAAAATGTTTGGATTCTGTTAAGGACAACTTTTTGGTATAAACCATGGAGAAAACAGCTGGAGGAAGCTCTTCAGAACTTGCTGCAACAGGGAGGAACTGGTTGAGAATCGGGAGACGAAAGGCAACATGGGTGACAGTAATGACTGTAAAATTACAGGAACCCATGATCCTCCAAAAAGCAGGAGAACAGCTGAATTAAGATTTGTCACGAGATCTGGCAGACATCATCCCATGGGAAGCAAATCTAAAAGGAAACAGGAATCTAGGAAAGTTTTTATTCTTTACTGAGAAAAAAAACTCAAAGGGCAGAGGAGCATGCTATCCTGATCCTTTCTCTGCACAAGCAGCACAGCCAAGAGTTTCTTGCTTAAAAAAGAAAAAAGCTTCCCAATGACTTAATGAAACATAAAAAAGGTAACTTGGCTAATGTTACTATGACCAGTATAAAAGGTATAATAAGAGCAAGCAGGGACAAAATCAAAAGGGTAAGGCACAAACGGAGATACAGTTGGCAATGGATAGAAAAGGCAATAAGAAAGCATGTTATAATTAGAAGAAAGAAGAAGACCAAGGGAAGACCAAGGCACCTTACTAAATGGGCAAGGGAAAATTAAAAAATAGACCATAGGGAAAAGTCTGACCTGTTTAACACTTTTTTGCTTTAGTCTTGAAAGAAAAGGCTAACTATCAGATGACCGGCAGCTAGCAAGGGGGTGGGGAAGAAGGGGGAGATAATCAGCTAGGGTAGAAAAAGAACAGGCAAGAGATTAGTTTGAGGAGATGGTTGTTTCCAAATCAGCAGGGCCTGATGAGTTTCCTCCCAAGGTTCTCAAGGAAGCAGTGAATTAACTAAAGAAATAGTAAGTAGCTATAGTCTTTGAGTACTCATGGAGGTTAGGCAAGCCTGGAAAAAACAAACCAAGTGCCCATTAAAAAAAAAATGCAACAATGTTGGAATGCATTAATAGGAGAGGTATGAGTAAGTCAAGTGATTCCACACCGTTCAGCACTGGTGAAGATGACTACCTGGAGTACCATGTCCATTTTTGGCCATAGCCCTTCAAAAAAAGATGTGGCCAATTTGCAAAGGCTCTAGAGAAGAGCAATAAAAACAGTGCTCTAAACAGGCATAAGAAAACCTTGAAAGAACTGGAATTAGTCCATCTAGAGAAGATTGAGGCTTGATTTGACAGCCATTGTTCTCTTGTCCTGCTGTCTGTGGATACAGAAATAATGAGCTTAAATTGCAACAAAGGAGATTTAGGTAAGATATTAAGAAAAACTTCCAGTGAGGGCTGTTAAGCAAAAGCACACATTATCTAGGGAAGTTGTAAAAACTTCCAACAACAGTTTTCAAAGTGCTGATTAAACTGACATTTGTCTGAGGTATTTAGACAGAGATGATTTTGCCTTGAGCAGGTGGCTGAAGTCCATTGCAGTCCTATTTCTCTAAGAATTTTCTTCTCTTGAATAACAGAGGCTCCCACTCTTAGCTTTCCTTTACAACCATAAGGAATCTCATTAAAGTATTTTCTAAAATGTCCACCCTGGAGCTTGTTCCCTACATTCTTTCCTCTGTCTTTTCCACAGATCTTAGTAACTAAGATCTGGCAGATCTTAGTAACTTCTCTGTACATAAAGAAGTCCTATGCAAAACAGGTCTGATTCTCAGTTACTCTAGAGCCACGTTACACAACTCTGCCAGTGTAAGCCATTACCCCCAATTTAAGGCCTTTTTTATCAATATCAAACTATACCAGTTTAAAGAAGTCTTTGCATAAACAAAGTCCAACAAAAAAGACTGTGTACTGTAGCACTGTACAGATTAGGAGTCTGTGCTCTCCCTGCCAGTAAGGGATGTGCAGGTTCCTTGCACACAGTGAAGTCCAGTCCAGGTAATGCCATGCAAAACTCTCAGCACAGGGCTCTTAGGAACACTAGACAGTGTCAATGCTGTACTCACTGATCTGCCTGTCATTGCATCCTGTGAAGTATGACAAGCTACTCTAGCCCTGAAGACAAAGCAACAGCAGTGGAATGGATCTATTACTATCATGTCCCTGGAGGAGAGGATCTTTCTCTCTCAGTTCTATAGAGAATCCTAGCATCCAACCCACTCATTTCAGCTGAATACAGGGAAAGGGATTTGCTAAGTTCTCCATATTGTCATGATTTTCCTTTATAATTCTGCTACCATTTATTTCCTCTAATTCAAACTTGATATATTCTCTACCACAGAAACTCCTGTTCCCTGCCAGGACTCTCCTTCATCAAAGCTGACAGTTTGATTAAAGCATTTACTTTTGCTTTCAATTTTTCTTTCTGCCTGAGTGTCCAAAACTCCTGCAACATTGGCAGTTATATTAAGTCTTTTGCTCTGATGACCATCTTTTTTGCTCTATCATTTTTTTTTTTCTTCCCTAAATGGCCAAGTATTTTTGTAAAGCTCAGATTCCCAATTCTCTCATCACTTCCTACATGCTCAGTACAAGAATGGAAAAAAGAAAGTACTGTAGTTATTTCAAGCTCCACTCACCATCCAAATGTAGCTGCATAAGTCACCTTTCAAAGCTAGGTACTTTAACTGTCCCTTTTAGGATCCTCCCTTTATCAATTACTTCCGGATTTATCTATGAGGGAAACAATGAGTAAGAGTTATAATTACAGTACTATTAAATTACACATTGGCTGAGCCTGCAAAATGAGCATTGCTTGATTCAAAGAACTTGGAAGATCCTCTGATGATCCTCTGCAAGCCAAACAACATTGTAGAAAGGTGCTTGCAAGCTCCACAAGATTAACAGCTCCACAAGTTAATCTTTAATTTTGGAGCTCCCAGGAAATTCCACCCAGAAAAATATAAATCAATAACCTATATTAATTGTAGTTGCACAATAACACCTGTCTAGATGGTACAAAACTGTTCAAACCTAAACTTTTATTTAACGCTTGCATTTTCAATGATGTTGTTCCTTCAGACCATAATTAGCACTCCACTTGCCCAGAAACCTGGCATTCCTGTGATGCAGCCTGGTGCTATAGAGTGGCTGTGGTCAGCAGACATTGTTCACATAGCTAGCATGTTGACTAGTAAAAATTGCTATTACCAGTTGTTAAGAATTTTTTAAACCAATACACAGCAATTTAAGTTGTCAATTAATTAAAAGTGTGCTTTGAAAAGTATTAGAGTCAAATCTAACCAACTTCTAAAAGGCTGAAATGATGCATAGCAGAGGCCTAGTACAATTTTATTATCATGCAAAAGAATCAAGACCATAGTGTCAAAAATTACTATTTTTTTCCAAGTCAAGTACAAGTTATAGGGGATAAAAATGCTGGTTCTTGGAAGTGGCCCCTGGAATTTCAGGTGCCCACTACTTAAAATAAATCAATACAGGTTTAAAAATGTGCAGACATTCAGTGAGTTCACTTCACTTCATTTTCTAGGCCTACAACATTGTCAAGTTATAGCAATATTGCTGTGACATCAACTTTTTGGCGTTCTATTGGAATTACCTAAAACACCAAAGATTCAGAAAAAATTATACTGATATACTAAAGTTAAAAATAAGCAAACCCCCCAAAAAACACCACTTGGGTGAAGGCCATACACTTCCACCCTTATTTCTAATGTTAGGGAAGCACACCTGTATTTCTAACTTCATGACATCTAACAGAGACACATGGGATAGTACATGGGAACAAGAAGCCAAGTTGTAACCTTTTCTATGGGAGCAGATTTAGCAGCTATATTTAGCAACTAGGAATACTCCATATTCCTCTCTCCAGGTTACCTGGAATTCTTGTAGTCAACATCACAACTTTGAATCTCCATGTTCAGTTACCAATGTAATTCAATATCCACAACATCTCCTCCAAAAGGTATGTAACAGTACTCCTCTAACCACAATCAACCAGTCTTAGGGCTCACAATTAGCCAGCCTTATTCTATGAACTAACAATGCTATGCAAGTCCTGTGATATTTGCTTATTTTCTTAACACCCAAGGTCTGTGCAATCCAATGGTTCAGGCCTGTGACAGAGAGGACAAATTCTCTGTCTTAAGTTAACATCCTTTAAGAACAGAGACTGAATTCTAAAAAGGGGAAGAGATAAGGAGACAACCAACACACCTCTCCCCTCCTATTTTTAAATAGCTTAGTAACACAAGCCCAAGCAGAACAGGCCAAAAAGTACACCAGTAGGTTATCACCAGTTGTAAGGTTGACTGAGCAAGATCAGAGACAGTGACTGAAGTTTATCCTTTTAAGCTTCAGTTGGGGCCACAGTAATTGAAGTAAGTATAAATCTTTTCCCCCATAATTCTGTCCTACTTATTAACTAATCCTTGTTTATCATCATCTGCATTACAAAGCATGTTGAAGCCCCATTCAGATTTACAACAGCTTCTTAAATGCATATGTAAAGTGGTAACTTGTAAACTTTTAAGGCAGGGATGTCAAACTCGTTGGGCCCTTGGGGCCAGGTGAGTGGTGCCAGATCAGTCCATAGGCCACATGAATGCTCTAGGGTTAGCCCTGTGGGCTGGACCAAGCCCACAGACCTATCCCCACTTCCAGTCTGGGACTCAGGGGGAAGAGGTCCAGCATCCTGGGCACTTGTCTGCCACTGAGGGAAGAAGCAGCAGTGTCAGGTTTCTTCCCACAATGCTGCTGTGGCTCCAGTGCTGTAACTCTCACCAGCCCGGGTACTTGACTGCCACTGTGGAAACAAGCCATGGTGCCAGACTCCTCATAGTGCTGCTGGGGCTCTAACACAGCTGCTCTTGCCAGGGCACCTGGCTACAGCAAGGCTGTGGGCCAGATGACCTGGCCCTGAAGTCTGGACGCAGACCACAGGCCATATGTTTGACATTCCAGTCTTAGGGGGAGCCACCAGGTTTCATGCCTATGTTCTAAAAATTAAAATAACTGTTTAACGTCATAAAAAGGAAGGTTTTGTTTGTTAAATAAGCTGACTGCTTTGTATGCCAGAAACTGGAGTATCAGGTCTCTCTCTAACTTCACAGATTTCAGGGTCAGAAGGAACCTATTATATCCCAACCCCCTGCTCTGGGCAGGAAAGAGTGCTAGGTTCAGGTGACCCCAGCCAGGTGTTTGTCCGATCTCCTCCAAAATACCTCCAAGGAAGGGGACAGCACCACCTCCCTTGGAAGCATATTCCATATTTTGGCAACCCTCACAGTAAAGAATTTTTTTCCTGATGTCCAATCTAAATTTGCTCTCCTTCAGTTTGTGGCCATAGTTTCTAGTTACCTCGATGGGTGCCCTGGTAAACATTGCATCCCCTATTTCCTGATGCACCGCCCCCTCCCCCCCATGAGTTTGTAGATGGCCACAAGATCACCTCTCAGCCTTCTCTTCAGCAACAAAGAAAGTAAAGATCCACTTACAAGGCTCCAAAGCAAACCCCTGTATGGAACCTGGCTTCTCAAAAGTCTTCCGAGAACTGAAAAGTCAGTTTTGACCTTTAAACCTACCTGCACCTATAAGTGAGCCTAAATAAATAAACCCTACATTTTTCAATATCACATCAAATGCCACAGAAGTTTGCATCTGGATAGGAATGTTGCACCTCTCATCCGGTTCTTATTAGCCAAAGTAGCATATTGATTTGTTTTACCTTCCATAAGACAAATGGAAAGCAAAATCCAGCATATTTGCATGTTGCTAACCAAAAAAAGCGTACAAGACTATGAATAGGAATATGTGGCAAAGTCCACTACTCACTCCTCTTTTTGCCTGCTTAAGGAAGGCTTAGGAGTTTTTAATTTATAGGGCACCATAATGGTCCTACTGGTAGCACACCTCTTAGCTAAAAAGAGGTATCCAGTTCTGCAGAATCCAACAATTGCTGGTTGTTACTGAAATTATGGATTAGTCAATGGTCTCCCGGTGTAATTACATATCCTGCAACAGGTATAAAACCCTGATAAAGTTATTTGTTGCAGAGGTAACTGTGCTGGTATAAGTCAATGTCATCAATCAAAGGGGAAAAAGCTAATGATCCCTCATTTATCTGAGTATGATTTAAAAAAGATGGTCTTGACTGCTCTGCAGATGTCTCAATCTTGTTGAAATCATGCAAGATATAGTTCTCTTTTCCCAGGTTAGCAGTGTCAAAGGCAAAAAACTCCTATTAGCAGTATCCAAAAATAGCCTTGAATTACAGTATTTCTTAGCCCAAGTATTATGCAGCTTGCCTGGCATGCCCCTTACAACCTTGAAACATATTTGAACCCTAATAGAGGGAGAAGAAAAAATAAATACATAAAATGTTCATGACATTAAGGGCAAAAGTTCGTTTTGTTTGAAGCCAGTTTTCATACACCAGTGTTTTAAACTATCAGCTCAGTTGCCTTAGGATGTTTTATTTCTCATTAAAAGTAAAATTGCAGGTTGTCATAGACTTTTTATTAAAGGTAGATAAAACATAGCCCAACAAATTGGATGACTTTTTACAGGTACATTTAAATAGTTATGACATGAATAGTGTATCATGCTGTGCAGTTCGATAAACAATGCATACAAACAACCATGGATAATAACTTTAATAAAGAGCTGGCAGTTCTCATCAGTTATATCAGGGGTGGCCTACCTGTGGTACATGTCCCCTCTGGCAGATCAGGGAGGAGACAAGCAGCAGTGTCAGACAGGGCACAAAGCAAAACAGCAGATAGGGCAGGGAGCAGAGAAAAAGCAGCAGAAAGTAGAGCAACAGATTGTGGAAGAAGCACAGAGCAGAAAGGAGAGCAGC
This sequence comes from Crocodylus porosus, assembly GCF_001723895.1. Taxonomy (NCBI): domain Eukaryota; kingdom Metazoa; phylum Chordata; order Crocodylia; family Crocodylidae; genus Crocodylus; species Crocodylus porosus. Next base: position 61,548,188 of record NW_017728943.1, read on the forward strand.
AGATCAGGCAAGAGAAGGGGATCAGAGTGACGCTTGGGAAGTGTATGGGGCTAATTTGTGGCATGTCTGCCAAAAAGGCTGGCCCCTGCTAAGTTGCATCTCGATCAGCCTCTCTCCCAAGTTGATACTACTGTCCCCAAGATCAGAATGTAAGCAGTTGTTAATTTTTACAGAAAACACCACCATTAACTGAACACTTCTTGCAAGTAAAATTTTAATATAAAATCTCATAACCAAATTATTGCTAGTTTGTAAAAGTCAGCCCTACTTCAGAGGCAAGTTTCTGCAGATTATAGGACATGCTTGCTATATATAATCTCAATTTGCAAGGCTTTTATGAAACAGTTCATACAAAGTACAACAAAAGAGGTGATGATGTCACCCTTTCCCTGACACATAGAACTCTTTTAACATTTACTACTTACTGATTATTGTACTCTTTCACAGTTGGTCATTTAAAAATGAAATTCAATGGTATAAAGTCCTGTTGATAGTTAGAGCACGTGTCCTCTATCTACAGAGAACAAGTGTGAACAATAATAGAAATTTTTGTGTTGCTACACAGTTTATAGTGGCTTTGCCTTATTTTGATCAGCCCATCTTATACTGCAAGCTTATTTGTGAGTCTACAACCTCGGGCAAATGAAAAAAAAAAAAAAATCTGAGGTCCCTCATTATCTCTTTCCACAAAATTAGCCCTTTTACAGTTAGGTTTGGGATTTCATTAAAATGCAATTTAAGATTCTGGGCTTGAAGATCCTAGGGTACTTCCAAACATTCATACATGTTTGGACTGGGAGGGACCTTAGCAGATCAAGTTCATCCCCTGCCCTGGGCAGAAAAGAGTACTGGGGTCAGATGACCCCAGCCAGGTACATGTCTAGCCTCCTCTTAAAGACCCCCAAAAATTATTTTCTTCAAACCAGTTCACTTATTTCAAGTCAATATTTAACCTTTGTTTGGCAAGCTCTTATCAAAAAAACAGTCAGTGTTTGAAGAGCAAATATAAAACACTAAATAAATACTTATTTTTGCTGTTAATGTACTCCTGATACTCAGCCAACTAAAAATAATAGGTTAGGCGAACAGTGTTCCCACAACTTAATCCCGTCTCTTGCTTCTTGGCATAGCATGCAGTAACTTAAAAAACTGAATTGATAGTGATGTGTATAGGTGGGTGGGGTGTTATACACAGTAAGAAAAAAACGAGAGTCCAGTCTGATAAACAGATCCACATTTTCAGAAGTTGAATGCTTGCCCTTGTGCTGCACTCCAATGACTTCATAAACCACTTTGTGAGGTGCAAAGGTCCACCAATGCTGATCCAATTGAAGGCTGTGGGTCCATGAACTTAAATCAGGCATATATGATATGATCCAGAACCTACTGAAGTCAATGAAAAGACAAGCAAAGCCCCCTTTATTGTTAAAAGATAGCATGAAAAGGCGGCAAATAGTAATGTGTTTGAAGAATCAAATTCTATTCTCAGCTACACTCTGTACTGTCTGTCACACTGCTTTTAAGGTGTAATAAATTTTTACTCTAGCTCTCTGCTAAGCTTGTTTTATGTAGAAGGAAAGGTAGAGGTGCACCTTATAGAAAAATGAATCAGAAATTCATCAGCTGTCAGAGTTAACCATTGCTTATAGGCAACTGTTACAGCTCCCCGAGGAAAATTCACTTACATATGAGGAGGGCATTTAAGTAACCAATATCAATTTCCAGATAGATTTAAAACAACGAAAACTAACATTACTAGAAGAAAAAAAGGATCCAAAACAAAGGATAGTTCTCTTTTCCTTTGGAGTAAAAAGTAGAAAAGGGTTGGCATTGACAAAAATCTCACTATAGATGAGCTGCACCTTGACGTACACATCATATCTAACAACCTACCATAACCAGAACACGTGATGCTTCAAAAAACCCCGAAAAACCCCAACCTCCCCCCGCCCAAAAAAAACCTAATAAAAAGCCATCAGGTAAAGAGATTAGAAGATGCATGTAGATCAGTGTTCAACCTCCAGCCCATGGCCCAGATCCAATCCACAGAGCTGTGCCATCTGGCACCACATTTTCCAAACCCTGAGAGACTATATGGACTTTGCACATGAGGCTGGGACCCAGTCCCATGCATTATGCCAGGGCTGTGGGTGCAACATGGCACACAGGACCTGGGCCTAATCTGGGGCACAGGGCTGGGGGGTCATGGACTGGACTAGCCCGATACACTGAATTGAGCCTTGGGCCCACACACCAGATTGGTACCACTGACCCCTCACCACTCATCTGGCCCATGGGGCTCAAAGATTAGGCACTACTAATCTAAAACTGGTAAAGTTGCAGCATGCTGTATTACTACTATCCTTCCAAAAAGCATCTCCATTCCTCCTACACCTCCTTCTGAGTTTGCAGGGCTCTGTGTTAGAAGCTGGAATGCCTACTGCCACAAGGGAAGAGTCACAGAACTTTGAAGGTTGTCCCTTAAGTCTACCTCACCCTTTAAGGTACATGCCTTTAGTGACTGTTTTCAGAAGCTTAGCAAAAATCCAGTTGCAATCAACTGCTCTCAATGCTCCATCTGCAGCAGAAGATCAAGTGGACTTAAGGAGGTTCAAACTGCCTTAGGTCTGGACTCACTCCATGCAGTTTGCTGAAGAGAAGGAAACTGTCATCAGTGATTCTCATGCCTACGTACAAAATGTATACAATAAGGCAAGTGCTAGAATAACAGAAGAGTAGGACTCTCCAGAAATCATCAGGTCCAACCCTTTTCACTGAGACAGGATCAAGTACCTTAACTCAGGGATCAAGCTTGGGCCCCACAGGACAGATCTGAATCCACACTGCAGGGCTTCCCACAGGCCATACAACCAGCAAACAGCAACATTAATCCCCAAGGCTGCCAAAGCCACTGTTTCAGCATAACTCTGGAACCCAAGAAGTTAATGCCATTGCCACTCATTCCACCACCCTCTTCTACTGCAACTGATTTAGTCACAAGGGGCAGCTAAATACCTTTGATTTCACCAGTGTGGGGATGTGAGCAGTGTTAACTCCACAGGTTCCAGAGCCATGCTGAAACCATGAGGATTAATGCTGCCATGGTGAGGTACTGGCAGCCATGTCAGCTGAACCTGACCACAGGCCAGACCTGACCTGCAGATCATACGCTTGGCACCCTGCTTTAGACCATGTGACAGATACTTGTATACCCTATTTTTAAAAATCCTCCAATAAAAGAAATTGTACCAGCTCCTTAGGTAGCACTGACTCCAGGTATACCATCATCCTACCATTAAAAAAGTTTTCCTTAATATCTGACTTACACTTGTCTTGCAAACTAAGTTAATTTCTTCTCATCCTTCCCCCTGTAGCCACAGAGAACAAATCTATCACCTCTAACAAATACTCAATCTCTTAACACAACCTTTCACATATTGGAGGATTTATCATATCTTGTGTCTTCTCTTACCCAGACAAACTCAGTTCCTTCAAGATTACCTCACAGCCATCTTTTCTAAACCCTTACTTTTACTGCTGTTCTATGAACCATGTCCAGCCTGTCTACATCTTTCTTGAAGCACAGTGACCAGCACCGAACAGGATACTTACATATTACATGTAGCTTTCTTTTGTCACGGAGGATTGTTGCGTCAATTAGCACAAAACTTTTGGACAGGATATACACACTGAAGACATGCTGGAAATTGTTCAGACAAAGCAAGGTGATTCAGTATGTCTTCCTTTAGCCATAATTGTCATCAATACCATGTATTTTTTGGATGTACATATTTCAGGTGAGAGCTCTGAGCTCCAAATTCTGGGCTGTGTCCTAGGACCAGAAACTATCCTATTAGGTATGAGACCATGACCAGTGTGTAGGCAACTGCTTGGAGACCGAACCCTTCTTACCTAGTGCAGGATGGAGTCCAGGGCAACCTAAGAGAATAATGGGCTCCTGACCAATCTCTTGGGCAATGCTGAACCCCAAGAGTGAATCAAAGCAGGCCTAGGTCAGGCCTCAGAAAAGTTTAAGTGCTGTTTACCTACGTTAAGCTGAATATGATCCAATCTTTTTTTTTTTTTTTTTTTTTTAAGAAAGAAGCCATAGGAAAAAACCTCTACATTTTATATCTTATTGAAAAAAAGTATACCTATTTCTCTATGCAATAGTAACAGAACAGCTGAAAGTGTTCTTCTGGTAAATCTAATTGCAACTGATCTCATTCTCAAAAGACATGACTGGCTAAACTTGTTGTGTGATCCTTTGTAGCCTCTGGCAATTTTACAAACATTTAACTGAATGTTTGTAAAAATCTTGCAGGGCTTCTACAAAAAGGCCATTACAAGTGCCTGCAAATTAATGGAGTTATGTTTGTATGCTGTCATCACGCATTGTAAGGGTGAACAATATAAACCACTGACTAAAAAGAGGTAGTGTCAACTTGAAATTTTATACACAAAGATCTTGAATTAGATATGCAATCCGATCTCAACCTGCCAGAGACCTAATTATGTAAGAAACAGGAGCTGGGAGACTGGAGGTCAGATTTGCAATGAGCATCTCAATCCATCTTGCAGTTAAATTACCACATTTAGTTCTGTGCAGTCAGTCCTATGCAAATTCTGCCAATGCAATAATAGGCCAACAAAGCTAGAAGCAAAAGAGTAATTCTGAACAGGATTCACAGTGTTCTTTGGGGCCAGTCAAGAACACTGGAGATGGAGACTTCTGACTGTTGGTACCCAGAATTAAAGAGGATAATACGGTCCTAATTTCACAGAAATATTCCCTCAAAATGTTTTAAAAACAGGATTTCAAATGCAGATTTTGAAGTAAGTATATTTTTATCTCGATAATAGAGAATTTAAAGGCAGTCTGGATTGCAGACTTCTCCCCACAAAGCATCATCCCTCTACCACAGTTGTACTTTCCTGCTACATGACAGTTATTTTGATTTTAAGGCTCAGCTTGCTGGGTAAAAACTACAGTAGAATTTTAAAGGTTTTAGTAATGTCCTATGCATCTTAACAAAGGTGACCACTGTTGTAGTTTTCTGTACCTATCTATTTAAACAATTTCACTTTTTTCTCAAGCAGACTGGATTCTATTTCCTTCTCAATGAACTGGACTAGGTAACAATATCATAACTCAGTAGATCCCATCCTTGTGCCAGGCCACCTCTGTAACTGAAGTGCCCTGGAAACTTCAATATTTCATTGTGGCACAAATGAGTCATAGACCTGGTCCCCTCTGAGCATAAATTATGTACAATGGTTTTGAAGAATGCTATAATGACCGTCTAGCTTGGAAATCTATCAAGGAGTTTATTCTCATGGTGATGACATGAAGGGCAAGTTATGTGTTCCAATTACCCCCATATAGGAAAGTTAAGCTTCTACCTGGAAATTTAATTCCTGTCAAATTTCTCCACATCACTCTGAGCTATTAGATTACTAACCCACTTGCCTGCAGGTTATAATGCTTTGACTAGCATATCTGTAAGAACTGTTCTCCTGTTCCGCTAGCTCCTCCTTTTCACCTTTAAGGCCTTGTGCACCAACAATGAATACAACAAGTAAGGGGTGGAACTGAACCAGTTGGCAGCTTGGCTTTAACTACGAAGGCTAACCATGTCTGCGTTGTTTTAGAAAACTCATTAAGGGCCAAACAAACCCAAGTTGCACTTTGTCCCCTCTTATCTCATCTGCCAAATCATTTTAAGACAGGCAAGATTCCTAGCCATGCAACAGAGCAAACAAAGTGCTCCCAGTTCTGTTAAGTTCCATCTTACACGAGGCAGGGCTATCAATTCACTGCCAAGTCTCCACTTCTCTGGATGGGACTGCCCCCATTATATAAACTAGGCTTAGTAATGATGCAACATCATTCTCTCCAGGCTTGTTGTGGGAAAGGAGTGACTCTTACCTGGACTTGGAGTGACTAAGAAGCAACTCTCAACTAAGGGAGTCTCTTGACTCTTCACTGGGGTGAACTGATGACAGAAATTTCCCACAGTTTTATTAATGATAACTTGTTTCCCCTTCCCCCACCAAAACAACAAAACAGCTAAATAACTGACTACCTTGTTACATCTAATCACAAACAGCTTGAAGGTCATACCAAGAACACTAACAGCATTCACAAAGAATTTCTGACTTTCTCACTATGTTATTACAATTCTCATGACATCTATTTCACACATTATATCCCAACTCTTAGAGTCAAATATTTGCATCAACATCCAAAAGCCCCTCAGCCATGAGAAGCAGTAGTAGCAAACTCCTCAGAACTGGCTTTTACAATCCCAACAACTTTTGATATCAGCAGAAGCTATTCAAAAAGGCCTGTGCTTATCCCTGTGTAGGAGGAGGCAGGGAAGAAAGAAGCAGGAATTGGGATAGGCAAGAGCTTCAATGAACTAGGAAAGAGGTATTATGTTATAGTTGACAACTGGCTGATTAAGGGATAAAACTTGCGATATTGAGCATGAATGGGTAGAAGCTCTCGATAAAGGAAGGGTAAGAAGGAAACAGCACCCAGGGGAGAAGCCCCCTAGGCAATAAAGCAGATTACTAGAGTTCTCACCCTCAATCCTTTCATAAGCAGATACTCACCTATATCCTCTAAGAGTTAGTTGCTATTAAAACACTTCCAAAACAATGTACCCACTCTCTCCAAGTCACTTGTCACTGTTTAAACTATCACTAACTACACACATGTAGTCACTAGTATTAACCAATACAACCACCATTTACCATGTTATTTTCACAAAAACACTCGGAGGGCCTGGCTCAGGGCAATGACAAAGTCCTCCAAAAATTATTTTTAAAAGGTTTAAACCAAAGTTAAGAGATGTGTTAGTGCCATTTCTTTAAATAAAACACTTTTAATTTTTAAGGGTGTTATTCCCAATTCCACAGCTGAGGATAATAAAAGCAATACCAAGTTTGCTATTATTTGCACTGAATTAGTCAGTAACAAATCAGGACCTCATTGTGCTCAGTGCTGAAGAAATAAAAAGCCCACCTTCTTATTTTGTATGTGCCACAACACCTTGCACTTCTATAGCAGCAGAGACTCACATGGTAGCCAATGAATTCTGCTGTATAAAACCATCATGAGAAGAGTTTAATTTTTCCAGTTTTACAAATGTCAGAACTGAGGTATACAGGGGTTGAATGTCTTCCTTAAGCTCAGCAAGACTGAAAGGACAAGATATAGCCCCACTTACCCCTAGCCTTATGGCTTGGATCACTGTGTCATGCTTCCCTTTTTACAGAGAAAGAAAAATGGATTTTTTACCTTTGTTTTGCCCCAATGATAAACTCACAGATATATCGCTGTCCAGAAATACGCTTTCCAGGCAAAAGCATTTAATTCTGTTCTGAGCTCTCTTTTGGAGCAACAACTGTCTTGTCTTTCACTATATACAGCACACACACACACATGTATATGGTGCAAGACAAAACAGTTGAACGCGCATGTGTATGCAGACTTTGGTGATACCTTAACATGAGAGTATCCACTTACTACTCCAAAATGCATACACAGTCCTGAGAGCAAGGATCACACACCATGACTCCTCCTGTCTCTGCAGAATGCCCTCATCATTGGACTACAAGCCCCCTCTTGCTTCACCTCTAGACCCAAGATTTTTGTATTTCAGCTCCACAGCCACAAAATGGAGAGAGAAAAGTGCTGCCATCCCAGCTTTGCCTATAGTCTGAAGGTTAAGATATACTCCTTGGAAGTGGGCAATGCATGTTTGAACCTCTTCAAGTACAAACATTAAACCTAGCTCTATCATTTCCTAGGCAAATGTTCTAGACCAGGGGTCAGGAATCTACAAGCCTGCAGGCTGGATCCAGGCCAGCAAATGACTACATTCAGCCCATGAAGCTGCAACATCTGTGATTCAGTGGCAGGAAGAACCACGCAGCATCATAAGCAGGAGTGGCTCTCAGGGACACCAGTGCAAACACAGAGGGGGAACCCCCAGATCCCCTCTGTCTGCTGCACTGGAGTTTATCCTGGCACATCCCCCTTTACCACACTGCTCTGTACATTTTGCAGTGACACCTGCTGGCGCTCCTGCCCTCCCTGCTCTTTCATGTCTGCTTACCACGTCTTGCCAAATCTGCCATTTGTGGCAGTCAGCAGCAACAGGCATTAGTGGGAAAGGAGTGGCAGAAGCTGAAGTAGAGGAGTGAGACAAAAAGAGCAGCCCTTGATACAGAGCAGAAAGTGATGGGGCAGCTGCAGTGGCTTAGAGTGAAGACAACACCAGCCACATCATAAGCAATGTCCCACCTTCAGACCCTTATTTCAGGCCCAACACTTCTTAAAACTTACTAACCTGTTTTACACATTGGTTTTAAATAAAAAATGGTAACACCACTACCTCACCATCCAGCTGTGTGTTATGAATGAGCTAGTCATCCATACCCTCCATCCCCCTGCTACCTCCACAACAGCCCTGTCCTCCTTGCCACATGGTGGCAACACCGACAAAGTTGTGTGCAAGACTGACAGCTAGCCAATGAGCATGCTGGCAGGGAGACAACTGCTCCCCCTCCAAAGTTACAAGATTAAGAAAAAAATATTTAAGAAATAACTAGACACTGAAAATCCTTAAACTCAGTAATCCGAGAGGACTAAAATCCTAACCAAGTAAAACCTAATGACTTATTCAATGGCAAGTGAGCTGATGACCTGATCTTTGGTGTTCTTGCTGCATCAACAAACCTACATCTCAGCTGAGGGTAGAAACAGACAATGACATCCTGTTTCCATGTAATTTTATCTGATGATACTGTCCCCTCACTTGCAGCTCCTGCTTTATTACTTGGTGAAATTCCTGTTTTCTCTTTCCTCAATCATTTATGTCCCATGTATCACTGTAATCATGAAATGTTTCCCCCCACCCCAAATACAGTATGAAATAATACTATTACTCTGGGGCATTTACAAAGAAATTGGCCTCTGATCCCAGATACTGCATTCAGGCTTGATCTGCCTGGACCCAAACCAGGGTTCAAATGTGCCTTGCATTAGAAGGCACTGTCAGATCAGATCAACAAGCTTGCCTCTGAGAAAAAGAAATACATGTTTTAAAATATAGTCTTAATCTACATATAATTGGGTCAATCTTACTGCCTTGCAGATCATTCAGTTTTAGACCACAGCTACTAGCGGGCAAGTTTTCCTAGTCTGTTCACAAATCTAACTGTACAATGTAAAGAACACCACAAAAAAACCAACCCCCCATCCAAAAAGACAACTAATTTCTTGCAAGTCCTGTGCCAATTTCAGTTCTTGGCTGTTCAGTTACATTGTTGTCACATACTTCAATCAGTACATTACGCCATGTCATGAGAGAAACAAACATTCATTATTTACAGTAAAAAAAAATTAATAGCTTAACCTTTTTCTCTGGAGCTCCTCCTTTACCATTTCCACTGTAGGAAGGAAGGCAGGCACTGGGAATGAGACTTAAAAACAGTTAAATTCCTGACTCTGCCCCAAACTTTGTGTGGGTGCACAGGCAGGTCCTCTCTCTCTAGGCCTCCATTCCCCTAGCTGGAAAAGGAAGACGAGATATTTTTTCTCAGAGGAATGTCCCAAGAATGGGTTCCTTACAACTATGAAGTACATGAACTCTAGGGTGATGAGACCACATGGACTGTGCCGTTGACATCCATATGACAGCACTCTTCAGAATTACATTTTCAGCAGTCTGACTGGCCAATATTTGTAACTACACTCTGTGTAGGGTGTGGTTTTAGCACACGTCAGGAAAGTGCACTTCCTTTCTCACCAACTTTATCAGCCACTTCTTTCAACATTCATAAACAAGAGCCAGACACCCTGTTCAAATTTTCCCATTTGCTTGAAAAAAGCTTTTTAAGATTCAGTTGCTTCTTCTGATGCACTTAATTTCTTTCATGCTTTGAAATTAAAAGACAAAACCCTTGCAAGATCAGAACCAACCATGCTTAATTCAGGTCTTCTTTTCCAAAAAAAAAAGTCACAAGCCAAGAAGGCTCTGTAATTGTCTAAGAAAAATGAGTAACAGGCCCCTATTCTTCATTCCTCTATGGCAAGCAGGTGTAGGTTTTAAAAGTTTTTATTATATTCTTCTCCTCTGCACAGCAATTAAATTGTTTGCCAGAATTGGAGCCTGGAACAAACCTCCTCCAGAACACTGGCAGGATCCTTGACATAGGTCCAAGTTTCATTTGGAGCACTGAGCAGGTATTACTCATAAGTGCTACGCTTGATATATATAATGTGATCCACTTCCTAAGGGCAAAAACACTGGTTGTGCTTAGCCCTCTGGGCCTTTTTCTAGGTTTCAGGTAAGGAATAAACGTGTATTTGTAAGCAGATATATTTTTAAACTGAGTACAAACCAACTAACAGGAGAGCTATTTAATGGTGAAATTCTTCCACAATACCTACTGAACTGACCAACAGAGTCCAAAGATCACACTTGCCAAGCACCAGAGCTCTGCCATTTAATAAGTCCATTTTTAAAAGCAAATAGTTCAAAATGAAACAGGTAACCTGCAAATTCATCTTCTTTCCTCCTCTGTAAACAAATAAAATAAGTTTCTGAAATGGAGACAAAGATGAAATATAAAAAAAAATTCTGTTCTCCTGCTTAAGGAACAAACCAAATTACTTCTACTGCTAAATCTGTGCTGTCCCTTTAAAAAAAATCTGTTCTCCAGCTGATATCCCTTTAGGACATTTATATATAGCACTGAGAGAACAAGCACACAGTGCTACACGAACATCAGACAAAATGTTGTTGGCTGGTATGCCAATATATTTTCACTTAAACCACAAAACTAATAGCATATCATCTGAAAGGATGCCTGGACATTCCTGCCAACTGGTACACATCGAGAGATGCCCCCTTTGCTTAGCTTTAATAGTATGAAAAATCGGAGTATCATTAGTGGCTCAAGAGAGATTCCAAACATCAGAATCCATCTGAAAGCAGCATGCAGGTGTGTAGCAGAGTCCATATCCTAAGACGACAATGAAACATGCTAGCCAGATAACTCTAACAGCCTCCCAGCTGGCTAATTTCCAAAAATGTTGTACAATTGGTGTTGGAAAAGGATATATAGCTAGGTTCCCAAACTGAAGACCCACTATACAAAAAAAAAAGAGGAATTCTCTATTTAAACTGAGCCACACCTTCTTACTTTGGAGCCTGAATTTGCCCCTTGAAGATTAGCTATGGGATTGCAATAACAATGGCAACTAAGAACATTGGGAACTTGCACACATGCAGGGAGCCTGCTCCAACACGCTGTACTGAGAGCAGACCCAATTACTCAAGTCTGCCGAAGCACATAAATTGACGCACTCTGGCCTCATGAATCAGTGGCACAGTGCATCTCTACACTGATAAAATGGCAATGAAATAAAACACTCTCTCAGTGCAGGGGTAATTACCCAATTATGCCACCAATACACATGACGCGTGGGTGCTTTTAACTAGTGCAGCTTGCTAATTAAAAGTGCCCAGCACCATGTCAGGACCACATGTGAAAATGCCCAGAGTACAAAACTGATAGCAACATCAAAAGGAAAAGTGATATCTGCCATGTCCAAGAAAAGTGAGATGTTACTAAGCTGGCCCCTTGAAAGTGAATGGCACTTCTGAGGATTAAAACCGTGAGTATGCTGTTCTTTGCTGCTGTTGTTGCTGTTGTTGCTGCTGCTGCGATGGTGGCTGTCCTTGCTGCTGAAGGCGAACCTGCTGTGAGTATGGATCCTCAAGGGATTTAACAAAAATGGTAGTTTTCGGCCCAGTCTTCCAAACAATACCATTTGAATCTATTACAGAGGACTCAACTGTGATATTATGGGTACCAAGGATTGCAAAGTTCAATAGAAACTGAGTACTGAAGTAATCGTTGTGAGGTTCCACCCTCTGCTCCATCTCATTAGTCATGTTGTCAATGGGGATCTGGGAACAAATGAAGGTTAAGAATATCATTCCATACTATCTGTTGAAGGATGTGTTCATTCAGACCCTGACAAGCTTTGACACAATTGTTCATTTTATCCTATTCCTAATCCAAATGCCTGGAATAAGGCAGGAAGAATGCCTTAAATTCAAAAGCTTGTATAAAACTTTACCCCAACTACACAGTTGGTCCAATAAAACATACCACCCTAGGACATTCTTGCCGCTTGCATAAAATAAGACAGTTAAGTATTTTTTTTTTTATAGCAATATAACAGAGAACTGGTTACTTTTGCTCTTCTCTGAAGGAAGGTCACAATCACAAGGCCATTCCCATTTGTGAATACCTTTATTGCAAAAAAGTCACCACAACTTCTGAAATAATACATTTCTATTCAATAATGCCAACCATGCTGGAGGTACCAGTATCCTGCAGGTAAGGACAGAGGAGCTAATGCACAAGCATGGGAAAAAGAATGCAAGCAAGAAGTGTACCAAGTGTAGCTCTAACCACTGCAAGACTTGCCTTTAAGAATTTGAAGACTATTATAGAACAATTATACACATGCATTTATGAGAACGAAACAATAATTGTGCAATTAAAAGCTTGGTAATGAATATAAGTTCACATTCCACCCTTGACAGCAATCCATCAGTAAAATTTAGGACATATGACTGACTGTACCCATACCTTGTAATCTTGTCCAGATTTGCTCTGCAATGTTGAAGATACATTTAAACAGACGGACTGAATTTTGCGGAAAAGGCCTGGCTTGGTGCCATGCTGAACCACTCCCTCCACCTTTAATGCCAGCTGTTGATTGTTTTGTACTGCAATGGGCTCTGCTGGGTTCCGTGGAGATGGGGACAAAGCAAGCTGAAACACAAGGAAACAAAGTCTATTTTCAGCACTCTAGTAAAAACTCAAGTGCTTTTTCAAAAAGAAATGCACAATTGCTAGGTAGAGGAGAACAGCTCCCCAAACTGAAAGGAAGCAGCAGCAGATGGAATGAAGAGAGAAAGGAAGAGCAGGGACTCAGAGCATAAGAAAATTAATAAACAGCATTGGGAACAGACATGGTCCCTGCAGTGGTCGTTTCAATTATGCATTTTGAAAGGAATATTAAAAAAACAGCCTTCTATTAATCTCTATAACTAAAGACCACATTTTTGAAGTCTGGGCTTATTAAACAACCAAGCAAGATGATTATTTCAAATTGAAAAGTCAAGATCTGGAGGTTCTCCCATCCCCATATGAAGGGAATTCTAAAGGTCTTCTCCATTTCCTTCCTTAAAGGCTCACAATTATGTATAGCTCTTTGCTCCCTTTGACTTGAGGAAGGGCACAATCCTTCCCTGAGACTGCAGAAGTCACTTCCAAGTCGACAAAGAAAGCTGTTAAGAGTGACAAAAGGCATTTTCTCCAGAACTGAGTATTCCTAGACTCTACTGTTCAGAACAAAGGGAAATCTTCCACTGAGGTTAAGATTTTATTTATTTATTTATTTTTATCTGCAAGGTTCTGTAACTGTAAAGTTTAACTCTGCTTATTTGCTAATTCCTAGATTAATGACTTAAGTCTTGAAGAAACAATTGTTGTTATTCCAAAGATCTAAAATAAAATTCAGTATTATTTGCACAAACTGTTTTCCTAAGGAGGGAGTGTCTATAGTCAGTTCATAACTGATGTGCATGCACTTTGCAATACCTCGCTGTATTGCAAAACCCAGCTTCTTTGAGAGAACAGCTGGAAGTGATCAAGAGTTATACAAGTTAGTTGTGTGATAGTGTCAAGTGCTCACTCATTTCAAATGCCCCTTCCTACAAGAATTCACAATGGTGAGCAAGGTGGTAAATTAAATGATGTCATCTCAACAAACAAGTCCACTTATGTTTCATCTGAATTTCTTAAGAAATGTAGTCTGCTATCCTGAAGTCAGTTGAAAGCTTATAGGTAGAATTTTCAAGCAGTAACTTGAGGGTACGTCCACAAAGTACTAGACAGTGCCTTCGAGAGACACCTGAGCTATCGCTTCTACCGTAAGTATATGGGAACCAAATGTCACTGCTTTAAACTGAACCCAATTACATTATAAATGGAAAAAGATAAAGGAACCAGCAATTCCTAGAATGGTATTTGTGTTACTTAAATAGCCCAAAGGAATTTATTTTTATAAATCTGCTTTGAAAACCTCTTGAAGTCTGCTTCCAGGTTGGGACAGATTACAATTCAGCTGAGAAGCAAGTATTTAAAACTTGAGTACTACCACATGAGTGGAGACCTTCTAAAGACTGATGAACTCTGGAGCACTTTCATGGTTTTTAATTTTTTATTTTTTTTAGTCCCACGTAAGACTCTTAAGCATAAATAATAATTAAATCCAATCTGAGTTTTTCTTACCTTAATGCTTGTCGACTGTAGTTTCTGGAAGAAATACCTTTGAAATGAAAGGGGAACTTTGAGCAAAGCAATGACTGCACTGCACAAGCAAGCTGTGTGCTGGAATAAGAAAGGAACATCAAATGAGAAGAAATGCTTTTTACAACAGCAACAGTAAAGCATGCACTTCACCCCTATGCTTGTGGTCATGACCACTTAAAGACCAATAAATGGACTTATAAGGTTCTAGGATAATTGCTAAGATGGAAAGAGATCATCAAATCAAATTTCTCTTGTGCAAGAGTAGAAAACAGATAAAATTTCCTGAACTGAAAGAGCATAAAGTAGCCAAGAAAGAATACATATTAAGTCAGTACAACAGTATCATGAAAGCCTATACTGGAACTAGCTGCATCAGGGCTATATCTGACACCTAGTTTTAGTTTTCTTAAAATATATGTGCACACCAGACTCATCTCTCTCACATTTAAGTCAAGAGAAATGCCACTTAAGAGGGAGTTACAGTTACTGTAAGCTGACCAGGTTTATCTCAAACCGGTTTCAGCCACTGGGAAGGGTAGCAAATACACATAGTAATATGCAATATGTAATTTAGAATTAGTAAATAATTTCTTCATTTTTAGGAGCTAAAGAACAGGAGGTGCCATGGCAGTATGGATGACAATTTGCAGTTCTGCTTAATAATGGCCACTAATGGTAAGAGAAACTAGTTTAGTATGATATGGCACTGAAGGAAACAGCAGGATGTTATCAGTCTGGCATTTGTATTTAGTACAATTCACAGTGTGTTCTCAGATGACCCATGGTGATAAGAGAAACCCTATACATACCAAGTGCTGTACTGAGAGGTGGTTACCTATGTTAGTCTGAAGTCAGACAGGAGGCAGGGCAATGTGGCACATTAGAGACTAACTAGTTCAGAGAAATATGAGCTTTCATGGATAACAACCTACTTTATCAAATACTATGAATGGACTGGCCAGCCTAATGAAGTAAGTTGTCACCTACAAAAGATCATGCCTCTGAACTAGTCAGTCACTAGTACTACCCTGCCCTACCTTCTTCCAACATGTTATACTGAAATCTATCAACCAGAAAAAACACAGCACAGCCAAGGCTGCAACATATAGACTCTACAGCATTTCAGATATCCCAAAAAGAAGTGCTGCATAAGATCCACTACTGAACCAATAACAAAGGATCTGACCAGACCTGATAAAAACAGGAAGAGCAAAGATAATGCTAATATTCTTCCTTTAAATTTTTCCTCTGGTGCTTCTCTTCACCCTCCCCTCCCAACAGCCTCAGATGATGAAGGATGGCAGATTATTGATTTCTTGTCTTCCTGTGAGTTTTAAACCATTAGTTACAGGTACTTTGCAACAACTGCAAAATGACATTAATCAGTATTGGAACAGATTACCTGAAGAGACTGTGGAATTTCCATTAACCAAGTTTAATGCAGGTTAGACAAATCTTTATCTGGGAGAGTCTAGACAGGAACGAATGTGCCCTTAACTGGAGGCTTGAGTCAATGACCTTCTGAGGTCCTTTCCAGCCCTATTTTTCTATGTGATATACTTTTAGCTTTGCTTCACACTTTAGGCTTATATTAATTTAATCACTTTCAAGTGCAACATTACCAGTAGTGCTACTGCTTGTTCATTAAAGATCATTATGCTAACTGTAAGTTATGCTAATGAAGGACTGTCCTATTAATATATTCTTTGGCCTCTCCACAACAGCAAGGAAACATTAGAGGCAATTTTTTTAAAAAGAAATTTCTATTTATATTGTAGCTGCTACTTGCCAAGTAAGACACAGGAGCATATTTCCTGTTCAGCGATTCCACTTCTTCCAATACACGATTAAATACAGACATCATTCTTCTTTCATATTCACTTTCAACATGTGCAGCTCCACTTGAAGTGTATTCCTGGAAACTAAGAGAGGAAACTATTTCAACAGTGCCCAATGCACTCTACCTGCTATTAAAGGAATCCTATCCCATGCCTTTCACAAAAAGGATTCTTATCTATATCTTCAGTAAAGGAGATAAAGCCTCCCTCACCATCTGCCTTACCGCATGCTCCCTCTACTACCTGGCCCCCTACCGCTACTTTCTCCAATACAGTGATGGTGGGAATTAAATTAAGATGACCTCCCAATAATCAGGTACTACACATGGAAAATTAACACAAATTAATAAGTTTTCCATGTATAGAATCTAAATTTTAGGAGGTTATCTTAAATTGGGGGTCATCTTGGATTTGAGTAAATACAGTAATTTAAGACAGAAAATATGCATGCAGGTTACTTTAGAGACATGAGGGAAGAGAACCAAAAATACCAAGATCAGAAAATAATGGTATAAAAAAAATTTGGAGTTAAGTGGCAAAGAAAGAATTTGGGAACTTGCTACTTCAATTTTGAGGCAAGTCATCTATACCTAAGACAGTTCAGCTGAAGTATCCTTTCCATAAAAATATAATTAATATTATTGGACTTGGTTCAAATTAAAAACAATTTGAATGAAGGTTGCCATGATATTTTCCAATCAACCTTATCAACAGATGTCATGTGTATAAGTTTCCCCTATAAAGAATCAAAAGTAAATTTAGGCAGACCAAAACATTAAAATGGGGAGGGGAAAAAAAACCAACAAAAAACCCAAAAACTGCTAAGAATCTCTTCTGAACAAGATTAGAGAGAATAGAAGGGGTACCATGAGACTTACCTTGCAGATTCAGGATCCAAAATCAGGGCTTCAATTGCATGAGAAATCAACAGGCAGCTCTGCTGTTGTCTGACATTATATTAAGGATTTATAAATATACCACCTCAACAAAGAAATACTTAGCATACTATATATGCATACTTAGCATATTAGCAAAGAAATACTTGGCATATTAGCATTTCTTCTTAATGATAAATGAAGAAACACAATGAGTAATAATGATGACTTAAGTAAAATTATGAGGTTAAGTTCAAAAATATGTGCAGCATCTAAAGGGCAAGAACCAAAAGACTTCTAGCTCTCCACATTATTCATAACCAAGCTTATATCAAGTGAAGGAAAACCAACTAATGAAAGATTTATTTTCCAAATAGGTTTCAAAATATCGATATCAGGATTATTAAAACAGCTGTGCACCAGGATTTACACTTCACAAGCAAGAATTTTAAAGATTTATATCCCCCTTATAAGAAACAGGGGGAGCGGGGGGGGAGTAAAATTTGAGCTTCAAACAGGATACAGTTCTACATTCCTTAAAGTTGCTGAGTCAGCATCAAAAGAGGACTGATACAAATCCCCATACCGTGTAGCCAAGTTTCGGAATTCTTCCATAGACAGTTTCATCTACAGTAAATAAATAATGATGATCAAGAAAAATAAAAATACCACAGCTATATATTTTTTTTTAACACTGAACAAATATGGCAATGTTGCAATAGTCTGGCAATATACCTATTAGGGGACACCAATAAAGATTTTCTTAGGTGATACCAACAGCTGATTATTAAAATCAGCCATATCACCCACTCATCATGGTGGACTGGGACCAGCAGGGTCCCCCAAGGCTCTGTCCTTGGACCCATATTGTTCAACATCTTCATTAATGATGTGGACGTTGGAGTCAGAAGCGGACTGGCCAAGTTCACCGATGACACCAAACTTTGGGGCAAAGCATCCACGCCAGAAGACAAGCGGGTGATCCAGGCTGACTTAGACAGGCTCAGCAAATGGGCGGACGAGAACCTGATGGTGTTTAACACCAAAAAATGCAAGGTTCTCCAGCTTGGGAGGAAAAACCTGCAGCATCCTTACAGGCTCGGTAGTGCTATACTAACTAGCACTACAGATGAGAGGGACTTGGGGATCAGGATTGACCACAAGATGAACATGAGCCTGCAATGTGATGCTGCAGCCAATAAAGCGTGCAAAACGCCAGCGTGCTCCCATAGATGCTTCTCAAGCAAATCCCAGGACGTCATTCTCCTCTTGTACTCAGCCTTGGTGAGGCCGCAGTTGGAGTACTGCGTCCAGTTTTGGGCTCCACAATTCAAAAAGGATCTGGAGAAGCTTGAGAGAGTCCAGAGAAGTGCCACACACATAATCAGAGGTCAGGACACCAGACCTTACGACAACAGGCTGAGAGCCATGGGGCTCTTTAGCCTGGAAATGAGCAGGTTCAGGAGTGATCTGATGGCCACCTGTAAGTTAATCTGGGGTGACCACCAGGATCTGGGGGAACGTTTGTTCACCAGAGCGCCCCAAGAGATGAAGAGGTCGAATGGTCATAAACTACTGCAAGACCATTTCAGGCTGGACATAAGGAAGAATTTCTTTACTGTCCAAACCCCCAAGGTCTGGAACAGCCTGCCATCGGACATGGTTCAAGCACCTACATTGAACACCTTCAAGAGCAAACTGGATGCTTATCTTGCTGGGATCCTATGACCCCAGCTGACTTCCTGCCCTTTGG
>NW_017728943.1:61567076-61569608 GCF_001723895.1 Crocodylus porosus
CCCAGCTGACTTCCTGCCCTTTGGGTGGGGGGCTGGACCTGATGATCTTCTGAGGTCTCTTCCAGCTCTAATGTCTATGAAGTCTGTATCAGCCAATACCGATCCAATAAGCAACTTAGAGGAACGCAGCCAGGCAGCCACTAGCCCCAGTCTCCCCATACCCTGCAGACCCCACCTGCCCCCCCAAACCCACTCTGGAGTCTGGCTGCCCCCCTGCCCCCCAAGCACCCTCCTGCTAGCCCCCCCATCCCAACTTGCCTTGGTTGCGGTAGCTTTTTTTAAACTTCATTTAACCTCCCCCTAAGCTCCCAAAGTGTCTGTATGTACCCACACTGAACTACAAAACAAAACACTCACTGAATAATTTTTCTACAACAAAATAATAAACATAACCTAGTAATTTTTGTCACAAATTAACATGTCTTATAAAAATAGTACAATTAAACCTCTGTGATAATTCACCAGCTAATAAGATTTTCATCTCTCTTTTACAATCTACAGCTTCTCTTGTGGGTTGTAAACTCCTCAGGACAATACCTTTTTATGTGATTTTATACAGTACCAAGAAGGCTATCAGTGTTCTGAGATTTAAGTCAAATCACCAATTTCTCTGTAGACATCCCTCTTCTGCTATGGCTGTAATGATCCAAATCTCAAGACATTGCACACAAGGCATAACACTATAAAATCTGAGCACACTAAATGGGTTGTAAAGAAACTCCTGAGGTATTGGTGTGTACAGAAGAAACTCTGATTAAGTCTTGTACAGGTATCTGGGTTATGGAAAAAAACCCCCCCACAAGACCCAGTATGCTGTGACAGGCACAATATTCTCCCTTTCATTTCTTCTGTCAAAGAGCTAAATTCCTCATCTGAACAGGGGAACTAAAGTTCAAAAACTAACTGCACAAGAGAGGGAAATAATGAACACATGCCTGGTTAGAAATGCGCCCACACCGCTGGAGGTCATTTCCTGATGTCATGGCTATTGTTGTAGCAATGGCTGGTGGTGGACTAGTTTTTAGACTGTTGCAGGTGCAGATAAGTTGAGAGAAGGCCTGTAGAAGGTCAATCCTGAGTTTGACAAACCCACACTGAAAACTCAGGGGGTTAAGTGGTGTGCTGGCAGCCTGAAAAATAAAGCCAAGAAATTAAGAGTCCAACTCTAAAGCAAATGCAATACAACATCACAGAACTGTTTCGTAAGGTAAAGGAAGAAAGTCTGTTATGATTCCAATATTATTTCTTAAAATTTAGGATAATATCAAAACAGATCAATTCATTTGTATAAAGGTACAACAGCAAAAGAACTTCATTATGTTGATGGACATAAGAACATCAACTTTTTCAATTCAGACTTCATGAGATCTTAAATCAAGCTAAGTGAATCCTTTGATTTTTGCAAGGAGCTGTCACTAGGCTAAAATTACAACTCATAGTCTTTTATCCCCTCTCAGTTTAGCTGAAGAACCCAAGAGCTCTGTCACAGAGTATGTGAGCCCTTTATATTTAAGCCCTGTATGTGCCTAATTAGCCACCTCCCAGGGGCTGGGCTTCAGTCAGGTGACCAGTTATCAACTTCTAGAAGCCTGGAGGTTATCAACTTCTAGTAGCCTCTAGCAGCCTGGAGTGCTTCCCAGAAGAGGCATGCTCAGTTAGGAAAACGATTCGGAAGACTTCAGTCCAAGACGATTGGGAAAGGGACTTTTCATATCAGCCAGAGGGAAAGCCTGGCTGGAGCTACCTGCAGGAAGAGGAAGGAACAGAAATCCTCAAGACAAAGTCACAGAACCTTGAGGAAGAGCCTTCCTTCAAAAGGAAGTACCATGCACTGAACAGTGCAGACTGGGAACTGCAACTATTGAGGAATCCTAACTAAGATTCCTAGCGAGGGTTGGGGTAGAAGACACAATGGACTGCTGAGCCCTGCAAGGACCCTGACTGAAAAGGGGAAGACTCAGTGTTACATTGCTGGACATCTGTTTTATTAAACTGGCTGCATACACACATTCAAATAATCTGGGAGAATTCTCCCAGGTTTGTTCTGGCAAAGAAATTTACCCAGAGCTACATGTACAGACATTCAAGTGCTGAGGTCCTGAACAATGGAGAGCTTGCAGAGCTAAAACTATGCAGCCAGGGGACCCTATGAAGACATCTCAGCATGCTCTGCAGGTTCCCTTAAGGCTGCCTGGCAACAGATGGCAGCAGCACATAGGGCAGCCCCGATTGGCTGACCCAGACAGCCCATGATCAGCCCGTTTCCCTGCAGCACAATGTGGGAATTATGAAGGGGGTCTGTTGCATCCCCTGCAGAAACAGCAGGGTACACCAAGCAATACATCCTTTCCGGGAAGGCAGAGAAAAAAGGGATGAGGATGCTGAAGGACTCACAACAAGTACAGACATTCACTCTCTCAGGAGAAACTCACCCTGTCCTCATCAAAAAGCTGGGAGACTGTGGTGTCGATGCCCACACGGTCAAATGGGTCGCCAACTGGTTGGAGGGCCGCACCCAGAGGGTGGTAGTGG
>NW_017728943.1:61569619-61577592 GCF_001723895.1 Crocodylus porosus
ACTATGACTGAAACCCAGTTGTCCCAAGGTTATTTTCCTCATAGAGCAGCCCATTTTACTCTGGGAGAAAACAGCCTGAACATCTATACACTAATGGTTTCTCCTGGGAGACCAGCAAGTCTTCTAGCAGAAACAATGTTTGTACAAGGTCAAAATCACCTGAACGGTGTCAAATTTGTAACACACCTGGCCAGTTCTGAGAAACCCAAGAGTGAGCAAAACTGTACAGTGGCAAGCTATGAGGCTGGGCAAGATAAGAGCTGGTTACATGACTCTCCTACAATAAAGTAGGAATCATACAGAACTGTATGGTCTACCTACCTTCTACCTTATTCCACTTTCCTCAACACGCCCCCATCCCCCAGCTTTGTCTTTAAAGGAGTTTTTAGTGCTGGTCAAGGTTTCCAGATTTGATTACCTTAGAAAACAAAGACTTTTATTTATCTACAGAGCAAATATACATCCTCACCAGCATTTCTTACCCAATCCCAGCAAGGAGGGAGCACCTCTAGCAGCAAAAGGGTAAATTCAGTTTGAGCCTTATCACTTGTTGGCCCTCCCCACACTAGCCAGAGTGCCTACTGTCACTTCACAATTCTACATTTGTCCACTAGAAACTCTTTTGCCATGTAACATGGCTAATTACAATAGCTTTTCAGTAACTGCTGGGCTAGATTTCAAACCAATGAAATTTAAGGCTCTATGACATTACACATCAAGTGAGCTAGGAAGCCCCACTCTCTCTTCTCCAAATCTGTAAAAGAAAGTCCTGAATCTACCCTGTTTAGAAAATTCATCCTTTAGGAGCAATTTCAAGGAAAAACTGAACACTGTAAGGCAGCATTTCCCAACCTTTTCTGTCCCACAGCACACGTACATGAATAAAAAAAATTGTGGCACACAGGACGCGGATGGGAGGGCAGGGAAGATACACACATGCAACCAGATGTGGAGCAGTGGGGAGAGGGTGGCACAATGCCTGAATCTCTGGCTCAAGCCACGCCCAAGGCCTGTGGCAGACAGACAGGGCTCCCCAAAATTTTGTGGCATACCTGCTCATGCCTGATGGCACACCAGTTGGGAAATGCTACTGTAAGGAACCTACAAAACTGCAAAGACATTAGATTGATTACACATACCACTGTAATCCTAACAAAGTAGAATGTCTGACATGAGCTTGACTTAACGGAAAATGTAAGTAACTTGTCAATTTCCACGTTCTTTCTTCACGTTACTTTTTTTAGGATAATAAACATACAGGTCAATTCAAACTAGGTACTTTGTGAAAGACCACGCCTCATCTCAATAAGTTTATGTTAACTAGGAATAGTTAACACAAGACCTACATGAGAACTGTAGCTAGAATACTTCACAGAACAAATCTGCCTCTTTAGAAGAGAGTGAGGTTTAGGGGAAAAATCATGGTGTTGCTTATACAAGCATACTAGGGCAAGTAAGACTAAGTTGCACATCCCGATTTAAGAAGGTTGCACACATGGCCAGAAGGAATCATGCAGCTGTTTAACAGATGTGACATGGTAGCACACTGTTCCAGATAAGCTCTGATAGCTGACCAGAAGCAATAAAATAGTAGGTACATTGTGTTCTAGCAAGAACAAAGCATCTCAGTCAGCTTACTCCTTTACTAGTTAAAACAGAGCCATAAATAGATAGGGCCCCACTGCTACTACTTACCAATGGAGGCAGTAAGGCAGCAAGCAGTTACACAACAAGGAGCAAGAACTCTTATTACTGTGACATCTAGACATTGGAACAGGGACAGCCAGCAAATACAATGATGACTCATGATCTACGTTTAAACAACAATAACTGGGAGCATGATAGCCATACAGGAAGATCAAGGGTATTAAGAACATACTTGGCTCTCATATAAAGATGTGAAGACCCGGGGGAAAAAAAAAGAAAAATTGAAAATTAAGAAAAATTAAAAAAACCTCTTATGAAATACTGCCTTTTAGAATAATGAATAGAATGTTTAAAGACAAGGTGTTCCTATATTGCTACCCTTTACTCCCCAAAAATGTTTTCTAATAACTATGTAATAGGAAGATTTTTATGTAAGAGTATCTACTACAGTATCAGATCATTACAATTCCTGTACACCAAGGACAACCAATACAGTACGACTCTCAAATGCAAGAGCAAAATGCATTTCAGCCCCCGGGGGGCACTGCCATTTTCACAAGAGAAGGAAGAAGGATTCAGTGCCTTCTTTGCTTGCGGACTTCCTCTGTTGTTGACTTTTGATCTAGAGGTTGGTGGATCCTATCTTCCTGCCTAGCCTCAAAGGACACTGGCAGCAACCGCTAATTCCTGTAGCAATTGCACAGACAGCTGGGTTTTCTGTTTCCCACAGAAAAACATAGAAAACAACGCATTCCCCTTTTTTAGGGGAGAAACCCACAGATTCCCTGCTTTTGCAAAGAGCTCTGCAGGCTGGTTGAGCTCCAGCCTGCAAGAGCTGTTTGCAAACAAGGTGAGAAACCCCCAGCCAGCCACAGCTCTGAGCTCAGCTTTATTCTTTGCTCCTAGAGCCTGAGGTAAATGGGGCTTGCAGGGTGCTGGGGGACCCTCTGGCAGAGGGCACCAGCAGGGCCGGGGGGGGATCCAGGAGACAGCCCTGCCCCCACCTGAGCAGGCAGAGCAGTGGGGGAGCCAGCTCCAGGCTGCTTCTGCTGCAGCTGCCTGCTGCTGAGGGCAGGGAGCTGCAGACTTGGGTCCCTGGCCCCATAGCCCTTGCAGGTGAGGACCCCCACTGGCAGAGCTGGGGGGCAGAGGCTGTGGGTGGGGGCAAGAGGCATGAGAAGAGCACGGGGCTTTTGTGGGTGCAGTGAGGGCAGGGCTGGGATGGATCTTTGGGGGGGCAGGGACGAGTGAGGGGTGCCAGCAGGACTGGGGGAAGCATTGGAGGCGAGTGAGGGGCACTTGCAGGGCTGGGGGGGGCTGCGGGGGGCTTTTAATTTTAACAACAGATTTTGGGGGTCTTGTCAGAGACTTTGTGATTTTTTTGACAGAGAAAACAAAGATCCCTGGATTAGAAACAATGAGTTTATGGCCCTTGTTGCTCAAAAGCCTCAGGAAAGGAGACCAAGCAAATCTAAAGGTTTTGGAGTTGGAAGGAACCTGCCTCCTCTTGACCCTGTGACCACAAGATCCACAGAAGTACAGAAGCAGCACAAAGGAGCTGAAAGAAAGTATACTTCTTTACTGAAAGGTAAGAGTTTAAATTTCTCTGAAGTCAGTATATTAAACTATATGTTAGCTGCATTACTATATTTTCATAACCTATGTAATTCTTAATTGAATTCCTATTTATCTGATATTCTGTGACAAATCACTCAACCTTAGCAGTAAGGTAAGGCCTGCAGGGCAGGGAAGTTGTTCACAGCTAACTCTGAGGAGCCCTCTCCTCCACCCATTACTAAATTTGTACATGCCTGTAGCTTAGCGTTTATATATGCAAGCTAGCCACTAAACCACATTTCTCTTTTTCCCCCCTCACCAAAATGGTGTGACTAACTTCTAGCATATGGAAGCATTTCCACACTGCAAGTTATTCTGAGGAAAAATAAGGTGATCTGCAAATATTGTCAAATGAAACATTTCCAAATGCTACTAGGATGACCAAACACATCCTTGTATGTAAAAAGGGTCTTGCAGACATTAAAAATATCCTTCATGGGTGTAAGGGAGGAGGAGGTAAATCATGATGATGAAAGTGCAAGCAGCTCTTTACAACATTGTCAATCCAGAAGTCCTCCTACTGCTGCTGCTGCTTCTTCTAGAACATCAGCATCACAAAAGGGTTGCCCAATCAACACCCTCGAGTAATCATATATTGCAACCACCTGTATACAAAAGACTCTCAATAGCTTCATTTGTAGAGTAGATGACACCTGAAGATTAGGAAAAAAATTGACCAATCTCTTGCAAAAGCAATATATTCTTCTGGGACTCCACTGTCGAACTATTACCAGAGATGTACCAATACTAATAATACTAATATGTAGAAAACCAGAGTTAGTTCTGTTGTAATACAGAAAAAGTCAAGGCAATATTTGTTCAATAGGAACAAAATGAGAAGCTTGAAGGCATTTCCTTTCCAGAAAGGTTCTCATAAGAATGACTTGATGAGTCCTATTTAGGCTTTATAACATTTTAGCACCTGCATTAATGCTTTGCTATTTTTTTGTGCCCAGCTTTCACCTTATTAGTTTCATAGTTGGTAGGGTTGGAAGCGACCTGAGCAGATCATCTAGTCCAACTCCCTGCCATGGCAGGAAAGAGCACTGGGGTCAACCGTTCCCAGCAAGATGTTCATCCAGCCTCCTCTTAAAGACCCCCCAGGGCAGGAGCCAGCACCACTTCTCTTGAAAGTTGGTTCCAGATCCTAGCTGCCCTGACAGTGAAGTAGTGCCTCCTGACATCTAGCCTAAATCTACCCTCTGCGAGCTTGTGACCTGGTAGTGCTCGGGGGAACAGGGACTCTCCCAGTGCCTGTTGGTCCCCCCTGACTAGTTTGTAAATGGCCACTAGATCCCCCCATAGCTTTCTCTTGTGGAGGCTGAACAGGTTCAGGTCCCTTAGCCTCTCCCCATAGGGCCTGCCCTGCTGACCCCTGATCATGCCTTAATTTCACCTTTAAAGAAATTCAAATAATTTTCTGCTCAAAACCAGACACCATCTTAATTCCACTTGCCTTGAACTGACAAAACTTGTTACGAGTCAGGATTTCTTAACACTCGTGTTGTTTAATATAACAGTGCCTTATGTATAGGACTGTCTCAGGAAGTTGCTGGCTACAAGTTACTGTTCCCTACATGTCATTCCAAAACAGTTGTTCTAGCAGATTTCCTTCAGTTTCTCCAAGCCTTGAAAAAAGACTCGGGTATAAACAGAAAATGAGGGCTATGGCTATAACCAACAGACCCACCACTACTGAAGTGCAAAATGCATACTAACCGTTAGTGATGCTATTCCTTTGTGATAGGATTTTAAGGATTCAGCAATGCAAGAAAGCGCTGAACTGTAATCAGCTTCTTGAAGCCCTGTCAGGCACTGCTCTGCATGGGAGAACTCCTTCAAACTATTCAGCCAGAAGTAGAAGTGTTCTGAAGCTACCTGAGTCAGCAGGCTTTGATAAAGCTCTCTGGCCATGTCATGATTGCCCTAAGAAAAGACAAAGAGAGAAGACATTAAGTTATGTCAGCAAATACTACCATGAACTACCACCCCCAAATCCTCAGCTACTACTACTGACTTCAAAAAGTTTCTACAGAGAAATATTCAACATTTGGTCAAGGAGGTTCTAGTGAGATGCAGTAGCACAGATACATTTATCTGACAGACATCACTGTGTAGAAAAAACAATTTTTATTGAAAGATAGCCAAAGAGGGAGGAAAACAGATCCAGCTCTAAAAAACAAATCCAGAATTCTGCACTAAGTCTTACCTACTGCTTTCTTTTCCAAAGTGTTTTACAAATATTAAACTTTAGTTCATCCACACAAGCTAGGAAAATTGTGCCAATTATGCAAATGACTACAACTAGCCCAAGACAAAAAATGGAAAAGAAAAGCTAAAGCCTAAACTGGGATTAAACAACAGTCTCAATTCCTAATCACTGAACCACACCTTTCTTCACTGCATGTTGAGTAAGACTCATGAGAGCAGCATGAGACAAATTCCAATTTTACAAATGTGAGCCAATGTTACAATACACTTAAAAGGGAAAAGACCTATTTTCCCCTCTCTTTTTACCTTTGTCCCCCTAAATCCTTGTATTTTTCTTACTTTTACCTCTAAATCAGACTTGACCAAGAAGAGCATTTTAAAAACCTGCACTTACCATTCTGGAGGCTTGCCTGGCTATCCTGTAAGCTGTCCAGCCATTTGAGGCATTTTCAAGCTGCTGTTTGATAACAGTTTTAACTTCACATGATAACGCTTTCTGACTGGCAACAAATATCACTGTAGCAAGAGATACCTAAACGAAAACAAAATCACCACCAACAATATATTTTAAAAAATCTCCACTTGTGCATTTCTGGAAGTGTCAGAAGCTTTCTAATCTTGAACGTTTAAAACCACACAAAAGATGAAAGTTACTCAATATTTGAGAGTCAAAACTTTGCTGTTTAGGATGTCCAGCAACACGGTATTACAGGTGCTTTTTCCATCACTGAAGTTTGGTAAATGAGATTACACTTTTCTTTGGAGCATTAAAATAGAAATAGATCCCAGCTGACAGTCACTGTAAAGTCACTGAAATACCATTTATTTAATATAAATGTCAGAAAAACCAGCTTCCTGACAAACTATGGTCATTTCCAATTAAAATGCCCTTTTATCTACAGTACTGTCCAATCAGACATGTTAAAGGCTTGTATACAACTGGGGTATTCACTTTTGAAGTCATTGTGTTTTTTTCTGAAAGCACTTCAAGATGTCCCTAGAGGTCTAATGGTACAGAGTAATAATCTAGAGCAGGGAGTGGCAAAATTTTTGGGCAGTGTCATAAACATCTGGGACTAACTTGTAAGATGACAGTGTGCCAGGGGTGGATGGTGGGGGAGCCTTGAGGGGCCTAATCCTTGCTGTGGCAGCGCAGCCCCAGCCCCTTCCCTGAGGTACGTGCACCAAGCACCATGCTCTGGCATACATGCCCAGGGTTGCCTACCCCTGATCTACAGAACTAGTTAACATGGAACTAGTGCCATCTACTGGACCACACACCTGATCAGATATTACATATTATGTTTTTTTAGTTAAGTGAAGGCCTTCTAGACTATTTTACTTTACCAGGCAATGCCACATTGAAAGATGCTGTGCTTCTTTACATATGCTACCTCCTGCTCTAGAAGCAGTAGAGGTGCTAGTTAGCCTAGGCATAATACCACACAAATATAGCTACACTGCTTCTAGTTCAGGAAATGACTAATTCGGAGCAGTGCTCATGTTACTGGGCAAGCTGGCTCCAATCTTAATGCCAGCAAACTAGCCATGCCAAGAGATCGGTGGATTTGGTGCTGTACAGCAACAGTATTATTCCCCATTTTTCATACATACAGTTAACAGTTAAACTGACAATCACACTGAGGCCACTGACCTTAGCACTTTGACAGACATAATTAGCTAAACATACTTATGAAATACCAATTAATTTTTACAGTGCCATTTGTTTTCATATATAAACACACCATGGAATATATTACACAATTTATTTCTGAAAGGAAGAAGGAAGGGGAAAAAAGGTTTTTCTTTCTGGAGTTATGGCTGCATAGAGCAGGACTCCCACAACTGCCTGAATAGTAAGGCAACAGCTGCTGCACTTTGGGGCAGAAAAAGCAAGGTGTTTCTAATCTCAGGCAGACAACCCAGCTTCCCC
Source organism: Crocodylus porosus (assembly GCF_001723895.1). Lineage (NCBI taxonomy): Eukaryota > Metazoa > Chordata > Crocodylia > Crocodylidae > Crocodylus > Crocodylus porosus. Next base: position 61,577,028 of record NW_017728943.1, read on the forward strand.
ACTTAATACACGCACCCTAATTTTTAGGAGATAAAAGATGTATGTAATATGCAAGAAAAGATGGTAATTTCATGTGGTCCTTGTTCCTTCAAGGACAGGTCCCCAGAACAGTAGTTTCTTACCAGAAGTTCCTGCTTTTTATCTGTGGCAGATCGTCCAATCACTTTATATAGGTCCATTAGGTCTCCCAGCATTCCATCAGCTAAAACTGGCAACTGCACCGCAATAGCTGCTAAACAATGGCACATGAGAATTCTAGCAACATCTTGAGCACTGTGCAGCTGCGTCAACAAGGATTCAACCACTGACTGACTCAGATGGGGGCGACACTTAACCAACTTCACCATGCAAGTTAAAGTAATCTGCAATTCAAACACAACACCATTCCAACATCAGGCATTGGTCACTTTAAAAAAAAAAAAAAAAAAAAAAAAAAAAAATGGTGAATTAGTATATGTTTTGATGAATACCTGCAAAGCTAATGGAAAGCATGTGGCATTTAGAGAACTGTGAAATATAAACTTTCCCAAACTGCTAAAATTGCCTTGCAGCACAATCAATCTGA
>NW_017728943.1:61577692-61641910 GCF_001723895.1 Crocodylus porosus
ACCACTGACTGACTCAGATGGGGGCGACACTTAACCAACTTCACCATGCAAGTTAAAGTAATCTGCAATTCAAACACAACACCATTCCAACATCATGCATTGGTAACTAAAAAAAAAAAAAAAAAAAAAAAAAAAAAAAATGGAGAAAATGACGACGTTCTGACTAACAACTGCAAAGCTAATGGAAAGCATGTGGCATTTAGAGAACTGTGAAATATAAACTTTCCCAAACTGCTAAAATTGCCTTGCAGCACAATCAATCTGAAGACATGCACAAGGATAATTTTTCATCTCTGATAGTCTTCTCTGTCTTCTCTTAACCTTCTTTGATAGATTAGTCTTTAAGTTAGTGTTATAAAATTATCTGCCTGGTAAGAGCAGATAAGACTGTAATTAGGCAGGACAATAAGCCTCAAGCCAGACATTAAAGTGTAAAGCACACCAAAAATGTAATCACCCCATAAATTGTAAGATGCTACATATGCAAGCAAATTATGGCACAATGAAAAGGCAAACCAGCTACAGATGTTATATATGAAACATCTTTTGTCCCTGGATGCATCACATATTAATCCGCATGTGTGGCATGTTAAAAATGACTGGTGCAGCCATACATCAGGCTGCAGTGCTTGATTTCATTGGTGCTGGGTAGGAGGAGCCAGTCAGCTCCCCCAGCTCAGAAAGTTTAAACCTGTACAGTCTGGAAGCCCTGTATACACAGCACAGTGCACAAGCTGACAGGTTCCAGGGGGAGCTGATGTTCTCTCCTCACATCTGGGGCATTTAACCCATGCACCAGGCAACCAATGCCCATGTATACAGGTAGGTCTAGAAAGCCTGGCACCTGTAAACCCACAAGTAGGATAGCCCTGCTTCCGCTGCCCCACACACAGATTTAAACCTGCTGAACTGGAAAAGCCAATCAAGCTTCCCCCACCTGACACATGTAAACCCATATGCCAAGCAGCCCAAGCAGGCATAAAGCTGCCGAGCTGGGGAAGACCATCAGCTTTTCCTGCTTTGTACTTCTAAGCTCAAGTCTGTAAACCCATGCTCAGCACCCGTGAACCCTATATGGATTTAAACTTGTTGGTATGTCCTGATGCCACCTCTATGTGCTACCACTCACTTGATCAGTATCTGACAAATTTAATCTAGGATCTCACAGCACCATTAAATTAATGTCTGCCAACAGCCTAAGGTAATACTGCATAGGAATTATGTAATTGTTACACCATCACTCAAATCTGGTGCCCTGTGAAATTCCACTGAACTAAAGATCCCTGTGGCTCTCCTGTCATTTTTTTAAAAATATCTGGGCTATCACTGTCTCTCTACTACAAATGTGTAGATATGTGGGTACTCCCTTCCAAAGGCCATTCATTTTACACTTGAGCTGAAAGCAGTCATGCTACGGGAGGGACGATTTCTCTGCCTTTCTGGTTTCAAACATGCTCGAGATTACTGTCACAGGAGCAAAACACTGAGAAATTTTGCTCTCCTCAGTCACAGTGCTCTTTGTCTTCGCTACAGTAGCTATCATTTATTTTGTGCATAATATAGAACTGAGATTTACAACAATACCACTGAGAGACAATAATGTATGTATGTACATATATGTGTGTGAGCATGTGGTTGGTTTTTTTGTTTTGTTTTTTACCTTTAACGTTGCTTGTGCTCCTGGACTCCCATCTTGGCTACAGAGAACAAGAAGAGACTCGAGACCAAAAACTGCATCTTGCTCCAAAGCCAGAAGATCTAAGAGAAAGGAATGAAGTTCAAAACTGAACGTGTTTCTAAACATGACAGTAAATCCTATTATTCCTTTTCCAAGATAGTTCTTCAGTAAAGGCTGCCAATCATAAGGTTAGGATGTGCACAAACTTGGGCCACAGTAAGGCTACTGGAGGTGATGTCACTCATTTATAGCAGCAGATCTCCAGAGTGAAGAGCAATGTACTGACCTAACAGCAGCATTTCCTAAACTGTGGGGTGCCTCCCATGAGAGGGAGGGGTTTGTGCTGTGAACCGTACAGCATCCCCAACACATGCTTCTGCCAGCAACACTACTTTCCTCTTCTGCCCCCACACTGCAGCCATCACTGCCAAGTGCCAAAACTTTTGATTGTTGTTGGCAGGAGGGTCTCTAGTAGGGGGTCACAATAGTGCCTAATTTTATTATGATGGGGTGCAAATCCACCAGGTTTGAGAAGCATAGCCCTACAGTAATGCCAGAGGGCAAGACCAGGGTCCACTTAAGCAGAAGTCTTTTGGGAAGGGGAGGTGGGGATGGTACGGTTTAAAAACAGTGGTTCTCAACACTTCCAGACTCAAGGCACCCCTTGTTGGATTCAAGGCATCCCTTACAAATGCCAACTCTTAGTTTTCACTCATTCTTCGACTACAAAAAAATATGACAGAGCATTTTTCTCTTCCAAAGAGCTCAGAAAGATAACAACACATTAGAATGTTTTTAATACTATGGATTCCTATTTGCTATCCCTGGATTTATCACATGAATCATGTTTACACACCCAACTGTACTAAAATTGTAAAGCACTGTGTGGCATCCTTGAAATCAAGGCACCCTGGTTGAGAATCACTGGTTTAAAAGAAGGAAAAAGGTAACACCATTTCAGAAAAGTGTCATTTTTTTAATCCCAGGTTACAATTATTCTCTACAGCTCTGAAATCCTGTATTCTCCTGAGGCAATTGTTCTCAAACTCCTTAGATTCAGGGCATCCCTCCATAACCTTTTTTTATATACATGTTTACTGACAGCACTCCAGATAAAAAAAACACTGCATCAGCTTACCTCAGTGCTTCTCAACTGGGATATTGCTACAGCCACTGTCACCACCAGCTGGAACAGTCAGAGTGTCTCCTGCACAGCCATATCAGAAAGTGACTACAGCACAAGCACCTGCTCCCTGCCTGCATTTACGGTTATTGGATAAACAGGCAGGAGCACCCACTATTGCCACAACCCAGAAAAAGAAGCATACAGAACAGTTCCACCTTCCCTACACACCTGTTTCTAGGAGATACCATGCAGAGTTGGATCAGGAAGGGCTGCAGCAAGAACCCTTCTTGATCTAGATGTGCACAAGGCATATGGGGCAGTTCTACCTTGCCACCACAGCAGTGGTGCTTACACCACAGTATCACAAATGAGAACCAGTGTTTTAGGAGCTGAACAACTACAAGCAGCCTTGCTGTAGAGGAGCAAATCCCCTGGGAAGTCAGAGCTGGAACAAAGAACTGGCCAATCTGAAACAAGAGGAAGTGCATAAACCCAATTACTCACATTTCTCACACTTCTTATGTACCTTTTTCCTGGCAAGAGGCAGATATATTAGTCAGAATTCTTACTCCATGAGCTGCAATACCACAGTTGTTATGATAACAGCACTCCTGAGCCAACTTTACTAAATCAGAAGTTCTTCCAGTTGTAGAAGTTCCTAATTAAATAGAAGACAAAAATTATGACAGTTCATATTCCATAATTACTTCACAAGATCACTTCCATATTTTTAAGTGAAGTTCTACAGATAGCCTTTAAACCTGAAGGTTGACTGCTAATGTTTTATGATCTAGATGCACAGCATGTGCAAAGTCATAAAACAACTAACTATTTGGGTTTATTACTGCATGAGAAAAAAAAAAAACTATTTTCAGTCAGTGATTAAGAGTTTATTCTTCCTCTATCTCTATAGCCTTTTTGGTAGGACTCATGGTAACCCAGACAATTTAGCTTTAGAAAGAAGCAATAAAAACATTGGCAACATTTTTAAACAGTTTTTTTTAATATTTAAAGCAGTTAGTACAATATTAAATACTTCTAGTACATGCTTAGACATTAGGACTGCCTACAGAAAAAAAAAAAATTAAAAAACAGCACTTTACTTTCAGCTCAGCACACCCCCACACCAAATGCAGCACATCACCAGAAGAGGAACTGCGTCAGTCTGACCTGGCTTGCCCAGCATCTGTATAGCTCATGCACTTCTGTGGGCTTTTTGGCACTTTTATCTAATAGCTCATTCAATTAATCAGCTATTAGATAAAAACGCCAAAAAGTCCCGCTGAAGCACGCGAGCTATACAGACACTGGGGATTTGGGTCAAACTGATGCGATTCCTCTTCTGGTAAAACGCTGTTTGCTCCCCCACCCCCTCAACATCACATATATCAGCGCCCTAGGTTTTTAAGGACATGCATGCATATCATTTCCACACAACTGTTCACTGGCTTAAATCTCTCTTGGGCAATGCAACAATCCCAGCCTCATGCCAATAAAGTCTTTACAACATAATTCCATACATCCATTCCCTCTTTCAGCTTCGTTTAAATATATGCAATTTTAATCCCATGACTTCAACATAACGGGGATGGGAACCCCATGACAGGAGTGCAACAAATGGCAGGGATAGCCTCTATGTGACAAGTGGTAAATCAGGGAGAGGACAGGCAGCACAACAAACAGATAAGGCAGGAAGCAGAAAGCAGAGCAGGGGAAGGAGATAAGCATGGCATTTCAGGGAGCTAACCTGCAGCACAGCTACCAAAAAGGTTGGTACCCACTGCCTTAAAATGTTATTTAATCTTCTCAATCCAAACAGGCCAGGCAAATATTAAGATCCCCATTTTAGGAAAAAAACCTGGAGGCACATGGATTAATGTGCCCAGGTCATGGAACAAAGCCAGGAAAAGAATGTCAGAGACACTTTTTCTATTCACTGGACTACATTTCCATCCCAATTTCATAGCATATTTTTAATTTATAAAAATGAATGCAATCTGCTTTCAACTAGCTGCAGCAGCCCTTACCTGAGCTTAGGACCATTCCCACAGCTGCTGCCTGCACTCCAGACCCCCAACCACCTCTGCATCCTTCCATGTTCCCCTTGCAGCCCCTTCCCCACTTCTCCTCCCCCGACCCATGCATCCTCTGCCCTCCTGCCTGGCCCTCTCCCTCCCCACTTACCTCCGCTCCACACCAGCAGGCTTTGTGCATGCTATGGCATTGATCACTCAGCATAACCCTAGTCCAGCCCCACAGTAGCAGTGCCAAACTCACATGGCTCCTATCGGGGCTGGGGCTGTGCCCAGTGTTCCAGGCTAGAACAAGGAGTCTGCTGTGGCTGAGAGGAGGGGCAGATAGCAGACGGCAAGTTCCTTAACCTACCTACACCATCTACCCCTCTGCAGCACTTGGGGGATGAGGATGAACAACTTCTCTTTAATTAGGTTCTATATGCAGACAATTAGAGCAAATGTACGTTTTCCACTTACAGAATCTAATTATTGCAGGGATGTCTTACATTCAAGTAAATACTGTACTTTAGAATCATTTAAGAACGTGTCATAATAGTTTTAAAAAGAACTGAATAGCAATACTCAGACAAATCCATGCAAAAAGTGCTAAAAGTTAGCTAGTGTATCCTATATACTCTTCTTACCTGAGGCATTGCTGAAGTACTGCTTGATGGCAATGGTCCCTGACAGCGTGGAAAGAACAGATAACATGCCCAGTTTCAAACTGTCATACGGAGTTTGAAGAGCACATTCACAGAGTGTCTAAAAAAATAAAGGAAAAAAACCCTCAAACTAGTTATAAACATTTACCTTCATGTTTATATTGTGTTAAATTTTATTTCTGTGGTAAAATGATCTCTAAGTCACTAATGACCCAATTCAGACCTCAAATTATTTCCTCACTGGTCACTGTCTTGAAGCAACAGTTTTAACAGACCAGTTAAGAATTTTTGTTCTCTGAGTGACACTGCATTTCACAAACTATCATACAAATCCACAATATGCATTACATTTATTACTTTTTCACTTGAGGTTTTTCATCGCTAACAAAATTCTGCATAATTTGCAGACAAAGTTATCCACTAATGTAAGCATTTGGCTTACAATCTCTCCGTTTCAAAAACAAAGTTCTCCAAATAGAAGTATTTCAACATGTAACCTCCAGCACAACACTTTGAAGATTTTTTCCTTAAGCAAACAAGAAAATGAATGGGGGGGGGGGGGAAGGAAAAAGAGTTCAGGCTTTTGATAACCAAAAAAATTCACAACATTTATTTTTATTTGTGTTATTGCAATTTTGTCTGGGACACCTCACTAGTGAGAGTCAACAATCCTAGGAGAGGCCTGCACTCCTCCATTGAAGAGAACGTATTTTATAAACATCATGACTACCAATGTTTAAAGAAGTTCATGGCAAACAGATCTTGCTATATTAGAGACCTCTAGAACTATATGTCCTCATAAACCTCTGTGGGCTCACCCATGCCTGGAGGGCCGAGATACTTTGAGAAATTCTATAAAGTTAATATTGCAATCAGCTTCCACCTACTTTGGCCATACAGCCACTGCTATGCCAGATTTCAGAGCACCACAGGTACTGATTGTTTGAAAAACTTGTTCTCTATTGTGACAAAAGCAACAAAATAACTTATACTTAATTATTCTGGGTTCTTGGTGTGGAGTTTTTTTATTTGTTTTTGGATGCTGGTGTTCCAAATTTCTCTCTCCAAGGACAACTTTACAACACTAAAATTAAACAGCCATTTCATAAAGTAATTTAACACTTGTGTTTAGTAAGCTCTATCCTAATTGCAGGCTTTCAGTGAATGAGTTCTCAAGAATGCTAAAAATCATCAATGCAGACACCAAATGACAAATCTATAGGGAAATGTATAAACTTGAACCACAGAAGAATCTCTCCCCACCCCGAGAAGAGCTAAAGAAATAATTATTATTGCATTAATGACCTTATAAGCTAACTGATTAGTATTACTCACATTATAAAATATAAGATTCAATTTTGTCTAGCAGAACACTCCCTCACATTTTTCATTCACCAGCAACATTTTTTTTTTTTTTATTGCATTTGGGGAACATTCTCTCTCATAATGCCAAAAGGTATAAGTTAGTTATGGACTTCAATAGCACCAGTGTGCAAGATAGGTTAGCAATCCTGGTGACAAGAACACAAGCTGCAAGAGTTTTCAAACTCAGAAACAATTATAACTGAAGAATCCCAGCAAAGAAAAAAAAAAACCCAAGAGGAATTAGCCGAATTTAAAATGTTTACTTCAAATCTTAAAACACAGTCTGGAACTGGTTATTTCTTGCCCGTATTGTCATTTGTACAATGCATATTTAAAGAAACAACAAGCTTTGCTATGAACACTTTGGGGCAAACCCAACCGTCAGTGAAGTGTGTAAGAATTTTTCTATGGATTTCACATAAGTACCAGTTCAGGCTCTCCTACTATATTAACCTAAGAGTCATACTGTGCAAGTGTTTCACATTGTACTCAGCCACTGCATTACGCTGGATTTCATAAATGCCCAGTGTAACATTCTGACCAGCCAGGAATTTCCCAGTTCATTAAAAATAAGAAGTTCCTAGGCTAGAGACAAAAGTTAAATATGAACCAGTTTAAGCTGTCAGAAACTACTTTAAACCTGTAAAGGAGCAGAAGTTCAGTGCTTAGGAACTGCTTTCAAAATGACCAAAACTGGTTTAAGATAAACCTGGTTGACTGTAGTATCAAACTTAACTGGGCTGGCAGGGAGCACCGGGCCAGGAGATAGCCCTCTCCTGTCCAGGGTTGGGACACTGCTTCCAGCCCCCAAAGGTCTGCCTGCTGCCAAGGCACAGACAATGTTCCCTTGCCCTGCAAAATGGAGCTCCCAAACCTGGCTCCCTCAGGGGCTTGGAAAGAGCTGCAGGTAGGAACACGTCCCAGACCACTGCCCCAATCCACTGGTAGAGCAGGTGTTCCCCAGCCTGTTCCCCACCCATTTCCATGATCACAAAGCTGAGTGGGGAACAAGGTCCCCAGCCCCTGCCAGCAGGGAGCTTCCAGTGCTGGCCCCAGTTGCAGAACTTGGGTGGGAGATGAGGATCTCCCAGCACCATCACGACGCTCAAGCTGGGAGATAAGGATCTCCCAGTCCTTGCTCCCCAATGTTGGAGGGGTGGAGGGCATGGAAGGGCTTGGAGCTCCCCACTGCCAAAGCAGGGAGACATAGTCCCCACCCAGGCTCTAGTGGTGGGGCCTCTGGAAATGCTGGTTCTTAGCTTTTGCCTTTTTTTCTGACCATGGAAAAATAAAGAAATTCTGCTGCTGCAAAGAACTTAGAAAGACCACAGCAGGTCAGAATGTTTTTGAACCTATGGATTCCTATTTGGGTTTATCTTGAGAATTGTGTAGATATTTGCATACTGAACAATATTAACATTGTACAGCACCATTAAAAGGATCTCGCAACATCCTGGTTAAGAATTACTGCTCTATATCAGTTTCTACCAAGGACAGTTACAACAGGGAAAGGGAAACAATTACAACAATTTTCTTGAACTGTACAATTACAACAATTTTCTTGGACTGAACTGTACCAAGTTTTGACTTTATCCCTAGATTATGCTATATCCCTACAAGTCAAAAGTTTAATGCAAACACCATTCAAGACTACAGCAAAGTCATATGGCCAGTGCAGATGAGGCCTCACTTCAGAGCCCGCAAACTGGGATTTGAGGATAACACGTTAAGGTTAGACTGAGTAAAAAGTATTAGGCTGGACCCGATATTCCAAGGTCCCTTTCAGCCCTAGTGTCTATGAAATTATTTGCTTGATTACATGCTCTGGCAAGGCTCACAGCAAACTTCTCTAACCAACCCTGCAAGGGAACATTTACAAATTGGTCTTGCAGTAATAAATATCTAGTTCAGCTGCATACTCTACTGCCTCAGATAATGAATTTACTTTTCTTCTCAGACTGAACAGTCATTTCCCATTATAAACATGCCTATTTCCTGCCAAGTTCCTTCACTGTAACCATTTGCAAATACAGACTAGCAGCTGTGCTACAGAATAGCTTTGTTTAGAAAGGAATTTAGGAAAAGGGCACACGCAAAACCACATCTCAGAACTTACTTAAAAATAGCCTATAGAAATTTTATAATTAAAAATGTTAAAGACGTGCAAACCTGCATGTTCTCCCTGCTCCATGTATGTGGAGTTTTGTTTGCCAAAAACTTTAGATCCTGAATAGCAAGTCTCTTCACAGCCTTCCTGGGGTCATTCTTTAAATACTGCAACAAAAGCTGAATCTGTAACAAGAAAGTGATATTTTTTTTTTTTTTTAGGTAAAACCCTACAAGCTTCTCATAAAAACAAATAAAAGCAGTGGTCATATGAGGTTTCCTTTTTAATAGGAGCTCACCAAAGAACTATATATGCATCTTCATCAAAAACTTTCAAAACTGTTCAAAGCCTAGATGGCACCCCCACTACAAGATTTTCATTATCTGGGAGAACACTCCAAATATTGCCATTAAAACAAAGAATATAATGTATTTTTGGTTGTTCTTTTAGGATTCCAGTTACCCAGCCTGTCAAATGGAACTTGTGCAGTGCACAGAAGTTACCCAAACCAGGTATGTAACCTCAGACAAATTTATTCCATTAGCCTAAGAGCTGACACTGGTAAACACCGTGATCTTGCATCCCAGATAGGCTCAGGACAGATCAAGAGATTTTCATGACTATTACTACACAAGGCTGAATGAACTAAATCTCATATTTAACTTAGGTATGGATTTAGCATGACCCACCATGTCTGAGCCTGTAAAGTACATTACATAGACATAAAAGATCATATTCCCTACCAAACTAAGGAGCACTACTGTACCATGGCTTGACTTGATATTTTTAAACTGACAAGAAATTCAAGTTCTATTAAGATGCTTTATAAATATGTGAATATTTAAATTTACAGTATACAGCTGAACTTGTGGGGATTTCCCTGCCGCTGAAAGAAAGGGATAACATAAGGGGTCAAGAGTGCCTTCAGAGGCTTGGATGTAAGAAGCAGAGTAAGGTTTGCAAGAGAAGCAAGGATGCTCCACTCTACAGGCTCATATCCAAGAGGAGCAAGTTATGTATGAAGTGTCGTCTTCCCAGATTGGGAGGGGAAGTATTAAGGGAAGTCCAGAGATCAAAGTGGATGAGAACAGTGGCAGTTCTACATAGCATGGGCACTATGATGTAACCATCTGTCCATCAGAAAACTGAATTTTTCAGATTCGATTTGGGGTTTTTGTTTATTTACTTTCAAGACATTCAAAAAGTACCTGTTTGGGAATGTCAACCAAGGAGGAAGCAGCAAGTAAGGTAAAGGTGTGTAGTGTAACAATGACCATCTTGGTAGAAGGATAGGATGTCACCAGCTGTTGTAGAAGCTGGCGGGAGCTGGAAGCTAGGCTAGCATCATGGTGCATGTGCTGTAGTATGGGGATCAACTTCAACTTCAAATCCACTGGAGTTGCCAAACCTATCGCATATAAAGATGATATAGTTAGCTGACAGTAATCACCTTTACTTGATATCGTGAACTTTTCAAAAACAAGATAAGCCCTAGCAATGCTTAGAACATAAATATGCCCAAAGTCTAATTCACCATGAAGTACTTTGGAAAGTGCTTTGAATATTTACATTTGGAATGACATCAAAACAGCAGTTACGAGGCAACCCAAGACCACTTGATGGTTCACTTCCTCTCAAACAAATCAGGCATTTCAGTGGAGTATAGGGATGAGCAAGCAAAGAATTCTTACATTTAAACATGAGAAGGAGCAATATTAAGAAACATTAAAGCTATTCCTGTTTACTTAAGCATTTGATTCATAGACATACCTTGAATCATTTCACTAATTTTGTTACATATTCCTCCAGCAAAATCCCTGTGAAGAAACAGAAAAGGTTAGGTTTAGTTTGTGTAAGACAAAACCTAACAGGTTTGCCAACTGTTGCAGTTACAATTTAATGGTCAAAGAAACCAGGAGAGTGAGACTAAAAAAAACCTCCAACAACTAAAAAGTATAAACTTCAAGATTTAAGGTTATACAGAAATCCAGAAAAAGAAGAAACCCAACACATATTATAACTTAGCAAAACCCCCCAATAATACTAGAGTTAGTCACCTTTCACCTAGCTAGTTTGAGTGCGTCTGGAAGTACAATGTGTACAGGTATACAAATATAAGAGTCAGACCCACGGTCAGCATCCTACAGAGCCTCATGGCCCAATCTAGTCTGTGAAGAGGCTGGATCTGGCCCCAAAAGGTCCAGACAATGAGGCAGCATAAAGCTGCACCAAGCAGCCAGTTCCCACTGCGGCATCCTCCTCAGAAGCCCTCCCTGCTGCTGCTCTGTGCCTGTTGCTAAGAGGCTGGGTATCTGCAGTGAGGATAAGCATAGGCAGCTTGAGCTCCTGGGGAGATTAGGGCAGGGGTGGAGGAGAAGAGAATGAGACGGGGGATGGGACCATCATTTACAGCAAAATGAGGCTGACACCTGCCTGAGCCAGCTTGATACCAGTACAATGAGGTATATGGATCTTGCAATACAGAAAGGTCTCAAGAGCAAAATGAGCACCAAGTAATTTTCTCAAAAAATTACAATAAATGTATATAGACCAGAGAAACAGAAGAGTCTCAGTGCCGATTCAGTCATATGCCTCCCACTGTTTTTGGCATATGCCTTTTTGCCATTCCTTGTGAGAGACTGCTATTAAAAAGGCAAACAACATAAAATCACAATGAAACACTCCTACTGTTAAATAAATACGTTACTTATGCTACAATTTATATTGTATTATTGAAGAGCTATTCACAGAGATTGTAACTTTGAGAGCAGGACTATCCCTGGAGGGAGTCTAAATCACCTCATTCCCGAAGTAAGTCTAGTCCCGTTTTGGTGCATAAATAAGCTATTTTACAGGTAAGTTAAGAACGTTGAAGGTGAGTATTCATGTTTGAGTTCTGATCGATAACCTAAACAATTTATAGATAAAGGTGTGTAATCTTAACCAAACAACCTCCTGAAATCAAAGAAAGTAAATCAGTTATTTAAAAGAAATCAAAAAAGCTGGCTTGAGAGAGAAATTTATGCATACCAAGACTCAAATCCCATTATCTGCCTCTGACTACCAAGGTTAGATTGTTTCCTTTCCAGGAATACATGGTTTAAGCATAGTGATGTTTTACAGAAGCTGCTATTAAGTTGCAGCAGTATATTTCAATAGCCTTCTAAAATCTTTAAAAGGAAAATTCAAATCTAATTCATTGGCAGTGCTTTCACAAATTTCACCTCAGAATGCTGAAGAAATAGTGATGAACTGGAAAGCAGTTTGCTTATCAATGCTGCTCTGTGGTCTGCTTTGTTCTATCAGATTGCTTTTATTCATATAACAGCATGAACTGAGGTAAATGCCATCAAATTGAGGGAAAAAAGCAAATCACTTATTTGCTGCTCCATTTAAAGAGGCTTTATATTCTTCTTTTCATAATCTTACTAGAAGAGGGACACACACCTCTTTTGGAACACTGAAAATTTCACTGCTTTCATCTAATTTCAGACAATGAATAGGTCACCTGGTACTATTCCACATGAAGCACCATCCCAATCCATCTTGCTCTTGAGGCAGAAATTATCAGTCATTTACAAAGTTGGGGCTATACATTTAATTTCATCACTGTTTCACTAGAGTTGAAGTTCTACTTTAAATGGTCTAACCACCATACATAAAAAAGTTCAGTTGCCAAGATAGACTCTTTTTTTTTTTTTTTTTTTAAATACAGCTCTAAAGTGTCTTTAGATGTAACTACCCAATTAAGGCACAGCTTTTTGCTAACTTTCTTTGGAAAAGTAGTTCATCTTTCAGCGTTCAGTAAGGAAACTGCATAAGCACTGCCAGATAGCTAACTTCCCAATTATTAGCAAGATTTTACACCCACATGACTTCTTATATTAGTATAGCATCAAATGACCTTGGCCCTACGTATGTGTATAGCATCTATTCACTTAAAGATATTAAGAAAGTAAATTAGGTTTGTAAAGAGGATTACTTGCACACAACAAGTAGTAACTCAAGCACTTAAGGCAGTGGTTCTGGACTGGTTCAGCACTGATAGCAGCACTCAAATGTCTCATGGGCCACACAGCCTTCAGGGCCTTCCTCAGCTTTGTCATACATGTCTGCTTCCCTTCTGCAGACTCAAATGAATACCCTACCCCACTGACTCCCCATTGCGCCCAGACAGCACCCATTCTGCCCCTACTAGTACCCTGCTCTGCCCACTCTCCGAAGGTCTAGAACGGTCCCATTTTGTTCCACTCCCCCTTTAAGCCCAGGTAGCCCCAGTTCTACTTGTATGCATGCATGCCCACTCACTCATGTGAATCAGAGATGCTTACAATCCTGTCAATTCTCCCTCTGGGACAGAGCTCTTCCAAGGCCATAAGGCCCAAGGCACAAGGCTATCCTGCCAAGCAGTCTAAAGGCCACAGATACTAGCCAAATGGGTTGCAAACCCTTCAAAGACTTTCACCTTCAAATTAGAAAGTAAGTATAGAAATACAAACGGTCTGCTGATAAAAATTTCATCAATCCTAAACATTTTTCTTAGCACTACCAGAACGCCTGTGGGGCTTTCAGGGTTGTTGGTTGTAGGGCTTTTAAAAACTTCCTTTTTTTCTGTAATGGGAGGGAAAAGAAGAGACCTACTTTGATGGTTCTTTAGAGCACATTTTTTACAGATGTCTGTTGCCTGAAACAACTCAGCTACATACCAGGCTTCTGCCTCATAGCAGAAGGCCAAGATTAGACAACTTTGGTGGCCTTTTTGATTAAATGGGACTTAGATTTAAATCTGTCATTTGCAGTATATTGACAATTCCTATTAAAGACTTGATACAAATGACGACAAACACAGCAAATACACATCTTCCAAAAGACACTTACATGAAAATTATTCTGGAAGGTAAGATGCATTTTAGAATCTGAAAATATACAGATTTTGTATTACAGGGGCTCTTTCCCTCTGACATTTAGGAGGCCCATCACTATCTTAATGCAAGGAAAAATTCCTTCAGAGCCTTTTTGATCTGAGCCATTCAAATAATTTTAATAAGCAAGTGGAAACTTGGTTATTTCTTCAAGCATTCTACATAGAAATAAATCTGAGTTTAATTTCCTGTAAAAGTGCAGTAAATTAGTCATCACTTAACATCTTAAACAAATACATAACCTTTTTGCACTGATGGAAGTTATCCCCTATATGTCACACTGATTATATTAAAAGAATATTTTAGTAAGACTGAAACAAATTAACCTGCCCACAAGTGCTCTCCTGCAGGGCACTTTATTTTAAATTTAAATGTCCCAAAGGATCAGAGTTAACACAACTGCAAATTCCCTGCAATATTCATGCTCCTTCTCTAATGACTTCTCTAGATGTACTGCTCCACAGATAGCATGGCAAGTACTATAGAAGGAGATAGTACTTAGAGAAAAACAATAAGAAGTCCTACTATGTCAATGGCACTTTTATAAAAGACTTTCTGCTTACTTGGACTGTGCAGAAAAGTTAGCAGCAGCAAATATGGCAGCTTCAACTTCCACATTGTCATGGGAATCCAAGCTCTGGCGAATACTGTGATGTGCATTCTTCCTTTCTGGAATGATGGACGCCATGCTTCCCAACATCCTACAAAAATAAGTCACAGCAACATCAGTAAGCAGCTAATTCAATGTTGAAATAAACATGAACCAAAGTTAACATCAGTTATAAAAATAATAATTGGTTCTGCAGCAGTATCTTTGGTAAGCATCTAGCTTACAAGATATCTTGCCAAAAGCTGTTTTTGACTAGACTGAAAATATCTGTGCTTCTCCTCTTTCTGCAAGGATATGCAGACATCCCTAACAAGTCGGGAATATAGTCAGAATATGTACTGACAAAGCATTTGTTAAGTAACCCTTTACAGAGGTTCAACTACAGTTGCAAAAAAAATCTCAGAGAAGACAGCAGTGTTAACACCACACATTTTCCATTAAGGTGAAGTTGCTCACATTCAGCAGAACATCCAACCTGGTCTAGGAAGGTACAATTCATAGCACTCTACAACGTTTTGTTTTATAAAGATTTTGATTGTGCATTTTAAATGGGGTTTCCTGGCAATGAAGAGATTGCTTTTCACATACAAACAAAGTTCACTTAATGTGGAGGAATGTTCTTAAGTTTAAATATCATGGAACAAAGTTTCAAGGGCAGTGGTAAGTGAACAATCTCATGGGGGCAACAACAACAGGAATTAACCTTCCCCCCCAAAATAAAGTATAAAAGCAGAAATTATTACAGGTCTAGCCCAGGAAGCAGTGTGGCTGTATTAGAAGTATGCAAACCATTTTGATCTCAGTGTATCAAATGGGAATGCATGCTATTAACATAAGAAAATTATATGCTCAAGAGGCAGAACACACAAGTTAAGGTTCTTGTCGCACACTTAAGTACCTGAAGTTGCAGGCACAAGATTCAAATCTGACTTAAGATACATCGTACAATTCTCACCATCCCAAATAAATTTATAATACTCCTCTCCATCGCAAATACCATATTTATTTGACTCTAATTTAATCCTGAATTTAAGACAACACCCCCAAAAAATAAAATACTATGCACAGAAAAATTCTTATTGGAGGGTCATCTTTAATTCATTCCCATGACTGCTGCAGGGGTGGGGGGAAGCAGCAAGGACAGCTGATGTGAGAAGTCAAAGTTTGCCTCCAGCTTCTGCCTGCCCTCCTGCTACCTCTGCCTGCCCCTCCCCACAGCTTCTGCTCTCCCTGCCCCTCCCCACTGCCTTACTCCAAGCCAGCAAGTTACACCTTTGTTCTACCTGAGCAGCCCCAGCCCAGCCTCTGTTATAGCCTTGCTGTGTGCAGCTAGTGCCACTGCTGTGGGGCACGGCTGGGGCCATGCTCTGTTCACCAGGCTGCAGTTTGAATGGAGCTCGTTGACAGGGAGCATGGGTAAGGGAGAAGGGGGAGGAAAGAGCGGCACGTAAGGGAACAAAGGCTGCATGGGGATAATGTCAGGGTGCAGAGGTGGCGGGAGGGAAGGCAGGCAACAGCTGTGGCCAGAATCCCAACCATGGGTAAGGGCTGGAACCTGAGGCACAGCAGCTACCTGCACCCCATCTCCATCCTCGTACTTGATTTTAAGATGAGAAGCTCCCCCCACATTAAATGAGGGGGAAAACTTCATCGTAGAATCAAGTACAGCATCTCTTTTTTTCTACCCCTTAAAAACATAAAAAGCTGTCTTCAATCATGTATTTGATTTTGGACAAATGAAAACTTTCCACTTTTCCTACTTGTCGCTGCAGACTTATCTTATACAAGTTTATAGCAAATCCAAAGAACTGATATTCTGTGTAGCCACCACATAAATCCTTGTGATAAGCAAAATAAAATTAAAAAATGTACCGAAGTGTGATGGCCCGCGCAACTGGATCATTGCTATGAATTACAGAAAACACTCTTTTCACAAACTCATCCACATTCAGGATCTTCTCCAAGTGCTTCTCGCTCTGCTGTGTAACTTTCAACACACACAGCCTCAGGAAGTTGTTTCTGTTAGTATAAAGAAATCAGTATTTATAAATTTACAAGTAGGTTGCAAACCAACATAACAATTACAAGTTTTCAATGAATAAGCTATAAAAGATCATTTGAAAACCTCTCAAGTTTCTACTTTGTGCTATGATTAGTGTACTTTGGGGCCCAGTTCTTCCCATACTGAGGCTAACAGGTCTTGACAATTGATTATGTTGCAAATCACAGTAAAGAGATCCAAGTCTAAAGGACCTATGTTTACAGTTTATACATATGCTTACGGACCAGACCCTGCAGCTGCTCCATATCCAGAACAATACCATTAACCTTAACATTAGGGATCCAGGTTTTATGCTTCCCACAGAAAAACAGAGAAAACCACAGATTTCCTGGTTTTATTAGTGAAAACCCAGATTTTCTCTTTTAGAAGAGAAAGCTACAGATTTCCCCCTTTGCAAAGAGCTCTGCAGGCAGGGGGGGCAGGGGCAAGGGGAGGGGAAAGTGTAGAGCCTGCAGCTTTTAGTCAGTCACAAGGCCTAGATCAGGCTCACTTTCCTCCTGGAGCCTGTGAAGTGGTAAGTGGGGCTTGCAGGGGGCTGGTGTGGAGACTGGCTGGGGGCTGAGGAGTCAGGGAGCTGTTGGGGAAATACACAGAGTACCTGGCCAGCACCTCCTTAAACCTCCTGCAACTAGCCTTAAAGGCTGCTAGAGCCGCTTTGGTTTCACATGCCCCTGGCCGGGCACTCTGGCAGTAAGCAGGGGGATGCTGGGGAAATGTATGGAGTGCCCAGCCAAGGGCATGTGAAACCGAAACAACTCTAGCAGCCCTTAAGGGAGGCCACACATGGAGGCATCAGCTGGGAGCAGGGAGATGTGAAGCCAGCCAGGCACTGTATTGTTCTCTCTCAGGGGACAAGGGGGACCCACGCCCCCAGATCTATGCAGGGGGCAGACCACTGGCTCGAGCTTCTGTCCTGCTTCCTTCCCACGGGGCCACTGTAGCCCTGCAGGCAAGACCCAGCATGCCTGGAAACAGTGGGGCCACACTGGGTTCTCCTAGTAGCTGCTCACTCTGCGCTGTCCCAGCAATATGTCTCCTGCACATGAGGCTCCACTGAGGTGGCATGGGGCTCTGCTACTCAGAGCAGCAGCAGGCACAGGAGGCACGGCAGGGGGGTAAGGAGATCCTGGCATGGCCCTGCTGTTCCCAGCCGCACTGGGTCTTGCCTGCGGGGCTACAGCGGCCCCGCAGGAGGGAAACAGAGTAGGAGATCAAGCCCGCAGCCTGCCCCCTGCACAGATCTGGGGGTGTGGGTCCCCCTGGCCCCTCAGCAACGCTCACAGCTGCCAGGAGCCAGCACCACCCCTGCCCGAGTCAGCAGCAGGCAGGCAGCAGTAGGGGAACCAGCTCCATGCTCCTGCTGCAGCTGCCTTCTGTTGGACTAGGTCTCTGGTCCCATAGCCCTGGCAGCTCGGGGCCTTCTCCAGCACAGCAAGGAGGCAGGGGCTGTGGGCAAGGGCCAAGGGGCACAAGCAGGGCTGAGGGGCTGTTGTGGGAGCAAAGTAGGGCACCAGCAGGGCTAGGGAGGCTGTGGGGGGGAAGTGACGGGCACCAGCAGGGCCAGGGAGGGGGGATGTGCGGGGTCTATAATTTTAATCATGGATTTTGGGGGGTTTTAATCAGAATTTGCAAATTTTTAATCACAGAAAACCAGGATCCCTGCTTATAATTAGCCTCCATGCCCTGCCCCTCTCCCCCCACCCCACCTCCTGCTCTGGCTCCAGCCTCTAACCTGGCCCCACCAGGAAGGGCCACAGCTTCCCATTGATGCTGACTGCTCCAAGCCGCAGCAAAAAATAAGCTGGGGAGGGGAGGGAGGAGGCAAGCACAGGTGTGGTGGGCAAGGGCAGGCAGGGGTGCTGCAGGGGCCATCACGTGGAGAATTTTACACATGGCAGGGAGCATGAGGGGACACATGGTAGAGGTCAAGCAAGAATGGGGACAGCAGGGCAAATTAGCATAGGCAGGGCTCTGACTCCTCACACCCCACCACTATTCTTCCCGTCACAGCACTGTGGGGAGAAAAATTTAAGACAACCTTCCCCTAATCAGATTTTATATAGGGAAAATTAACACATTTATCATTTTCCATGTACATAATGGAATTATTGGGCAAGTCATCTTAAATACAATGCTGTCTGGGAGTCAGGTAAATATAGCATATACATACAGCAAGCCTTATCATAACCAGAACAATATAATGTATCTATGTACTACAACCAAACACCTCTAATTCTGTCTTCAGTGAGTATTTTGCACTTGGAAGGGCTACAGATGAGGCTGAAATTATTTACAACACAAATGGAGAACAGTCTCTTATTTCACCTTTTTGATCCTAAAGGTCTATAAACAGTGGTGTTCAAGCTCTCTGCTCCATGGGCAAGATGAATGGTGCGGGGCCAGTCCAAATCAAGCATTGGAGCAGTGCTATCTAGCTTGTGGCCTGAGGCTGAGAACTATTAGTTTGCACCAAAGCAGCACCACAACCACTGCTGATGAGGCAAATCCTCAGTAGATGAGATGGCAAAGGGATGGAATGATGAATGGCTTTCAATCCTTCACTGGCACTCCTGCCCACTGAGGGCAAAGCTGGCAGGCTCTACATACAGATCCTCTTTCAGCAGGAGAGTGGCTGCAGTAACACAAATGCAATGCCAGTGGTTTTCAAACTTACTGAAGTCATGGAAACTTTTCACATCACTTCTTCTGCCATGGGACCCCACCCCATCCCAAAGACTAACACTGATACAGAGCCAGGACATTCGCCCAGCAGCACACTGCCCACCCCCAGCTTGCTCCACTGTTATCCCCAGCCTCTTTGCAGAACCAATCGCAAGCAATGCTCCAGGGATCACAGTCTGAAAATCACAGCGACAACTGCCCTGGCCTGACATACAGTGACGAAAAAACAAGGGAGAACGTGGGGACTGGGGACTCAAAGCAACGAGGGAATCATGCCACTCACCCGACTCTGAAAACGTCGGCCAGCTTCAAAAAGGCTGAGTTAATGAGAATGGGGAAGGGGTACTTCTGAAAGAGCCGGGGGAAACGGACCACAGCTTCGCACTGCTCCCCAAGTTTGCCAGACCGGAGCCCTGTGGAGAATGAGCCACATTTAGTCTCTCTTGGAGCATCTACTGCTCAGCACTAACGAGAACAGGCCTATTTGATATGCCCTGATGTCATGGGCTTCAGCCCATCAAGCCCCCCTTAAGAAGGGAGGCCACTGGGGACATACCAACTAATTGCTTGGGCCAACAACAAAGAAAACAGGAACGGGAGCGAAGTCATACATTAACAAATAAGGCATGGGAAGGGGACACCTAACACAGCACACCCAAAGGCTGGGGGAGACCCAAGGGCCGCTACCCTCCCCCAAGCGCGCAGGCCAGACCGGACCCCGGGCGCCCTGACCATGCGGGGGACCACGCAGCCGCCCTGCCCCGCTCCGCCCCCCAGCCACAAGCGCGGACCAGGCTCCACCCCCACAGCACGGCCTCTCTCCCGCCGAGGCGGCGGTTGGGCGCCCGGGGCAGCCGCCGCACCCTTGTCCAGCTCCATGAGGGCCGAGTTAGCGTCCAGCTCCTGCTCGCCGTAACCCGCATCGGCCAGGAACGACTTGGCAGCGCCAGCAGCCATGGCTCTCCGAGTGCCACGACTTCCGGCAGTTACCACCCTCAATGTGGCACATGCGCACTCATTCCACCACTAGGGCAGTTGGGTGTAGCAGGCGGGACATGCGCGTGCGCCCTCTCCGCCAGCAGCGGTTGGGCTAGGCGGTCAGGGCATGCGCGTGCGCAGTCACACTCCCGCCAGATAGGCGGTAGCACTCAGTGCGCATGCACAGCGACTGACTGTTGGACTTTCTCATCCGAAGAGAGCAGGGACCTTGCTGGCTCGCTCTGCCGAGGCGCCCAATGGGAGCTAAGGGGCGGAGCCTCCGAGCTTTCCCCGCGGGGACGATGTCCAATGAGGAGCACGAGCGGGGTTTGGCGGGTAGTGAGTTGGCGGGAGCTTTCGCCGTGCTGCGATCATTTTCGCCGTGCTGTGATCGGTTGGCTGTGACTTGAGCATGCTGTGCCGCTCGCTTCTCTGCCGTGTCCGCGGCGGCCCGCAGCGTGAGTCACGGACCCCGGGCCCAGGCACAGCTGCCGCGGCTCGGACGGTTCCCCCTAGCCAGTGGCCTCTGCCGGGAGCTGGAGCTGATGTCCCGGGCCCACGGTGCTTGGCTGCAGCCCGCGCCTGGCGCTTTGCCCGCTTCCCTCCAGAGGAAGGGGATGGTGCTTGGAGCCTCCCGTTGCTCGGGGCCGTACCTGCGGGGCCCTGTCCCCCGTGGGGACCTGTGACCCCCTGCTGAGCCGGTGTCTGAGGCTGTGGCCCCGGGAGAGCCGGTGGGTTATTTCCAAGTGGCTGGTGTATATAACTGGATGCTTTCTCTGAACTTGCAGGTCCATCTTGGCATTACCCTCTTCAGCATCTCATAGACTGCTATCAGTGCAGTCGACAAGACGACCACCTCTCTTACGGAGAGCTGGGGATGCCAGTCCCTCCCTTTGGCTGCACCTTTCCTACGGGTAAGGGATCTTTCTTGAGAGTGCTGTGGAGGGACAAAGCTGCAGGTGTGCAGGAGAGTAGATGTTTATTCTTCATGCTTTATTGCTTGTTTTGTTTTAATAAATAAATAAATACGCCTCATTTTACACCTGGGATAATAAAACTGGTAACTTAAAAGGAACAAGCTCTAAGGCCAAAATGCCCTTTGCTATTTTGCATGGTCTGTGCAAAAGCCTAGTTTTTTATTTTCAAGGTAAACTGACTAACGCTATGATGGAACAAACCCATGCGAAGTGGTAGAATGGCAGTTTCCCTCTGTGAAAAAGCTGTCGTTTAGTGCAGTAGAACCTGAATTTTTTTTTTCCTGAAGGGCTGGTTTGAAACCTGCTTAATTCAGTGTGCTTAATTCACTGTATTGGGGGCCAGCCATTTAGCTGATTGCTTGACTTACTTTAAGGGGCACAGATATTCTGACCAGGTACTTGCTCATGAGGAGTTCCATGCAGCTGATTAGAGAAGCACCACCCTTTGAAATAAAAGCTGCTGAAAACAGCTGAGTACCTAAGGAGTCCTGCACAACTGTTTGCTGTAGCCTTACCTGTTGAGTGGAATTTCATCCAAGTCCTACTTCTCTGTGGGCGGGGATAACTCTGTGATTAATCACCGGCACTCCTCGGACAGTTAGAAGCTTTATTAACTACAAAACATCTACTAAGCACAAAGCAATTCATCAACCGGGGTTGCCAGAATACAAGTAATCAACTTTATTGAGCTTGCCAGAATATAAGCAGACAGTTACCAAAGACTGGGTGTGTTAACGTGGCTCTTCACCGCTTCAGTCCGTCTAGATGTGTTACACAGGAGTTACTTCCCTCAGCCGGTCATTCTGGGAAAGCTTCCTTGCTTGCACTGTTGTTCCAAGTTCAAAGGCTTGGTCCTCCTTTTAGAGAGCCATGCAGATCTCTCCCTCAGAAACTCATGCAAATGGTTCAGATAGCATACAGCAAACACTGACTTCACTTGCTTAGACTGTTTAACCCTTTAGTGACATAATCATTATCAATGCTAGCTAAGCTTGTTATATAATATTTTGGCTCATAGATCCTAAAAATACAATAATACATCCTTGCACCTTGAGAGAGGGCTGCTTTTCCCCCATGCCAAGTAGCAGCTTCTGCCTAGCTGCTGTTGCCACTGCTTAGCATGGGCAGGTGAGTGTGGGGCAGGCTGGGGTCAAGGTTGTGCCCATGGATTCTAACTGGTCCACTCCACTGGTCACAACAATGTGTGCGATTAACACAATTAAAAAAATTAACATGTTAATTTGTTTTTGCATTAATCATGTAAGTTAACTGCAATTAACTAACAGCCCTAATTTATACTGTAAGATTTAGAGATGAGACATCCTGCTTGGTCATCTTTGTCTTCTGCTTATTCAGCAGTTTATAGTAGCGAGGAATTTTAGATTAGTGGCAGAGACACAGCAGGCAAATCACATTAGCTGTCTATTTTCCCCTTTCAAAACCATTAATATTCTATCTCTAACCCTGCACATTAAGCACTATATAAATACTTACGCTGTAAATAATTAGTACTTGCATAGTAATGTACATATTTCCAGTTTTATGCACTGGCTGTTTATGCAGCTCTCTTTTGGGGAGAAGACCAGGAGACAGCTATTTTAATGCACAGAAATGAATCCTACTCTTTTCTCTTTCAGCTCCAGATTTGCAGCACATACTTGCAGTTGCAAATGAAGAAGGTTTTGTCAGGCTGTATGATACCGAGTCTCAAACCAAGCAGATCTTTAAAGGTGAATTTCATACAGAATGAGATCTGAACTAGGTGTGAGAGAGTGTTTATGACCTATTGAAAGCAAAGAGAGGTTTTCCTGTTTTAACCCATACTTGTATGCAGTACTTGTTTCTTTTCTTTATCATTTCATGACTACTGGTTACAAAGCAGCATTACGTAAAGAAGTGTCCTTACTACTGCTGCCTTAAGTGAATTATCCAAACTACTTAAGAAGAGCTGCTGACCAGCGAATTTTTGCTGATTTAAGTGTTGATTAAAAAAAAATCGTAAAAATACACTACATTATTACCAAGCAGCAGCTTCCAGCATCATCTGAACTAAACTGAGCTTTTGTTTACCCTATCAGAGTGGCTGGCACATTCGAATGCTGTCTTTGACATTGCCTGGGTACCTGGAGAACACAGAATTGTAAGCTGACTTGTACTGTCTGTCTTTATTTTTAATACTCTGATGAATGACTACAAAGAATAACTAAATCTCTTTGCATCTTCTGTTGAAGGTAACAGCTTCAGGAGACCAGACAGCTAAAGTGTGGGATGTGAGAGCTGGTGAGCTGCTTGGTATATGTAAAGGTCACCAGTGCAGCCTGAAGTCAGTTGCATTTTCTAAATTTGAGAGAGGTAAATGTCCATGTATCTTCCTTTGCCATGTTTTTGTTCCCCCTTATGGATCTCGGGAGGCTGAAGGCCTCTCTTAGTAGCACAGGCAGTTCCTCAAGCAGGCTTCTTATCTCCGCCCTGCTAATCTGATCCAATTGTGGCCCGCTGGAAGCATCTCTAGAGAGGAAAAGTCATTTTTATTTCTAGACCCATTTCATCGATATCTAAGATGAAGTAGGATTCCTTACTCCTTCCCAGGGTGCCAGCAGTGATTTAGGGTCAACAGCTTCTGTGCATCAGTAGCCTGGTTCCAATTTAAGGAGTGTATCTTGCACAGTCCCCTTACACGTTTGTGGGCTGTTGTCTACATGTGAAAGTCTGCCTGCCCTTTTTTTGTCAAAAGGTACCAAACACCTGGCTGCACTTTCTTACATTCTAAAACAGGAGCAGACAGTTATTTTGGGTGGAGGGCCACTTACTGAGTCTTGGCAAGCCATCAAGGGCCACATGACAGGCAGCCAGAGGCAGATGAATACTAATTTTCTAAATTTTTTAGGGGCCCCAAGGACTAGATAGAATGGCCTGGCAGGCTGCATACAGCCTGTGGGCCACATTTTGCCCACCTCTGTTCTAAAACTGCCTTAGCAGTAAGCCCAGCCTCTGTGTCCTTACAACTGGGTTCCCAGGGGTTGCAGCAGGGGGCGGACAGATAAGCCCGGCCATTGTCACAGAGATGATGCTATACTGACTTCTGTTCATTTCTAAAAATGAACTCAATTTTTTTAAAGCTGATAACTCTGTTTCCCATAGCTGTCTTCTGCACAGGAGGCAGAGATGGAAACATCATGGTCTGGGATACCAGAGTCAACAAGAAAGGTAATTTTGCTTTAAGATGTATATGACCTGGATTTGGTCATTTGTTCTGCATTAGTACTTGAATGTGGTCACAGGCCTGCAATACAAGCCAATGGGAACAAGGGTGCTATATCAGTAGTTTAAAAGCTAGAGAACTGACTTCTCTTTTAGTGAATCCCTTTATGGGAATCCTGAGATTTGCAAAAGTCTATTTAGTGGTATGTTTTATAGGCTATAATTGGTCCACTACATTTCTAAGACTTGAGTAGTGTTTTTTGCGGGCCAGGATTGCAAGATGGCCACCTGGAGGTAACAGCTCTTATCCAAGACCCCAAGGTGCTTTTATGTGTTGTTACCAGTCATTCTGAAAATGATGGAATTCAATTTACCCTGTATCAGGCAAGAAAGTTTAGTGGCATATCCATGACCTATCAAAAGTGTGAAAGATGCCCCTATGTGCTATGATGGGTTTTAATGAACAGTGTCAGAAAGTGAAAGATTTTCTGATCAGAGAATGAGCTGCTCAGTTGAAAGGCTTTAAATTCTTCTGAAATATCTTTGGCATTGACCACATGTTTCACAGTGTACCTTTCCTAGACTGTATCACATACGACAAATTTTGAATCTAACTCTGCACCAGTCTGGTGGTTTTGTAAGGTGCTCAGATGATGTGGTAGGGGATATAAGATAAATCAGTGAATAGAAACACATTGTATACTAACAATTTAAATGTATAGATGTGATAATTAACTAATCAACCCTTTACTTAACAGAGGGAGAATTTAATTTGTAAAGAGTCCTGGTTGTAAATATGTCTATGCTAGAGATAACAGTGTAGATACCCAAGATAGCTTGGGTATCAGAAATAGTCTAGATTACCACCAAGTGGTATACTAATTTACTCTGCTTTTTGGGAAATGTACTGTGCTTAAAGACAGCATGGGTATCTTCACCCTACATCACAGTCTCCTGTCTCTTCGTAATCTTATGTATGGCAACTGTTACCCATGTGCTTGTGTCTTTTACATTCTGCTTCCAGGCATCTTCCAAAGTAACTAACAATGCTTGTTTTCAGAGTACATTAATAAAATGAAAGGCAGGCTTAGTCCCCACAAGGGATCTATTTATAGTTGGTACCTGCTTCATGAATATCATGGCTGTATCATCTATATGTGGGATGAGGTTTCCTGAAATTGTATTTCAGATGGATATTACAGACAGGTGAATCAGATTGGTGGAGCTCACAATGTAGCTGACAAGCAGACACCTTCCAAGCCAAAGAAGAAAAAACAGAACCTGAGAGGACTTGCTCCCTCTGTGGTAAGGTTATAGAAAGTGAAAGAATCTAGGACTCAGTTTCCCATGGCCATGTTTTGTACAGCAGTCTTTCAAAGTAAAAAATAAGAGCACCTCGATTGGGAAGAGATATCTAGTCTAAATATGACACAGATGCTTAAACTTATCTCCCCAAAAGCCTTATCCTCTGACCAGTGTTTCATGGCTAACTGCTGCGATTTACTTTTGATTACCTGTGTGTTCTTGCTGGTCAATGAAATATGAGATCTAGTTACACTTAGGCAAACTGCACATAGTCTCCAGGTGGAATTAAGGACCTATGTGTGTTGAGGAGCATCATTTTTTTTTCTGGAGCAAAGATGATGGTGAGAGTGCCCAATGAATTTTAAACATTAAGATAACCGAGGAGGTGTAGCTGTTCCATCTGCAAAATCCTGGTGAGACAGCCTTTTTGCTTCTAACCTGTGAAATGTTTTTAAATCTGGGCCCAGTACCATTGTTCACAATGGAAATTCCCCTTGCAGAGGACTCACAGGATAAGGACCAGCTTCCTAAATTGCAAGTACCATTTCTGAGCCTCCCATCTATGGTAACTAACTTAATGAGAAACCCAAGCATTTTGACAGATGATAGGAAGAGCCCAAGAAAAGTGAGCCTTTTTTGAACAAGGTTATGGTTAACTTGCAGTCTGGTAAAACTCAGAGGGATTCTTGTTGCAAGAAGAGTGTCTTTCTTTTCTCAGACACTCATATTGGCCTTGACCTTTATAGAGAAAATGTCTTTTGCATGGAAAGAAAACCAATGTCTTAATTCTTCTTTAAGGATTTTCAGCAGAGTGTTACAGTGGTGCTGCTTCAGGATGAACACACCCTTATCTCTGCAGGAGCTGTTGATGGGTAAGAAGAGAGGATGCTGTTCTGTGTGCAGAACTGAATCTTGTTACTTGTGGTAGATCTTCTGCATTACCTGGCTTGCAGTGAACTGCTGTGAACTCTCCAGACGTCCCTGACAGTATCAAATAGACTAAGAGCCACAGGTGATCCAAGTAGTCATCAACTTAGCTGCTGGAGGATGGCATGCATTGTAAAAATGTCTGCACTCTTATAACTTTTAGGAAGACTTTAAAGTATGTTTTAATAGAGACTTGACAATATTGCCCTTTAAAAGCTCTGTATTGTAATTGGTAGTTGTTTTTCATCTACAGTGCTTGTCCCTAAAGTAAGTGGCCACTCCTCTTTTTCCCCTCCCCATGTTACATGTGGGGAAGCTGAGACGTAGTAGTTAGGTAGCGGCCTTGCAGAGCTAGGAATCAGGTCCAGGGTCAAGAGATGTAGGTAAGTTCTGCAACACTGGGTTGTTCTATTTCTTCTGAATACGGTGCTAACTTTCACCCTGCTAGAGACTTAATTAGCTGGCCAAGCAGTGAATCTTTTTTAAAACCCCTTCTAAAGATATCTTGAAATTGTAGGCTTTTTGTGACTCAGTCTTTAAAAGCCTGGTGCCCTGTAATGGGATTGGGATGGGAAGTACATATGGTTTCTTTTTATGACTAATGGCTGAGTTTTCCTTCAAAGTTTGTAGTCACATACCAGATGATACTGTTGGAATTATTCTAGTACCTTCACTTTTACTGACGGGAGGTTGAAAAGGAAATGCTCTTTGGGTAGTAAACTGCTATTGTTTCTTTTTTGCCCATCACACCCACACATGTGCTTGAATTAGGCTGTGTTTTTGGGCTCCAGGTGTTTAGTTATTTCAGAGTACTAACAAACTACTGCTGATTACTATGGCAATTAGCTCCTTGGAGCTTGTCCCAGGACCAGCATCTGTGGTCAGAGTCTCACTGATGTCCACTTGAATGATGCTCACAGGAATCTGCTCATGGAGAGCTCTTTCATTTTGACTATCAAAATACCAAGGTATCCTTTTTATTGCATGTTTCATCTGGGAAAATTCACTTCAGTTCTTGATCTCACAGGATCAGATTTTACACTTGTTCCCCACTGAAGTCCACTTCTTGATTTGAAACATTCCCCTGCTTTCTCTTTACATGCATCCATTAGAAGAGAAAGACAGGAAGGGGCCAGGCCAGTGCCAAGTTCACTTCATAGCTGCAATCTCAGCTGACTTCTTGGCGTACCTGTGATCCAGTTTGTTTTAATAGTGCTGTATCTCTCAATTTAATGCATACAAGGTGGAGAACTGCCTTCAGAATATCAGTTTAAAAGTTTCTATCAGTGCAGTGTAGAAGTTGAAGACCCATGTGTTTTTGAATTTCAGCATAATCAAAGTCTGGGACTTGCGAAAGAACTATAGCATTTATCGGCAGGATCCAGTACCATTCAAGTCTTATTGTTACCCTGGGACCAGCACCCGCAAACTTGGTAAGCTATTACATTCAATAAAAATGCATCACATAAAATATATTAATAAAAGTGCATCTCAGCTTTGATCTGAAAAGTGGCAATGCCTTCTAGTCAAATCACCTTTTTTACCCTTTATCAATGATTTCCAGGTCTGATTTGGTTGGTATGACTTAGACCTTTTTATACAGGCAGTACCAAACATTCAAGCTGAGATCTAAAAGTCCTGTGTCTGCATCATCAAAACAGCAAGTGCAGATGTGCAACATGTTAGCACCAGTGCCATTTACATTGGTTTTGTGCACAGGTGTAAAGTTATGCTCAGATCTAGAGCAGATAGACCAAGAAGAAAGCAGGGTAGATTTGTACCTTGTAAACTAACCTAGGAAGGAAGATAAACAGATGAGGCACACGCTTTTCTGAGCTGAAGCTCACTTCATCAGATGCTGTGAAAAGATGTACAACAAGCCAACACCAACCTGATTATCAGCTAGCAAGACTGTAGGCTGCCACACCACTAGGTGAAGGGAGCAGATAACAGCTTCAACAAAGTTATCCCAAGCTATCCATGCAAATCTACTTTTCCTTCTACCCCAAGCTACTGACTAGAACTGCAAACACAGAACCTAGGCACTGCATAAGTTACACTGCAGATTGCTGCAAAGTTATCTCAGGAAACAAAGTGTAAAGGCTGTAAATCATGTGGTCTCAGGCTGTAAAAAAAACAAAACAAAAATCTTTGGCCCTCTCCAGTTGCTTTTGTATAAATATAACTGATGAGAGAATGTACCTCTGCAGTTTAAATTTAACAGATAGTTTCAGTGATAATGCATAAGACGAATCAGGTCTGTTTTTTGGTCGCTGTGTGGACCTTGGAGAGAGAACTGGCATACAAAGCAGTAAAACTTTCATTAAAAAAAGTCAGCACATCTGATTCTGAATGCACAGAATGTGGATCTCCTAGATAAGAAAGAACCCATTTTCTGTGATAACCTTTTAGAATCAACCCATGCTTTAAGGCATAGTTTACTATAAGCAATCTTGATTTTTATTTTTATTTTTTTTAATATTATTATTTCTAGTGATTCTGCATCTATTTTGGTTTAAAATCTTTGTCTCCTAGTTCCACATGGAAGGAATTGTATCGAAATAAACCAGTAGGTCTTAGAATCCAATATCTTTTCTCTTCTTCATATCTTGTCTCTTGTTCTTTCCTGAAGGCTTTTTTCCCCCAAAACATTTTTTTTTTTTTTTTCCTCCTCTAACTCTGGACAGTTCTGTTATTCTTATACATTGGCTGTTTTTTAAATTTTGCTCGATCAGTGTTGGATAGTCTCTAAGCTTCTCCAGTGAAACCCTGGTAGAGCTGGGGATGAGACTAAGCTTCTTCGTGCCCAGCAAGTCTAATCTTTCTGTGTCTGCCCTGTGTTTTTTAAAAAAAAACAAACCAAAATGAAAAAAGCATATTTCATTTATGCTTCAGGTGCATTAGGAACTTTAGGGATACTGTGCCCTATATACTTCTCAGCCTCCTCTGGAAGGGGCTCCGTTTTCTTTTCTGCAGTGATTTTTTTTTTTTTTTTAAATAGAAGTACTAATTATAAAGAACTCTCCTTTCTGTCTCTAGGATATTCTAGCTTGATTTTGGACTCTGCTGGTACCAATCTCTTTGCAAACTGCACGGATGACAATATTTACCTGTTCAACATGACCAGTTTAAAAACCATGCCAGGTAAGAATGATGCCCATGGAAATAGCTGCTGTAATACTATAAGGCTTGTAAGAGTCAGACATCTAAAACAGAGGTCTAGATGGCTCAGGGTTTATTAGCTTTAGTTTGGATGGAGGTCAGTAATCAACAGCAACAAAAAGGCTGGCCATCTTAGGGAAACGAACTTGGTTTCCAGAGCTTGGGTATCTCCACCCCCTATGCTGGTACCGATTTCGCAGCTTTTTGTTAGCAGTTCAGATAGACCAAACAAAACAGGTCTATCCTCAGCATGTCTTTTTCAGCTGTGAAAGCAGGAGTTTCATGAGGGGCCTGAGTGAGCAATGGATAAAGGAATTTGGATAAGCAGAAGTGTCTGTCCACTTTAAATGCATTGAGGCCAGCAGCCCTCTTAACAAGCCCTGGCTACCTAATTAAAAATGGTTGGCTTCCAGTCATTACCATCTCTTCTAGCCCCTACTTTTGCCCCACCCTCTCCCCCAGCTACTTTTGAACCAGTGCCCTGAAGGACTAAAATCCCCTGCCTTCTACTGTCAATCTTGGAATTCGTAAGGTGTATTAGGAATTCTGTATGAAGACAAAAAAGACCAGCTGGTCATTTATCTTCAGAATCCAAAGATGTCACTAATACGCATCTAGGTTTTTCTTTCTAAGCATTTGCAGGTGTGAATTTCCATACAAAATTTCTATAGTGTGTGGTGTCTTCAGCAGGGATCAGGACTAGCATTTTAGGTGCTTAGTATTATTGTTAGTGGTCCTCAAGCTGTGATGCAAAGAGCTGCTTTGTCACAGACTGCTGAACCCTTCACTAAGTAAGCATTGACTCTCCTTCCAGATATAGCACATTCAGTGATGTTCTTTAGACTTTCTTGTTTTAATCAACTGCACTCCAATGGGCAAGGCTGAGCCTGTATCTTCAGGAAAGGCAGCCTGGTAGATATGTTTCCAAAGCTGATAAGTAGTACACACATTAAGCATTAATAGTTTAAGCCTCTTGATCTCAGACACTGTGCTGTTGCTCAGCTCTAGAAATAGTCTTGCTGTGCAGTCTTACCTGGAAAAAAAAGTCCTGTTCTAGAAAGACAGGATGGTGTCCACTGTGCCTTTTTAGTTGGTCACTGACTTCTGTTTTGTTAGCATCTGACAAGTCT
Source organism: Crocodylus porosus (assembly GCF_001723895.1). NCBI lineage: Eukaryota > Metazoa > Chordata > Crocodylia > Crocodylidae > Crocodylus > Crocodylus porosus. Next base: position 61,608,602 of record NW_017728943.1, read on the forward strand.
CAAATCATTTTATGAGATGCAAAGCATTTCACTTTTGTTTTGAGAACTCTTGGGAAAAGAAAATATGCCCAGCAGATGGCAGCAGATTTATTTGCTGAGGAGGAGGAAATGGCAGGAACACCTGGGGTGCTTGTGTATAGGCTTTCTTTTATTAAATTGTAGCTTTAAATCCAGTCCATTTAGTACCTAGATCCATTCATTTTGGAGGAGGAAGGGGAAGTAGTTCTGCAACTAGATTTGTAATACTGCCAGTACATGAGCTCATGCCACATCCTGTAACTATGACTGCTATGTTGAAACAAATGCTGGTGGTAACCAAAGGAGCTGGCAGGATGGGGTGCCCCTGGGACATGCCCCAAATTCTTATCTCCTCTGTTCAATTGTCACTTGCCTTGAAATAGAAACTTTGGTAAATGGGCTGTAGAACTTGTTAGTCTCAGGGTAACCTCTTTAAACACCTGCTAGACAGCTACTTTCTTAGCATGTTTCTGCTGTAAATTGGACACTGGCCTACTTGCACCATCCACGTACTACAGACACTTCCTAGCTTCTTATGCCAGTGTTGATAGAGGACCTCAATCACATGCTGTGCTAAACTGGGTAACTTGACCTTTTTAACCTGATAAGTCCAGATGCTGGTTAGCCAAGTACTCCAGATCTGCATGCAGCTCCTGTGCTGGCTGTTGGCACTTCCGGTTCTTGCCATACCAAGAATTACAGCTATTCAAGGCTGTAGTTTCAAGGCTGCATAGATCAGGTGAGGTGTTACTGAGACTTTAGAAATAGATAAGTAACCAGCATTGCTGAGCCAGCATATGAACTGGACAGCATTAAGCCAGGTTTTAGCTAACAGTTTCTAGGTTCCCTTCTTGTTGTAGGATTAGGAGACAGAAACACACTGGAGTGAGTGCAGGGCTCAGGTAGGACCCTCCCTAGCATGGGAAAAGATGTTAAGATTCTGGCTCTGTTTTGCATTAATAGTGGCATCCAGGTTTGTCAGCTACATGCACTTTATCCCAAGCAGATAAAGCTGTGAGGGGCAGTTTGGGTGCACTAGCATAATGGTGCCTGCTGTCAAGTAATGGTTGAAACTGTGAGCAGCTGAGCTTGTGTAGCCACTTTGTTTTGAAGATATGTTAACTGGCCAGAAAAACCTGTAATGTCAGCCTCAGTTGCGTAACCAGCTTAACACTAGCATTATGTGCTGACTTGTGTTTTTGTCTCTCAGCGGCAGTTTTCAGTGGACACCAGAATTCGACCTTTTACGTCAAATCCAGCATTAGCCCAGATGACCAGTTCCTGGTTAGTGGCTCGAGTGATCAGAGTGCCTACATCTGGAAGGTGAGATGCTTGGGAGAAGCTCAAAAACACAGGTCCATTTCGAATGCCCTGTTTTACCTTTTGCTTGTTCTTTCCCCATTCCCACAGGGCAGGAAGACAAGGTGGGGGTGGAGGGAGGGGTTACTTTCATACCAGCACAGGGATTAGCTCCTGAAAGTTGTGCCCAGTGCATGTAGCTGCCAAACCTGGATGTAACTATTAATGCAAAACAGAGCTAACCCCTGCCACCAATATGTCTCTCCTCACTGCTGCTTATTGCAAGCTGCTGAACTTAATCTGGTTTTAATGGGCATTAAAATCCTTTTTCAATCCTGTTTATTCATCCAGCTATGACAAGTAGAAGTTCTTGGTTCATATTTAGCAAGGGCACACATTAGCAGCCTAACAGTAACAGCTTGATTGTTTTAAGGGGAACATTTTTCCAGTTTATAAACTCTTGCTTCAGACGTAGGTTGTGTTTTGAGTTTTTTTCCCCTCGTGCTTAATTTACAGTAGTTAGTCTTTGTGTTACAGCAAAGGCTCAGTCAGAGCCTTCAGCAAAATTCCAAAGTGCTGGCTGACAGTTGAGAAGCTTAGTCACTTGGCATCTTGAGCTGACAGAGGAAATGCAAATGTCACTGTGTGAAAAGCAGGGACCTAAAAAATGAAACATATTCTATTCTTCCCTATACACGTACACCTTGCATTCCATCCACACAGAAATAGAGAAAACAGTGTTTCTTTTGAGATGAACAAGTAAGATAGCAGTTGTTCTGTTTTTCTTGTTTTTACCCTATAAAACTCCTTAGATTAGATTTTCTGATGTAGTGCTGAAGGGGGCTTTCAGTGCTGTTCCTGGTGTAACATTCGAGACCTAACTGGAACAGCAGGAAATTGGCTAAGTTAGAATCCTATGTCTTAATTGGCCACAGGACTTTTCCCTGCCTCCATCTCAAAACTGTCATTCCAGTGTTTATTTTACATTGACCTAATTACAGTTGCTCACATGCAGAAGAAGCCTCTGCCAGCCCTGTAGTACTGCTTGCTTACACCATTCCCATATATTTATAGTTCTGTTACTGTTCTCTTACTTGAATTTCCTCATCCTGGCAGCTGCCCCATGGTGGTGGATTTCAGTAGGTAGGGATGTACTTCAGCACCAACCTCAAGCCTAAACCCCATTAGCTTGATTCTTCATTTCATTTCAAATATTGTTTCCTGCACCCAAGGCCTCTGCCTCTTCCCCTCCCCCTAGTACATTTTTTCTCTTAGCACAATGTAATCTCTGTGTTCTCTTGTTGCTATTGTGCAGAATTCTCTTTCCTTAAGGAAGAAGGGAGAGCTGTTTTAATAGTTTTCATGCTCTATATCAGACACCTAGGCAACTTAATGCATACTTGTATAAGCTCTTCTGAATTCCTTGGGTTAAGCTTATTCAGGACCTGCTGATTTACCAGATCTAATGGTTTCATTCCAATCCATAACTAAAACAATATGCACCTTCTAACGCCAGGTGTTGACGAAGACAGCTGTCCTAAAATCTTCCTAGATTTCCCACCAAATTCTTTCTTCTATTCCAGTTTAGAAATAAAAACAATAGTGGGAGTACAGAACTCATACTACATCAGGTTTGGTAAAAGCCTTGTAGCCATGTTGGTGCTGGATGCCTTTCTGTTGTAGTTGCAGAAATTCAGGGGAGAGTTGCTCACATCAGAACTGGTAGATATAATTAGCTCTATCAACTTGAGGTCCTTTGGTTCACCATAAATGTCCCCACACTTAGCCAAGAAAGAGGCTAATATACACACACACACACACACACACACACAATTGTCCATCTCAAATTTGTTGAGGGTACCTTTTTAATGGCTTTTATAAATCAAATTTAAAAGTGCATTTATATAAGTTTTCTAGTGCTGTAGCATGTAGGTGCCAAGCATCTAATTAAAACAAATATGCACTGGCTGGTCAGGTGACCATTATTACTTTAATCTGATAGCTATTCTGAGTAAATGGTAGCTTTCTCAATGCTATTAAGTCCCCCTGGATTACTTACTGCATACTGACAGCCACCAGACTTTACTGACACTGATCTATACATACTCTTCATTGGGATGATCAGCAGTTGTTCCATAGAACATATATGGCTAGCCACTCTTGAACAGCAAGCAATTGAGACAAGTGGACAAAGGCTGAATCAGTATTGTCAAACAGGGATGGGACTCTGTAGGAAGGTGCTGCTGACTACACATTTGGGGGCAGGTGAAAGAAATTAGTGAGGTCTAAGCAAAGATGCTATCCACTCAAGTCACTTTCTGGATACTCTTGACCAGCAATAGGAGGTTCTGCCTGGGTCAGTAATTCCCAAGAGATACCATGGACAGAGGTTATTGCTGAACTGACAAACAATATCATTTGGTTCCACCTTTCAGCATGTGATGATCATGCACATAGTGGGCATTTCAAGAAACATAACAGCTAGTCCATTAAGCAACTGAATCTGTAAGAACTCTAGTGTTCAGCACAGCATTTAGAGCAGAGGATGCAACAGTCTGAACATATGATCTTGCTCAGCAACTGCCTGGGAATAGCAAATAATTTCCTTCACAGCATTATTTCACTGTGGGTACACGGTGAACTTCTAGATGTGGGGAAGGAGGAATAGGGAAAGGGCAAATATAAATAGCGGGGGAAAGGAAGAAAAAGTAAAGAACCAACTCTATACGCGCTCTCAAATTGTCAGGGAGGTCATAATGTGGCAATGACAAAGCATTACCACTTTTATTATAGTCATCATCCTTATGGAATTATAGGTGTACACACTAGCAAAAAATTTAAAGGAGTATATGACTAAAGGGTGAGATCCCTTGCTTTTATATGATCTCACAGTACCTTCCTTAACTTTGTGAGGAAGGATACTGAAGTAGGGGACCCATAAGTCTGATCCAGTATCAATACCTGTGTTCCTTTGATGCATGTATTCTGCCTTATGTAGCCTGAATTGTAAAAAGAGGGTATTTTTAGGTCTTGAAGGTGTTCTGGATTTCTAGTGGTATCATAAGATATTAGGGGGAAGGGGGGAAGCAGTTGTGATGCTGCTTTTACCAGAACCCTAGGGGGAAAACAGTATTAATAATCAAATTTTAACTCCTTTTTCTTTCTTGAGATAAGTGGCCTGATCCTTGTCTTGCCCACAATGGCATGAAATAGGTGCTGCTACAACATTGTCAATTAAATTATACAGATATCAATCCAGTCTGCAAGCAGAATCTGTTGAGATTAATTCTTGCCTTCTGTCCTGCCAGTAAACAAGGATTAAATAGATGTCTTGCTATGCACAGTAAAAACCTACTAGATGTAAATGGAGGTATTCTCTGTACCAAGAACTCCTGCAGTTTATTCCTTATATGGGGATTTAGTTTCCATGGTATTGCATGTTTTGGCAGAGGAGGGTGTATCTGAACATGACATTTAATAGATATTTAGTCAAGTGGTTGCTTCCATGATGCCAGAAAAAACCCAGTCTGTTATGATGATCCTGTTTAATTCAGAACGACTCTTAAATGTTCTGCTTAGGAATCCTAACTATAGCTTTTCATGCTGTCATAGCAAGGGATCAAAATTTGACAAGAAAAGGAAATTGATTAAGAAGCTGGAATCCTTCCCTAGCACCCTGTATACATCCTTGGAAATCTCTGTATAAAGTCTAATTTTCCCACATGCTAAAGAATCTATTACATTCACTTAGTCATCAGCACAAATCCCCTGTATAATGTCAGATCACAAATGGTTGACTCATTGCTCCAGGAAGGAGTGCCTGCGGCAAGTGTGCAAAACAAAGAGAGAACTTTATATTTGCTGTCTGGCTGTTCCTGGGTTGTGGCAGGGCTTAATACTAGCCTCAGTAAAGTCAATCTCTCTGCTAGTTCTGTGAGCTGTAACTCAAGATTGACAGTGCTGCTATCAGGCTAGAGAAAGATTTTTATCTAAGATGTATTACTACAATCTGACAGGTACAATATAACCACTGTGTGCGCTCTGTTCTTGTAATTGTTTAACCAGATTTTAACAATGCTAATATCTTAGCATAAAGCTGATCGTGAGTTAAGTAGCTGGAACAAGGCACTTGCCCACTGCCTGTTATGTGAATAATCACTTTTGAAGTAAATATAAGTCAATGTCTGCTACTCTTTTAAGTAGGCCTTGGGTTTAAGATTGCATGCTGCTCTGCAAATGTTGCCTTCACAAATGTCACTACAGAATCTGTGGAGGCAAATTTTGTTCCCAATAGGAGTTTATAGATCCTTTAAATGCGATGAGTAGCCTCATCTGCTCTACTTAGTGTAGTGATGTGCTTGTGCTATATACTGGATCCTGAAGCCAAAAGTCCTATGCACAGAAAAAGCTAGCAAATTTTGCTGAACACTACCAATACATCCCAGTTGTGACGACCTGCTTCACTTGGAGGAGGGAAATTTAAAAATGTTCTCAAACCTCATTCAGTCTCTTGCTTCTTTGCAGAGACCGCTAATCCTCAGAGTTGAGCTGGGGTGGGGGGGTGTTAAAGATGAGGCCATTGCCTAGATTGAAATGACCAGTTTATTTCACACAGATCCTCTGATTTCTAAATTGATTCCCCCTCCCCCGGGGTGGATTTGTTCTTCCAGATTTCTGAGCCTCAGCTCCCACCCAGGATGCTCCTTGGTCACTCTCAAGAGGTCACCTCTGTTGCCTGGTGTCCTTCAGACTTCACTAAGGTTCGTTTTTTTGCAAAAAACACATTTTGCCTATTAAACCGTTTGTATGAAGGGCCAAACATTGAAACATTATTTGACAAAAAGGAAAAGCTCTACACCATCTTTTTTTATGTTGATACCCCTAAGCTCTAACCTAAAGGCTAGTGGGTGGTACTTCTGTCTTTCTCCAACCTGACATTATCAAAGACAAATCCATACATCAGATAAAGGTTCAGTTTAATCAGTGTTTGGTGGGTGGAGGAAGGGGTTGGTTTGTTTTTTGAAAATTCTTAACTATGCTGCTATCTTAAAGTAGACTTGGGGGAGTATTTTAATGGGAGGGAGAAAAGATGGTGTTTCTGTGTTTGATTTAGAAAGCCTTCTAGGAAGAGGAAATGAAATAAATTCATTCAAATAAATTCTTTTCATGTAATTTGGGCTGCTCAAAAACATTTTCATAGAAAGACTTCTTCGGGCTTCAAGTTTATAGAGTAAATTGGGTTGTGTGGGTTTTTCTTGTTAAAAATCCACCAAATATCTTTTTAAAATATCAGAATTATCAAAGACAGGTTTTATACATTTTTTTTAAAGTTTTCTAGTCTAACAAATCTCTCTGCATGATTAAGTCAAACAATTTCAATTAGCACTTAAAACCTGCCAATAAAAAAACAAAAGGGCCTCTTTTTTATTAAGAAATGGATAATGTCAAGAAAATTAAGCTTTTAAAAACTTTCATGTAGGTTTTCATCAAGAAAATGTTCTTTTTAGGAATGTCAAATTTCTCATTTGCAAAACTTAAGCCACTCCATTAAGTTCTCAATCAAATCTTCAAGTCTGTTCAGTATGCTGCTGCTGTGAATTATTTCTGGTAACTTGAGTAGTTTTGATAAGTCTTAACACCTTAAAATATTTGTTCTTAGAAATGTATAATTGTGATGCAGACAAATGTTAAAATAAGTGAATTTAAATATTATGGTCTAAAACTCGCAAGTCTTCCCCCCCTCCTCCCTCCAAGGCTTGTTACTCTGACAGGTTTTGTTAATATCTGTAGCAGATACTTTGCTGTCTGGCCACTGATATATTCTCTCTTCCATCCTTCTGCATACACAAATGCCCTTTCAAAAAGGGATATGTAATCTTCCAATGTGAATTCTAATTCAAAGCTAAATCTAAGCCAGTCCACACCAGACCATCTCTTTGCAAAGCAGAGTGACCCTTGATTAGCATTTCCTCAGTATGGTCATCACTAGAAGGAAAGGCTTTTTTGGAATGGGTAGTGGGGTTAAGGGACTAGCCTCATTCCAAATTAGGAATAAGCCTGAAAAGTCCTAAAGTGTCATGTTGGCAGCTTGAGTTGCATCTATCCTTGCTGTTAATCATCAGCTAGTTTCTCTAGGTAGAGAGAGGCCTTTTGTTGAGATTTGGCTAAGGAGAGGATAGCAGTTTTGAAGATGTTTCATGCAGCACAGAGAGATGTAAATTGAGACTGGTAAAGAGAGATACAAATTGCTGTATCACATGTGGTTCTATATAAACCGGATCTGACCATGGTAGTATAAGACAACAGATAAACAGGGCAGTAATCTGCACTGACAAATAAAGAGAGAAAGGCAGATAAGGTGTTGTCCATCTCACAGATGCCCCTTGCCCAGTTCTAGGAGCAACAAGTTTCAACTTGGTGCAGAAGAGGGGAGAGAGCCAATAAAGCAGCGTACCTTGAGGTTTTTTTCAGGGGCACCATGGGATGCCATGCAATGTTGGAAGTGTTAGGTGTGTAGAGATGATTCACAAGATGAACTCAATGATTTCAAATAAGAATCCATAAAATACTCTGACCAGTTGTAGTCTTTCTGAATTCTTTGCAACAGACAAATTGCTTCAATATTTTTCTGTAATCAAAAAAATAAGTGAAAACTAAGAGCTGGCAGTTTCTGAGGGGTGTCTTGAGTCCAAAAAGGTTGAGAACCACTGCAATAAGGACTTGAAAAGAGTGGGTAATGAACTGCAGGCAGGTCAGAGGATCTTAGGTACAGCATCTTATAGGGTGTAGAGCATTTTATTAAGAGATTTTATTAGTGGTACAGAGCACTTTATTAGTTGTGTAGAGGCCAAACAAGGCAGTTTACAGAGACTGTCAGTCACACTTCTTCCTCTTTTATACTAACTCCCAACATAAGGAGAGGAGAGCAACAAAAATTCAAATATAGATCAGGCCTGTTCCATTGCTTGTTTGGAAGAAGTTTGAGTTACTGTAAGATCTCTGCCCCACCTAAAGCAGGAGATGGGACCAAATGACTGACAGGGACTCCTGTTGATGGAATGTTGCAAGGCTTGCTAAGGCTATGCTCAGCGATATGACCCTTTTTTTTCACGGTAATCCTTGCTGAAGCATCACGTTGCTAAAACACTGCAAATGTTTGTCCCCATCCAAGGACCTGGGAATTATATATATATATTGCATCTATATCCAGGAGTGCTGGATATAGATGCAAAATGTTGAGTTCAAGTCATCTTCTGAATCTTGAATCCACAGCATTGGGTTGGTTTGGGGTTTCTGCTTTGTTTACCAAGTTACTGAAGCTTCAATAAATAAATAAATGCTGTGTGTATTGGCACTTCTAGCACAAATGGCTGTCTGTCACAGAATCTTTCCCATCAGAGAGAGTTAAAGGGAAAATGGCACCTTTTTCTCTGTGAAACAGTGATTGGGCAAGGTACATCTATCTCCATTGGCAGTTCCTGGACTCTCAACGCTCTGTCAGGATCAGCTGCCTTTTAAATGGACTTTTTCCAAGGAGTGAGGGACCTGGTCTTACATGCTCTGATTTGTACTGTAGATTGCCACGTGTTCTGATGACAACACTGTGAGAGTCTGGCGCTTAAATCGTGGCTGTGAGGAGAAGAACCCAGCATCTGATCATGTCAATTTGGTGGGTTGGGTCTGTCAGAAGAAACTGGATGAGCAGAGTGCAACAGGTAAGACCCTTGGGTGATTTTTGTCCCACAACACAGGGGTATTCCCTGTGCTGGCCTTGGCTGCTGACCTTCACATCTTTGAGCTAGTAATGCCCAGCCTCGCTCCATTTCTGTCTGTAAGTACTCTCACTACAGACTAAAGGAGCTGGCCAAAACTGTTTTTGTAGTTACGCTACTGCATGCAGGATGTTGGCCTTGGATGCAAGGCAGGTTCATACAGTTTCTTGAGCACTAGTAAATCACTGGACACACGGGGCTTTGTAATTGCTGTTGTCAGACCCTACTCTCCCTGAGCACATGGAAGTAACAGGCAAATTTGAAAACACTGACAAATGAATTTAATGCATTTCACTTTTCTTTTGAAACTGATGAACCTTTTTAGCACAGGTACTCTACAAACATTGTCCTGACCTATATAGAGTACAAACTATGCATGATATTAGGTCAAGAGCCAAAAGACTTATGAGTAACCATATAGTTCATTGGGCTGGGCCCCAGCAGAGTCAACAGAACTTCAAGCCATTGTGATCCCATAGCTCAGCACTGCTCAGTGTATTTGTGTACTCCAGAACCCTCCTCCCCTTCCCAAAGGATCTATTTGCTAATTATAGCCCCTTAATCCCCCATGACTGGGTGTTCTTATCATGAGTCCTGCCATCCTCCAAAAAATTGTTTGCAGAGAGATGCAGGACACCCTGCTTTTGTTCCATCGCCTGGAGGGCAGGGCCACACTACTCTAACTATGCATGGCCCACACTAATCATGTGCAAGAGGCTTAGGGAGGGGGTGACAGGGATTTGGGGTGAACTGTTTTGGGACCCCATTTGATGTTTAGCAGACATTTTAAGGCTGGTGAAGAAACAGGAATTACTGGGAATGGGAAAGAGGTGCAGATCATCTACGGGAGTGAAGAAGTCGAAAAGTATGCAGTGTAGTAGCTAACCATGACTTGTAAAAGAGTCAGCACTGAGAGGGACTGAGTGCAATGGTCAGTACCATACATCTTAGTCATATGGGCTGTACACTAACCTAGCCTTGGGGTCAGTTCCCATCGGTATGTTTGCCGTCTGTTTTATAATCCTGCTCAGCACTGGCTGTATTTTAATCAGTTTCATAATTGTTTTCCATTACTAAGCTCATGCAGCTTTTGACAGCAGTTTAATGATATACAATGTATTTAATGAGGCTTCCTTATGTGGAACTGTAATATGAGTACTTGGGGGGGGACCTCATTTTATACTTGAGTAAATACAGTAGTTCTTTATTAACCACAGTAACAGTATTAGGGTTAACTTGCTGGGGAATAGCAGGTAAAGGCAATAGGGTCTAATGTTTGCACAGGCCTGGTATTCTGTCTAGTAAAGGGTATACAAAGCCTTGGAGCTTGGAAATTTTTCCTTTTGCCCAGCAAAATGAGTTCCACTGAATAGCAGAGTATCTGCTTGTCACAAAAACAAATACTTCCTTTCTATAGGATAGGGTAACTTTCCAGCATTGTAGGACTGTGTGCAAACATGCTTATAAACTCCTGTATCTCAGGAGAAATGTAATCCTCAGTTGCATTTCCTTATTTCAAATTAGTGTTGTAGCACACATCACAGTACACTTTTACTGCAAGCCTCAAATCTTTGCAGTTTGGTGACTGCATGGGTACATTTTAGAGATTCTTTTGCTGTTCACATGGAATATATTCATAGATATTCCAGAATAAATAAATAACTGAACACAGTAATTTTTCATTCATCAGCATGTTAGCACTAGTTAATAAATACCATCCCCTTTTTGAGGGTGGGGGATCAGAAAGACTGTGATGTGTTAGAATTGGGAGACACCAAGTGTGTTGAGGATGGGCCCAGAAAGGAGGACCTGAATTATGAACACACTGCTGGAATTCCCCGTCTAGTGAAATTTAATGTTTCACTATCTCTAGCACTTGCTTCAGTTGTTCTGAGCTGCTGTCGCCTTCCAGAAGGAGAGGTGATTTTATGATTTTGGGGTGTGCCCACATTGGAGAGGCCTTGAATCAGACCGCTAACACAATTTGTGTTGAATTTATATTTACTCTTCCATTATTGTATGACAAGATGAAAAGGGGAAGGAACAAACGCACAGAAAATTGAAATAAGAGAAGCTTCTTTCTGATACAGCTTTAAGACTGAGACCAAAAATGACTTGGCAGTGGCTGACCAATGTCATTTCCTGTGTTGCTCCATCTCCCTTACCCACTTTCCAAATGAGTTTCACCTTCACAAATGTAAATACAAATGGAAAGTTTCCTAATCCCCCTTAGTGGAATGACATTAGAGATAGCCCTTGCCAGTGCTTAACTGTCTTTCAGGAAACGGGGAGGACAATAGATGGGCAAATGCCAGCTCATTTCCCCTGTTGGTCCACCTACATATGCACACACACAGATGTGCACACAATCTCTCAAACTTTTTGTTTCAGTGAGCTGCTGAGAAACCATTTTACATTTTATTCCCAAGGAAGGAAATCTGGACATTAGTCTAGAAGCTTGGAAACCAAAAGCAACCTTTATGCTGTGTCTTTACAAATCAGGTTTGGCAATTATACTAGAAAAGATATCATTCCTCCTTGTTTTCTCTGTATTAGAACAATCCAGGAGGAAAGAGGAAGCACACAGACTTTGCAAACACAACAGCAGGCTTCCTGCTGACCTTGGCTCTTTGAACACAAAACACATGCTGTTAGAGTACGGGAGTTATCTGCAAACTGATTTATAGTTGGCTAACCAAACTGTTTTGGAACTGCCTGGATGAAAGTTAGGTAGCGTCTCACCCTCTTACTTGGAACAAATTGTGATGTTGTGGCTGTGTGTAGACTGCTGGCCTATGCTATTAAATGTAGCAAGCACAACTTCTTTTTCTCTGGAACGTAGGTGTGTGATGGATTGCTCTATACTTGTACAAAACAGGCTCTCCAGAGCTGGGCTGCATCTTGAATTAGTGACGCTGGATTCTGGAGATTTAAAATTCATTTTCTAGAGCAACTTTAGGCGTTCTTCTGTTTAACTGGGTACTGTTAGACCTGAACAGTATTCATTCGATGACTAGCTTGAAAGATGCTTGTAGATTTAAATAAAATAGCCTTGTAGAATGCCAGTAAGTGGAAATAATAGCCATGGACAAGACTTGTTAAAGGGTTTGAATTCTGAATGTTTCTGAATATTTTTGGTTTGGGTACCAATTCCTGTAGAAAAGGTTAGTGTTTTTATTCTTGACCCAGCATTGGGAGGTTGGCATTAAGAGTTGCAGGCTCCCTTTCATCATCCCTCCTACCAAGCACGTAAGTCAAGATAGCAATTTTTTTCCTTATGCAGGCAATCCAGAACATGTCTTTCATACTGGGTTATATCCTCTTTCCAGAGATTACACCAGTAGCAGCAAACCCAGTCCCTAGTTTATGAATTTGTAGGTAATCGCAGAGGATTGGGGTGGCTGAGATTTACTACCCCTCCCTTCCACTTTCAAAATCTTGCATCTCCAAGCATAACTAATTCTCTAGTTAAGATATAGTCCTGGAGTGCTCATTAAGGCAAAAGACAAGATCTTATTAAGGTAAATTTTAGGTCTTCATAGCAGTGACCATTCTATAAATTCATAATAACCTGCTACTAACTGGACTAGCACATTTCATTGGGAAAGGAACATACATGCTTTAAAGTTATTTGTTGCATTTGCATTGGGATCCAGTACTCAATCTATTTTGCTCTGATGCATCAATATTTGTATTTAAAGTACTGAGTAGTAATATAATCCTCAGGAAGGATAAGAATCAAAAGAAGCTTTATATGGTTTGCTACTGAGAGATTATATAGGTGCTTACACAATACAGGTCTTACCAGCAAGAACACAGTTCTAAAGAAAAAGGCAGGTTACCTGCACTAGACTTCCCATCATCCTAGCAAAGTACTTTACAACATTCCAGCTGACTCTGAGAATTAAGGGTTTCAGATTATAAACCACTTGTATGCAGAAAATCCTCAGAGTCCTCTTGCTCCCTGTAGAAAACATCAAGTAGTTAATGTGATACCTTAATGTTATATCACACCAACATAAGGCCAAAAAGATTCCTTCAGATGTACACAATTTCAGTATCTACAGATCTTGGACAAGCAACTAGCATATCCTTTTCAGGATACCTTTTTGTAAACATTTAATCTGAGATGTAGCACAGAGATCTATCATCAGATTTCTGGTACATATTAAACAAGTTATGATTCACTTTATAACAGAGGTATGAATTCATTTGAGTAGATGGATTTAAAAACAGTGTTTTTCCCCCTTTCCAGCATGGCTTGTGACTTCTGTAGTCACTGTGCTAGATGTCCAAGTCCATTCTTTTCTTTTCAATTATTTGTCAAAGCAGCATTTATTTTCTCTTGGAAATTTTCTTTATACAAGATGCAAGAAATTCCTAGCATGACATTTTTTACTTTAAGTAATTAATTGATGCCCTGAACCAATTTATCCTTGCAGAAAATTCTAGGAGAAGGACTGTAGAAGCAAAGTATGATCTCCTTGTTCTCTCTGTTTTGCCATATTTCCTAGCGTATAACCATCAAAGCTGTGCTGGGACTCATTAACTATGTTGGAGAGCATTCCACTCTAAGGCTTTATCTATATTATAGCTACCTGTGGAATCTGACCTTCTCCTGACCCAGTTCAACACTGTCATAAATTGTAGATAGCTGAAATCTAACTTTGTCCCCATAACTGAACCCTAAAGCCTTTATCGGTTCTGGACTTTAAGTGAACTAAAAGGACATGGGTCATATGTACAGTATGTCTAATTGTGCTGACTGGTGCCTTGGTTATAGCTGTTGTGGACAGGGACCATGTAACATCCTCTGGATTAGATGTGTTTTCATCTCTTCTCAGCTCAGGGGTGCTAGGTAGCAACATTCTCAGACAAGATCAGTGATTGAAGTGTGTTTTTAAGCCTTCTGTTTCAGTTACCTGATTGCCATTCACTTAAATGGATATCAGAAACCAAATGAGCGTTCTCTGGGATGGGATTTTCAAAAGCACTCAGTGTTGGCCTAACTCTGATGCCTTGACATGGATGGGTGTTAAGGTGTTTAGACCTGGAGGGGCCCATTAGAGAAATAAATCAGCTCCTGAAATCAGAACCTCAGGGTATCCAGAGGTGCTCCTATTAAGGCTTACTTTGCTGCTGCTATACTACGTGACTCGCCTGATTTTTATTTTGTTTTCCTTCTTTTTTTTCTCTTCTATCAGGACTGCCAGCCAGCAGAGAGAATACTCCTGCCAAACTCCCCATGACTGGTAACCCTTGTACTTCCTCACCACGTCAAGCAGCTTGTGCTCCAAGCTGTTTGGGTGACCTTCCTCTTTCCACCAATACTCCAACATCCTCTCTCAAGATACCAACACCCAAGGCTCACACTCCAGCAAAGCAAAATGGCACTACTCTGGGTATTTCTCCTAAACAAGCATCTTGCTCCAAGATGTCCATTACCCATTGGGTTACCAGGACTTCATGCTCTTCCCTGCCAGAGACTGGAATAAAGACTCCATCTCCAAGAAAAGCTCTGACAGATGTCACGCAGAGTGTCCCAGAGGCAATTTGCTCTCCCAGAATACCCCACTTGCACTCAGTAAAGCGAGCCAAGAGAAGACTTGAGTCTAGCAAGGAAGATCACCTGGGGCAGAAGTGTCTGAAAGGCTGCAGCTGTGTGACTGAGTTGGACCCAATGACTAAGAAGTCCAAACTGAATTTGTGCCTTTTGGGAGCAAGTCATAAGACTTGCAGTGAAGACTGTCTGTGCCTTGCTGAGTTGAGTAGTAGACTTGAAAACTGTAGCCAGAACTCAAAGGAGCCTTCTCCTCCTGAAAGTCCCCTTAGTCCAGCAGGCTTCCAAACTCTTCCTTTTCAAACCTCCTATCAGAAAATGGCTGACATGTCAAACAAAGAAAATAGTTCTCCTGAAAAGAAGGATTGGCTCTCTGCTTTCGGGGAGAAGTTAAAGACAAATAAGGCCAGGAGCCAAAATTCATCAGGCAGCAGCGCCCCCTTCTCTCGGACAAGGCGACAGGAGGCTGTGACCACAATCACTCCTCCAAGACCTGTAAGTAAGCAAAACATGGTTACAGCAGCAGTGAAAGGGTTCATCTCCAGAGCCCGTTTTCCCTTTGTAATGTGTGTATGTTTAGCTTCCATTTGCAGGGACCTAACTTCTATGCATCAAAGGGAGCATCAGACCCCACTAGTTGGGAAGGGGGGCAGGGCAGAAAGGAAAGAAATGAAATCTTTCCTAACAAGCTCCAGTTCTGTGTCCCATACAGTGTAATGCTATTATCCCTCAGTCCTACTCGTTCTCTTAGACGTTTAGAATTAAGATTTTCATAAAATGGCTAATGTTGCCCATTAAAACGTTATCTGGAACCAAAACTAGCAAAGGAATTCTTGTTCTCAGTAGGACATTGTCATTTACTTTTTATAGCAGAACTGCATTGTATCTAGGTGGCACTACCTCACTTGGCAAATCTTGTGCTCACATGTATGCACAACCACATCTACCCACTTCAGTGACCTAAATTGATTCCCACTACCAAGAGAGCCAACCCAGCTTTGAGCTAAAATAGCTGACTTGTATTCTAGTTCTTGCATCAACTGTTTGTTACCCAGTTGTGGAGCTGAAGTCTGTGGAAACCCCTGAAAAAGAGATTGCACAAGCATCGGGGGGCAAAAAGTGGCTACAGAATCCCTGCCACTTGTAATATGCATGTGTACAGGCAGGAACACAGCTGGACAATGGCATCTTCAGGTCAGCTTTCAGAGCAGCTAATAACTGGCATGTTGAGTGTGAGGTCTTTCTAGCATGCTACAGGGTAATGGAAACAATAGACGTGGAATCCCCTGATGCCTGCAGGTTCCAAAGTCCAGTTTTGGGGTAGAGCTGAGTCTTGTGTACGTCACAACAATAGATTCTCAGTCATCAGTTTTACTAACTTTTTAATTATGCTCTAATTTGAATTCTGATGCTAGAAAATAACTTGAGCTACAAATTACGCATCAGCTTGTCATAATGACTAGGGGATGTTTGGGTAGTCTCTTGCAGCATTTGGGTTCATACAAAGGCTTAAGGCTCTTGTGTGCGCAGCATTAGTCTAGTGCTACTAGATGGTGATGTGCACTGCCATAGAAATAAAGGATTATGATTGACTCAAATGTCTTTCCTAGGTTGCAGCTGATCCAGTTCCCATGAGGAAGATTTGCACATATTTCCATCGAAAGTCACAGACTGACTCAAGGGGCGCACTGCAGCAGAACCTTACACCTGATTAGAGATGCCACCAAGACTGGATTTTGAAACTCTAACGGAGGAAGGCGCTGGGATTATGTAATATGTTGTTGCCCCTAATAAAATGAAGTTGGACTTATTCTCTTGTTTTTAAAACTTTTATAGCACCAAGATTAGTGAAGCATGAAACACTTAGAAGATGTTGATTAGTGGAGATTGTATTTCATTAAGCTGAAGTAGGTGGTGCACTTTTAAAATCTGTTGTGTTTGAACAAGCCACTAAATTTAGTGCTTTTCACACAGCATTGGGGAAACCTAGTTATCTTTGGAGCAGTATCTTGGCTGTGTGGTATAACGTAGTTGCACAGTTTCAGTTTATATTATGTCTATTTTTGAAATCTGCAGTACATAACAGTATTGTATAAAACACACTCCCTTTTTAGAGGTCCTGACAGAAATGTCTGGAAAAATTATTCTTGGAGATAGACTTGAGCCACTGCTTCTATGGAAGAGTATTTCCGCTAATGCCTGTTGTATAGCAGTTTCTCCTCTTAGCAAAGACTATTGTAGATGTGACTTATTCCTGTAAATACAGAACTTTAATATTCCAGGTTGTGTGTCTGTCTTCAGTTTTCTCATGGTGTATGTGGAATCTGCAGCATAAGGGAAAGATACAGCACTGCATTTTCTCACATACAAAATGCACCTTTTTTCCAGATACCAGCTGCCAGAAAGTGGGATGCATAGTATAAGAGAAGAAATACAGAAACTGCTATTACTGTACAGTGTATCATAAACCACTGCATGTAAGGTAGGAGGGAAGGGGAAAGTAACATTGCCTCTTCTGCACTGGGAGCAGCAGAATGAGCATGTCGGGCTCCCTAGCTGCTGCTACTCTGTTACTTAGTGATACTTGCCAGTATTTTCAAGGAAAGATCTCTTTTTTTTTTTATTCTGCATTTCAGAAATGAGGTGTATATCTTATTCCAGGGCATGTTGCATTTGAGACAGTATGGTGTATCCACAGGTGCCTTCATTCTCAGACCCCCCAGTCTACAACTTTCGCCACCCCAGAGTTTGCTTGCTTTGAGATGATGGATATCAAGGCTGGAAATGGGGACCATCAGAAGTTATCAGGTTCTTAATCTACCCCAAACCAAACTGGTTTTTGGAACAGACATTGTAGAACAGCTGGATGCTTAAAGCCCTTTTATGCAGGCAGCTGTAATTAAAGGGACTAAACTTGGTATGAAGTTGGAGACAGACTAAAAAAGCATTTGCTAGCTCTAGGTGATAGATTTAATGCTTTGACACTGGACTTCAAAGATAATATAACTTTGTACTGTGATTGTCAGGTAGAGAAGGTTTTCCCAAACAGGATAACAATCCTACAGTTAATGCCACTTATCACCATGTTTGATGGAAGGTCTGAAACTTTTTGCTGTTGCTGTCATATAAGGAAGGTACGTCAAGGGGCAATTATGAGTCAGATTAGACTACTTTTATCTATTCAAATTAATGATAACCAACTTGCAAATTGGGCTCAATACAGTAGTAATTGGACAAAGTTAGATAGCTTTGCTCAAATTAAATGATTTAATAGTCTCTTCTAGCCTTGAAAATCAATTAATTTGCCTTTCTTTCAAGTCCCAGTATTGGATAAGTAGTAAATATAGTTTAAAAGGGGACAATCACACTTTTATAACTGAATTTTTTACACCTCCTATTAAGTGACATCTAACGGTACTGTAATTTGAAAGGAAGTAGAAGGGAAAAGTTGTTAGTCCATTGCATCTGATGTACTGCTTCATTGGCATTGGTAATTTCCCTTGTTTGTGTAAGCCTTAGACACAGCACCAGGGGAAGAAACACCAACGTTTTTTGTTTTTAACCATGTAATGGAAAACTACAGCTTTTGGCAGGAGTGCTCAAGGGCAGGCATAGAACCTGAAACACACTCCTTTATGCTCTCTCTACTTAATTTCAGTTTGACAACATTCCCTTTAGCCCTAGAAAAAATATCAAACTACAGAACTTAAAAATAAAATATTATGCACCTGCCATTTGTTATAGTTCTGGCTAGAGCCTTTCCTGGGGTATCTGTATAGATCCAGTATCGTGGGCTGAACAGGAATGAAACTGACATTTTGATGTGATCTACGTTTTGAACAGCAAATATGATCTTAATAGATGGTTGATGCTTAAACTGAGCATGTAAGAAAAACTAAAGTCAATAGGATAGTTGTAAAAAGACTACTGATCATTAAAGTCAGATTTAGGTAAAGTACATGAACGTGGCCAAACTCTGTTCTGTCCCACAGGAATTCTGTGTCATTGCTTTGTGAGGGAGAAGGTACAAGGACACTAAGAATGAAAACCTGACCCTACTGAAATAAATTGGATATTTTGCTATAATTTGGACCAGTGCTTCAAAGTCTCTCGTTTTCCACTTCTAGGAAGAAATGCACCCAACCCCATCTCTTATCTTTACTCTACAAACTGGTAATTCAGTGGTGTAGAAATTCTAATAGTGGAACATTCCTGGGTGAATAAATCTTGCATTGGAATCTGAGACCCCGTCTTTCAAAGCTGTATTTGTGTGCTAGAACGGAACAGCAAGCCGTACTTACTGCTTACCCCTGAGCTAAAATCAATCTGGCTAAGAGTACAGAGGGGACAGTAACCCGAGCTTCTGTGCTTATATAGTCAGTGATGAGAGCTAATCCTGATAAATAGCCTATTCCAGGGAACTAAGAAAGGAGTCATCAGTATTAATCACTTGCTTGATGTGACAGGCTTGCTTTCAACCTGTGAAGAATTGCACAATATATGGCTTGAGCTAACTAGTAATATCTTTAGTTAGGACACCTGCTTTTAGGCATTTAACAGGGGTGAAGACTCTAAGCAACTGAACTACCTTGCTTGTCTTGAACCAACAAACCACATTTTATAAAAGCGCTCCCTCTTGGGTCCCCAGTTACTCTCTAATTCATGTTTTGTAATAAATTAAAAGCCCTCAATAAAATTCTTCACAAACTCCAGTCCTCCAACTCTTCTCTACCCCTTAAGGACTCCTGTCTTTTTGGGTTTTGTTTTTTGTTTTTTTATTCCAGGATCTTTATCCTGTACCACCAAAAATATAAAAGATTACATATTTTTTGTTTCTGGAAATTCTACTACAAATCTTTGTCTCCACTCTTAAGGAGCAGTAAGCAGTGCAGAAACTTAAGTCTCTTTTTTATGCAACTTACATTTCTGTTGTTAATAACACTGTTTTTCATTGGGTCTTGAGATTCACTGCCTATGATAACTAGTACTGCCATTTCCCCTTTGTTTGTATCAGCTTTTTCTAGCTGATGTATTTAATTAGTTCCCATGTTAATGTTTTGGTTTGCTGAATGCAGGTTTTGATATCTTACTTGACCTGGCCTTTATTTAGGTATTTTAATATATATTAAACTTTTCCTTTGTAAACAAGCCATTTCCATTTGATGTAAAAATCTGTTGTGTGCCAAGTGGTATCAATCACCGTGTTTAAAATTTCTGCTGTATTTGCCTTCACATCAAAGTCCTTTCTGAAAATCTCTGACCTTTACATATTTTGTAAGGTCAGTTTTTGGATAGACCTGTAGGTGGTACCTGTTTGGTGCAAAGCAGAGAATAGGGTTTGTTTGGAAGCCATCTACATCCTTGTGTCTGTTACTCACAATTGGTTCTTCACATTTTGATGTTAAGTACTCATCTATGCTAGAGGAAAATAGTCATCCTCTAATTCTTTTCAATTATTCAATTAGTGAAAATCAATTAATGACTTCTTAGCTAACCCATTGACCTCCCTGTTGCATTTATGTGCTGTCAGGCAGAAAACTATTGCTCATTGACCTCCTTAGGATCTTATATTTCCTATCCTGCTAAAGAGACCAGGCATACCAGATTGTGGAATGGGAGGTGTGTTGCTGTTCTGTAATCTCTCTCATAATTTAGACTTCCCATTGAGTGGTTTTGAGCTTTGTAAAAACGCTTGGAAATCAACCTACAGTTTCATGCTGGGATTTTTTTTTCTTTATAGGAGAAAAAAATAGTGCCAGTCTTGCAGCAATGATGTTTACATATTAAAGCGTCATAAATCAGTAATTCAATTTATTTTCTAATCTCTCAAGTGGGTTCTTTTTAAACAACAAAAACTTAGTGTTAATTTGTTTGAGAAGTAAGAAAATGGCTCTCTCAGACTGAGACCACTAACATTATTAATAGGAAGAGCCTAGCATTTTACATTTCTGAAAGCATTCTTAGCTGTTAAGATGAGCAGTAGCCAATATGATCCTGCAGTCGAATCACCTGAAAGACACGCAGCAAAGAACTTCACCCAGTGCTTTTGGCATCAAGCCTACGACTGCTGTTGATGCTACTACAGATCTCTTAGAAAGATATCCAGTCTTGATGTACAGATTTCAGATGATGGAGAATCCATATCACGCCTATAGATAAGTTGTTCTAACTGATAGCTGGTAATTGCTGTTAAAATTTTCTGCCTTGTTGCTAGAATGTGTATGGCTTCAGCTCTCAACCACTAGATCCTGTTATGCCTTTTTCTGCTAGATTAAAGAAATGTCTGCTATTATAAATCTCTTCCACCATGTATAGGTAGCTATAGAACATGATTAAATTACTTAAACTTGGCTAAATTGAGGAATCTATAGTAATTATGGAGCCTAAGTTAACCTGAAAAAACTGCCCATTTGGAGCTCCAGCTGGCAGGCATTGTCCATGGGGACCCAAAGCTTTATAACTTGCTTTTCCCTAGTCATTTGGAAAACAGCCAGGAAGGCTTGGCAGTGGCTAAATTGTTAGGTAAGGTGACATCATTTTATTATTTGCCAGTGCCTAGATTCCTGTTTATTTTTGGTTTTCATCATCCTAATTTTTATACTAATAAATCCTCATTTCAGCTTGCCTCTGCTACTTTTCCTGCAGAAGCCATTTTAAGTTGCATCTATAAAATAATTTAATAATGTATAGATAAGCCCACCCATTCCCACAAGTACTGCAGTACAGATTACACTGTACACCTCAGCAATGACAAACTACTCCAGGAAGCCTTGCTATGTTGACACAACTTCAGCAAATATGGCACATTATTGAACTATTCACTGTCACCATTCTTTTGTATACCACCACATTGCTTGGATTTACTGAGGGAGGAAGAGAGTGTTTACTGAGCATGATTGTGAAATCTTTTGGATTCCTCAAAATAGCATGTGACTGAAATAAATAAAACAAGCCCTGATTTGCCTGAACATACTGTTTTGCCCTAGGTGCATCTCTTGTGAGTAATCTATTGTGAGCAGGTAACAGCACTGGAAATCTTGTCCTCAGAAGCCTGAAGTAAAATTATTTTTAAGACGGACGTAACAGAGCAATTAGAGGGAAACTAACATGCATGGAAATAAGGGACCATGCCATCTAGTCAGGCAAAAATCAAACTAAATCAATCACTTTAAGCAAGGCAGGTGGGAAGGTGGAGAAGAAATAGAATTTATTTTTGCACACACTGCAAGGAGGCCATGTTAGTAGTAAAAGTAAGGGCCAGAAAAGAGTAGGAGTAACTTTTTTTTTTTCCTCCTTATTCCCCATTTCCTTACTTAGTGGAAAAAAACATATTTAATTTCTGTATTTCTATGAAGTGATGCTTTGTGCCATGAAACAGACACTAGGAGCTAATTACTTTTAGTCCAGTTGCCACATTTCCATTTGCAAGAACATAGTTTCTAGGGTCAGAAGGGACCGGAACAGATCAAGTCCGACCCCATGCCCTGGACAGGAATGAGTGCAGGGATCATAGTACCCCAGCCAGCTAACTATCGAACCTCCTCTTGAAGATCCCCATGGTAGGGGAGACCACCACGTCCCTTGGCAACCCATTCCAGAGCCCAGCAGCCCTAATAACACTATACTTTAACATTTTCTTGCTGCACAATTGGTTCAGTATTCAAGCCTGTTCATCCATTGGCCTCTCTGGCACTAAGACTGCTGCTTGATGCTAGTTATGATTGGTTTGGTTTTCTTTGAGTTGGACACAATATAGTAAAATCAGCATGTTTCATGTAGCTTAAGTGTCCAGTAGCTAGTCATTTGTGCAAGTTCCCTTGGGTCTAAAAATCATCTAAAAATGTTTTTAAATGAGCCTTATTACCTTTTGGCTGCCATGTTGAAATATTTCTTTCATATATTTTCCAACTAGCCCAGGCTTGCTGTTAAGTTCAAATTCAAAAACACGTATGAATGCTACATTGCCTAATGTACTAGTACTCCTTCCCTGGATCTAAACAAGATCAAGGCCTCATCCTGGGGAATATCTCTGTTCTATGAATTAGATAAGTATTGCTCACAGTGAGTAGTGGAAATTATTCCAGCTCCTGGAGGCAAAATTTTACTGAATAAAAAACACAGTGCAAACAAATTTTATAGGGAAACATCACTCTATTCCTTACTGCCTGCTTTGGCAGAAATTATCTATACCCTGCCCCACTGTTGAGTATAACTATAGCATAAGGGTCTGGAAATCTCCAGAGCATATTTCCACACTATTTCCACCCATTCATCAGAAAGTCTGCAACTTTTTGGATGGTTTTATATTCTACCAAGTAATTAAGCAATGAAGAATGTGATAATGCCTCCCTTCAACTTCCACACACAGAGAAAATGCTGCCTCTACAGCCTTTAAAACTATATTTTTCTTATTTTTATAAAAAGTCAGATTATCAGAAGAAGACATCTGTAGATTTGCTGGTCCTGGCCAGAATTCTGTCTTTGTAATCAAACGCACCTTTCACCAACAATCAGATCCTTGAGACTGACTGAGACCCTTTACAATCTGTCTCTGTATATTATACAAATAAATATACGTACAAATAAATGAAATGTATAACTATAAATATGCCCTTCAGAAGTGCAACCACCTCTGGATTCAGACATGGGTGACTATTGAATGGCACAAGGCAAAAGATCACACAATTATTTCTTGAGCAGCCTCTGATCGTGGCTATGAGTTATACTGATATATTATATCCTTGTTCTGACTTTGGCCTATATTCTAAATAATGTGGGCTGCAATCTTCTGTAAGTAGAAAGTCTCTTTTCTGCTTCATTGTTTCCCAGCTGTTTAGTTCATGATATTAAGGTGTCACAAACCATTACCCCAGCAGAGATGTTAATTCTGTGTCAGTGACCAGAGGCAAGAGTCATCACTCCTGTGGTTTGCCCAACATGTTGACATTCAATTACAGTTACCTGTTTGAGGCAAACTGCTAAGAGACGATAGAAATAAATAAGATCAACTACAAATGGTCTTACAATAGCTGACAGAGACCTAGGCAAAACAGCTGATTGGCAACCAGGAATCCTGGTTTTCTCTGATTTAAAAAAATCCCCAATTTTCGGTTAAAAAAAGTAACCCCAAATCTACGTTGTTCCATGATTAAAATGAAACACCACTGTATATATATTTATATACTAGTGGTGTTTCATTTAAATCACAGAAAAATGTAGATTTAAACTTTTTTTAAAACAGAAAAAGCCAAAATCTCTGCTCATGATAATTATCAGCAAAACATGCAAATGGATATAAACAAAGACACAAAAGGATGAAGTAATGATGATTCTGGAGAAGCATCTTTGGTTGTAAGTGAGCATTAGATCAGAAAACATACATTCAGCTCTAAGATACACAGAGTAACAATTTTTTAAATCATGCATAGGTGACTTCTGTTAACCTTTACAGAGATTTTTGCTTCTAAGTTATTTCTGAAAATATGATTTAATTTCTTCCTTAGTACCTGATGTTAGTATTCTCAAAAATGCATAAATAGCCTAACACAGCTGAGGACATCCAAAAGAAGCCACACATGCCTCATAGATCTTCTGGGCCAAGCAAGGAACATGCATGTTTTCATGTCAAAACAGTCTTTCATGAGAAATGCTGTCATGGGGCTGAAAAGTGTTCTGCTTGTGTGTTATGTTACTTTCAGACATGTTTTTTGAGATGCATACGAAGTATGGCACAATTCCCCATCCAGCTATAAAATATGAGGTCTTACTATGCTCTGTGAGCTCTAGGGACAACATGTCAAATTCTTTCTTGGTGTAAATCAGCATATCTGCACAGATTTCAGTGGAGCTACACTAATTTATATCAGAAGCCTGCTTTGACTTCTGAAAGTCAGTGAGTCTTTGCAGTCCTACAAGCCAAAATCCACTTAATTCTAACCGAGTTACCAAATGGAACCCTTAAAAATACTTCCTGTTTCCTTTAGAGAAGGAAATATTTTCAGGTTCAGATAGGTTCAAAGTTCAATGCTGTGAGCTGTCATTTCCTTACAGTGTTTTAGTAAGGCCAAATATCGCCAAATGGCAGTTCTTGGTTTAAATGAGGCTAAGCTTGCATGCTCCATTTTTGTCACCTGTTTTATTAGCTAAACCTTTGGCCCATAAATCATTAATATTATTAAACTGATTTTTATTATTAACTGACATTATTAACTGACAAATAAGTTATTCATCTGACAAAGCTTATCTGCTTTTGCTTTCGTAACAAAAATAACTATTTTAGCTCAACAGATGCAGAAAAAAACAAAATGCCAGTATCTTCAGATCAAAACCGATGACGTTCTTCTGTATTATTTCAATGGTAGATACAACAATATAATAATACAAGGATCACAGGCAAAAATAGTTGCTTCTTTCTCTTGCTTTGATTTTTTCAGTCCTGCCTTTTGCTAGTTTTCCACCACCATGGTTGTGGCTTTGAAAATAAAACATTAGTCTGTTAGGGTCAGCAACATCCTCTGGTGGCAAAATGATACATTAGTGGCATATTTTCCAAACCAATGAGAAGTGTTACCATAATACTTCCACAATTACAGTTTAGCCTTAAATAAACGAATACATAAAATGGACACAGACTCTCCATATGCCTGAAGAAGGGTGTTTGTGCCCCAAAGCTTGCAAAGAACAATTTTTCCAGCTGGTTAGCTGGTCTAATAAAAGATGCCACATCTACCCAAAGAGCCTTGTCTGTAAAATGGCCACATGCACTTAGAATGTTTTTAATTTGAAGACCTCAAAGTGCTTTTACAGAGGTGGGAAGGATTAATTCCACTTTACAGAAATAGGGAATTGAGGCACAGATAAGTGAGAAAGATAATGCTGTGTAAACACAGTGGATTAGTACAAAGCAGAAGATGAATTTTCCTGTCTTTTCCTTGTTGATTTAAAGCTCAAACCTTTCAAAGCACATTATTAGCAAGAAAGAGGGCTGCTGCCAGCATAGTTTAAATACCTTTTATGGTTCTGTATGTGACTCTTTTTTATATCACCTTTGCTGCACACGCTAGAAGATTTTATCAACAGAGTTCACATTTTTTCATGGTGAAAAGCTTCACCTTTGTTCCTTCTTGCCAGTATACCTCTGCTCAGATTGAGGCAAGCTTTTAGAAGACAGCCTGAGGTCGTTTCTCTATGTATTAAGGGGAATCATTTTTAAAGGCTAACTTGTTCTCAAATGCATCAAAGAAACGCGGGGAAACTCAATGGCAGGGGAAAAAATAAACAGTGTGAATAAAAAGGGCAGTTTAGCCTTATATAAACTGCATCACATGTTAGCTACAGTTCTACTTTCTCTTTGCAGCCTTGAAATAATCACAACACAGACAGCTAAAAAGGAAGTGCAGTCCCAGAGGTACGTGGCCCCACCTTGAAATAGAAAGACTGCAATGCCTACCAAAAACTGTGCCTTTAATTAGATCTGATGTAAAACAAACTCTCCTCTAGCGCTTTTATGATTTACCTCCAGACACTGCTTATCTGTTACATTTCTCTCTCTCCCTCTCACTTATGTAAGCCAAGGACCATGGCCTATATTCATTTTTATCTAGACAGACATCTTGCTTAGCTATCCTGCTGGTGAATGATTAGATTAACTAGTCAAGAGTCTGTGCCCTGGACTCCTTCATATCCTACCAGCTTTTCATCTGCAGGAGTCATGATAGGAGGATGGTTGTATAGATAAAGGCATAGATTTGGAAGCTAGGTGCTCTGGGTTGTATTCCTGACGAGCACACATTGGCTGTGTGACCCTGAGCAAGCTATTTAATTTCTCCATCCAGGTTTCTCCACATGTAAAATTAAGATAATACCTCCTTACTTAACCAGACTCATGGAACCTAATGTTACTTCAGTGCTTTCAGATCCTTGATTAAAGTGAGCTCTAGAAGTGCTCTTATACTATGGAGATGGCCAGGATTCAAATTACACTTTGACTCTTTAGGGGGACGCAAAAAAAATTGGCCAAGGTGGGGCTGTGTGCACAGGTCCACACATCAGTACCATGGGGCTGGGGCCAGCAGTGGTGGCAGCTGAAAGGAGCCACTGCCACTGCTGCTACCACCTGGGCTGCTTAGAAAGGTGCAAGGTGGGGCAAGGGCTGCGCACAGTGGCACATAGGCTCTGGGCTGTTGAGAAGGAAGGGATGCTAACTGGCTCATAGGTGGGTTCTCATCTCTTATGGGGGGCTCAGCCCCCCTGAGCTCCCCCATAATTCAAGCCCTGGAGATAGCATTGAGGAATGGAATGATGAATGCATGTTGCCAAACAATGCCACACAATTTCAAAGCAGCCATGGGTTACCTGCTTTCAAACTGATACCAAAAGGACTGTGCTTCAATCCCATCTGCACATTTGTTCTCTCCTACACTCAGCTGCAGCCTCACAGCAATAGGAATGTGACAGATCATTGAAAAAGTATAACTGAATCATTCAAGCTTAGGTTGATTTCAGCTAACTGATACTTAAAATTAGTAAAAAAGAGATGATTTTATGAACAGCCCCTGGCTGCTGCTGCTTTTTTTTTTTTTTTTTTTGAGGCTGGTCTATTAAAGGCACAATGAATCACTCGCCTTAGTCAGCAGGCAGGTGCTAAATTATACTATAATCCAAAGAAAAGCATCCTCAGGGTGCTGCAGCTACCAAACTATCTGATTTGGGCTAGGTTATATAAAACATAACAGGTTCCTCTCACGTCTGCCAAGAACGTCAGTTTTACCAAACTGCCCCTCAGGGCTGGACCATCCATCTTGGGGCAGTGTCTCTTACTGGTTAAGGACATAATTGCCTAACCATGCAAATGATGTTTGCACAGTTAATAAAAATTGCCTCAGAGCAGGTGAATCTTAACAAGGTACCAGGCTTCATTAGCTGCTTCATTGGCAGTGACTTTGATTTCTAGCAAGCAGCTAGGAGCTCCTGCTCTGTGACTGTGGGATCCCTAACCATGCCATGCTTGCAAGTGCATCCCTTAACTCTGCCGCTTCTGCCTCCCTTCAGCATGAAGTTCCATACCGGCAGGGAGAGCATGTTTAGCAGCAGTACTTCTAGCCACTGCAAACACTTTCATTCATCGGAGCCCCTCCTGCTCTCCAGCACGCTGCCTGCTGGTTGCCAGGCAACAGTATTAATACTGTTGTGCCTGCATGTTATGCAACCACTACTTTTTTTAGCATGAGGATCTCTCCATTGACCAAAATGGGATGTTTCCTTCTCCCACACCCGTGCCCCAGAAAAAAAAGCAGAAAACTGCTTTCAAAAGAGGCTCTATAGTGACTCATTGTGTTTTGAGGCATTGCACATCAAATTAAAGAAGCCCCCGCAAAAGGAATAAGCTTCTTCCTGGGATTATTTTGAAGTCGCCTTCACCCTACATAGCCCATGAAGTCCCCATTATTACAATGCGCAGTAAGAGCCTTTCCACATAGTCTTTTCCTGGTCCTGTTGCAGCTCCTGAGTATCTCAGCATTACACATTTGCACTAAGCAGCAGCAAAGGAACAGAAGTTGTAAAATGTAGGCAAGGTAGCAAAATTCACATAGTTTTTTTGGGGGGTTTTATGATGATGCCTACTCTCTGCTAGATGTTCCTGAAACTCTCAAGAAAGATAGTCACTGCTCCATGGAACTCAGTTTTATGGCAGGCAGATGAAGAGATGGTGATTAGGGGAATGGTCACAAAATGATGCCATTTCAAATCTACCAAATTTCATCCCATAAGCAGTACAGCAGAAATAGACTGGAAAGCAAACATCCTCCTAAGTCTCTCAATTTCTTGAGTCTTGAGAATTAAGTTTAGATCCCAGGGGCTACAGCTCTGCTCCACACCCTTCCACACCTGCCAAGAACCAAGAAGCTCCAGGGCAGCAGTTTCCAACCTTGGGTCACAACCAAAATGAGGGTCATGGGGGCAATGCCAGCAGCACCACACACAAAAGACAAGCTGCACCACGTACTGGGAACTCGAACTCCCCCACCCCCAGGCTGCTGCTGCCACCACACTGCTCCCAGCAGCAGGTCATGGCAAAAAAAGGTTGGGAACCATTACTTTAGTGAGTCCTGCTTTTCAGCCCAAAGACAGCTGAGCACACAGGCAGCACTGGTAACCTGTCCACTCCTCTCTCCTCCCCTCCTTCTTAAAAGAGGTGAAAGCGTAGAGTACTGTGAGATGCTGGGGGAATAAAAGACCCATCAAATTACAGTTCACAGCTCACAAGTAACCTGTAGTACTACAAATGTAGCTCCACAGAGAAGTTGCTGTTTCACTCAGCAATAATCTTGTAGTGTTTCGATCATTTTTGTGCCATTATAGGAGGTGTGTATATGTCTGCTTAGCTTCTACAAAGCTAAGTAGCACTACAAAGGCATTTATAATGTTATGTCTGTCCAGGGCCTAACTCTCAAATAGGACACAGGTACATTTCAATCTCAAGTGTGCTTTTTAGACTCGGTGGTGTGTCTTCACTACCTAATGCATAACTTTAGAGAGATAACCAAGTTATGTCTGAATGAGCTAGTTCAGATGCCAGGATGTATAGCCATGACAGCACAGTGCTCCACACACATTAGTTTTGTCTTATTGAGAGTTAGCCCAGGCACATGGTCATAAGAATGCTGCTATATTACTACCTGAGCTAGTTCTCAAGGTGCCATCAATTGTGCATTTGATAGAAATGTGAGACACATACAGTGAATCAAATATATTAACTTGATTATCCTATCTGTAACCAGTGATATCAAGATTTTGCCACACTCTACAACCATAGTCAGGATCAGAACACAGACATCCGATCGCCAGCATTACATTATCATCTCACAACTAGCTGTGCCAGCTGGCAATGTATATCATGTTCCTCTATAGAAATTAATTCACCTAAACAGACTACTTCTGCTAAAAGCTGTTTTCTTTAGCTCAAATGGAGATCAGTGTCATGAATCTGGAAGTCATGGGTCCGCATGTATTAAAACCCAGTTACAGTTATTGTGGCAAGAAGTAGCTAACTAAAGGCTGTTTTAAGACTAATTTTAAGACCAAGTAGATTAACTACAGGCTGTGTGATAATACTTATACAGAAACAGACTAACTATTTCACAGGTAATTGTAATTTTAACATTCCCTCACTTTTGAGTGTTTGATTTTGAAAAGTTAATGTTCTTGTTGCTAGGCTTTTTTATTTTCAATAGAGCATATGAACGTGTAAAAATGATGTCAAAAGAATTAAAAAAATATACAGGCACACAGTACACGATCTCCTTCAAACCTCAATTCCACTAAGAATGTGATCAAAATTAAAACAATGTATTGCACTTCTGAAATCCACAAACAATGCTGATTTAATTATTTAGGGACAAGTCTATATAATTTAGCTGGTTGCTCAGAACATATGTCTGGGGAGGAAGAGAGGAGATAGAAAGGGAGAAGAGTAATCCTGAGCTGAGCATAGCTGCTATTCTTTGTGCAGCTCTTTATTCAAAGTAGCAAGGAATTTTTGTGTGTTTTCTGGTAGGGTTAGCTTTAGGGCTGAGGATATTTTTTTTATTTACACCTGTTTCCTCCTAAGGTACCTGGCAATGGACACGGTAGTAAATCTACCCTCTGCCTTGCAGCCTTTGTTAAAAAACAATGCTAGTGAGGTTTTGGTTAATCAGTGCTGAGGTGCACAGACAGAGATATACAGTTCCTCATTCAGCACCTCACCTTTATCAGTGTACACATCTTAAAAACAGTTTAAAGACTTTACATGCCAAACCACATGCTACTTAAAAATTCCTTAGACTGGGCAGACTGAGAGTGAATGGATGACTTCTTTACAAATATATATTGTATGTTTTTCAGATATCACACACAAGATTTCTCACACACCAGCTTTGGCTTTCTGTGCTCTCTCTTGGTATGGTAGGAACAAAGATCTTTTTTTAAGAATATAGGGTGAGGACATTTAAAGGGTGAAATCACAGTGTTGAAGGTGACTGATCAGTTTAAAAACTCATAGCTGTTCAGTGTGCAACTATACAGTTGCCACAGTTTTAGTTTCTAAAAGCAAATTTTACAACCCTTCAGAAAAATAAAATTATATTATTTGAGGAATGTTTTAGTGAAGTACATACTAAATTATTAATTGGCATGTGGATATTGTATGCATCCCAGAGAAAGACATATTTTCTGCCTTAAAGAACTTCTGTTCAAAGTTAGATAAAAAATGTATAAAAATTATATACTGCCCCACTTTGTCACAAGTACATGCCACTTACATGCCTTCTAGTAAACATCTAAACCTATACAATTACCTAGTTCTTTTGATTCATATTGATACAACACCTCTACTTGATGCAAGTGAGGATATACCAGAGATAGAGTGTATCTGAAAGATATACACAATACTAAGTTTAGACCACTGAGGACTTGTGCTCATAGAATGAATGTAAGGAGATATGTTCAGGTACTTGCAAAATGTTTTCTTCCTTCATTTTTTTTATCCTAAGTAGTAGTATAACCAAGGGCAAGATACCAGCGCACCAGCCCTGTACCATTACAGCAGCTGCGGCAGCCCATGTAAGAAAGTAAGCGATCAGCACTCCTCCACGGGTTGCCAAATTTCCTAGTCATGCTTGTGGTCCTAAGTATATTCTCCTAAGGTACTGTGGTAATCAGGTTTAGCCTAAAGCCAAACTCTGAAGTCCCTAATGGGAGTTTTGCACTCTGAAAGACTTCAGAATTTAGCCCTATATAAATAAATCTCTCTCTTCCTGTAACAGAAAAATAACCCATTCATATAAAGCACCTAAGCAGCCACTGACACAATAGATCATTTCAGAAGTGCCTAACCACAGATCTTTCGGTGGCAGATTCTGACAACTCCAAACAAGGCTTTGTAGTTGGAGATGGACATAATACATGCTTTAGAAAGTCCCTAATTACACAGTGTTTCCAAAGCAGCTATTCAAGCTTGTCACATGATTAATACATGCCTTACAACAAAGCCTCCTATCGAGAAACACAGTAGTGATTTGAAACGTTTGAAAACTAGTGCAACAGACGCATACAAACCATAGTCTATAGCTGGCTTCTGGGCTGGGAACAGTAAAAGATGTCAAGTGGTAATTGTGGGTAGTAGTATAGCATTTTTGAGCATAGGACAGATAAGAGGAAGCAAAGGTGCCTTCAGCCCATCCAAATAGCTCTGCTACCCTCCATCTCAATTGTGTTTCTTGTAGTGATGAGGAAGCTCAGCCCTAACTGGGAAACTTGTCCTCCTCCAACAGAGCAGTTTTCCCTTTAAGATTGTGGAAGAAATCAAACTTTGTGTTGTGGTTGAATCAGAACTGACAGAGCCAGCTTTTCGTTATATAGGGCTATACTGTGGTCACAGGGAGAATTCCATACAGCAAGGGGAATCACCCACTTGTCTGTTTCAAAGGATTTCTCAAACTCTATAAGTTTACAAGCATATTTATACTTAAGACAGAGAAAGAGAAAAAAAATATGACCTTGGAGAAACAAAACAATAGTAAATTGCACACAGATATACAGACAGTTTACTTAAAGAAAACATCCATGCACAGGGTAATATATCAAGACAAAACAAGGCATGCAGGATTCCTTATCTCAGAACATATAACTGAAATAAGCAGTATCAGCACTTCTGGTCTCTGTCTGTTTTGCTAGTCAAGCAGGCCAGAAGCCGAACCAAATCCACAACCACATGATGATCCAGAATTCAACTGCAGCAGTCCAGCAGCCCTGTCTTCTGTGCTGGAGGAGCAAAGAGGTTTCCTCCAATTTTTAACACATCCGTAT
This sequence comes from Crocodylus porosus, assembly GCF_001723895.1. Classification (NCBI taxonomy): domain Eukaryota; kingdom Metazoa; phylum Chordata; order Crocodylia; family Crocodylidae; genus Crocodylus; species Crocodylus porosus. The sequence goes on from NW_017728943.1 coordinate 61,641,098, forward strand.
AGAGGCAGCAACAATTATTAGATAATGTGTTATTAGGTAATCCAGTACAGATACCAATGTTGCCTTTTTTGCTTTAGTAAATCACCCTTTCTGCACCTTTGTGGAACTATTATATTACATTACTGTGTTTATATCGAGCATAATCAGTGTAGTTGCCTGTAACAATCCTGTATTTGTGTATGACTGAGATCTCATTGCTATCATCAGGAGCCACTGATGTCTGCAGACAAATAACTAAATGTAAATACCAAGATATTAGTGTCCTACATTGCTGCTAATCATCAGTGTCTGCTAATCAGCTTTGTGGGATTCTTTAGGAAAAGGTTTATTCTCCTCCAGGATGTCTATCTGCATCCAGAGAAGTGACCAGTGTGGGAGATCCTAAAGGGAAAAATCCTAGAAACAAAAGGATTGAAAATATTATTGCTTTTTGGCCTTAGAAATGTCGGTCCTCCACTGTTTAAAATGCTTTGCATTGCTATAGAACTACTTCTTTTAGATGACCTATATGCAAGGTTTGAATTACAGGGAAGCTGGGGGCGGGGGCGGGGGGGGCTGAGCCCTCTATAAGAGATGAGAGCCCCCCACAGGAGAATCAACCCCCTGCTTGCCTTGCACCTTTCTAAACAGCCCAAGCAGTGGTGGTGGTGCCTCCTTCCTGCTGCCACTGCCGCAGACCCCTGCAAAAGTTGAAGTGTAACTTGAATCCTACCAATATTGCATGCTTAGGGGCAACCAACATGGGTTCATCAGTGGAAGGTCCTGTCAGACCAACCTGGTGGCCTTTTACGATCAGATCACCAGATTGTTAGA
>NW_017728943.1:61642830-61690806 GCF_001723895.1 Crocodylus porosus
CGGACTAGATGATCTGCTCAGGTCCCTTCCGACCCTACAAACTATGAAACTATAATATGGAGGCAAACCCTATACACATCCTATCCTGACTGGGCTCAAGGATATGGGGACAGACAACATCTACAGCAGGGGTGGCCAACCTGCAGTACACATGCCACTAGTGACATGAGCAGCTTCTGTGTATGATACATAGCAGATCAGGAAGGATGCAAGAAGATAGCAGGGCAGGGAGCAGATAGAGGAGCAGTAGACCAGGCAGGGATCACTGGAAGGGAGTAAAAAAATAGAATTGCCAATCAGACAGGAGAAAGGGGTCAGAGTAGCACTTCAGGAGGGCACTGGGTTTAATTTGTGGCATGTCCGACACTGATCTAGAAATTGGCCATGCTTAATCAGTTCAGTTTGTAGTATTTGGTCATAACTGAGTACACATTCTTAGGAATACACGTAAATCAGTGCAAAGTAAAACTCCAGTTGATGCATTGCCTCATTTGCTGAGTTAGACTATTTAATAGGCCTGTGCCAGTCAGCAGCTCTGGACCGGGTTTCTGCCTCAATCTGGCCGAAGCTTCAGAGCTCCCTCAGAGATTTGGCCACAGGGTATAATAGGGGAATCCATGAAATAGCTATAACTTTGTTGGTTTTTTGTCCAATTTGGATGAAACTTGCAGAGATGGTAGCCTCTGCTGAGAGCATGAAACCTGCCAAGTTTCAAGAAGATTGGTGCAGGGGTTTGGGGGGAACTGTACCCCAAATTCTTGAAAGCCAAACTCATGTCAGCTGTGTGTTACAACACAAGGGGGTGAAAACTGCAGGGCTGGTAGCTCTTACTGAGGCCACAGAGCCTGTCACGTTTCAAGGAGATCGGTGCTGGGGTTTGGGGGCAACTGCCCCTCAAGCTGTGGACAAGCAAAACTTGTACCATGGGTGACACTGCGTGTGCTAAGGTGCAGCGGGGTGACAGCTGCAGGGGTGGTGGCCCCTGCTGTGACACCTGCCAGCTGCCGAGATTGGTGCACGGGGAGTCTGGGGCCCTGGGCCCCTAGCTGCTGACAGGCAAAACTGGTGCCAAGACTGTGTCTGTCCTGGGGCCCTTGATTGTCTGTATTGAGTCTTTTCTCTCCTTAGCCTGGTTGTGTAGGTGCTAATTGCTGCTCGTTAAGTCCTTATGTAGTAGCTAGGGCCTGTGTATTGCACTGGTCCCTGAGGTAATCATGATTGATTGATTGGTAACACAGCAGCTTGGCAGCCAGGCCTGCAGCAGTGTCTCCCCCCCACCCCGACAGACACAGTCAGTCCCACAAGCACCCATGGCACCAGTTTTGCTTGTCCACAGCTGGAGGGCAGTTCCTCTGGAGTGCACTGGAATCTCTTCTACTATACTTGCCTTTACATCTGCTAAGTGATCCTTAGAAGCAATTGCTGCTTACACAATGTCACTCTAATCACTCCTCCAAATAAAATGATGCCAAAAAAATATGATGCCCAGCTCCATCTTCTTTCAGCTTCATGAGTGCAGTAACATCTGGTGTTCTGCAATTCCATTTTGCAAAGCTTTTCAGAAGTTAAAAGCCCTGTCCACTCTGGAATACCAGGTCAGTTGAGATATAGGTGTTCAAAGGCAGATGTCAGTTCTGATGCACTAAGAAGGAATGTGCCTGACAACTGCTTTGGCCATTATAAAGTAACCAAAAGGGTAAAAATTATTTTTTCTTATTTACAGTTTGCTTTCTCTGCAGAGTAACTTTACACAACAATTTAAGGAAGGAAATGAAGAAAGTGCACTTTCTTTCTCAGATCTATCATACCAGTAACAACATCTTGTAGCAATGTTTAAAACATCTCTAAACAAAAATTTCCTTTTATAGGATGAGGGTCCCACATACAGCACAATAATGCTGCATTGACAATATGGAGTTATATTCTGGACCTGGGGTTGGCAATATTTTTCTGGTAGACAGAAACAAAAATGCATGCACCAAAAAAGCCTCAAGACCTTGCCCCTTTGACTGGTCAGAGAAAGATGTCAATGACAGGGGATTCTTAATGACATAACCTGTGCCTCTTGAAAATAAGAAAGAGGAATGAGAGCACTGAAGTTGCACCCTGGCCTTGGGTAACACAGGGAAATGCTGCCAAGAGATGTTTGCATGTGGTTTCTAGAGTGAGAGAGGCAAGTTTCACAAATTTTATATTATGATCCACAGGGATATAATACAAATGGTAAAATAGAGGTGGTATGTGTACCTTTTACCTGCTTCTGGGTGCCTCTGTAGTGCTTTGCTTTGAAATGGCTACTGCAATTATTTTTACCAACAAATTACAGTACACTGCCCTCTTTGCTTATTTATGCTTTTATGGCCACCTACATATCCATGGAAGTGGAATTTGAACTGTTGTTTATAAAAACTATTTAGTGCTTTTCAGTTCTTCTGTGGTTTTGATCAGATTCCTGTACCAGTTCAGTACAATTTCCACCCAAAATTTCACATTCATGTTTCCCTGGTTTAGTGCCTCAGTTATATTTTATTAGGTCTATTCTTCAAATTAATTCCTGCTTTAATATCTTTAACATCATCTCTTCTACACACTAGGATTTCAGTGATTGAGTGTCTGAGGAGGAGTGCACTTAATTTAATTTTACTCCACATCTAATAGCTCTACATTTTCAAACCTGTATAAAAACAATAACTAACTGCTCCTCACTTGTCTGTGAGATATACAGGAACAAAGGACCTTGCCACACTTTATTTTCTTTTTCCTGAGAAACCATTTTTAAACATAAGCTACTTAAAACTTGCTTAAGTTTTAAAATATTCTTTTCTTCAAAATATTAAAAAAAAAAATGTAAGTCATGACACACTCATCTTGGCAGGTACAACAGTTGACACAGTCATGCCCACCAAGATGGGTATGGCATGACTTGGAAAAGTTAAAAAAAAGTTTTGAAGAGAAGGATAGTATCTTAGTGAGGTTCTGTGGGGAAAAAAAAAATCAGAAGCAATTACCCATCCATGTTTTTGAAAAGACAAGTTGACAATGAAAACGCAGAAACTGAGCATACACGAAGCTTGAGACAGAGAAGTTAAAAGACTTGCCCAAAGCCAATCTGATTTCTGGGATGTGGGCTAAGCTCATTGTAAGTAAAACCAGATTCAAATGAAGCAGTAATATCTGTATAATTTCCTGTAATCATTTTCACCAAATGAAATTCAATCATTTCTGACCCCTAATAGTTCGTTGCCAAGGTGATACAGTATTTGCATAAGTCATCTTAAGGTCTCATTTCTATTTCTACCTGTCACTATGAAGCTTGTATGAATTCTCAACAAAAAGATTTGCTCAGGTTGATGTCACTAATATGCCTTTAAAAAATTCAGATATATCATCTCATGCAACAGTGATATTTTGAAGTTGTTGGTAGAGGTTCGTAATGGCATAGAACTTGGCAGGCCTGTGGCTTATACAACTTCACTTTTGAGCTAGCCTGTGTATTATGAATTATCTCATGGATGCCAAGAGAGTGAAATGACAGGACAGGGAATTATACTTAGATCTCTTAAATGATACCTGAGAACTACACAACTGGGCCAGATCATTGACACTGCTGAGGCAAAATAATTGTACGTTCATGGGTACACTTTAGACTTTCCTGGTTTTGGAGAAGACATAATCTTCCTGATATTAAATGGATTCCTGGAATATTCACAAAACAAAATCTGCTTTTCTTGGCAAGTTAAGAGCAGCAGCACTTAACGCGTTCCTGGGGTAGCAGAAGCTCTCAATTTCACTCACACTTCTCTTACCTTGAGAACATGCAAGACATCACTCTGGATTTTGCCACCAGGCTCAGAAACCTGTTAATCGTTTTTTATAGCAATATTAATTAATTATTAGGAAGTGGCAGGGGAGGGGACAGGTACAATGAAATGGCAAAATCTTCAGTTCTCACACAGTAATTGGAATTCTTCAGTGCTAAAGACCGAAAAACTTTAGAAGGTCCTAATAAAGCTAGGGGACTAGAGAGCATAGTAACAGAGGAGGTTGAATACTGACACAAGTCCAAGTTTTTTAAGTTTTTAGATCTCATTCTGTTCTGCTTTGTTGACTAACTTCAGAACACAAGCCTTATTTTCAAACATGACCTAAGCACCTGAACTGGAGACTCATTGAGCACGTCTGCGCATTGCCCTATGACAATGTTATTACTGCACCACGCTTTAGTACCTTTTGGAAGTACTAAAGCAAGGCGCAGTAACTGCCCTTATTGTGCCATGTGCATGGTGTGCAGTTAACTTTAGCCACTACTTGGGAGTGCACTCCTATGGCGAAGTAGCTGCCAGTCATGTATAGACTTATGTGATTGCTACATCACTGTAGCATACCATACAGTGATGTAGCACGTTGCTACGGTGACATAGGGTGACATAGATGCGCCCACTGAAAGTCAATGAAAGCCAAATCTTCCACCTTGTAATGCTGAGAGAAGCTCATTAAAGTAGCTTTAAGAATCTGGACCAAAGTGACACTACAATGCAATGCATGCTTTGCATTTTGGGTTATTGTTTCTGGGAATTAACTGGCATTACTCAATAAAGAAACCTCTGTATGCTATAAATGGCTCACCCAAGACATCTGCTCAATATCCACAGCAGTCAAGAAAGCAAGCAAATGTTCAGATGTATAAAGAATACCTCAGAAAGAGAAAATATTAAAATGCCATTATACATCAATTATATACCTTTTTGTACACTATATTTAGTTCTGATCACCAGATTTCAAACACTCCTCTCTGAAGATCACACAGAAACGTACGGGGCCAACACTAAGGAAAAAAAAAAAAAGACTACAGATACTGAAAGACTTCTGTATACAGAACTGTTCAACAGAGGGTAATAAAAGGGGACATGAGGAGCTATATATAATAATATATCACATGGATAAAGTAAACCAAGTAGTCCTGAGTGTTTCACTTGTGGAAACAGGAGGTTTCAGTTTACAGAAGGTAATCTTGCCTGAGTGATGATTAGTAAACTACCTAGTCTGTTTGTTACATGGATACTTAGCACTGGAAAGGAGCTTCTGGGTCATCATGTCCAGTTTCCTGCAATCGCAAGCAGCCCTGTCATATAATCCTTTTCATAAACAGATCAAACTTCACCTTCAGAGTAATTAGGGTTTTTTTTGCCCCACTGATCCTATTGGGAGGTTGTTCCAGAACTTGTTCCTCTGATACTTAGAAACCTATTTCTAATTTCCAGCCTGAATTTATTCATAGGCAGCTTCTACCCATTTGTTCTTGTGCCAGCACCCTTCTGCTCTCCCTCCATGGTATTTAGCCCTTTGATGTATTCCTTCCTTCCTTTTTTGTGTCTTTTTGACAAGGTATTTAGCAAAATTCCCTCTCTACCTTCATTTTGCTAAGGTAAGCTGTCTTGTACAAGTCTCACTACATAGTCATTCTAGTAACTGTTCTCTTTTTTTTCCCCTTCCTCTCTTTCCATTCTTACTACTGTGATCTTTTGGCTCATCTTACGTAAGTCAGCTCTTCAAACTTTAATGCCGCAAAGAGTAATTATTTTATTCCTTACACTTCTTCTTTGTCTTAAATAGAATTCCCTTGTTTCCTATCTATTTCATAATCCAGTAAATCCCTCTCCCTACCCCTGCTGTTTCCTTTAATTTTTATGGGCCAAACAACTCTTAATTTCTTCCTCTTTTCTACCCCTTCCCTTGAAATACCAGACTTCAATGTCACTATTTGCCCTCACATAAATCTTAGCAGACCTTTTACTCTAAACCTATAATCCTCCCAAGTTTCCTTGCACATTCTCTTGAATGGATCAACGCATTGCTGTTTACCTTCAGCTGTATTCCGTACAAATTTATATGCATCCCTACATCAACATTTTTCATAGCCTAATTACACACAAATCAGGAACTGTATAAGAAAGATAATGATTCAGTTGTTATAATTAGAGTTGTGACAAAATTAATGTTATATTTTCTTTCCTATTACGTAAGTAGTGTTTCTCTTCCCCTGCAGCTCACACTTTACTTGGCTCTTTAACATTAGGCTCTGGGTTTTAAATTAACATCCAAATCTCCATTTTTGAAGGCTTTGAACTTTGTGCCATAAGCTAAACTTCGTCTCACTCTCAGGACTACAGGTACCCAAGCCATGCTTTCTGGTTTCTTTGCAATTGCAGCAAGAAAGAATTCCATTATTCCTAAACATTAAGTATAGGTCAGGAACCGAGGAAAAGAAGACTGGCCCTTCCCATGGTAGGATTTAGGTTGTTTTAATTTGAAGTTCAAAGCATGCTGTATGGCAGTTGAGTAGGAGAATTTCCAAAATCTACAGGAGGCTGGGAAAGAATCCAAAACAAGCAAAGTGTATCCTGATTAAATAGGAAAGCTGACAAGTATGCATATGTGAAATGTATCCTTTCTGTGACAGCCAGATACACTGTTTCCCCAAACAACCAGGTTACTCTTTATCTTTTGTGCTTGCATCAGTCTACCCAGCCAAACACTCTCTACATACAGAGTGAACAGTGCCTTCTCTTTAACAATATTTCAACTTTTGTCTTCCATCTTTGATGTTGCTAATAGCTACTCACAGCTGATTCTTCTAAGAGATAATGGCCCCAAACATCAGTAATGGAAATTTCAGTTGGAGATTAGGAAGAACTTTTCTTACTATGAGGCGCGCTTGTCCATGTAGCACTTTTCATACATACACATGACAAAAATCTCCATTTCACTTATTTATTCATATCTGAAGATACACGTTTTGACCTCATTTTATCATGGTAGTCTTTTTTTATTGTGATAAATTAAACCACCTCTGACATGTTTTATTTTTAGCGTGGGAAATTGTGCCAACAGGATTTTTATCCTAATAGTTTTTCAATGTGTATCCGACATACAGCTGAAATGGCATTTTCCCTGCTCTGCAATTATTTTTCTCCACTGGGTGCTGCTTGGCTTCACTCATAAATCCATAGAATTTCTGTTGCAATGCAGCTACAAGACACCAGGTGCAATTCTTGCAAATCTTTGCTGGTCAGGCAGTTCCAGATTCAGGTTAATAAAAAAATAGTAATTTTTGGACTGAACATTTTTCCTGGTATTTGCATGCAGTTCCAAAAAAAGCCTTGGTCAGTGCCCCACCATTTCTCCTGCTCTTTGTACACCTTGCTTCCTTCCCTGGACCTGCCCCCCAGAGCGTGGCTCACCCTGCACCCTGCACCTTCCTTCACAGCACAGCCAGGCTATGCATGCCCACAGTACCATGGCTGGCTGGTCCTGTTGTGAATTTGGGGCTCCCCCACCCCACCCCCAGAGGCAGGCAATGCATGTTTTCCCATTTGCCACTTATCAAAACTGAAAAACCTCGGACAGCACCCCAACGCTTCTCCTGCTTTTTGCGTGCCTTGCTTCCCTGGATCCTATCCCCCCCCACTCCACCCCTGCTCAGAGGGTGATGGATAAGTGCCCAGGGTGGTCAAGCACAGGAACAGGCTACCCAGAGAAGTTGTGTGAAGTTCCACCCTGGAAATTTGCAAAAGCAGATTACACAGACACTTGGCTGGGATGGTTTAGACAGGGTAATCCTGCCTTGAGCAGGGGGCTGAACTAGAATACCTCATAAAGTCCCTTCCAGCCCTACTTTCCTACAATTCCTGTGACTCCCTCCAGAGGCTCTTACAGGCTGTCTTTGGAGGTGTCCATCATTCATTCAGGAATCATGATATGTTCCCTGTCCAGGATTGCCTGAAGCTCTTTAAAGAAGGAGAACTTCACAGGGAGATCCATGAGCATTTGTTGTGGAAAATTACCTGCCAAACACCTTTTACTTTCTTCTGATGCCTCCTTGCCTGAACCCCTCCAGTGATCTCATGATACAATGCTGGTTTTTCCTGTAACCAGGGAAGCTTGGACTAAATGATCATCTCAGTCCAAAGGCACAGGAGGTTCCTCCTTTCTGCTCCAGGAAAGAGTGTGAGACTAACAGACATACTAACCAACTCTTATGTGAGCTGTCAAGCCTCTAACATATGGATACTGGAAGAGAATGAGGGTTTTCAAAATGGTGGTCTGCTTTTAAAAGTGGGGCTGGGCTTGTAGTCAGTTTGAATTTTGGCAACTAGAGTTTAAACTGATGTCCAAAACAATGAGGGACCCTCCTGGAGGAATGCTAAGCCTGGCAGTGGTGCAGAATCCATCTACATGTATCTTTTGCCAGCAGAGAGTTTCTGTTGCTTGAACACCACCAGTAGAAATTAGGTGCTCTGTAACCTTAAAGAAATTAAGGTTTCTAATGCCAAAACCAGAATTCTGCCTGAATTTTGTAGTTTAGACTGGGCCTGAGAAATACCACACAAGCTACAGAAAGTCATTGAGTTAGCAGCTGATAGGTTATGCTAACTCAAAAATTAGCTTAAAGTTACAGAGCCTAAAGTGAAACCTGCGCATAAAACTTTGCAGAACTGAGTCCTGATTTGGGGGATTTAATTAAACTGATTTAAAAAAAAGTCTCAGCAAACATTGACTGTGTATGCTCAGGAGTGATTTTCAAGTTTTAATTTCTTTTCCAAGGAAGCCTACCAAAGGGTCTATTCCTTGTAAAAGGCCATTTTCTTTGTACTTGTTTCCTCAACTTTTACAAATAAAGTGTTCCTTACCTTTGGGCTGAGACTCAGCCTGGATAATATCAGCTCAAAAGATAACATTCTAGAAACAAAGGATAATAACTATTTTGCAACTTTAAATGCATTGTAGCCTTTTCTATAAGCAAAAGCAATATGCTGGTGATACATTTTCTCTAGGTGATGTAGACAGTGATGATGCGTGGGCTATGTGTACAGGTGATGCTAAACTTCAAAAATAAAAAGTTCAGGAACAGCACAAATTACAGAAAAAGCCTGACAGTTTAAGTACTGTGCTAAATAAGGGCAATTATATTTGGATGGTGATAAATGTAGAATAAATATAGGTGCAAAAGAGGTGAAACAAATTTAAATGGAAAAGGTTACAGCAGCAGTATTGGTGTACAGATTTTAAATCCCTGTAAAAAAGGCTTGTACATACCTAGTATGCACAAACAGTTGCTGATAGTTTGCTAGAGACCACAATACTATAGTGTTGACTACAGTATAAATGCTTAGACAGAGAGACAGATAAGTTTACATAGTCAGAAGTATTAAATCCTCTTTCCATTTTTATATCAGCCATAGTAGGTTCCAAGGGTCCTCAGTCAGCTGGGTAGAGCTTTCTACAGGATTAGTGTTTCAAAAGAGCTCGTCTTCTGCTCTGGTTTAAAACCCTGGTAAAAAAGGGACAGACAAAAATTGGAGTGTTATACATTACAGTTATAGTTAGTTATAGATTGAAGGGAATCCTTGATTACTTTGAACACTGAAGATGCATGCTGTCCTAAGCTCTAGTAATGCTGTCAGTCTCAAGAACATCATACTACTACTAATTAAAAACTAGAAGGCTGTGGTTAGCTCTGTCTTTCAGGCCTTTAGTTTTAAAAAAGTAGCACTCCCAGCTATGTATATGTGACTAAGCCTAAAAACAGAAACAGCAAACCAAAATGATTAAGTAGCAACCCTTTGACTCATTCTAATTCAGAAATGTCTTGAAACATAAATTAACAACATATGCAGAGCAAAACCTCTCTTTCAGCAATGAAGCCTTTCCATTTTATTCCATCAACAGATCAAGGACAGATATGAATGGTCTTGACAATCTCTGTGACATAAAAGATCAGTAAAGGAGGAAACTTCACTTTGAGATAGTTAATAGATCTTCTAACTAAAGCAGTGCCATCTAAGTAGGTGACCTGTAATATAACTTTCTGATTTGTTGGCACAGCATGACACCATCTATTTTTGTGCACTACCTACGGGGAAAGTTGTTGTGGGTTGGGTTTTCTTAATGATTCAGAACAAAAGGAATCAATTTTAAAGAAAAATCCATTTTGCTGCAAGGGAGTCCAATGTTAATAGATAACTAGATCTGGAGTGTGAAGTAGTCAGCAGACAGAGGATTTTGTTTGTGTCTGAGAGAGCAGATGATGTTTCTCTGTAGCAGCTGCAGTGGAAAAAATGCATCACATTTATTTATGAAAAGTTAATTTTCCTGGTAAAATATTAAAAGACTAGATTATTCAACAAGCTGTTATGGGCATAAATTGACATTAAAAAAAATTGACTCCTAGAAGGGAACTACAAAGTCATTTGTTAATAGTGAGCAATCATAACTAGTAACCAGCAACATGTATTCTTCCTGTGTAATGGTGAAGGTATTAGTTCACATACAAATGCAGCAATCTTGTGAAGCCAATACCTAAAGCAATCCTAAAAATAATCCTAAATGGTAACTACAGAGTGAGAAATGAAGCACAAAACATGCATGGCCCATTTAAAACACGATGGTATACACTCTCCCGCTCATCCAGGCAAATGGTTTCACAGTAATCACATCAGGTATTCTAAAGGATGTTGGACATTTCCTATTAATTATTAACCAAGTAGAAGTAAATGACACCAGTGAAGGAAGAATTTTATAATCTAAACATCATTCCAGGGAACTAGAAGAAGGAACAGTAAAAATGTGGTAAATGCCAGTGGACTTCTGAGACCTTTCATTACTGAAGCATAAACAAAGCAAAGTGGAGAGTGAATATGAAAACCAAAGGACTGGTGAAGCAGATTTGTAACAAGGGGCATATCTACATGTACAATTAATGCAAACTAACAAACTCTGGCACAGTTCGTGTTGGAGTTCATTACTCCTGGGTGCAGCGTTCATGTGTGTACCTGAGACTGCAGCACATTGAGCTGGGTTGGAGGAGCCCCAGCTGGTAGGGGGCCGGGGGGGTGGTCAGCCTGCTATCTTGGGGCTGCTCCAGCCTAGCTCAATGTGCTGTGGAGAGTCTGGCTGGGGTATAAGGGTGCTCTAATGTGGGGCTGGCCAGCAGGCAGCCCTTGCACTGAAGCACCCAGATGCCCCAACCAGCCCTGTCAACATCTTCATGTGCATTGCAGTGCACTAAATAATGCCACTGTAGGATAGTACTTGTGTTGACAAGTACTAACGTACAGTGGCATTTATTAGTTTTCCTGCAGTCTAATCGGCAGTGCTACACTTGCTAGCACCACAACTGAATGAGACCTGGGTGTCATGACTGACAACAAAATGAATATGAGCCACCAATGCGATGCCATAGCTGGCAGAGCTAATGAAACACTGGCATGTATCCACTGAGGCATCTTGACCAGGGCAAAGGATGCCATCCTCCTACTGTACTCGGCCTTGGGGAGACTGCAGCTGGAGTACTGCATCCATTTCTGGATGCTGCACTTCAAGAAGGATGTGGAGAAGCTTGAGAGAATCCAAAGGAGGGCCACATGCATGATTAGAGGCCAAGACCAGGTCACATGAGGAGAGGCTGAAAGACTTGGTGCTGTTCAGCCTAGAGAAGAGAAGACTCAAAGGGGACCTGGTGGTAGTCTACATGTATATCAGGGGTATGCATCAGGGCTTGGGGGAGCATCTCTTCATCAATGCCCTCCCCAGGGAGGACAGGAAATAATGGGCACAAACTGATTGAAAATCGCTTCAGGCTTGACATAAAGAAAAACTTCTCTACAAGTCAAGTGCTGAGGGTTTGGAACAGGCTCCTCCCAGAGGTGGTACAGTCACCTACCCTGGTGATCTTCAAGAGGCATCTTGCTGGGGTCATCTAATCCCAGTAGTCTTTCCTGTTCAAGTGCAGGGGGGCTGGACCCAATGATCTATAAGGTCCCTTCCAGCTCCTAACAAGTATGAAACTATGAAATAATAGGGCTGCATATGTAGACAGATTGTGGGTGAGTCTACACATTCATTAATGCACCATAGTTACTATGCACTAAATCAATGCACAGTAACTTGTGCTACTCAGCAGCAGTGCCAACACACAGCTTTAGTGATGCTTACTGCGCAGTAGCCTAATACTATAGCTCAGTAGCATATTAGCATGCTTTTTGCCTGGCACGCTACTGCACAGTGTTATTAAGCTACTACACATTTAGCATCTCATGTAGATGTGTCCACTGAGATTTTACTGCAGAGCTAATTAGTCAACTCCACAGTAAATGTCTTGTGTAGATGTGCCCAGAGACAAGGGATGAGAATCAGAGAACACTGGGAAGCTTTGGCAATTAGACAGTCTTCACTTACCTGAGAACTGATTCTAGCTTCATAGAGTCTATCAAGGGAACATCAAACTGAGAAGGAAGAAGGAAATTTGTTAGCCCCACGTACCTTTAAAAAATGCAGTTAGAAAGAAAAAACAAGTTTTTCAAAAGTAAACTCTTCTTCTCTCCCTACATCCATTTAGACTGAATTTTCTAGTATCTACCAGCCACAGCTAGTGGCAGGTTGCTTTTGAAGGTGAGGATTTCAGTTTGTAAAGGGATTTAAAAAAAAACAAAACTTCCAGCTCACCAAGAATTACATTCACCACTGTGCGGAGGCCTATGCAATATGTATGCAACACTTAAGTCTCTCACACACTATTACAAGGGTGGGCAAAATCTGGCCCATGAGCCAAATCCCATGGGGCCCCTAAAAAAGTGTAGAAAATGTAAAGAATTAATATTTCTCAAAAATAGAGAATAGGACCCAGTAGGACCCAGGGGAAGCCCAGCGGGCTCCAACAACAGCGGGGCACCCTGCAGCTGGAAGCCCCAGCTGTGATTTCTGGGCTGGGAGCACATGGCTGCCCTGGTGCAGGAAGCTCAGGTAGCAAGGGGGGGACCCCAGGCAAGGAAGGAGTGTGGCAGGGGGGCAGGGAAAACAGCCCCTCCTTGCCCATGCCTGGAGCCCCGTGCTGCAGTTGCTTGTGCAGGCTGGCACTGGGGCAGGTTACAAGCTGGTGCTGAGCATGGGGAAAAGCGGCTCCTCGCCTGTCCTATGCCCAGCACCCTGTGCTGCAGCCACCTGCAGTCTGCCTGAGGCTGCCTGTGCCTGCTCCAGACAGCCCTGCACGGGCTGCAAGCACCTGTAGTGGGGAGCACCAGCCATGGGGCAGGCAACGGGCTACTTTTCCTCATGCTCAGCACCAGCTTCTTCCCTGTGGGTAAGCAGGGGGTTGGGGCTGTGCGCTGCCCCCCCGCCTGTACCACGGGGCTAGGGGGCACTGGGAGTGAGTGGGCAGGAAGCCAGTGGGAGCACAGGGCCCACACCGGTGTCCAGGGACCAGTTCTGGCAGGGCCTACAGCAGGGTGGCAGAAGTGCAGAGTCCCAGCTAGCAGGGGCTCTATGGAGCCAGGCCAGCTCCCCCCCGCCACTGGCACAGCCCAGCCTGGCCTGGCTCTGCCCCACTCTAGGCCACACTGGTGCTGGCCCTGGGACATTGGTCCCTAGACATTGGGATGTTGGTCCCAAGATGGTGACCAGGGGGTGGGGCACCTGTCAAGAGGTAGGGCACCTGTCAAGGGGCAGGGCAGCCTGCCAAAACTGGGTAAGTGGCCCTCCACCCAAAATAATTTCTCATCCCAGCTCTATTATGAAGGCTAAGTTCTGCAAAAGGCTTGTGCCAAGCCTCTGAAAATAAGTCTCACCAGAGGACTGTAACATCATATGGAATCCTGGTGGAAATCATTATTTTTAATGAAACTACAAAAATATTCATTATATGCAAAAAAATATGGTAAGAGCAGTTTCTGCCACTTATTGGGCAAAAGTGAAAGAAAAGCATGTGCGTGATCCACCAGGAGCAGAGCAATGAGCATCCAGGCAGACCTGGATAGGTTAGAGAAGTGGGCGGATCTGAACAGGATGCGGTTCAACAAGGACAAGTGCAGGGTGCTGCACTTGGGAAGAGGGAACCAGCATTATGGTTACAGGTTAGGGGGTGACCCTCTCAGCAGCACAGAGGCAGAGAGGGATCTTGGAGTCAGGATTGACTCCAGGATGAATATGAGTTGCCAATGTGATGAAGCAATAGGCAGAGCCAACCGCACCCTGTCATACATCAACAGGGGCATCACTAACAGGTCCAGAGAGGTCTCGCTCCCCCTCTATATGCGGCGCTGGTCAGGCCGCAGCTGGAGTACTGTGTCCAGTTCTGGGCGCCGCACTTCAAGAAGGACATGGAGAACCTGGAGAGGGGCCAGAGGAGGGCCACTCATATGGTTGAGGGCCTCCGTGGCCAGCCCTATGAGTAGAGGCTGAGGGGACGTGAATCTCTTCAGTCTCCGCAAGAGGAGACTGAGGGGGGATCTTGTGGCTGCCTACAACTTTATCAGGAGCCACCAGCAGGGACTCGGGGAAAGTCTGTTCACCAGGGACCCCCTTGGAGTCGCCAGGAACAATGGCCACAAGCTGAGGGAGGATAGGTTTAGGTTAGATATTAGGAAGAAATACTTCACTGTAAGGGTGGCCAGAGCCTGGAATAGGCTTCCCAGAGAGGTGGTGCTCTTGCCTTCCCTGGAAATCTTCAAGAGGAGACTGGATAGACACCTGGCTGGGGTCTTATGACCTCTGCCACCCCCAGTGCTCCTTCCTGCCCATGGCAGGGGGTCGGACTAGATGATCTGTTTAGGTCCCTTCCGACTCATTGATTCTATGATTCTATGCTTGGTGCTCTAGCTGCTGCTACTCAGTTACTTACAGTAAGGAGCAATTTCTTCTTCATTCTGAGTGTATCTACACATTCATTTACTCTGCAGTAACTTACTGAGCAGTAAGTGGTTTTTAGGCTGACCTCTACATGTGCAGCTGTTAAAGCGCAGTACCACTGTGTTTGGATTGACTTGGGACTAAAGTTAATTCCAAGTCAGTCCACACACACAGTGTTACTGTGCAGTAAGATATCTACACATGCATTACTGTGCAGTAATTAATCAGGTATAAATTTGATAACCAGGTGATGCAGGTATCAAATTTGCACCCAAGTTGGTGTAAGTCACCATAGTTACTGTGCAGTATGGGCATGCACGTGTAGACACGTGGCCGTACTCCATGGTAATTTTCAATTACTGCACAGTAACCTAAATTACTGTGCAGTAAATGTACATGTGTAGACATGCCCTCTGTCTTTCAAAAGCAAGTTGTTTATCTTATGTTGGGGCGTACTGTACATGGTACTCATGTGTACTTTGGGGGATTAGATAACCTATTTTAAATGGACTCTGGAAACTTACTCAGAATCTTAAATTAGAAAATCAAAAGGATTGTGAAATTATCAGTCTTTCACAGAAACAGGCCCAATCAGAATCTCAACACTGAATTTGAAGATGTTCAACTTGCAGCTTTGGTCAATTTGAGCTCATATTTCACCCAATATCAGTGAACTTCGGCATCTTCTTTTAAAAATCCCAGTCAAAAGAGGAAATTGTTAAACAGGATAATCTAAGTGACAGATTATTTCTGGATTTATGAACTAGTGGCTCCATTCTCATATTTATAGTTTTCTGAGCTGTTCTGTAGTGACTATTAAAAAAAAGAGTATCATGTTTCAGGTTTAAATAGAACAACCAGTACCAAAATAGAGAGCAGAACAACATGTAATGAAAATCATTACAAAACCATATGGCTTAGTACAATTTTGGCAAATACAGGGTATGCTGCTTTGAGTTAATATAATTATCATCAAGGTTTCTGCAAACATTTGGTTGTGCTGATTTAGTTACACAAAATAGGCATATTAATACTTAGCATATTACTATCCAGTAGAAACAAGGTGGGGAATCTTTTCCCCATAATACTCTAGAGCAGTACTAAGGCCCCACATACCCAGCATCTGCCTGAAGGCTGATTCCAGTACCAGACTCATGCTCTGACCTGCACTCCCAGGACCAGTGGTAGTGTGACCCTCTCTCTCTTTAACCCCTTAGCCACAGTGGTAAATTCTTTGAACTGTTTATTCTACTCCAGTCACAAGCCTGACTTTCTTGCTGGCCCTCACCCCTACTCTATTTTTTCCCTTTCCTGTATTCTTTCTACTCTCACTCTTAGTTCCTTATTATCCAGCTTCATCTCACCAAGCACATTTTTTTAAATTAAAACCAGCACAAAGGTGTCCAGGACACACACCAAACAGGACTCTGGCCACTTATTTGTTTGCTGTGGTCCTTACAACCATTTTTGTTCTAACTTGACTTCTTAGGTCTGAATTCCAGGATATTGCTTATGCATTTAAAATTAGGCATGTGTGTAAGTTTAGAGGACTGGGTCTATTATTATAAGTTACACAAAATAGTTATGGTTTTTCTACAAGCTTGTACAGTGCCTGGAACAATGCAGCCTGAATTAGGGTCTTAACAGACTAATGGAAAGTTAGAAAAAAATAATGATATTATATACAAAAACACAGTTTCTCAGGCCTCTTTGGTAAAGGAGTTTAATTTCATTAGTGGTTTTTGCATATTTTCCAGACCTCTTCCTCTCATGGATTTCATTGTGGCTGTAGATTGAATAAAGAACTAGAATAGAGTTCACTACTGTGATGTAATGTATTCAGTGTTGCCAGCTGTCACAATTGTATGGCAAATCTCTCAGTAGTTGATGTTTTTCTTAAAACTCCAACTTATGGAGCTATGTGACTACATGAGAATCTCAATTTGTTTTATTTGAGAGGAATCAATGAATGAATTCTGCTTGGATCTTAAATGTGTAAAGTGATGTCATGATGGACCAGTCATTGTGAGAGGCAAGGATTTCTTAGGGTGATATCTTTTATAGGACTAACTATGTAGTTGGGATAAAGTTAGGTAAGTTCTGAATGTAAGATATTGGGCAAGTCTACATATGCATTAATGCGCCATAATGTCCCTGTAATAACAGGTACTAAATATGCTGTACTTGGTGCTATTGTGTATTAGTGCAGGCACACGTTTTTTAAGTAATGCTAATGTGCAGTGGACTAATTCTACTGCATATTAGCACATTAGCACAGTGTTTTTGTGCCGCACTAATGCGCAGTAGAATTAGCCTACTGCACCACTAGTGTCTTGTGTAGACATGGCCATTCTTCCTCAGGTCTCAAAAATCCTTAGATCTTAAACAGGACTTGTCTTGGAACCTAAGTTCCCCAATCTCAGCAAACAAAAACTGGGTCTCTGTCAACTGGAAGGATTGCCCTTTATCAACATCATCAGTTGAAGAATGTTCAGTATTAACTGGTACTTTCCTTACTATACCTGGGAGCCCTCTTCCCCACTCCTGCCCCAGCCCAGACCTTACAATCAGATCTGATTTTCAAGTAGCCCTGTAGAAACTGAACATTAGGCCAGTGCCAACTGCAATATTACCTTTGCTTCAAATCTGCTGACAGAACTGAAATTTGGAAATTCACTCTTTTCAAAGCTGCCAGCTAAACATCTTGCGAGTATACCATCACAAAGGCTAAACTGAATCCATTCCATAAGGGAAGAAATCAAAAAACAAATCAAACAGCGCAGCCTATACAACTGAAGAAGCGGGCCAGTGTGAAAACTGGAAGAAAATACAAAGTAACAACATAAGCAATCCAGAAAACAAGATGAAAAATGTGTACAAGGAAGTATTTCCCCCTCCCCTGCCTCAGTGCATTAGTCAAATCAATATTAAAATAAGGAGGCAAATCAAATGGGAATTCAATAGAACATATATAAGAGTAGCACTTTCTGCTCACAAATTAAAAAATGTACTTTGTTTCCCTGTTATGAATGTAGACCAAACACTCCAGTCCTTTGTTAACACACCAGAAGTGACAGGGTATACAATGAAAGACAACAAGTCTTTTTCAAAGCAGATTTGATTTAGGCTCTTACTGGTTTACAAAGACTGGTACTGTATGCATACATGAAATTTATTTGCTATATCAATATTTCTTATCATTTGTACCCTCTCCAGACATGAGGACAGGCAAGGGAAAGTTATTTAGCAAGTTACTCTGCTTCTAAAGATACCTTGCAAGATATTTCTGGTCTTAGCTACTTAACAAAGAACTGTTGGGGCACTTTTAGCTCTTTCTTGACCACTGAGGGCAGCAATAGCAGGGAAGAGCAAAAGATTTACCTCTTGCTGACCACAAAAAATCAGAAAAGACTATAAGTTAGGTTTTAACATAAAAATTATAACATATTATCTTGTAATGTTCTAGGGCAAGAGTTGGCAATGTTTTTGGGCAGAGTGCCAAAAACACCAGCAACCTTGATTTGTAAGATATTGGTGTACCAGAGATGGACCATGGGAGAACTGTGGGGGGCTCAATCCTTGTTATGGCAATGCAACCCTGGCCCCTTCTGCACCATCTGCCCCAAGGTGCATGTGCCAGTAAAATGCCTTTGCATATCATGCTCTGGCACCTGTGCTGGGGGTTGCCTATCCCTCTTCTAGGGTTTGGATCAGATTTGCATTTATGAATATGCCAACTTAAAAATAGGAGAGTAATGAGTTTATTCTAATACTGAGTGGGAGGCAAAATACCACTAATTAAACTGAACAAATCATGTATATTAAAACAGCATTAGAGCTTGTTGAGCTCTACTATAATTCAGTATTGCCAAGCCCAAAAATTATATAAACAAATCAGGTCAAAATAATTGTTAGTTGAAAAAGATATTTAAAAAAATGTCCCCTAGTTTTAGACCCTGTAGTTTCTTATTTTAAAGGTATTGTCTAGAAATATGAAGGCTAGGAATTTCCTCTAAAATAAAAAAAATGACAGTCTCATGGAGCCACATTTCTCCACAAGTTGAAGTTTTAAGAAAAACAATCAATGACTGAGATTTGCCATACATTTGTGAGAGTTGGCAACACTGAATATGTTACATTAAAATAATGAATTCTATATGCCTTGTTTTTTTTGGTCTAACATACCACCCTAAAATAGCTGGATTAATTTAAAATTACTAGCAGGTCATATTTAAGAATATTATTTGAATGCTTACCTGATGTTTTTGAAATGATATTATGTCTCTACCTTGCATGCAAGATAAAACCCTGTCTGGTACTGAAAGCTTTTAGCTCAACCAGAAGGAATTGTAATTATATTTTTACAGCTTTTGGTTTGTGAGAAATAAAATCTCTATTAGCTCATTAAAAACATTATTTTTCTAATCCAGTGTGTTATAGGCTGGATAAATTGATCATTGTAGAAGGCTCTCTAGTAATAAGATTATTTGCATTACTGATCAAGTACTTTTTCACATAGCACATAAGAATTATAGGAATTTCTGAGTAGCAAAACTGTCTTATTTGCAAATGCAGAAAAATATATCTGCTTTGATAAATTCAGCTGACTATTGGAACAAGCAGTGAGCTGTGTAACATTCCATAAACTACAAGCTACTGAACCATTTTCTATGTTAATTGTTTATAGTTCTTATGTATTTTTTTTTCTGTTGTAAACTGACAAGTGCTGACACTACAGCAATTTAGTGAAGTGGTGATCCTTCTGAGTAAGTAATTTGAGGTAGAATTATTTTCTAAGTAGAATTATTTGTTTCCATTTGTGCTGAAAAATAATGCAACTTCCAAGTTCATTAAAGCTGGTTAAATGTTTGCAGGGGTTGTCAACCAGGGGTATGTGTGCCCCTGGGGGTATTTGGGAAGGCCCCCAGGGGGTACGCGGTACTGGGAGAAGCCAGGGTACTTGGGAAGTGGCAGCATGGGGGGCGGGGCTGCTGCTGTCCGCCACTTCCCCGCGTTCAGGTAACTCAACAAAGGTTCCCTCTAAGGTGCACGCTTGCACAGCCATGCACAATTTAAAATCTTGCCACACACTAACTTATTAATGCTGCACACCCACCCAGAGAGGAACTAGGTGCGGAGCACAGTGGAGGCACAGGGGTTAGCGGAAGACACTTACTGGGGTTAGTGTGGAGGCACTGGGGTCAGCAGCAGCTCCTCCCCGAAGCAAGGTGGGGCAGGGGCAAGGGCTTGGGCAAAGTGCCTCCTCATCATGTGCCTCCTCGCTGCTTAAAGTGAGGTGGGGATGGAGGCTGGGACTCAGGGCTGGCGCTGGGGAACTACTCCCCAGCCCCAATGCCATGTGCCTCCTTGCTCCCCGAGGCGAGGCGAGCCAAGGCGAGGCAGGGACTGGGGCTGGGGGCTGGTGTGGGCTTCAGTTGCAGCCTGCAGCAATGGCAGCTGCCCTGCCTGGAAGCTGTGCACACTGGCTGGGGCCGGGGCCCTCCCGCTGGCGAGTGTGGCAGCATATCACACTGTCCTGGAGGGAATGGGCTGGGCTTGGTCCCATGTGGAGTATAGCAGGGGCAGCTGCAGGGCAGGCCAGACACAATTAATTGGACCCCTGCCTCTGGGCTGGATTAATTTGCCTGGCAGGTTGGATTTGGCCTGTGGGCCGTATTTTGCCCACCCCTGAGATATGACTTGGGGTTCCCTTCTTTCTTTGTGTGCAGACTCCTATTGACTTCTGTAACAGCTCTTAAAAGAATCCTGCATGGCTGATAGCTTGTCAGTGTGAAATAACTACAGTTCCTCATAAATACATTACTTTGTAATAGTTTAGCTAACTCTAATACTTATTCTTGCAGCCTGGATTTCTAGGATATTCCAAGTTCAATGCTTCACCTCCCAATGCGCTCCCCAGCCCCTTTGAGCTCCAGGCCCTGTTCCATATGTTGTCCAGGTCCCCTGGGGTCCCTGACCCCAGACAAGGCTGATTACCCTCCACAACAGTCCCAGGGTCCCTGATCCTTATAGTGCTCTATGCAGGGTGCCCCTCAGGTACCTGTGGTTTCCAAAGTGGCACGCACCGAAAGGGGAAGGCAGGACCAAAGCAGCACACTCATGGACCAAAGCAGCGTGCTCACGGACCAAAGCAGCATGCTCACGGATCACTATACCTTAGAGGGAACATTGTTCTCCACGCTGCCCAAAGGTGGAGGAAGGAGGCCCTAACAGGGCTGAGTCCCCAGAAATGCAAGGAGTGGTAGGGCTACAAGGCAGCCCAGCCACAGGCTTCCGGTGGCTGCAGCAGGGGTGGGGAGGGGTGTGTGCTTAGTGGTGACAGTGGGAGTGGGTCTAGGGGGCTGGGTCTGGGGCAGGCACTCGGGGTTGGGCACGGGACTGAGTTGTCATCATGGGGGTGCAGCTTCTGCTGCTACATGCACCCTGAGAGACATGGGGGGCATGCCCCCCCCGGATCTGCACAGGGCAGGGCAGGGTGCTGCTGCAGGCTGGAACTGGGACTGCACCAAGCTCTTCCTGCCAGGGGCGGGGGGAGGACTGCCCTGGGGAGGGGCAGCAGGGGCACTGGGAAGGGCCTGAATCCATGTCAAGATTCACTGTAGCTCACCCAACCCCTCCCCGCCAAGCACTGCTGCTGCTCACCCAGAGCGCAGCATCCCCTCTGCCCCCGATGCCCTAGTGACAGCCTACAGCAGCAGCCCTGTGCAGATCTGGGGAAACACCCCCTGCCATATCCTCTCAGGATGCATGTAGCGGCAGGAGCTGCCACCCCTACCTGTGCCCCCTGGATGAGCTGCAGGGACTGGCAAGGTGGGCGTGAGGGTCCCCGGGGTTCCATCCCCTCCAGCCCAATGGCATAGCCAAGGCTGGCCCTGCTCCAGCCCCCAGATGAGGCAGGGGACAACAGATTGGTTGGTGTGGGGAGTGACAGCATCAGACAAACCTGGGAGGGGGGGGAGGGCAGGACAGGTGCAGTAGGCCCTGGCTCCAGCCCGATCCTGTGCCCACCCTGGCTCAGCTTGGCTCTCTCCCTGTCCCTGCTGGGTCCCAGCACCAGCCCCCACCCCGGCCCTTTCCCTTACCCTGTAGACTTTCCCATCAGCACCCCCCGCCCCTGCTGCCTACCCAGCTGTCAGGCTCGCCCGCATGCCAGCTGCCCAGCTAGAAGGGGGTACAGTCCAGAAAGAGTACCTACAGAAGGCATACACTCCTTAAGACAGGTTGAAAAGCCCTGATCTAGTCTATCTGCCTGTTCATCCCTGGCTTAATCATTCCAGCCAAGTGTCTATCTAATCTGCTTTTGAAAATTTACAGGGATGGAGATTCCACAGCTTTTCTGGATAGCCTGTTCCAATGACTGACCACACTCACCGTAAGAGAGCTCCTCCTAATTTTTTATCTAAATTTGCTGCTTCATGCCATTGTTCCTAGTGCTGTTCTCTAGGGTCATGAAAAAAATCCCAGTTCCATCCTCTCCGTAATTGCCCTTCAGGGATGTGAAGACTGTTATCAAATCCCTCCCCCCACCCAGTCTTCTCTTCTCCAGACTAAATAACTCTAGTTCTTTCAGCCTTTCTTTATGCCTTGCCTCCAGCCCCTAATAATTTTTGTTGTCTTGGACTAAACTCTTTCCAAACTGTCCACATCCTTCTTGAATTGTGGGGCCCAGAACTGGACACAGTACTGTATGCCAGGCCACACCAGAACTGATTAGAATGGGAGAATCACTACACTTGATTTGCAAGTGACACTGCTGTTAATACAACCCAATTAATACAACCCCTCCCCACTTGAGCTCAAGTTATCCTACTAATATAATATTTAAATAGAGACAGGGACTTATCACCATTAACTTTATTTTTTTAAATACAACTACTGCATCATTCAGCAATTTCTGAAAATCAACAAGTTCACCTTAACTTCAACCTCAAAATAGAAACTGACAAATATGATTTTACTGTAAAACCTTTGCAGTATTTTTACAATGTAGAGAAAACTGAGGCCAGTGGTGTTTTTTTCTTCTGTAATTTAACTTATAATCTTCAGTAGCAAGAGCCTTTTGGAGCCATCTCATCAATGATAGGGAGTAACACTGAAATTGTTGTTGGGAAGTCACTCCTTTTTTAATGTTACAGTTTCAAAGGTATCTTCCATTACCATAGTTCGCAAAAACTATAGGGCTCAATCCTGAAGACCTCACTTAGAACAAAATTCTTCCTTATTTTTTATTGGGAGCTTTGACACACAAACCTGAAGTTAGACTTTCATGCAGATGGCAGGGTAGAGATGCACCTAATAGACTAACTGAATCAGAGATGTATAAGCTTTCATGAATAAAAGCTCATTTAATCAGATGCTCTTTGTTAGGACTTTAAGAATGGGTCCCAGAGTAAATTCAAAGCAAACTCAATAACTTTAGACCTTCTGCTGTGCCTAGTTTGTGGTGCAGATGTTTATAGTTGTGCAAAGTTAAGAAAAAAACCCTCTACCATTCTTCTCCAGTCAAATTGTGCACATGAATTGTTTTTCCACTCAGCTTTTTTCTCAGAGCCATGCTGTCAACATTGTATGGCTGTCTGGTGCTTCCTTGGTGCCTTCTTTCTGCTTTTTTGCCTTCTTTCTTAGGCACAAAAACTTTCACAAAACAATACCCAGTGGAATGCCTCCACCCATATGTACCTGACATGTGACTGAGTTTTGAATGGAGGCTGTTACTGTTTCAGGTACCAGGTTCCATAAAGTTACTTAATGGTTTCTTACATAAATCTCAAATGAAGGGTGACTTACATCACTGGTCTCAATAAGCTTTAATCCAACCCACAACAGTATACAGTAAAAAGGTGGCATGATTTAACCACATTCCCAGCACCAACAACTAGCATGTAACAATAAGAAGTGTTAAAGAAAGAAAAATATTGTCTGAGCACATGACAAAGAGCCGCTAACGTTTACGTTCTAAACTCACTGAATACTTTTTTGTATGATTTTGACTAAATCTCTCAACCCCTTAATCAAGGGTAAAAATACTTATTGGCTTCACAGGGATGCAGGGAAACTTCATGTCTTTAAAGTGCCAAGTATTCTTATTATATCACAAGTGGGGAAGCACTAATCTGTGATGCAATCTGATTAAATACAATGTGATATGGCTCAGTGAACTTAGAGGAAAACAATGCCAAATTTTTTCTAGTTTATAGATTCAAGAACTATACTAAGTCAAATGGCATTTTGTTTTCTAGAGAAACAGTGTGAATGTTTTTCAGATATTAGCAAGCAATGAAAACAACACATTTATTATAATAAAATCATTATAGGAGGGGAGCAGAAGGAAAGAACTTTTTCAAAAGCCTTACTAAGAAAAGAGGTTTTGACAATTCTGCATAGTATATCAAATTATATAGATCCATATTATTCAAATTAAATTTGGGGACCATCATCATTTAATCCATTTGAGAAGCTGACCCAAAATATTTATGAGAAATTAACTGAAATTCAAAGGGCAATGGAATAACATCCCCCCCAAAAAAACACCCAAAAAACTATGAACCTTCAGTTTGAATATTTTTTTAATATTATGGTACTTTTAGATTTTATACTGCTCAGTTGTACAGAACGTGATTTGATGAAGGCTACAAATAGACTACAATTACTGAAAACCATGTTATCTAAATCATTTAAAAATTAGTTCAGAGTAATTTGTACAACACGTATCACAGCACTGGCACAGCCTCCCATAGTTGACAACTCACCAAGCTGCCTTGTTCATTCTCAGTCCATGGGATCTGCATGTTCTTAAGCTTCCCTTGATCTAAGTGGGCTCCAAGTCCTATTTCTTCCCTTGGTTCCCTGGCACATTTCTTGGACATAGACTTGTGGGTTGATGGCTGTCCGTTGTCCCTGGGATGGCAGGCATGTGACAGGAGCCCTGTCAGCCAAAGGTGAATTCCACATTTAAAATACAGCAATTTAATAACAACTATTTGATGACATCAACCAAAACTCACGCATTGTATACACACACATTCCTCAACTTGTTACAGCTTATTTGCATATAAGATCAAAAACTGCTTAAACAAAGTTTAAAAGCAGTATTTTAGTCCCTTATTTAAAACAAAATGCACAATTCATTTTTTAAATGTGGCATAGTCCCATGCACAATGGCTGATCAAGCAACATTATACCAAATTAATCAGAATGGATTAAACAAGAGCTGTTTAAACAAAACGTTGGTAACAATGGAACTGAAGTTTGAAAGCTCACCTTTTCTTCTGCTGTGGAAGAGGAAGACGGGGGTAAAAATAAAACTGCAAAAATAAGAGAGACAGAGGGAGCTGTGGACTGAAGCGGATGTAAGTCATAATAAGCTCTTGCTATTTTGCTACATTTCAGCTGTTAAAATTCTTCAAAAATTGTGGTTTGAACTACTACAGATCCCTATGGCTAGTAAAAGCTGTCACTCCCTTCCATTGTCAGGAGCCATCAAAAACCCACCTACATCAAGGAGCTCCTTGGCTTTGAATATGGAAGTCTCTGAGGTACAGTTTGAGGAGGAGACAGAGAATTTGGTCCTCTCATGCACCGCCTGGCTGGAGAGATACTGAGCATTACAATGACGGTGGATAAGATGCAGGACTTTGTTATGAATGATCAGGTTTCAGTGGATGCCCTGGTGAAGTGAGTTCAGCGAGTGGGGGACAGAGTTTCTGTCTGCAAAGACTGCGTGGTGGAAGTGGCCAGGCAAACAGGCTGTCACAGCGAGGAGCTGTGGGCCCTGAGAGACAACGTGATGGCCTCGGAAAGCAGATCCAAGAGATACAGCTACACTGTTGGAGTGCCTGAGGGGTTTGAAAGCACTAATCCCTCCACATTTGTGAAAAATGACTTGTCAGCATGTTAAAACTCCCCTCAGATGCTGACTTGGAGATAGTAGAGAGGGCCCGCAGGTCTCACTGGAGGAAGCCTGGTTTGGGGAAAAAAATGCTAGGGCCTTTTGCAGCCAAGTTCCTGCAATTAACCATCAAAGACCTGCCAGAAAACTATGAGCACTGACATGGGGGGAGCCTCACCTTGGTATAATGCTGTTTCCTGTCAATCCCCCTAAGGTGGCTGAAAAGCAGGCTCTGTTTAAACCAGCAAAACTACAGGCCGGACACAGGTAAGCAGCTGAGATACGTCATGAGGTACCTCACAGTCCTGAATCTGATTCCCTGAGGGAAAACCATTACTCTCTCTGACCCGAAGGAAGCGGAAACCTTTATTACATCAATACTACCTGGAGGGGGCAAGCCTATGGAATAATCTGAGCTGTTAAAAAAAAAAAAAGGCAAGAATAAAAAAAGGCAAAGGAAAAAAGTGAGGGGTTTTGGATTGTGAAACACTGCCTAGTGGTGAGTGCCATCCCCATGGTTTTTGTTAAAATCTTTATTGCCACAGGGTAGGTACAGACATAATATATGTCAGGAGGAAGGGGCCAGGAGGACTGGTGGGGCCAGCAAGGTCTGAGGAGGGGTTGGGGACATGGTGGGGACTGGCAGGGGCCATAGGGGGGTTGGTGGGAGCCAGGAGGGTTTGGCAGCATTGGAGGGACCATCAGGGTCTGTGGGGGGGAGTTTGGGAGGGGGTTGGCAGCATTGGAGATGCTCTCCAATCCCACTGACCCTGCTCCTAGACACCCACCTGCCCCCTGCAGTCCTGCCAAACCCCTCCTCAATCCCACAAACTGCTCCTGGGCTGATTTTGCCAGCGCTCACGGGGCCCTGGAGCCTGACTGAAGTCAGTAAGGGTGAGGGGGACAGGTGGGCAGATTGGAGTGTGGGGGCTGGCAGCTCTGCAGGGTTAGCAGGATCAAATGGGGTTCTCTTCCCCACCCCCGACCAAGGCCTATTTTTAGCCCCCGGCCCCTCCCCAACCTTGGATGAACCAACCTTGGCATCTTGCCTGCCTTCCCCCCAACCCTGACTTACTTCCATTGGCTCCTGGAACTGGCAAACACCAGTAAAACTGGCTTTAGGAGCAGCTTTCAGGATCAGGGGGTTTGGTGGGCTGGGGGGCAGGCTGGCTGGTCCACAGGAAGGGGGGTTGTATATCTGGGGTGGGGGGAAATAGCCCAGTTTTGGGGAGTGGTTAGGAAAAGCACAGCCCCAGGGCTGGGGCTAGCAGCTGAGCTTTCACAGCCTCAGGAAGTTCAGTTAGATCAGTCTCCCCATCCCCAATCTCAATTAGACTCCCTCCAAGTTAACTTAGATTGGGTCATCTATTTTTGACTAACTAAACCTGCCAAGAATTTCTGTACAGTTCACACTTAAATTGACCTAACTAGGGATCTAAGTGTAAAGTCTGCACCTAGGCAAAGTAAGTTAGATTGGGCGTCCATTTTAATGCAATCTAATCTCCCCCTAACCTCCTTGAACATCTGTACCTAGCCACAGAGTGCTAGAGAGCTTTGGGTTTCATTTGTCCATACCTTCCTGGTGGACATACTATGTTATATAGTAAATTTGCTGTTCATAGTTCTTGTACTTTGTTTTTCTTTCTCTTTCTTTTCCTTTTGCCCTGCATGATCTTTTCTAACCATAAACAGATAATACACCATGCCCTAGGAGTTTCTTTATGGTTGACTGGAAATATAGAGAATATAAACAAAATATTCTAGAACATGCACCCCTATTTTCTACCCCATGAAGGGGTCTACAAAAATGACCAAGGCAGTGTGCATTTATAAAAGAAAAAGCAGTTTAAGTAGATCCCAGTTTTCTTATTTATGAATCCTGTCAGTTTGCACAAAAGAACAATACGCAAAAATTTCACAGCATGACAGATGATTAATGACCCTGTAAAATGGTTAATGTGGGCAGGATGAATAAATAGTATACAGATAAAAGCAGGGCAAAGCAGTAATATGTACCAAACATAGTTACTCCCTGAACATACTCAATAGGGATGATTCTCAGAGGAACACAAATCCCGAATGAATCTGTGATTGTATTAAGACAGATAAACATCCCTATGAAAGGAAGTCTATTTAGGGATGTTGTAGTGTTGACATCCTTGACAGATCTGACTATCTAGAGAATAAAGAGACATCTTGTTAGGTCCAGGGTTTAGTTTAAAAGAAATATGCCTCTTTTCTGCATAAAGTCAAATGCCAGTTCCAATACGCTGATGCTATCTTTATGCTCTGGATTGGAACCTGTCTACAAAAATGTCTTAAATTTACAACATCAACAAAGTACACAAGGCAATCATGCTTGTTCTTGTCCCCAGAACAAAGTACGCTCGCTACTAATTTATCAGCCAAGTTGTATGCTGCTATTTCACAGGCATATAAAGAAGCCATAAATAGCCTTTGTGTGTTAGTGTACAGCAATGAAGTCATGTGCTCAAAGAGACCTACAACAAGGGTGACCAACCTGCAACACACATGCCACAAGTGGCACAGGGAACCTCTGTGTTGGGACAGGCAGCATGGCAACAATTAGGACAGAAAGCAAACCATAAGTTTGGGCAGGGGAAGAGAATTGGAGTGACACTCAGGAAGGGTGCAGGATTAATTTGTAGCACACCTGCCAAAAAGTTTGGCCTCCACTTTTCTAGAGGCTTACCAGACGGCAAGACATCCCACAGGCAATAGGAAGTAAGAGGCAAGAAGTCACAGTTTGGGGAGTAGGCTATGCACAGAGTGGGAATAATGTTGCATCTGATGAGTCATGACAGAGGTAGCAACAGAACCCCATATGGGGTTGTGCCTTAATCAAGGAACATTGAAAATGCTATATCAGAGAGTATCATTAACTCTTGCAGACAGATATTTCACATCAAGACCAGTACCTAGTGCATTACAGAAAGAAGTTTCACCAAATAAAGCATCTTGCGAACAGTCCAATAATGTACGCTAGATCTGTAATAGTTTCATAGTTTCATAGTTGGTAGGGTCGGAAGGGACCTGGGCAGATCATCAAGTCCGGCCCCCTGCCATGGGCAGGAAAGAGTACCGGGGTCAAGCGACCGTGGGGAGGTGTTCATCCAGCCTCCTCTTAAAGACCCCCAGGGAAGGAGCCAGCACCACTTCTCCTGGAAGTTGGTTCCAGATCCTAGCCGCCCTGACAATGAAGTACCGCCTCCTGATAGCTAGCCTAAATCTACCCTCTGCCAGCTTGTGACTGTTATTTCTTGTCACTCCTGGTAGTGCTCAGGGGAACAGGGACTCCAGTAGGAAACATCTTGCCTAGTTAAGGCTGATTGAGTGCTATCTAGAACACCCAGAATAGACACAGGCACTGTAAAATCTCTATCATGCTTTATAGCACTCTGTACCTAAAGACCATTTAATTAACTTGCAGCAGGCATTCGTCCAGAAGGATAGACTGAATAAATCTGACAGTTCTATGCCTTAGCTTTGAATTGTATGATATTATTTCAAGCATCTCATGGATCTGGGAGCTCTGACACCAAACTTTACAAATATGCAACACACATCCTCTGATATAAAAATGGAAATCCCATAACATAAGAACTATTGCACTTTAAGGCACTGCCTTATACACAATTTAATCATTGTAGTAGAGGCTGAGGTAATGCCCAATGTAACATTAAAATGAAAGAATATATAAGCAATATAGGACTCTTTTGGCTTAGTGGCTGAGGAGACTAATGTTGGTCTTCAGCACCTTTCATAACTAGGTTTCTAGTTCACTTGCAACCCAGGTCAGTAGTGAAGACCAGTCATTACCGTCTAATGACTGTTTGGTGGTCTGGCAAGAGCTCTCCTTGTCTCCTGTTTTGGTCCCTCCTTACACTTCCTCTGCTAATTAATCAGTTAAAAGCACAAATCAGATGGTGGTTTCCTCAATTCAGTTGTAATCCTAGAGTACGTATAAAAATATTCACCGCATTTATCTCTGATTGGCATCCTGTTGGCAGAGGCACTGAAGAGTGTACAGGCATGGAGGCAGCTTTCCTTTGAAAATTATCCTTTTAGAACCAAACTGGGGCTTACAGACAGAGCAGTGTAGAAAATCTGTACTGCTTCTCTTTATCCCTTCTGGGGATAAATGGATTTTCTTTTCTAGAAGTAGCAAGCCAGCATTTTTCACAAACACTGAAAGCCATTGCAGATTTTCAAAAGAGAACTGTTTTTAAGTTAAGAAACCCATGCTTATTTCATATTCATACTTTCTATTATAAATTGTTTCATGGGAATATTACAGAAGTTGGTCTTCACTGACATGACTCTTCTTGAATATGTTGCACACTGGTGTAACTCTTTATTTTAGTGGAGCACAAATAAATGTAAAAGAGCACAAGAATGGCAGGAAGAAATGTCCAAGATACCTTTTATGGAACCAATCATGAACTTAGAGTATGTTTATTTTTTAAGATCTGATTTGTGCTTTAAACTGATTAACTAGCAGAGAAAGTATAAGGAGGGATGAATGAAGGAGGTAAAGAGGGTCCTTTCCAGGCTGGTCTATAATTCTTCTGCTCACCTTCAAACAAATATCAAGTATGTTGCAGGAAAAAAAAAGACCCTGAAATCTTCCCTGAGGAAACTGGCAGTTTTACTAACAAGGGAGAAACATATGCAGTCATTGCAATCTGTTATGATCAGCTGAATTAAGGCTTTAGGCATTGGCGACGCATAGGGGGTGCATGCTGGCGGCGTCTGTGGGTGGTCTCCAATTGCTGTTGGTTGCTGCCAACACTGCCATCGGCGTCTTCAGGTGGTCATTGACCACTGGTCAGCACTAGCCATGCCCGCCACCCCCCGCCGCTGACGCTGCTGCGGCCGCCTGTGGGAGCTCCCCACTTGGCTCACCACCAACTCTGCCATGGCTGCCTGCCTGGTGCTTCCCTCCATGGTTGTGGTACAGTCCCCAAATCGCCATTGGCCACTGCCAACACTGCCATTGGCATCTGCAGGTGGTCACCAACAACTGGTCAGCACTAGCCACCCTTCCCCTGCTGCTGACGCTGCTGCGGTTGCCTGCAGGAGCTCCCTGCTTGGCCTGCCACCAACACTGCCATGGCTGTCTGCCTGGTGGATCCCTCTGTGGCTGTGGTGCTTCCCTAGGACTGCCTGGGCTGGGTGCCTGTGGGCAGGTGCACCAGCTCCCCACCCCTAGCCCAGGAACCGCTTTGCCCACTGGAAGCTCGCCCTCCCCTCCCCAACACCGGAGAGGCAGGTAAGTGCACGGGTGTGTGCACAACATGGGGGTTTACTTGGCCTTAAATTGAAGCAGTTTTTTTAAAAACCCACCACTACAATTTAGGGCCCCCACTTTGTCTACACGTGCCCAAAATCATGTGATAGTCTACAACTGAGAATGAAACAAATGCTTGTGTAAATAATGTTCCCAATGATTATTGGCAGTTGAAAGTTGATGCAGTATAAATTCTGACTCAGGGCAGACTATCATCTTCTGTGAGTGTGGAATAGCTCACTGGGAAGCAAAAAAATAGTGTCAAAGGGGAGATAATGAAAGTATAAAGAGGTGGTGGAGTGGTGAACTGCTAACCAGGAGGGGTGTTCACAGAGCTCTCACAGAAGATTTTTTCCCCCAAGAAATCCCCCCAAAAAATCCTTCTTGTCTAAAATCATATACAAAAATGCAATGTTTTGTTTTCTGTTCCTGATTCAGTAAAATCCTAACTCCCCATAATTTTAATTAACAATGCAGATTATTTACCCCAGTGACTAGCTGGCTGGTTGTGGTAACAAGTTGTCCAGAAATAGAACAGCAAGCTTTCTTCTAGCATACATCTATTATCATGTCTCAGTTTTACTTAGGAAGTCAAAGGAGTAGTGGTAGAAGCTGTGCATGGGGAAGCCAGCAGCATAGCATGCCAGTATCCAGAGTTTGTCACAGTGCCATCTATCCTTAACAATACAATGTGTGCAAATTTTATAATACAGAAAAAAAGAAATAACAGTTAAGAGACAAGCTTTCTATCGCTAGAAAAATTATTTAGAATGGTAAATCCTGATTATCCTTAACAAAATCTTCTTTTTAGTTATTAGCAGTATATCAGAATCTATTAAAAGTGTACCCTTCATCTGTTTTAATGATATTATGTCAACTCAGTGTCAGACAGGATATATATTGGTATAGAGGCTAGATTACTTAAGTGGTATTGTATATCCAGATCCTGCAGTTGAGTTTTGCAAGTGAGCAGATTTCTGAAGATACTAGAAACTGATCTATATGGGTGCCTTGAGATTTTTTCAAGTGCCATGGGGTGCCACCCTGGTTAGCACTGTTATGTGTGCAAACACGATTCACAAAATAAACCCAGAGATTTTGAATTGAAATGTATACTGTTAAAATATTCTGACTTGTTGTGGTCTTTCTGAATGCTATGCAACAGAAGGATTACTCAGTTATTTTTCCATAGCTGAAAAACAAAGGAAAATGAAAAGCTAGCATTTTCTTAGGGGTACCTTGATTCTAAAAAAGTTCTAAACGGCTGATATAACACAACACTTTGTTTCTGTAAAAAAATATGTAGGCACTTAGAATAAGTATGTCTGTAAACATTTGCAGCATTAGTAGCTACTATTTATAATCTTTAGGCTCTGTATCAGGGGTAAGCAACCCCCAGCACACATGCCAGAATATGGCATGCAAAAGCATTTTGCTTGGCATGCGTGCCTTGAGGCAGACAGCGGGGAAGGGGCCAGGGCTGTGCTGCCACAACAAGGTTCTCCCCCACCATCTACTCCTGGCACTCCAACATCTTACAAGTCAAGGTTGCAGGTGTTTTTGACACACTGCCTAAAAACGTTGCCAATCCCTGCTCTATATCACTATTAGTGCTAATGAAGTTGCTTATTGATTTACAGTAGACAAGTAGAAATCTGGTGAAAATAAAAGTTGCAAAGGTTTTTTTTTTCCTAATGTGTGCTGAAATGTCCTGTTTGCTATTTTTTAAAGACTCTCTAGTAAAAACGGCAGAATAAAGCCTTTGTTTTTACCTACTCTGAAACTCTTAGCTTCTGTACAGGTAATTAAATAATCTTCTGGGCTGTGCAGTGTAGGCATCAAAGGCAGAGTAGCTTAAAACATAGTAGTCAGTGAAATCTTTAATATGTGAAGTTATTGTGATTTACTTATATCAGTCTAAAATCTACTGGTATAACTTTCATGTGCAGATAAAAGTTATTTGCAGGAAGAGTTCTTGATTCTGGATTTTTTTTTCTTATTTTCTTCAGAAATGTTTTGACTTTTAGTGCACAAATGTAATTTGTCTCAGACTTTTGCATGAGAAATGATAGAGACGTACGCTTACAGCATAATTTTTAGGCTTGACTTTGATCAAATAATTGTATATATTTAAGAATATTATGTATTCAACAGCACAAATACAATGGGTACATATTTAAAAAATACACAAATATATTTTCAGTACATTCACCTGTTTTCTTTCACTTAACTCATTCTGGAAGATTAAACTAGATTGGTATAATGTCTAGGCCTTTTGTGTTCAAATTTATCAGCTCTAACACTGTACTTGTGTCTGTAGTGCTAATGCAGCAGAGAGAATGTTTAAATACTTCCTCATTCACATCTGCTTCAATTTAATTTGTACTTACATTGATAAGGCATTTATATAAATACTAAATTTTGTAAAAATAATAAGTAGCAAAGTCAGCATTCTCACCCTAACTTACAAGGATGTTATGAATAGGCCATATTTAGAGGCACAAACTACTTGTCACAGATATATTTATTGGCAATTTTGGATTAGAATTACTTGCCCCCAGAAATAGAAACTATAGCACACTATTTAACTACCCACTTAAAACATGAGACTTTCTTTTCTCCTGGATTTGATTTTTATAGGTTGTATTGTTCCAAGATGTTACAGATGACTGCAGTCTACAGAAACAAGGAAAAAGAATCAGTGGTTAAACATGTCTGACTCTTGGAGATAATTCAAAGGGAAAAAAATCCAGGTCATTGGCCTTTTTAAACAGACCCCTGGCAATATTTACTCCTCCATAAATAGCACAGTCACATGAAATAAAACTGTGTTCAGTAAAGCCTGCAAAACAAAAGAACAATTTACAGACTGAAATGCAAACTGTGGTTCCTGTGTTCACTGGGTAGGATTAAGTGAGCTTCCTGAATGGCTTCTCCTTAGTGACTGTGGTGTCACATCTGTCAGAAGAATAGTGCCTTAGGTCACCTTAGGTGTTCTGTCCCCAAGCACCAGGATGGACATGTTGGGCCTCCTTTGCAGAATAATTGCTATGTAGGAGTAAATCTCTGCAATAATATCAGATTTCACTGTGGCTTAAGCTTGCTTTACCGCTGTTGCTAGCTTTTCCCTCTACTAAGTACTGATGAGGCCACATCTGGAGAACTGTGTCTAGTTTTGGGTCCCCACTACAGAAAGGATGTGGACAAATTGGAGAGAGTACAGTGGAGGGCAACAAAAATGGTGATGGGGGTAGGGGACATGACTTCTGAGGAGAGGCTGAGGGAACTGGGCTTATTTTATCTAGAGAAGAGAAGACTGAGAGAGGATTTAATAGCTGCCTTCAAATATCTGAAGGGGGGATCAAAAGAGGATGGAGCAAGACTGTTTTCAGTGGTTGCAGATGACAGGACAAGGAGCAATGGTCCCAAGTTGCAGCAAGGGAAGTTTAGGTTAGATATTTAGGTTAGGAAAAACTTTTTCACTAGGCGGGTAGTAACGCACAGGAACAGGTTACCCAGAGATATTGTGGAACCTCCATTCTTGGAGGTTGTTAAGACCCAGCTTAACAAAGCCTTGGCTGGGATGATGTAGTTGGGGCTGTTCCTGCTTTGAGCAGGGGGTTGGACTCGATGACCTCCTGAGGACCCTAATTTTCTATGAGTTTATGATTAAAGGCTTGTCTACACAGGGAAATTTACCAGTGTTATTATATCAGTATACTTATACTACTATAGTTATTCTACTATATCCATGAAAATAATGGGCTTCTGGCAGCCTGCCACAGGCTTTCTTGGTCATAAATATTCTCTTAGTTTTTATTTCCTATGACCTATATATCTGGTTTATTTTCCCTGGTCATTTTTGTTCCATATTGGCTGCCATATTCAGTAAGTTTTCTAATAGAAACTGCTTTCCAGCAAGCACTAATTTTAGCCTGCTGAGAAGTTGATGACAGAATTCCATTGGTAGCTTTCTGATAAATTAATTCTTTGAATTGTGCATTAAGAAGTATTTCTTAAAGGACTGCAGCTTCTATGGTCTTTGTTTAAAAAAAATGCAAACATTTTCCAAAAGCACTAGTTCTTTTTTGTTTTCTAGCTTTTGTGTCAGGTCTCTGTTATAGAAAATTGCAGGTATGTAGAAGGTAGCACTAGTTGGCATTTATGAAGCTCTGGTTTACTATAAGCATAAACATTCAGGAAATAGCAATGAAATGTATTATTCACTTTTGCATTTCAATGAATAGAAATACTATGTGTTAAATCTGAAAATTGATTTGCTATCTGGCTGATAACTTTGTTCTGCTGTATACATACTCCAGCTTTTTAGAATTTCACTAAAGGAATGTCACTCTGACAAAGACATTAAGTGACTTGGAAAGTGTTAGTCATAAACTTATGTACCCAAGGGATACTTTGCATCTCTTATGGAGTCAGATGGACTCCTTAGTGAGTGTTCACAAAATACTGTCCTCTTCTCAGAATGACTGACTCAGGGATCA
The DNA here is from genome assembly GCF_001723895.1 of Crocodylus porosus. Taxonomy (NCBI): domain Eukaryota; kingdom Metazoa; phylum Chordata; order Crocodylia; family Crocodylidae; genus Crocodylus; species Crocodylus porosus. The sequence goes on from NW_017728943.1 coordinate 61,678,235, forward strand.
AATCTGGGAGTTAAATTTGCGGGCAACTTTTTTATTGGCTCATTACCAGATATAATAATATAACTTTGCATATAAGAACTCAGCTTTTTTTTAAATCAATCTATATTTATGGTACTTGCAACATCTGTATCTGAAAGCCTAACGTAAAATATAATTAAAATAATTTAACTCCCCCCCAAACAAATAGACAACCTTAACCAACAAGACGAGCCAGAAGTGGCATTAAGAAAGCACTGTCCCCACATGAAATGGGCCACACATACACATGCACATCTTCTCTTTCACACTCTTCTTTCAAATGCTGCTGTGGGAAGAAGACAACAGATAGCCCTTCAGACAAATTTGTCCTATAATATTTAAGAATGTATAAACTAGAAGTAAGACTTTGGAACACTCCCACTGAATACTGAGTAGCCAGTGCTGTTCCAAGTGAGGTTCTGAATCTGCAGGACCTTATACTTGATTAACTTCAAGCATATGAATAATTCCATTGTGTTGCAGGACACTAGGGTGGCCTGCTCCTCTAAAAAGCTGAAACTGCTAGGGGAAGAGCCCTAGCAGTGAGTTGGAAGCCCCAGCTGTTGGTTACCAGGGGAGTCAGAAGGAGCTAGTGGCCCACACCTGTCATCGGTCAGCTGACTGGAAGGGGGAGGGCCTGGCTCATATATAGACCCCAGGGCTGAGGCCAGGAGGGCAGTTCCCTGTCAGCAGCCAAGGGGGGAGAAGCTCTCCCAGAGCAAGCAAAGGGGAGAGACCTGTCTTCTGGAGCAGCTTCTGATATTGTTAAAGGACGGAGCATTCCCTGGTGGGGTTTGAATGAGGTTATAGCCAAGCAGCTTGAATTTACGTTACAGCCCAGGGGCTTGTATTTTGTTTACGGTTGTATAATATTGGTGGTTTGGGTGAGGGTATTAGGAGAAGGAGGAGGCCTCATAGGGGTACCACGACAGTGTGGGGAACCCCAGCGCCAGAGAGGGTGCAGCATTTGGGGTGCACTGACCCCAGCACCAGAGAGGCGTGGAATGAGACAGGAGGGCCCAGGGAGGACAAGGGGGCCAAATTATAACAAGGCCTGGACCAAACAATGTCAGTACCATCTGTGAGGCTTGGGGCGTGGTAAAGGGATGGTTGGAGCCACGCATAGCCCATAAGGCTAGGGTGCCCTGAAACACCCGTTGTGACATCTATCTTGGAGTAGGACCCACCGGGGTCCAGGAGTCCACGGGGTCAGAGAGTACAGCAAACTGTGTCCAAGAGGGTGTAAGGCAGCTTCCCATACTATATAATTTCCATCCAAGACTTGGCAGGCAAGAATTGTGGGTGCCCAGTGGGCAACTCGGCACGGTAAGGGGGCCTTGGGGTGATCATGGCCATCCGGCAGGACCCCGTCCCGTGACACAGTGACATCAGCAAAATGACTCTGATGCTTAAAATTAATCACACAAATGTTAGGTGGTGTGTGGCCTTAGCCAATAAAGCCACTTTCTCTTTGTTGAAATAAGCACCTTAACAAATTTGATCAAGCTTGCAAAAGGGCACAGCAGAAAATACATTGTTGTCATGGACAAGAGATTTTGTTAGATGAGTAACATTTTAATAAGAAATAGAAATAAGTGACATAAAAATGTATCTAGTTTAGGATATTCGCAGGTTTATTATCCATGTGTGTGGTACCCTACCTTCATTCAAACAACTTTTTTGGAGACTGAGTGGGAAAAGTATTTTGGCCTGATTGACCCCTGAACAGCTGTACAAAGGAATAGAACAACAGGATTGGAATTAACTCTTTATTTACTGAGGACCAGGTACTGTTCTGTAGCATGAGTTCATATGTCCAAGATGAGTCTGAAAAATTAGAATGAAGATAGAATTCTAATTTTAAAAGTCTCAGAAACAGAATGAGTATGCTGATGTGTTGTAGGTATTAAAGGTTCAAATTCATAAAGGGACTTAGATCTCACATCTAATCTGTAGGCATTTGGCTCTGGAAGTAGAATTCACAAACCATGAATTAGGTGCTAAGTTCATTCCCTGCAAATAATGGGGAAGAATTACATACCATGAGTAGGATTCACAATAGCCATGGAAATACCTTAAATAGCCAGCTGGGAACACTGAAGAGAGTCTGAAATTCTGACTTTCCCAGACTTAGGTGCTTACCTTCCACCCTAAAATAGGTACTTACATACCTTGGTTGTCCCTTTGGGAAGGACCACTGGCTTGTTCAGTTCTTAAGATCAGTTAGGCAGGCCAAGGCAGGACTGGAGCCTAGGCTGGCTACAACAATTAAGGACAATAAAAAGTCTTTCTACAGATACATAGTAAGCAAAAGGAAGACGCAGAGTAACATAGGGCCCCTGCAGGACAAATCAGGTCAGTTGGTAGTTGATGCAGAGAAAAAGGCAGAGCTCTTCAATGAGTTCTTTGCTTCAGTATTTCTAAGTACTGATCAAGGCAATTCCACCACCTTGAATAAAGACAGATGTCCAAAAGGCACCAGACTGTCAAAGGTTAATGCTGACTTAGTTAAGGAGCACTTGGAAGGGCTGGATGGGTACAAGTCAGCTGGCCCAGATGACCTCCATCCACAGGTGCTGAAGGAATTGGCTGAAGAAAGTGTCATAGCTGAGCCGCTGGCACGGCTGTTTGAGTACTCATGGTGCTCCAGCCAGGTCCCAGACAACTGGAAAAGGGCCAATGTGGTGCCCATTTTTAAGAAGGGGAGAAGGGATGAGCCGGGTAACTTTAGGCCAGTCAGTCTTACTTCTATCCTTGGGAAAATACTGGAAAAAATAATCAAAGAGTGCATTTGTGCAGGCCCAGCAGGGGAAATGATAGTGAAAGGAAACCAGCATGGGTTCATCACAGGTAGATCCTGCCTGACAAACCTTATAGCTTTTTATGACCAGGTTACACTGCCTTGACACAGGAGCTGAGGCTGATGTCATCTACCTGGACTTTAAGAAGGCCTTTGACACAGTTTCGCATCCTATTCTCATAGGGAGGCTAGTAGGCTGTGGAGAGGATGCTTACACAGTCAGGTGGGTGGCCACCTGGCTTAGGGACTGCACCCAGAGAGTGGTGGTGGACAGGTCATTCTTGGCCTGGAAGGAGGTGAGCAGTGGGATCCTGCAGGCTTTGGTCCTTGGACCGGCGTTATTAAATATCTTCATCAGCAATTTGGATGAGGTTGTGGAGAGCACCCTCTCCAAGTTCACAGATGATACCAAGTTATGGGGCAAAGTTAACATACCAGAGAGTAGGAAGCAGATACAGGCCAATCTGGACAGGCTGGATCAATGGGCAGAACGAAATAGGATACAGTTCAACAAAGATAAATGTAAGGTATTCCACCTAGGAAGGAGGAATCCCCAGGACACCTATACGTTGGGGGATGACCACCTCAGCAGCTCAGCGGCTGAAAGGGATCTTGGAGTCATAGGTGACTCCAAGATGAACATGAGCTGGCAGTGTAACGACGCCCTCAATGAGGCCAATCGCATCTTGTCACGCATTAGCAGATGCATGACCAACAGATCAAGGGAGGTGAGGCTTCCCCTCTATGCAGCATTGGTCAGGCCACAGTTGGAGTACTATGTCTAGTTTTGGGTTCTGCACTTCAAGAGGAACATGGAGAATCTGGAGAGGGTTCAGAGGAGGGCCACTCTCATGATTAGTGGCCTCCGTGAAAGACCCTATGAGGGAGGTTGAGGGATCTGGATCTCTTCAGCCTTCACAAGAGATGTCTGAGGGGAGACCTTGTAGCTGCCTATAAGTTTAGCAAGGAAGGACAACAGGGAATTGGAGATGTGCTATTTACCAGAGCACCCCTAAGAGTAACTGGGAATAATGGGTGCAAACAAGTGGGGGTTAGACATTAGGAAGAAATTTTTTACAGTAAGGGTGGCCAGAATCTGGAATGGGCTTCCAAGAGAGGTGGTGCTGTCACCTAACTTGGAGTTCTTCAAGAGGAGGCTTGATAGTCACCTGGCTGGGTCCTCTGACCTCGGTCCTCTTTCCTGCCAGGGGCAGGGGGTTGGACATGATGATCCTTTGTGGTCCCTTCCAACTTTACAATCTATGAATAAGATGTACCTTAAGCAGGAAAGCAAAGCAGAACCTCTTTTATATAATAGCCGAGTTGTTACAGGACTTGTCCAAGAACTGAGTAACCTAAGCTTATGCTCCTTCTGAGACTCAGGAGGTTTAAATCCACATCAACTACCTCCTAGGATAATGCCATAACCACATTGGACTATAGGTTGGTTTGGAGAGCCCCTATCGTCTGTTTTACTGAAACCATGCCTGTAGCCATGTACTAGGCATCATGTTTCTACTCAGAAAAATCACAGCTCTCCTAGTAGTAATGGTGAGCATACAGGCATTTATACAGTTTCTCCCAAAACAAAAATGGTGGTTCCAAGAGAATAATAATGTATCTTTCAACCCAGTTGAAGTTGCATCAGGGGAAGTTTCTTCCAGATGCTCAACTCCACCCATGGACTAGGAGTTGCGGCAGAAAAATGATTGACAGGGAGTCACCCTGATCTGGGGAAGTCATACACGTACACACACACACACACACACACACACACACACACACACACACTTATATATACATATATCCACAGAAAAAAAGTTGATGACTGTAATGGGGAACCCTAGCCCTGTCACCAGAAAGCAGTCTGCCCCTTTAAGGCCAGAACTTTCTGGGTACAGAATGCTGGTGAGGAAGGGGTTAAATGCTGACTGGAAGGGCAGGACTGTAAAACCCCCAGGGCAGAATGGCAGTAAGGGGACAGCAGTGTCTCCAAGAGCTCCACTGAGAAGCTGGGTGAGTGGTTCAAAGGTGGGAACTATAGAAGCTGTGGGGAGATGGCAGCTGCACCACAGCCAGGACTGTAGCTGATGGAAGGGAGCTGAGGCACAAACCCTGCGAATGTAAGCTAACCTGCCGCTTTGCGTGATCATATTGATTGGTGACAGTTGTTATTTTTTTTCCTTTTTCTTTAATTATTGAATAAGACTGTCGGTTTGGGTGAGGCCATGAGGAGGCCTCATTTGGGGACCCACTATGGAGTGGGGACCCTGGTACCAGTGAGGGCATGGCTTTTGGGGGTCACAGACCCCAGTGCCAGTGAGGTTGCAGCTTTTTGGGCGGGGGGGGGCACAGACCCCAGCACCTGAAAGTGCAATCCTGAAAAGGCCAGGTGTACTTGGGGTGCAATATTTTTTTTTTACTGAAAGAGTGCAAGTTCAGGGTCATGCCCTGGTTTTGGGCTTGCAGCTCCCTGTCTGTGGGGCTGGCACCCAGGCCTCTGAGCCAGGGATGACCAGGGTCCAGACTGGAGCAGGGAAGGAGGCCACGAGCCTCAAGACACTGGAAAAGGCTAGAGCCTCGGAGTCGAACCCTGTTTAGTGGGTTTAGATGGGGAGACCTAGCTAGAGAAAAACGGGTCGGGCTCACATAGGTGAAAGGCCCTAACAAACACAATAGGCAGTCTCCTGCTCACAAGAACATCATCATAATAATTTCTATCAAGATGTGGCAGGTGAGTATAGGGTGGTACATAAGAACCCCAAAGAAGGCTCCAAGGGCACCCCACATAAAGCACAAATGACCAGGAAGATGGTGCTGGGAAGGGCAACCTGTTACCATGACCCTTTGTTGACCCAATATAACACAATGTGTTCCACGCTTTGTTGCAAAATGAAGTGTCCAAACCCAAATGTGCCATGTGCCTGAACCACAAAGCAGAAGAGTTGGACAGTGTGGTCAAAGCCAGACCTGTGAGTTAGTTTCTGCAGCTTTTCAGGCTTGCTATCTTGTCCTGGCCCAGCAGAAAACTGGACAGGAAGGTAATTTTGCTGCTCAGTATGGGATAGAGAAAATGTACACAGTCTTAGAAAGTCCAAGTCCAGAGCACCAAAGAATGATGAGGGAAGCAAAGAATAGTTGGAGGAAGTCCAGGAAGCCATGGAAGAGAGTCTACACCTACTTGCAAAAAGGGCAGGTGGTTGATGCCACTAGGTCTAGGTGGTAGACAAAGATGACCATGGCCAGGGTCCCATGCAGGCGCTGCCACTGGAAGTCATAAGTTCTCTTGGTGATGGGCAGCTTGTACAGGTTGCACCAGGCTAAGTAGGTTTGCCTCAGTGCTGCTGCCACTCTCCAGGTCATGTCTGGCTGGGAGCTGAGAATAGTTATGATGCACTTTGACAGTACCTTTTTGGATAGGATCAGAGCAGGTGCCACCACTGTTCTTAGTGAGCACAAGGAGGGACAGTAGGATACTGGGCCCACCAATATCAGTGCTGTCCATAGGTGGAGAAATAGGTAATGATGGGGGGTGTCTGTCTAGTGAGCTGCCACTAGGGAGGGCTCATTGTGTGCAGATATGGTCCTCCAGGACAGCAAGCACATCCACGGGGAAAGCAGAGTTCACTTCAACCAGGAGGCACAAAGTAAAGCAAGCAGAGTGCAGGCCCAGCCTGTCAGTTGGGATTTTTGAGGCACCCTATGCTTGCCTTGCTCTGGAGGCTGCAACATTGTCGTATCTTATATGAGTGATCCTGCCATAAGTATTCCCACCTCATTGCCACCAGGGCCTCTAGTCAGATGTAATTTACAGTTGTACCCAGGACCAACAAAGCCTGACAATATTACTTAATAATTATTTGCTGTTTTTATGTACAGAGTTTGAAACCCTTCACTAGTGAAGAATGAGATGAAGTCTCTTACACTGGAACTGGCAGGGAAGGGCTGAGTTGCTATAAAACAGTGCCCAAAACATGTTGGACAGTGTCACTTCCTAAAAATGGTGTAGAAGAAGGTGACAGCTGTTGGAAGGTACATGAGAACAGAGAAACATTTTGATTCAGAGTCTGGAAACATTTCTGGGCCTATGGCTTTTTTGAATGGGGTGCTGTGTGCTATAAATTGAGATTTGAGCCTGTATGATACTATGTTTGTTTTATGGTAAAAACCAAACCAAACCATAATCTGCTTTAACAGGGACAAACAGAAGAACTGGCAGTTTATGGGAGTAAACACAAGTATTGCTACTTAGTCTGCAAAGTGGATTTGATTAAAATACTGGAAAACTACATGCAATTTACTCAATGACTAGCAAGAACGTATGCCTGCTACTGTTTGGGAAAGACTAATTTCTGACACCTGGCTAGACTTGTTGTCATATATATAAAAATTCAGAACATAATACAGGACATAAGAAACAACAAGAAAAAATTAACCAGGCTGGGGAAGGAGACAAAAATAATTAAATGGATATATTTTAATTAACAAGTAAAAAAATGGCACTGACAATGTAAGGACCCAGGAGGAACTGCAGGTAAGTACTTTCTAAACTACAAGCTTTTTTGAGGCCTTTCTTTATATGAAGAAATACAGGTGATACAATAAAACTGTGGTGGTTTTCTATTGGGGTGAAAAACAGCTCCACATCTCTCTCTACTGTTCTACTGGGAACAAAATAAGGCCCCATGAAGATGTTATACTTAAGATGTGATTCAGTGTAATGACTAGTTAATTGCAACTTAAATAGTAACCCAGCCACACATTCAGGCAATTAATGGGAAATAAGACACACAATTATTCCACAAAGTAAGTGGAAGAATTTGGTGGTTATTTTTTATCATGTCTTAAATTGACTGCATGGCAGTGTTCCTGCCATGCAGCCTGATGTGACAATCAAGCTGATTGTCAGTCCCACCCCTTGGGAGTGCAACAGTTCACCAGCCACCTGGCTTTCTACTTGTTAGTGCAGGGAGAGCCTGGGATCTGAATCCTGGGCCCTCCCTGCACCAGCAAATAGTAATGATAAGATGCCAAGATGGGGATCTGATCCCAAAACCATATGGCATGGCACAAGGCATGATTGTTGGGATCAGGGAACAGATCCCACTGTGCCATTCGGTGAACAAGTACCAGGGCTTACAATTTCCACATTTTGTCAGTTTATGGGTGATACACTTCTCACTCAGTTTGTATAACATAAGTTCCCTCTTCCACAAGAGAGACAAACTTAATTACTTTTTCCACAGGCAATCAATAAGGCAAATTAAATAGCAAAAAAAATTACTACACATGCAAGATAAATCATATAAGCAAGCAACTACAAGTTGTAGAGACAGAATAGGAGAAAATAACTGCAACTATTACAGAAGGATCTCACCCTGCATTTCTTGTCCTGTTCTCTCCTGACAGAGCTTTGGTACAAGCAGCTTCCCAGCTTGCAATACCAGTTATTCCAGTCTCTGTAAATCGGGGCTACAGATTATCCTAAAGCTAGGAATCTGTTGACAGCTTTGGCCAGCACATTTTAAGTACTATCAATCACCTTATTTACCCTCTTTATAATTTTCTATTAAATTCTTGGGGAGTACGTGTAACCTATGCAGGTGATACATGTTTGAAAACAATTAAAGATTAAATGCCAAACTCATGAAAGTGCTTTAATATGTGCTTAATTTTAAATTCAATGGAATTCCTTAGGACTTAACCATAAAATTAATGTTGGACATATATTTAGGTTCAGAAAAGAACTTAAATAGTAAGAAACAGATGAATGTGCATAATGTATTACCATGAACTAAGGTACCCCCAAGCAAGTCTGTGTGTATGTGTGCCTGTGAGGAGAACTCTGATTTGGACCTATCCTATGCACACAAACTCACCTTCCAGATTGTTTAGCAGCTAGGAGTCCTGTTATTTGTGGCCTAGGCTCGAATCTTATTACATGAATGGTGCAGGGTTTTCCAGAAGTGTAACAGGGCAACACTGCACCCTGGGTGGTAGTAGTGGCAACAGCATTAGCGCTGCATGAGACTGCAGTGGTCCAACCACATGGCTGCAATGCCCCACCCCCAAGTCAGACACCGCGGGCTGTTGCCCCAGTTCCTCCTCCCCCCACCAGTTACACTACTAGGATTTTCATATTTTTTGAGAGAGACTATTTTTGTGCTTAGGACACTGGGTTCAGGCTTCATTCCCAATTCTGTCACTGCCTTCCTTGTTGACTGCAGGCAAATGATTTGCTCACTTAGCCTTAGTTAATTTGTAAAGATGGGGACAATAATTTTTACTTTCTCTCATTTTATCCTATTTTATTTATTTATGCTTTCTGGGACCAGGGGCTTTTTCTTACTACAGTTCATGTGGAGTCAAGCCTGCAAGACACTAAGCACTCTTACCCTGGTCTATCAGAGCAGTGTGTCAGTAGCACCAGTCATATCCTAGAAGTTAAGCACTTAAAATGCCGCACTGGCTTGAGACAATATGACTGAGGACTTCACAGGGTCAAGCCCTACATGTACAGCATAAAGGGGCTCTCTCTGCTAGGCCCTTTAACTGTCACCTTAATATAAAATAACAACACGTAGCCAAAGTCACTGTGGTCATCATCTAACAGCAGTGAGGATGTAAGGCTAAAAACCTGTTGGGCATCCAGAATAGTAAAGGGTCCTGCTACACATTCAAATGAAAGATGGATAGAAGCCACCTTTTGAGTCATTGCACCTTCTCAAGCTCTGGTTGGCTCTTTGGAGCTGGATGGACATTTTTATGGCAAGATAATTACTTTGCATGTGTGGCCTGTCTAAATGGATTGTGCAATTCACCACTTAATTGTGTGATAATTTCTTTGCATGTGTGGCCATTATACATTTATTGCAGGTTTAATCAGTGAATTGTGCGATAATTGTGTGTGGCTGCCTACCTTAATTGTATGACTGATCAGTAAACTGTATGATACAGGTAATGTATAGCAGGGGCCAAAGCTCCAGAAGTAGCTCCACTATGTCATGTCATGTCATGCTGGGAGAGAGTGGAGGAACGCTGGAAAGCACCTGCTACTGGGCCAGGTGAGTACCACAATGACACATTGAAAAGTCAGAGATTCACCTTTTATTACATAGAATCATAGAACATGAGGGCTGGAAGGGACCTCCAGAGGTCATCTAGTTCAGTGGTTCTCAGCCCTTTTTGTACCAGGACCTATTTGCAAATGTTGATAGCCAGTCCAGACCCAGTGCCCCCCATCTTGACCAGCTGCCCTCACCCCCAGCTCCTTAAGGGGTGGGTGTGCAGGGCACAACAGGTGTGTGCTCCACACTCCCTACCCTGCACGCAAGGTAGTGCCCCAGCAGTCCCCTCACAGGCTGGAACTCTATCAGCCTGCAGGGGAAAAACCACTGTTTCCCAAGTTTTTCTCCTTTAAAAAGGCAAATCCATTTTTAAAGTTTGTTCGCAATCTTTTCATATATCCTTGCAATCCACTTTTGGGTCATGACCCATAGGTTGAGAAATGCTGATCTAATCCACCCCCTTGCTCAAAGCAGGACCAATCCCAGCTATCTCATCCCTGCTAATGCTTTGTCTAGCCAGGTCTTAAAAAACCTCTAAGGATGGAGAATCCACTATATCTCTTTGGGTAACTTGTTCTGGTGCTTTACTACCCTCCTGGTGAGAGTCTTTCCTAATAGCTAACTCAAATTTCCTTCAACTTTTCTCCATTGGCAACACATAAGGGATGCATGTAGGTGTATGTGCACCCCTTAGAATTGGTGGCGAGCCCCCTGCAACTGGCTGCTGCCAAGGCCGCTGGCAGTGCCTGTGGGCAGTCAGTGCTTGCTACCCCCAACCCCACCACTGACACTGCTGTAGCTGCCTGTGGGAGCTCCCTGCTTGCCACCACCACCACCTGTGTGTAGTTGCCTTGCCCCTCTGTAACAGGAGGGCATCCTAGGGGTTGCCACGATCTCCCCCTGACACCCCTTATTGTGCCCAGTTAGCCTACAAAGCACCCTCAATTCTCACCCACCACATCTTTGATGTCAAATATATATAATAGGGAGGCTGTCTCTTCATCTCCCTGGACACTTTTCCTCTTGTACATTGGCCCCATTTCTGTAATAAGTGTTTCTGTACACCCCAGCCTTATGGGCTCACCCCAAGCCTCACTGATACAACTGATTTTCTGTGGTCTCTCACTGTCTCTCTGGTACTCAGGGTCAGCACACCCTCAATACTGCACCCTCTCTAGTGCCCAGGCCCCCATGCTGTCATGGACCCCCTATGAGGCCTCCTATCCCCTTATAGCCTCACCCAAGCCACTGGTTACAACAGCAAACAAAACACAAGCCCCTGGGCTATAACATAAGTCTTAGCCATCCAGCTCCAACATTATTCCTGCCACACTGGGGGATGCTCTATCCTTCCCCAAATCTTAGACTGTACCTGCAGTCTAGACCCAACCCAGCCCAGCCCTCCACTTGTTCTAGGAGAGCTCTTTCCCCCTTGACTCCCTGCCTAGTCTCAGCCCTGCAGTTTAAATGAGAGCCAGGCCCTGCCCCTTCTGGTTGGCTGACCAGTAGCAGGTATGGGTCACTAGCTCCCCCTGGGTTGCCTTAGCAACCGACACCTGGGTAGTTATCCCAGCTCTACAAGTAGCAGGCACCTTGGTGCCCTGCTACACCCTCCAGTGGCATACATTGTTCATGACTTTCCTCATAGCTAACCTAAGAGAGATTTCCTAATATCTAGCTTAACTCGCTGCTCAAACTGCCTAAGGCATAAGGTTAGAGATGTGGCTTAGTTGTTCACTTGGGGCAGGGGGAACCTCTGCCACCTGAGCTGGAGCTCCTTCACGGCCTGCAATGAAAGGAATAACAGATGTTTTAATTTTAATCCCAAGAACGGAACAGGGGAATGAATGCTTCCCCAGTTTCTCATTTTCTGACTGTGCGCGTGCGTGATGTGTGTAACCCTCCCACTGTGTGTGTGTGTGAACGATTTAGAAACACATGTGAAGGGTGCTGTTCCTCTCATGCCCTTTTCAAGTCAAAGTCATCTTTTGACAGTGACTGAAGCTTTGACAGTCAAAAAGGCCCAGAGACACAGCCCTTAGGGGCTAGAGTTCTGTCATGGAGGTGACAGATGGCAAAGGAAAGATACGAGCACTTTAAGTTAAGAAAGAGAAGCGGCAGGATAAGAGCAGGGCTAAAATGAGGAAGGTGACGTATTTCAAAGAAGGAGCGTGATTGTTACAGGCTGTTGATGACCTCTTTATTCTACTTTAAGAACAAGAAAAGAGCTTAGGTGATTTATCCCAGCGGGCTCAGCCGCCCCTGGCCCCCCAAACGGGTTGAGAAGGACCTGGCAACGCCCCCTCCCCGCGGCGAGAGCCCCCGCTCAACCCGGGCTTCGATCAGAACAAACTTCACGTCCCAGCCCCGAGCCGTTTCCCCACTCAGGATTGGCTCCTCCCTGCCCCGCCTCACCACTATCCTGCCAATCCTTCGCGGCCTCTTTCTACGACGCCCCGCCCTTGCTTCCCGTTGGGCAAGCCCGCTGCCCATCGCTGGCCCCTCCTACCCCCCCGGGGACTGGGTGGCTCGGCTCGGGTTCCCCGCCTCGCCTGCCCTCGGGCCCCTCGCGCTTCCATTGGCCGGTCGAGGCCTGTCAATCACCTTCGCTACGCTGCAACGGCAGCAACTGCCAGTCCCCTTGCTCTTGGAACTCCCGCGGCTGCGGCCAGTTGCGCGGCCGTTGA
>NW_017728943.1:61690906-61855082 GCF_001723895.1 Crocodylus porosus
TTGTCTGCAGGCGGGGGGAAGGGGGGGCACCCCCCCCACCAGTTCCGCCCGCGGCTGCGCCCGCTCTATGGTGCTGGGGAGCGGCGGCGGCTCCGCTCGCGGCCATGTCGGCGGCGGCGGCCATCTCGGCGGCGGAGAAGGTGGACGGCTTCACGCGGAAGTCGGTGCGCAAGGCGCAGCGGCAGAAGCGCTCGCAGGGCTCCTCGCAGTTCCGCAGCCAGAGCAGCCAGGTGGAGCTGTCGCCCTTGCCCCAGCTCAAAGGTACCGCCCCCCTGCCCTCCCAAGACCCCTGGCACTCGCGGGCTGGACGGCAGCCCCGGGCGCACCTAGACCGCTGTTGCCGGGTGTACGGTCCTTATCGTGTTCGTGCCTTCCGCCCCTGTACGAGGCAGGCTCGGTGATAGGAAAAGTGTTCAAAATGTAGGCAAGCTGGTTGGTGATGCAGCCCGGGCATCCTGGGGAGCCTTTACCTGCCTTTTGGGTTGGCTGTCCAGCACTTTCTTGTGAGGGTTTGCATGGATATAAAGAAATGCTGCAGCTTTGGTGATGGCCCAGTTGTCGCTCACTTGCTGGAGAGTTAGAGTGACCACTAGAAAATAAATAAGACCTAGTTGCATGCTTATGTGTGTATTTTTTTCAGTATACCATGGCTTTTCACCAAATACTATAAGTTGAAGCTTCCAATACAATCATTTTGTGTAGGAGCTGACAGCACTGGTCCAGTCCCATCCACTGCTGGGAGCAGCCCTCCCCCAGTGCCCCCCTTGTTGGGGAATGAGGGGGCATTTGGTGCCCACTGCTTCCAGGAGTGGGGTGTTTGTCCTGCAGGTTTGCTGGCACTGCTTCCTGGTTTCAGTCCTTTCTCCCCCCTACTTTCCAAGTTGGCCAGGGGGTGTTGTCTCAAGTCCCCTGCTTAATAAAGAAGTTCTGGCATGAGCGCCAAGGGGAGCGAAGTTGGCATCCATGGCTAAGGTGTGCTGGCGCTGTCCTGTGGTGTTGTTGGTGTGACTTCCTTTTGGACAAGAGTAGTTTCATGGAGAGACATTTGTCTTGGTTTCCCTTTGGGCGGTATCTAGTTGACAACCAGAAGCTACCTAGGTGTCTACCCTCTCCTGGAAATCTGTCTAATGCCTTCCAATGCCTAGGTGTCTCTGATGCCTTCTCCTGCACTTGCTTGAAGTGCCCGAGGTGAAGTGGTGCAATGGCAGGAGAATGCAAAAGGGGCAGCTTGGGAGAGGCTCAAAATACTGGTGTGCAGAAAAAATAAGGGGCACGTGCTGTTGTTTCAGGACCACAGGAGTTAGTTAGGGGGATGTGGCAATCTTACTGTGGGCAGGATTGAAGTTTGCCACATTCTTCAGCTTCAAAAAGTTTGTCAGTCTCAAAAATTTGTGTCCTGGTCCTGGTTGCATTTGCTGCAAGGTTCATTTGGAAAGAGTTAACATGAAAGGTTAAAAATAGTTCCAGACTCCCACCATGGTTTTTATATCCTTGTTACAATCTTATCCGTGTCTTCTTACAGCATGTTCTTCTTTTGTGTGGTGTGAGAGACCCCATACAGAGGAACCTGAACTAATACAGGAGGGAAACCATGAAAATAACTATAACCAAAGTGATGTTAAATGTAAATAAACTTGGGGGAGGAAAGAGACCTTTTTTCCTCCATAATTAATCCCTTTCTAGTAATGTCACTTCTTTCTTTTAATAGTAAGAGTTCCTTTATTTGGTTTGGTCTGATTCTTCACCTCTCCCCTTCTTAAATGAGGTCCTGTATTATTTTGGCAAGCCAATATTGTTTTTCACAATCGAATTAAAAAAGCTGAACAATTCATTTGACACTTGAATTAAGTTCTTGCAGGTCTTATAACTGACCTCACTTGTGCTTGGATATTTCTGTAATAAAAAGATAAGACTAAAGATGGGTTAACATTTAGATGGTATATTTTATTGAAAAAATGCTGGGTTTTTGTGTGTGTGTGGTTTGTTGTTTTTTGTTTGTTTGTTTTCTGAGTGCTTGCAACATGAGTTATTTGTTATCTGAGCCCTTACCTTTATGGTGTACTTATAGCTGAATTTGTCTGCAATGTAGTGACTGCTCCCAAGAAATTTCAGTCCCAGTCCAATGAATACACGAGCTTACAAGCTTTGTAAGTACAGTCTAGCTGAAGTCAGTAGTGAAGCTAGTATGCTTACATTCTTCTCTGCATAGGGCCTTAATGCAATTTATGCAGTCAATATAGCTAGACCTCCAGTGTTATGGGTGCTGTTATGTCCTAAGAATGTTGTGTATTTGCAGTTTAGGCCAGTCCTATGTAAGTGCCAGAATTGAAGTTCAGGATTTGAAAGCCCTGAACCTGTAATTAAAGTTGCATGGGGAATTTTGCATAGAACTACACTGCTTTAAAATTAATTTAGTTTAAAGTGCCCGTAATATCAGACTACATCAGAATATAAATCTGCAAATGATCAAAATGTGGACTTCCTTTCAGAGAGGACCTGAAGTTCTTTGGGGGGAGAGTGGGGAAGGTGAGCGGCTCTCTAGGCCAGGGGTTGGCAGTATTTTTGGGCAGAGTGACAAAACCACCTGCCACCTCAACTTGGAAGATGTTGGCATGCCAAGGTTGGATGGCGGGGGAGGCAGGGGACCCTATCCTCACTGGCAGTGGAGTGCAGCCCCAGACCCTTCCCTGCTGGCTGCCCTGAGGCAAATACGCCAAGCAAAATGCCTGTGTGCCATGTTGTGGCAGCCATGCCAGGGGTTGCCTACCCCTGCTCTAGGATATATATCTGTATGCTGATCCCTAAATAACTAGTATGAGAAAAGCAGGCAGCAACTTAAAACTTGTATCGTTTCCCCTAGTCTTGTAAAATATAGATAATCTGTGCTGTAGGCTGTAATTCTGAAACACACAGCTTGTGACGTCATACTTGCCTTTAAAATAGGGCTGTAGAGGTAAGGTAAGTTTGTGTCTTCCCCAAAAATACATGGCTTTTAAAACTTATTTACTTCAAATCATGTATTTTTTTTTTTCCTCCAAAATATGGGTTTACCTCATTCCTTAAGGATGCTTCCAGAGTTCTGTAATAGGTGTGCTCACATTAGTGAAGTGTATATTAGGTCATTGCATAAAGCAGGAACCCCTGTGACCCATGAGAGGGACTGAAAAAAGAAAATAATGATCATCTTAGGGGACTCAGCATGCATTTCTGAAACCAGATTTTCTGCCTTCTTTTCAGGCATTTTGTTAAATGTTCAAGTTAAAGGGCCTTTGAAGCCTTTTGCATTATAAGCAAATTAAGGTAGAGAAGCTGACTGTTCAACCTACAGTATAGGTGACCAAGTCTAGCCTTGCTCATCTCTTCCATCATTTAAAAAAAAAAAGGAAAAAAAAAGAAAAAAAAGAAGCTACAGTGAGTGAAACAAATTTCTGTCAGGTTGGTCTAAAATGTTTGCATTCCTTTATTACTGCTTTTAGGAAAGAGAGAGACACTAGAAATGAAACAAAAACACATTCTTGTCATGACTGAGAAATATCTGGTTAGGTAAATTATTAAAAATAATTAATTCAGGGAATTTTTAGATAGCAACTGAAATATGAATCTCATCATCAATTGCAAAATTTAGCGGAGACAAAATATTATTTCTGTCAGGTTTTCAAACAGTGAGAAAAATCTAATGCAGCAGTAGCTGCATACCGGAGACTGGCAGATTAGTAGGACATTTTTTGCTAGATAGGGTTTTAACTTTTGAGGAACATGCATCATTACAGATATTCTTCCTGGTTATGATTTTCTAGGTTTATTAGTAAGTTCAAATACTTAATTTTGGGCAAATGTGTAACAAAGACTAGTGACTAGAATAGTACAGCTGGCTTTTTAGATAAGTTATTTTGTTAGTGTGTTTCCTTTGTATGTGCATAATAGAGGAGTGTGTTGCTATATTAACAAAAATCTCCAGAAGAAACACCAACTGCCCTGGCACTGATTTAAAAAAAAATAGATTAATAAAGCTGTGACATGATACAGTTTACTTTAAAAAAAAAAAAAAAAAGCCCTGTTCCTTTGCATCATCTTTCTGTGTAATTATATTCAAAGAACTTGTGTTGCATGCATGCACTTAAATAACGTTGGTTAACAGCAGAATTTCGGATTCTGGTGCGTAACCCCACCATAGTGTTGGCATTTACCAGTTGGAGGAAAGGGCATGTCATTGTAAGGTCTTAAAAAATTATTTTTGTGCATTAGTACAGACTGGTAAATTAAAATTCTAGAAGTGTATACCAAAATGTAATGATTTTGATTTTGAAAAGTATTGTTAGAATTTGACATAATGCAGTCGTAATTCAAGATGATTAATTTTGAAAGTAGTGTACATACTTCTACAGTTGGAGTCCATAAACAGAAGCACACTTTTTTTTTGCTAATTCAAAATGGTAAAACATAGCAAGATCAATTTAGTTTAACTACAAGTAGCAGAGCAGATGTTTGAACTTCCTATGTAATAAAACATCCCTCATACTTGTAAGAGTTAAAATTTCCTGAAGGCTTTTTGTGATCTTAAACCCCTGAAATTAGTTGTGGGGGGAAAGCAGCTCACTTTAAGCCTGAGCAGTCAGAAAGGACAGCAACTATTTGAAAATAGTAAAATAAAATATATTTTAGTTCACTTGCATATGAGGCTGTCTCCTGGTTGGGGAAGAAAAATTCTGGCTTTTGCAGTAGAACTGGAAGTGGGTCCAAGAAACTGTCAGCCACAAGGTTTTGGAGAGGTTATAAGACCTCTTTGGGAGGGACAGTCACAATGGGAGTGGGGGTAGATACTGGAATTAGTGGCTTTAATAAGATTTTCCAATATAACATTTGAACATCCAAATATGGGATCCAAAAATGAGTATAACAGTAGTGTTCTCTCTGCTGAACCCTCCAGGGACATAGTTTGGATTTCGTTGAAAACCAGATGTGACATCCAAGCAAATCTTTAATGCATATATAATAAAAATGTCATTAACTTACTAGTTGAACTTTAGCTTAAATTTATCGGGGTCAAAAATCTTTGTTATTTTATACTTTGGGTAATTGTAAATACAGTTCTGTATTCTACACTAATGCAATTCTAGTAAACAAACAAACAAAAAACCCCATATGACTGTAAAAGCTCTTAATTTCAGAATTGTAACATCAAGTTGTTTTGGGTTACCTGAAGAAGGAAGATGAGGAGTTCCCACACATCCTTTAAGTTTCTCCCTAGCTCCCTCTGTGTCTATCCTTCATGATATTTATCTTCAAAGTCTCTTGCAGCTACTTATCTTCTGGATAAGATTTATTTTGAAGGAGGCTGTCTTTTACAGGAGGGAAGGATATCTGAGGACTTTTTATAAAACTGTTGCATATATTTACTGTATGCCCAATAGATATGGCTAACAACTACTCTTCTGTCTAGTAAGATCATAGTTTTGATAAATGGTGAACCTAGAACAGCTCAAGCGCTTCATTCAAAATGTTCTTTTAGATTTTATGTAGGGCTTTTTAGAAATGGTATCAATTATTCTTCCCCCCCAATTAAAAAAACAAAAACAAACCATGTCCAGTTTATGAAGGGGAACACTTGGTCTGTAATTCTTACAAGAAGTGACTTTTCTTATCCTTACACTTCATTTTTCTGGTCTTAAATTCTGCTTTCATCAAGAGAGATTACTAAATATAGAACCTATTGACAGTCTTTACATGAAGAACTTTTCTATTTAAATCTTTCACATCTTCTGTATGCCAACTTAGTATCAGATTTCTTTTTCCATATTCATTGCTTTGTAGTTTAGTCAGATATTGGTCTTATAGGTGCTGAATATAATGTAATATTTTGTCCTCTAAAAAGAAATACAAATGCATATTATTTCTCAACACTTCATCTGATCAAAAGACCATTAACTCAGTTTTGGAAGACTACACAGATTTTTATTAATATAGTTTAAGTGAAAGCAGTTCTTCTGAAACAGCTTGTATTAACAGCACTGGAAAGTTTTGAAATTTTATTTAGCTGAAGAGAAGTACATGTCTTGTTCTTCAACAGGATGGGGCCATTTTTATGGTGGAAGATCCAGTTCAGCTTTCCTGCCATATAATGTTGACCCTGGTTTTACTTCAACATTTTCATGAAGATAAAACCAAAGCTATATGTAGAGGCTTCATGAAAGGAAGTGAAATTTGGACACTGATAGAGGAAAGACCGGTGTGTGTGTGTGTGTGTGTAGTGATATAATAAAACAGCCAGCCAGTTACTGGATTGAAACAGGCAGCTCATTTTTTTCAAATGCAAATTGACAGTTATATCACTGAGAGTGAAGTTTGCTGTTTATTTTTGCTTATTTCACGGTTAGTGAAGCCTCTCATCTATACAAGGGATATTGCAGTAGCATGCTTCTAGGTTCTCTTTGGGGACAGTTGGCAGCAATGCTTGTAGGCAAAGTTGCTTAATGTTTTCTTTTACAAGGTCCTATCCTCAATGGCTTATATAATTTTGCTAAACTTCAGCTCTTTGGCCTGTTGCTTCTTTTGTGAAGTATGGAAACAAAATCTTGAACTGTGCCTTAGGCTAAATTTCTTAGCCACAGTGAAAACATTTAACTGTTTCTAGGATCAGAGTAAAAACATGTTATTCACAGTATTTTAATACTGGTTAAGCACCTTAAGCTCTAGCCTTGGCCTGCTCTGGAGCAGGGATTCAAAATCTGGTAATGTTCAGTGATACCTCATGAAAATCCATCTAAATTTGGCCATACTGAAAGATCTGGGACAAATTGCCATTTGAAGATGTTCAGTGGAAGCTTCTTGGAGATCAACAGCAAAATTCAGCAGATATTCCATTTGTACTCAGCATGCTGTGTATCCCAGATTGGTGGGTTGCTGAGCAGGGCTTTTCCTGTAATTTTTAATGCCAAGAACTGACATTAAGAGATTAAGGCAATTTGCTTTTAGCATTCCTCTAACAAAATGGGTAAAGCAGCTCAATTTAAATACAGCGATGCATAATATAGCATACGTAAGTTGGGAGAGGAGAAGGAACAAGAAGCCTGGGGGTGTAATAGTAACAGTGGGAAGAAAGGGACAGAAATGTCTATATCCCAGTGCTTTCCAGGACCTGGAGTGAACTCAGGATTAAGTGTTAATATCCTGTCAGAAGATAGCTGTGAAACTTCCTGGCAAAGTGTTTCTCGCTCTGTACTATTCTCTGTAGGGTTTTTTTTTTCATACCAGAAATCTGATTTTTTTTTTTTTTGTTAGCTCCCCATAACACAGCTAAAAGTAAACTAATCTGCCTGAAACTTTACAAGCACCATTTTTTCCAGTAAACCTTAAAGTACATTGGACAAGGTAATTGGCTATATGAGGTTCATAAAATGAATAGATTTTACTTGTTCTTTTCCTAACTTTCTTAATGCCCTCATTTCAGAACATCAGATTGACTTTTACTTCAAGTGAGAAGCAATGACTAGTGCAGTGAATCTCAGCCTCTTTTAGACTTGAGGCACCCTTCCGTAACTTCTGAATTTAGTGGTGCCCTTCATAGGTGTGAGCAGAGCAAGCCCCTCTTCTCTGCATAGAGGAAACTTCCTCTGCCTCTGGCTTTCCCCTTGATGCATGAAACTCAGGATACTTTCCGGGTGTGTCTGCATGTGCATTTATGCTGGCTTAAATTTACTGTGCAGAAAGTGGTAATAGTTTGGAGCCTACATGCGTAGGTGTTACAGTGCATTAACACTCCATGTGGACTGACTTGCGACTAAAGTTAGTCCCAAGTCAGTCCACACACCCAGTGTTACTACACGTTAAAGCGTCTACAGGTGCATTACTGCGGAGTAAGTAATGGGGCATAAATGTGATACCTGCATCATGCAGGCAGCAGATTCATGCTCAAGTCAGCATAAGTTGCCATATTTACTGTGCAATATAGGTATGCATCTGTAGATGTGCACCTGTACTGCGTAGTAATATCAGTTACTGCACAGTAAATGTGCACACATAGACATGCCCTCTGTGCCCTGCCTGCACTGGTGGTGTTACCAATCTCAGTTGTCAGGAAAGCATCTCTGGCAATCTCAATTGTTTACCAATCTAAATTGTCAGGCAGCAACAGCCTTGTAGTGGCCTCTCTCCTGAGGCCAGCTGCATTGGGATGCCCCCTGCTGCTGCAGCAGCATGCTGGTCTGGGGCTACCTGAGGTTTCTGAGAAACTGGCATTGGTGACAGTGGCAGTGATGGGACATTGTTTTAAAAGGATCTTGCTTCACCTCAGGGTACCATGGGTCCCCAATTAAGAATCCCTGG
Organism: Crocodylus porosus; assembly: GCF_001723895.1. NCBI lineage: Eukaryota > Metazoa > Chordata > Crocodylia > Crocodylidae > Crocodylus > Crocodylus porosus. The sequence continues at coordinate 61,699,229 of NW_017728943.1, forward strand.
CATAGGCAGTGTTGGGGCTTGCTTTTGTTTTGGGGGGATGGCAGGGGGAGAAGGGAGGAAGATGGATGAAGTTTAAATGTAAAATACAAGGCTTGTCATTTATTTATTTATTTATTTATTTTTAAAGATTAAGCCATCTACTAGCCAGAGGTCAGATTGGACACAGGGGTTATCACCAAATGTAAGTCTGGCATGCCTTGACCAGCTAAGCAGTAAGGAGGGCTCTGTTATGAAGTGAGTGCTACTGGGTGGAGGTATTAGAGGAGGGAAATGTGTAATGGCATTGTATAATTTTAACTTCTGGCCATTGTCAGGAAGATCTTTGCTTCAGTAACTCCCTTTACAAGTTCCCTGTCCTTGCCCTTTCTTACCTCTGTTTGGAGCAGTCCCAAGTAGCAGCTTAGTGAAAGTAAAATGATTGTTGCTTTTTCATCCTTGTTATTATTAGCAGCATAGAAGTGTTTAAATTTTGTTTTGCTGATGCAAAAGAAATGTGTAGGCAACAGCAAAAATATTAGAGCTGTCTGCAGATTTAGGAAGATGGTACAAATTTTCTTCTCAACTATAAGTGTTACAACTTAATTACAGGGGTGTAGGTTGTACCCGTGTTGGTCTAAGGACCTAGGCAGACAAAGTTCTTTGGGTGAACTTCAATATCTTTTATTAGACCAACTTAAAATAGTTGGAAACAAAATTCTTAGCAAGCTTTCGGGTTTAAAAACCCTTCGTCAGGCTGAGGAAGCATCTACAGTTGGTGTGTGCTCTTTACTTTTCATTTCATCCAGAAAGAAGCCAGAGGCTAGTATTCATGCAAGAAAGGCAGTCAGTGATGTAAATTGAGGAGTTGATAGGTGAGAGACAGTGGGGGGGAGAAGGGGGAGGAATGTAGCAGGTAAATCAGGGGTGGGCAAAATATGGCCTGCCAGGCCGTTCTATCCGGCCCACGGGGGCCCTAAAAAAATTTGGAAAATTAATATTTCTCTGCCTTTGGTTCCTGTCAAAAATGACAGGAACCAAGGGCAGTAGGACCTAGGGGAAGCCCAGCAGACTCCAACAACAGCGGGCCTGCTTGGCCCCGCCCCCCCAGCCGGAAGCTCCTTTCTGGGCTTCTGGGCTGGAAGCATGTGGCTGCCCTGGTGGCATGGGAAGCTGAGGTTTTCTTCTGTACTGTAGTACTTAATTAGTAATAGTTAAGTTAATACAGAGCTTAATTAGTAATAGTTTTAGAGCAACTAAGTTACTGAAAATGTTTCCAATTTGTTACGTGAATATATTTTTCTCAACTGGTTAAAAGATGTTTCCAGATGTATTATGGGCCCTGATGCAGAGGTTATGAACCTCTCATTGATGGAAGAAAAGCATTACAGAACACGTGTGGCTTTTGGGAGGGCTGCAAGAGAAGGAGATGAGCATGGAAGAGTGAACCTGGAGAAGAATCAATGATGTGGTCTGAAGAAAAGTAGAGAAGAAGCCACAGTAGTTGGCCTGTCATTCTACTAGAGCTGTTTTTACCTCTTACCTTTTATCATCATCCGTTGAAAACCTGTCTTCAAACAATGTATGCCATATAAATGACTGAAAATTGAGATGTGAGCTAATTGAACTGCTTTATTTTATACTATGATATTTGAGTTTAAATAGAAATACACCTTTTCTTACAGCTATTCCTATCTTTTTTTTTTTTTTACAAGTGTGTTGGAGAGCAGTGAGAATGAATTTTAAAATGTCTCTCTTTTAAATATTATTCATGTTCAGGATAGAAATTGGGTGAAATCTGACAGAAGCATATAGTGTTCTGAATCTTAAAACCTTGATCTTCTAGACTTAGCCCTAGAGGGTGTTCCTGAGGCTATTGTTCCTGAGCCTAGAAACATCAGGATGGCTAAATGAAATGGGTTCTGTTAAGAACACAACTGTGCAGAAGTATATTTAGGAGTTGTACACGCAGGCCCTTGACATGTTATACTTGTACCATATACACTCACTTTTTATCGTGCTAAAAAAAGGGTATACTTTTGTCATGCTGAAAGGCTGATTAGTCACAAAGCTGGTGGATCGTGACAAAGTTGCTGTTTTAAACTTCCCTGTCAGGGGAAGTTTTTTGTGCAACTAATTTAACGTATAAACAGGTCTCTCCAGCCCTCAGTATCCCACAGTGCTCCGTTCCACTCCACTTTGTCTCCCTTGCCTCCAAGGGGGAGGGAAAGGAGAGGAGCTATTTCTTTAATAGCTTACCTGCTGACAGGCTATCCGGGAACCCTGCAGGAACCAGCCTGCAGGCAGCTTGTTAAGATAAGCATCTGTCCAGGGGTGTGAACCAGGTTCCCCAGTACAACCAAAGAGAACTGGATTTGATATCTGATATTGCTAATATTATTTTTAATTTAAAGAAAACAAATTTCCAAGTTTTTGTCTTGTGTGCATCATAACTAGAACAAGTCAAATTTTTAAGCCTCTTTTGCAAGTAATTTTGAGAGATTTGATTCTTTTCTAAGTGTAAGTTCCTTCCCTGCTGAATTTGATTTTACACACTTTCAGTGGTTGATACTGTATAGATATTGAGTGGTAAGGGGCTCAACTGTTGATGAACATTTAGTTCAAACATCTCTCTCATGCAGACCATCCTGAAGAGGTAAAACTACCTTCAGCCTTTAAGAAGTAGCATAAACAACACATGCCTGATACCTTCCCTGCTCAGAATTCAAAGATAAAATCTAAGGAATCTTCTCCCATGGGGTGTATTTTCCCATTGGTGTAGTACTTCATTTATTAGAAATGACTACTGACTATGGACAAGGAAGTGTTTAATCTGCATAAGGTGGTGAAAAATATGCATTGTATAATATAAATAAAATCTTGGATCTGGTAATTGTTATTTAGTATATTAATGTAGTATGTGTTTACTATTAAGCACATACTTTTAAATGTATCTTGGGATCGGAGACTTAAATTACTTTTATTTGCATCCTTAAATGTTTTCTACCCTTTCAAGCTTATGGAAGTTGCGTGCATTCTCCTTTTGCGTACATCAAATATTAAATCCCACCTTGACTGAAATTATGGTATATTTTATATTCTCAGGTGTTGCCAGAAAACCACAACAAATATACATTTCTGAAGTAAATGCTTCTGAACACTATTATAAACCATAACTGTCTCCAGTCAAAGAATATAATGAATTGTTTAAGCAAAAAGCTGGAGATGTCACTTTGACACCGTGGCTTAGAAGGTACCATCCTATTACAAAGATTTAAGCTTTCAATTTTTTGCATGGTGGAAAATAAAAGTGAGTGGCACTTTTTGCTTTTATAAGACAAAAAGTGTCATCTTTTATTTTGCAAAGGAAGAGTGACTGCAGACATAGTAGTTTACAAAAGTAAAACATTCCATTTTGTATTTGGCTTAGCAGTTATTCTATTTTAAGTCAATACACTTGGAAGAGAGAGCCTAGGAGAGTAATCTAGCAAAAACATGCTGCCAGCAGAGGAAATACCTGGTTTTGCTGTTCAAATATCAGCAAAGTGAGCCACTTTCCCTTCTCTGTATAAACCTAAATGTGCAGCAATTTCAAGATTCTTGGATTAATAATCCCTTTTTGAAAAATGGCTAAAGTATTGTTTCATGTTTTCCATATGCTCTTAGATGAATTGGATTAATATTCAGTTTCAGTATAATTGTGGACAAAAATTGAAAAGAAATGAAAGCAGAGGTGACGTGACAGAACTCCCACTGTTCTTAATAAAACTGAGATTTCACCTAAAATCTTTAAAAGATTTTGAGCAGATAAATGCGTGAGATCTTTAAATCTACATGAGCACTCCTTGTTGTGCTTAAATTGAGCCTTCAGTCTTGCAACAACCCAGGTAGTTCTAATACAATAAGATTTCATTAAGAATAGAGATGCTTATCAAAACAAAAGGTATGGTGTTAGCCAATTTCAAGGCTAGAAACTCTAAATGGATACAGCCCTTTATCTTCATTCTCGTCTTTGCCTTGTTCTTTTTAGTCCCTTTGGCCTTTGACGGACCTCATTTTTATACTATAGAAAATAAGAATGTTATTGGTGGGCACACTGGAGCAACTCCTGCTCTTGAGCCCTCCCGCTCTCTAGTGGGCAATATGACCTGCTAGGGATCATGGAGAGCTGGTGGGACTCCTTGCATGACTGGAGCATAGCTGTTGAGGGCTACACCTTGCACAGAAGGGACTGAGCAGGGAGACATCACGGTCCTCTTGGAAAAGGGTGTGTATACAGTAGAAGCTAGGGACAATCCTCAAGGAGGACTATACAACAGTGGTCTGCACTTGTAGGGAAATGATTAGGAAAGCTAAGGTGATGACTGAGTTTAAGTTAGCCACGGGAGTTGAGGACAATAGGTCCTTTTTTTAGGTTTGTAGGGAGCAGAAGGAGAACAAATAGAAGCATGGGGCTCCTGCTTAACACCTTGGGACAGCTGCTAACAGACACTCAGGAAAAAAACTGGACTCCTGAATGCCCCCTTTGCTCCAGTATTTCACTGGACCAAGGGGGAAGACAGGCGAGATAAGGATCACAGGGTGTGTGGTGGGAATGATAGCCTTCCTACTGTGGATGCTGAGCTGGTGCAAAACCAACTAGAAAAGCTAGACATTTATAAGACAGCAGGGCCAGATGGACTTCACCCAGGAGTGCTGATGGAGGTGGCTGAGTCATTGTGGACCCCCTGGCAAAGCTTGCAGAATTTGTGGAGCATAGGGGAGATCCAACATTGTGTCCATCTTCAAGAAGGGGAAGATGGAGGACCTGGGCAACTATAGGCCAGTCAGTCTAACCTCCGTCTCAGGGAAAAAACTCATTAAAGAATTTATGTGCCATACACTCATTGAGGGTAAGATTCTGAATGACAGCCAGCATAGTTTTGTCATGGGCAGATCTTGTCTCACCAATCTCATATCCTCCTACAAACAGATCTCTTTCCACCTGGACATGGGAGAGGTCAATATTATATGCCTAGACTTCCAAAAGGTGTTTGATCTAGTATCCCACGATATCCTTGTGGAAAAATTGGAAGATTGTGGGCTTAACTGCTCAACAGTTCAGTGGGTGGAAAACTGGCTGCATGGTAGGACCCAGAGAGTTCTCATGAACGGATCTGTGTCGTCCTGGTGAGAAGTGGCCAGTGGTGTCCCTCAGGGGTCTGTGCTTAGACTGGTGCTTTTCAACATCTTTATCAGTGATTTAGATGTTGGGGTGAAAAGCTGGCTGGCCAAGTTTGCAGATGACACCAAGTTATGGGGGAGGGTGGTCATGCCAGAAGATAAGTTGCAGATACAGGCGGATCTGGACAGGCTGGAGAGCTGGGTGGACCGGAACCAGATGAAGTTCAACACTGAGAAATGTAAGGTGCTCCATCTGGGGGCAAACAATCCCCAACGTACCTACAGGCTCGGTGGTGACTGTTTGATTTGTGCCACGGCCAAAAAAACTTGGGGGTAGTGATCGACCATCGCATGAACATGAGTGGCCAGCAGAGCAAACAATACACTGGCATGCATTAGCCATTGCATCTCATGCAAAACTAACTAAGTGATACTCCCACTGTACTCCATGCTGGTGAGACCGCAACTGGAGTAGTACTGTGTCCAGTTCTGGGCGCTGCACTTCAACAAGGACTTGGAAGAACTTGAGAGGGTCCAGAGAAGAGCCACCTGTATGATCAAGGACTTGCAAGACAAGCCATATGAGGAGAGGCTGAGGGACTTGGGCCTCTTCAGCCTACAGAAGAATAGATTGAGAGGGGACTTGGTAGCGGCTTACTGCTATGTCAGGGGAGTACATCAAGAACTCGGTGAATAGATGTTCACCAGGGCACCTCTGGGGAAGACCAGGAGCAATGGATACAAACTTGTGGAAGGCCGTTTCAGGCTCAATTCCAGGAAAATTTCCTTCACAGGATGTCCAGACTGTGGAATAAATGACCTCCAGTGGTGGTGCAGTCGCCTACCCTGGAAATCTTCAAAAGGAGACTGGACAATCACCTTGCTAGGGTCACTTGACCCCAGTTGTCTTCCCCCTGCCTAGTGCAGGGGGACTAGACCTGATGATCTACAAAGTCCCTTCTAGCCACTAACAATTATGAATTTATGAACTCCAGCTGGAGGGTGACAAAGGCATGCTCTCCAGCTAGGGAATATGGGGTAGCTCACTATCTGGCTTGCCTATTTAGCTGTTGGTGCTGTGATAACAGCTGATTGAAACTTAAGACTGCTGTTGTGGAGGTGTTCCCTGGTCTTGGGTTGCCTTGTAGCCCTTTAAAATTTCTGCCTTAATGGCCTGCTAGTGTTTGAGCACCAGCAGTCCTTTAAATTTGCCAGGCTGCAAGGGGGTGGGCCTCTTGCAGCAGAGGCTGCTCGCATGGAGGCAAGGTTGAAAAGGTTCCTGGCAGCAGGAGCTAATGGGAGGGTTGTGTATAGACCCCACCACCCGGGAGCACTTTGTTGCCTTCTCAAGTTCTTCCTGGGCTTCCTGTGGTATGGAACAGCTTTCATAACTGCTCCCACCCAGCAGGGACCAGGTCTGTGAATAGGGATTCCTCTGGGGCAGGGACCAGCTCTTATTACCCTGCTCCATAGAAATAGACTCTGTTCCCACAGTTCCTGTAGCCAGAACACTGGCTGTTTCTGGTTTTCTGGGTATGGGGATAGTGCTTCTTACTGGACTGTAGCAGCATGGGCAAGAGCATGTACTCTGGCAGCCTGCTGAGGTAGTGGCTGCAGCTCTGCTGGCTGTGCTGTCCTGATAGCGACCCCGCATCCCACCTGATCCTGATAAGCTGACCAGCAAGACAAGGCAAGGGGTAGTGCTTCCTGACAGCTTACTACTGGATGGGCTGTCATGGCATCAGCCACTTTCTCCACCTCTCTGTGTGTTAGAGGTGGGGTTTGGGGGAGTGGCAAACTGGGATACTTGGTGGACAGGAATACCTGTCCAGGTGTTAAATATGTGGCAGAAAACTTCACTGTGACAAAAGTTATTTTCTGAAATAGCAACATTTTTGTCATAGATCCACTATTTTTATCCTACAGTGAGCAGCATGAGTGTCTGGTGCATTGCTTTTTGTTTTGGGGAAAATGGCATGTAGACTGGCACAAATTTAACATCTGTCAGGGCTCTGTAACTAAACAGTATGGTAAACACCACCTCTTTTTCATGTCTTTTTTGCCTAGAGTTTCTTGGGGATTGCCGGTGGAAGTTTTTTTATCATGAGTGTCAGGAGACTGAAATCTCTCCTTGTTAATCACCGTTTTAGTGGTAGAAACAAGGTACTGAGACCCCAAAAAAGGTTGGAGACAAAAAATAAAAAGGCTACGTATATTTTTCCCAGGAATATATAACAATGGCTTTCGGATTGTGCCTTCTGCTTTGGACAAACAGTTCTAGTTCATCTCTTTTTTGCATTGCTGGTTTGAAAGTTGTCCTGCATCCTGCCTTTGCATCTGACTTCTAAGTTACTTTCCCCTCTAAGAAGCATGTGCTTTTTGTTTTAACATAATAGCTATGCTTTGCATATCAATTGTCCTTGTTGAAGTTGTCATCCCCAATCCAGTACTGTCTCCTTTAAAAGGGAAAGAGTTCCTTCTTTCTTATTAGGTTAAACATGACTAAATAATTCACATTTGATGTTGAAAAAGATAAATTATGAGTTGCTGGACTTCCGTCAGCTCAAAGCTATTATTTGGGCTATACGCTTGTAGGATACGGAGAAAGCTAAAGTCTAGTAAGATGTGTACTTGAAAATTGTCTCTTCGTTCAAAAAAAGAATATCCTGTCTTTTGTCTTTTATGAGAGATGATATGACCATTAAAACTAGGTAGAGTAGATTTAAAAAAAACCCCAACAACATCAAGAGTCATTCAGTGTTTAAACTAATTATATATTGACTGGAATGAGTAGAGCAGTGATTCTCAGCCATGGTGTCTTGAGTTCCTTGTAAGGGTGCTGTGGGGTAGTATGCAGCATTAGCACTATTAGGCATGCGATACTTACAAATACCAGTGAACACCATAGGTATCAAAAAGAATCCATAGTGTCAAGAACCATTTCTCACTTCGTATGGTTGTTCTGAGTTCTGTGCAGCAGCAGAATTTCTCTGTTGTGCAACGGTTAAAACCAGTGAAAGCTAAGAGCTGGGATTTTCCAAGCATTACTTTGAGTCTAAAAATGTTGAAAACCATTAGGATAGATCAATGTTAGTCTACTGGTGTTTAATAACCAGATCCAACAACTGTGGGGTAAAATGTTTTTGAAACCTCTTGCTGTAACTATGCATCAAGTGAAGGATTTTCTTTTATACAGTAGGTTCATACTTTGTCAACTTGTAGATCGTTAACAGTCTAGTTTAGGGGTGCTCAACCCCCAGCCCATGGACTAGATCCAGCTCCCAGTGCTGTGTCATCCAGCCTGTGGGTCTTCTCACAGGTTCTGGCCCTGCACACTATATTGGGTGTGCAGGGTGGTGTGGGATCTTAACTCAGAATGCAAGGCAGGGCAGAGATGGCATGGGGCCCTGAACCCAGGTCATAGGGGTAACATGAGGCCAGATGTGACACAGGTCCCTGGGGCCTAATCCAGGTGTGAGGGGCTGATTCTGTTATGCAGGGTCAAATTTGACCTGTGCATTAGCCCCGCACCACTCTTGGCTCACAGGGCCAAAAGGTTGAGCACCACCAGCCTATTTATTTCTTCTTAGTTGATAGGACACTTAAGGTTTTGCAGTGTTTTCTAGATCAAACAATCTTGACTGAACTGTTTGTTTGCATAGGAGCCTGCTTGCATTCCAGTTGGTTATGGTTTTTAAAATACTGGGGCATACAGACTACTTTCTTACATACTGTCTGAATGCTCTTTCCTGCTGAAAGCAGGGTGGAGGAGTGGGAAATGTTTAGGCTACTGTTGTGTAGTGTATATTCAATGTTTGCCTTAGAGCAGGCAAGGTTCTTTGAGTAGCTGTGATATCTTTTATTTGACCAACTGAGTAGTTGGGGAAAAAAGTTCTTAGCAAGCTTTCGGATGCAATAATCCTTCAGGCATAGGAAGTCTCTGCTGTTCTGAAACTCCAAGGAATGAGAGAAGCTAAAAGTGTGGCAGGATGTTAGTAAAACAGTAAATAGGTAGAAATTAGGGAAACAAAAGGAAAAGCAGGGAAAGGAGTAGGGGTGGGGTGGGGTGGGGGGGAGCCAAAGATGAGTAAGGAAGACTCTACAGTAGTAGTAATTCAAGGTAGAAGAGAGGCTGTCTATGGAAAAAGGAAATAGCTGGAAATTAGGAAGACAAAGGGCAGAAAAGGTGTGTGGGGGGGTGGGATAAAATGTAAGAGGTCAGGTCTTGCGGGTATCTGGTGAATCAGGTAAGATGAGTTGTGTCTCCCCCCACACCCCTCCAGTGATTGGGGGGGACAGGACTAGTCATGGATTTGAGTAAATACAGTACTTAAAGAACTTTTTCATTTCTTGGGCTCTTGGCTGCCAGCAGTGCATGTTCCAAATTGCAAAATTAGAAGCAGAAATGGCTGGTGCTTTTCAACATCTTTATCATCTTTCCTTTTTTTCTTCCAGTTAATCATTAAGGTAAAATGCTGGCCCAGGTAGATCTCTTAAGGCGTGGGCATAGAAATACTTGGAGTCCTTTCAAAAGGACAGCAGCTGTTACATTCTAATTATGTGTAAATGAGTTCAGAATAAGTCAAATACAGCAAAGCCACTCCAACTTTAATGCTTCTTCCTCCAGGATGTTGTGATAAATTAGGATGTGGACGTAAGGTTTGAACTGTTCCAAGAAAGTCATCATTTTGGGAACTGGTTCACAATTGTCTGAGTTTAGAGGTGTCTGCCATGCAGTCCCAAGGGTTCTAAACAGTCACCTTTTAGGCTTTGAAGTGCTGTCAAACAACCACCACAGGGTGGTAGTGAACACCCAGCCCAGCATGCCTTCCAGTGCTGACCACTTGGTTTTCCCCCATACAGGTTTTCTTCGATTTATGTGGTAAATGCGTTTCTGGAGAATGGTGCATAAATCGAATTAGCATAAAGCAAACCTACTTTATAATGTAACAAATAGGGATCGGTTCTCATGGCAGGCAGGCAGGGAGGGAGAGACTAGGAAAGAGGCAGGGGGAGGGGTGTTGCTCTCGGGGCTGCACAATGGAGCGAAGCAGAAGGAACCAAGCAGCACTCACCCCAGCTCGTACTGCAGTGGCCCCAGGAGTGGCTGGTGCCAGCTGCCTGCAGCTGTTGGGTTGCACCATGCTTCACCTGTCCCCACAGGCCTAGGCTCCGCCTGTCCCCACTCACCCCAGCTCTTGGGCTGTGCTGTGCCATGGTGTAGGCAGCTGGTGTCAGCTGCTCACAGGGTGCTGCAGCAGATACTGGGGTGAGTGGGAACAAGGAGAGTGCTGGACAGCATGGGGCATGGCACAAGGTGTTCGTACTCACCCTAGTCCCTGCTGCAGTGACCCTGGGAGTGGCCAGCGCCAGTTGCAGAGGGAACTGTCAGTGGGTGGGTGGAGTGCCTGTCGTTGCTTCATGCTCCCCAGGAGGGCTGCAGGCTGAGGTGCTGTGCTGGGCTCTTCCTGGGGGGGGGTGTGCCCCCAGATCTGCACGCAGGATGACAGCAGGCTGCCACTGCAGGCTGGGACTGGCGGTGGGGCTGGGCTGTTCCTGGCGCTTAGTGCAACCCACCCTGAGTGCCGGGAAGAGCCTGGTGCCATTGCCAGCCCCAGTCTGCAGTGGCAGCCTACTATTGTTCCACACACACATCCAGGGGCACGTGCCCCTGGGAAGAGTCTGGCACAGCCCCCCCAGTCTACAGCACTCCCGGTGGCGCAGGGCAGCAAGAGGTGCCTCCTCACTTCCTCCTCCGTTTCCCATTTCCCACCCCCCCCACTGATGGCTTCCTCCTCAGCCTGGCACTGGCTGCTTCTGGGGCTGCTGCAGCAGGGGCTAGGGGTGTGTGGTCATGCTGTGCTGTGCCCTTGTGCCATCTGATGCTTTCCTTGTTCCCAGTCACTCCAGCCCCTGCTGCAGTGGCCCCGGGAGCAGACAACACCAATTGCCTGCACCACAGCACAGCGCAGCCCAGGAGCTGGGGTGAGTGGGGACAGGTAGAGCCCGGGCATGGGGGAAACAGTTAAAGCACAGTGCAGCCCAGCTACTGCAGGCAGCTGGTGCCTGCTGCTACTGGGGCTGCTACAGCAGGGGCTCAGGTGAGTGGGGCCCTGGCCCCTCTGCCCTTTCTCCCCCTTACCTGCTGGGGAGATGGGCGGGGAGGGTGCCTATGGCAATTGCATAAGACCGAATTTACCTCACATATAGCAAATTATGGGTCTAAAAAGTCTCATTGCATAAGAGTGAATTTGCATATACAGAACCGGCATAAATTGAGGGAATCCTGTATTCTCTGATTTAGGGAAGGAAGACCCCAATTGGCTGGATATCAAGGAAGAGAAAGATGTCAATTGTCTGCAGTAGCACTTATCTGATCCTTTTTCTCACTAACACTGAGTTCAATAAAGACCATTCCTGCACTTGACGAAAATCTGCATGGTGATACCCTGTGTGTTGTGGGGGGAGGAAGAGGAATGGAGACTTCCTAGACCCCTGTTCCTGGGTTCCTACAAGCCAGGTGTTAGTGGCCTGTTGGAGTTTTCATGGATTTTGAATAGCACTTCCCTCCAATTTACTTCAATTCCTGACAGTGTACCAGGGTTTGGTGCACCACAAGCTGATTTGGGGGTGAAGAGGTGGCTAATTGGTCAGGGGGTGCCTACCTGGACCCCTGCTTTTCTCTTTCTGTTTGGGGTGGGTTCTCCAGGGGTTTGCCTAAGGCAGGGGCTGGAAAAGTCCAGCCTGAGGGCTGGATTGGGCCTATGGGGGATTCAGTTTCCCAGCAGCCCCTGCCCATGTTGTTTGGCCAATTTCCATGGAGACTCCAGGAGTTGTAGGGCCGTGACAGCATGGGGCCAGGATTTCCATGGAGACTGGTCCCAGCAGGGCTGGGCTGGGAGGGGACCTGCTCTGAGCCAGAGGCCATGATCTTGCAGCAATGACAGAGGTGGGATGGACACATTGGTACTCCTGCTTCTGGGGTGCTGGGTGCTCAGGGTCTCAATGTCACTGGCCAGGAACGGAATGAAGTTGGCCAGTGGCTTGCGGAAAAACATTGCTTAAAAGCTGCAAAGACCTTGGGCAACTCCCCCTGTCCCCGTTCCCACCCCTTCTCTGGAGGAGCAGATGTACCCCCCCTCTAGCCACCCCCTCCTCACCCCCTAATCAGCTTTGAATGCCCCTGAAGACCAGTCAGTTTCCTGCAACAGAATGAAACTGACCAGTATCTTGGGGGAGAGTGCTGTTTAAAAGCTGCAGAGATATGCCCCTCCCCAGCACTCAGTATCCTGGAAACTCAGAAGCAAGGATCCCATTTCCACACGTTGACCCTCTTTCCCCAATCCAGATCAGTCTGAGAGGACATGGTGCAGGCAATATAGGTTGAGGATACAGGAGGAGCCAGTGCAGTGGTGGATTCGTGAAGGACTGACTAGACATTTGTCTGAGAGAGTCCTGCTTGAACCAGTTCAGTGTTATATGCTATTTCAAAATAATACCTCATTATCCAGATATACTTTGAAAGGTTTCAGAAGGTTTAAAACATTCTAAATTGACTTGCACTTCTGCATGTATGTAGTTTAATCGCCATTTAAAATGGTTTAAGTGTTAGGTCTGTCCACTCTCTTGGGGCATGGACACACAGATTCTTGGAACACTTTCAAAAGGGCAGCAGCTGGTACCTCCTAACTGTTCTGTGGGAACAAGCTGAGAGTGATTGAAATGCAGCAAACCTGCTCCAGCTTTGGGTGTGGACAGACCTAACACTTGAACCATTCCAAGAATGTCACTGATTTGTTCACAATTGTCCCTGCACAGAAGTGTCCTTACATGCATTGCGAAGGGTTCTAAGTGGAACCCTCACCTTTTAGGGATTGCATTGCTGCTAAAATGCTACCTGGGGATGGTAGAGTACCCAAATCATCATGGCTTCCATTGTCATGTGTTCAGGGGCTGTGTGTTGCCCTGCTTGTGGTCCTGGGAGGTGGTGTGTGCTCTGGAAGCTCCCAAGATGTCTGTGGCTTTTCTTCTACTGGCTTGAAAGTCATGCTGTTGGTTTCACCTTCCTGCTAGAGACCCTATGCTCTGGGGAACCACGCTCCTCCACAGCCAAGACTATTATCCAAACACCTGTTCCCAGCAGCTCACCCTTCCACAATCAAGGTAACCAGACCTCACCACTGGAGCTGAAGAGGGACTGTTTTTAAGTTCCCAAATCTGGTAGGGATCCTGCCCCGTCCCCCCCCCCGCCTTCCCCCAGCATACCCTCTCTTACCCTCTGTGCTCAGCAGCATGTCCTTGCCCCTCCCATTCCCTCTCCAGAGCAGCTTGAGATCCCTGAAGGACAGTTAAGGTAGGAATGCTCTGTGTCCCCACATAACATTGAGTTGATGCATAGAGGATTGGTTCAGAACAGTATATGATTTTTTTGGGGTGTGCTTTTGAAATGTTCCTGGGAGGTTAAAATACCCTCAAGTGGCATGCGGGTCTAGAGCCCTGAGGTTTAAAGTGTATGTAGAACATTCTAAGTGTTATGTCTGTCAGCGCCTTTTGTAGATTAAATCTGGGAGTCTATATACACTCATATCTATGGCGCTTCTCTTTGGTCTATTGCTTAGTCTCTTTATGTGCCTAAGTACTTGCTTAATGTGGAACCCAGTAAAATCAATTTAGCTGAACAGCTGCTTTCATTTCAAATGCTGCAACTGACGAAAGACTAAAGAGTTGAAGCATTCAGCATATTGTTGTAGTGTTTGTGTATCAATTTTGTTATGAGTTTGTGATGTTCTCATGGTAAAGATATTAAGGAGGACTTAGACTTGCATGTTCTTCTGTGATAAAAAGCTGAGTGTGACGTGGCTTAGAGGAAAAAGTTCTTCAACCTGAAATTCTAACAACTAAGATATTATCATGATCAAGAAAACCTTTGGCAAAAAAGTAAAGCATGAGCAATGCACATACGTACACACTTTTTATCCACCACGTTCTTATGTCCTCTTGCTTTAGTCAGTTTTGGTTTTGGCCTTGTAAATTCTAATGGAGTACCAGCTCTCTTATAGCTGAGATTTGTGTCTTCCTCTTAAGATTGCCTGTTGTTATTTCTAAAATACAGATGACTACTTGGTTAATCTTGAGATTTGATGGACCTCATAAGTGGCCTTGTTACTGTTATCAGGGATTATGGTTTTCTGTGTTTAAAATCAGAGAATTTTGGATTTGTTTAAAACCCCCAATATCCGTATTTTCTATTAATAAAATTAAGTCAGTCAGTCAGTCACATATATATATGTATGTATCTATCATTCTAATATTATAAAAGCCTTAGTCTGTGTGTCTGTTCATAGCATTTTATTCACACTCTGATTGGTTGCCTTGGCAGCCAATTGCAATTACTGAAACAGCCAATCGGATTGCTCTGCACAGACAGATGTGCCACCATGGCATCAGGGACTGGGGGGCCTTGCCCCTCCCCCCCAGCCCCTCAGTCCCTGCTGTCATGCCAATGCTGTCCCCCCCGTAGGGCTGGAGTGGGGGGGGTCTAGGTCAGCAGGTTGGCCCCACCCCCCTCACCGGCCCTGTTCCTTGGAGGCGGAGCAGGGGACAGACCCTGGACCTAATGCGGTGGGGGAGGGGCCGGAGGCGGGGCTCTGTCCCCGTGCCCCCATGATGGTGGGGACTGAGGGGCCAGAGCAGGTGGGCGAGGGGTGTGTGTGCGTGAAGCTGGATGTGGGAGGGGGTGGGGGGATCCATGGGGCCAGGGGCAAAGCAGTGACAGCACAGGGCATTGGGTGGCACTGCTCTGTCCCCACCTACTCTCTCCCCACTCCTGTCATTCCTGACCGGCAGTTGGTGGGGGGGGCGGGGTGAGGGAGAGAGAGAGATGAACACAATGTTGTATTGATATATTTACATCTTTAAAGCAATTTGGAAGCCTACTAGTGCCTCAATTATAATAAATTCTAAATACCAATATATTTTCGGCATTTAATTTTATTTTTTTATCATGGAAAATAAGAGCTCTCCGTGCCCCCTTTGCTCACCAGAACGCGGGTCCAGCCAGTGCCCTTCACTCCAAAGCCACAACCCCCACAGCTCTGAGTACCTTTCACTCCTGACCTGCAGCCTCTGTCTACCCCCTACTCACCCCCTCCTGGCAGCAGCTCCCCCCCTGCTGCTTTGTGGCGTTCAGCAGCCCTGACATACTAGTGCTCTGCTGCAGCCCATGCCGTTACCCCTCACTCCCAAGCCACAGCCCCCGTCCCCCCGCCACCACCCTGCCAGTGCCCCTCACTACCAACACCAGAGGGTGGGTGTTTGGGGTGGGGGGCTTTTCAGAGCTTGGCTCCTGGCCTGATGTAGCAGGGCTAGTCCGGACCGACCCTGTACCTTTGGGGCTATGTGCCAAACTCTATTGTGCCCATTGCCGGGGGCCCTCGATTTGTGCAGGGCTGGTTCAGGCTCACAGAGCATGTCCCCTATCCCTGATGGCATAGGGTTGGTTCCCAAGCCCTGTGTTTCCCCTATCCACTCTCCCTGTCCCATAGATTTACCTGCCTGCAGCTACTGGAACTGCTCTCACCAGCCTGCCTGACTGTGTTGCTGGCTGCATATGTGTGCATGTGCACATGTGTGTGGCCCTACCTGCCCTGCAGACCCAGAGTTTTTTTTTCCCCTTTACCTCCCTGCTGCTTTTGTCCTTTCCTATAAATAAAACTAATGAATGTTAAATTTGAGGGGGGACACAAGATGCATTGCCAGTTCCTAGTAGGATGCATAGTGCTGGCAGCAGCAGCTCTTGTGGGAAGCTATCTGCTGGTTCCTGCTGCAGCCTCTCTGCTTCTATCCCCAGCCCCGCACCTGGAAGTGAAAGGAACTCAGGAGGTGCTGCTCAAGTGTCAACCCCAGGGTAAAGGAGGAGGAGAGGTCAGCCCTGGCTCCAAACCCCCTCCCCCCCGCAAACCCCAAGGTGCTTCTGCCAGCCTGCAAGGGGAACCCCACTTCAAAAAGTAGAATCCAGGTTTTTGACAGGAGACGGAAAACCTGGACCCCTCCTGCTGGGTGATTCAATGTCCAGGTCACTTGAACAAGGGACCCTGAAATGGCCTCCTAAAGAAAATACAGAATGTTAAAAAATGTATCTGGTTGCATATTTGGCATGCATTTGGGGCTCTAGCTTTTGGCAGGTTTAGAGATGCTAATCTTAAATTAGGGATTTATTTTAGCTAGTATATAATGTGATATTCCATTTTGCAGTTACTGTTTTTAATCTAGGTTGGCATAAGTCAAGCAAATGTACCTTAAAAGAGTTAAAGGCATACATAAAGTAAGATTAGAACTGAATAGAAAAGAAGAAAAAAAAAGGATTTTGGGAAGTTTTCTGCAATGCTGAGTGATGATCATGGCAAGGTGATGTCCTGTAGTCTGTGAACGTGAGCTGCTTCTATGCACTGTGAGTTTGAGCTCTGTCTTTGCATGTTTTCTGAAAACTCATATTTCTTACTGCTGGTCTCTGTTCTACAGAGATTCCTTTGGAAACGTTGCCCTGAGACTATTTCAGGTTTAAGAACAATGTTTAAAAGTGGTCATACTTACAAATTCTTATTTTTCTTCACAAGTACTGTCAAGGAAATAATGTTACAGAGAAAATGCAAGATAGCAAGCATGTAGGGGTAGTATGATGCCGACTACTAATTTTCACCCCGTGTGGACAATGGAACAGAATGTGAACAAAAGAAAGCAAGTTAAGTATTTGCTCTCCAGGGGCTCCTGGTATATGCAGCATGTGTTAGCAGGTTATAATGTTTTTAAGAATCTGATATATGGTAGAAGAGCTCAGGAGTGTGATTTTTAGCATTGAGAGTGAGTATGTGGTTTGAAATAAAACAGTTCAGGGGTATTGAGACTGGAAAGCTGCAGGATGGGAGATCTACTCCTCTGGTCCTTAGAGTTGTTTTCTTTCAGACACATGGAGAGGCCAGCATGTGTCAAGAAACAACCCTGTTAGTGCAAGTCTGGGTGCACAGTAGGGGTGTCAATATTGTTTAACCTCCTCTAATTATATTGGTTAAATCGTTAACCAGTGGAGCAGCTTGGATATGGCTGCTGCTGGGAACCGCTCCTTCCCCACCCCTGCCTTTTTGTGGGGGGGAATAGGGAGGGTGAGGAGGTGGTGGCAAGCCCCACCAGACAAAAGAGCCCATGTAAACCAGGGGAGGCAGGGACAGGCCTGGGGCTTTGTGGGAGGGAGAAGCACCTGTGAATTAGCAGCTAATTGCTTAATTGACAAGTCATTAGGCTACCCACTGTTTTCCTCTTTAATTTCATAGGGTATGGGTACTAGTCCCCCTTCCTCTCTCCTATCCTTCCTGCCTTCCTGTTCCTGAGGTACTATACTGCTCCCCTTTCCTGCCAGACCTCGCCCCATGCTACAGCTTAATCAAGAATGTATTACTGGTATAAATATACTTATCATTTAAACTTTTAACTTTTCACATCCTTAGTGCATAGTTCAGACTTTGAGGGTCACTTGCATTTTCCAGTGGAAGGCTACTAGATCCACTTTGTCCTCTGCACATTCAGACACATGAAAAGATTAATTAATTCTTTTGCAGTGAGGACTGATGACTCACTATTTTTCCCTTGTCATTTAACAAAGTGATTTAATAAAGACTTGTAATAGGTAACATGTGATCCACAGACTGAATGTCATGCCCCCATGCCAAGGGATCATTCTAATGCTGTTTTGTGTTTAAACCCACTTTAATGACTTGAGCTTTGACAAAGAATGTGGTTTCTAAGTAAGTCTATTTATATAAGCCTATATGATCCCTACACAAGAGAGTGATTGTCTCTATATAGCCCTACTCTCTGGTAATTCAGTATAAACAGAGAAGACCCAGGAAGGGGAGAAGATGGGCACCTTTCTGTCCATTAGTTGTGCGTGGGGAGGGGATGGGTGGGAATCAGCTTGCAGTAATGCCAACTGTTGCAAAAACATTGTGAGACTTGGGATTTCTGAGTCCAAAATAACTCCAACTCATCGTCTCCCAATCAAATCCACAAATCTCTGGATTTTCTCAGCTGGTACGTGTGTGGAGAGGAAGGGGTAGGGGGCGGATATTGAGGCCCCCACAGCAAGGGAGGGAGTGGAGCTGGGGTGAATGGGGCCCCAGAGCCAGGGCAGGTTGTCCAGAGTTGGGTGGGGGCAGGAGAGGGGCAGCTCCCTGCAGCCGTGTGCACCCTAGGGGGAGGCATGTGCTCCCTGTGGGGCAGAGGTGGGCTGCAGGCTTGGGGCTCTATGACCTGCTGCCTTTGCCCCTCACTACTCTGGACAACCTGCCCTGGCCTCAGTGCAGGCCCTCAGTCCTGCCCTCTGCCCTCATTCCTTTCCCCTCCACTTACCAGCTGGGTGCTCTCCGTGTGTCTGTCTCTGCACCAGTGTGTGTATCTGCTTCTCACTCCCAAGCCACAGTCTCGTGTGTGTGTGTCCCCTGCTGCCTGTCACTCATGAACCAGAGTATCTCACATCCTGCTAGGGTGTACAGGGACCCTCCCTCCCCAGGCTCCAAACCCCCCACACGCACATACTTCAAAAATAGCATATTCTGATTTACATTCCAATCTCTTGATTTTCTTTTTTTTTTTTTTTCTTTCTTTTTTTTTTTAAGAGTTCATCTCATTTTTGGCGTGGTGGGGTTGGCAATACTGCAGCTTGTATCCTCTTCCTCCTCATCGTGTGTATTTATCCCTGACAATTTCACTACCAAATCAAGGAATGGACCCTGCTTACAGGTCTAGGCGAGGGACCTACAATTTATCATTTTCCTCATGCTGCCTTCAGCAGCAGGGAAAATTTTTGCCTCTATGTTGCTGCTCTGTGTAGGAGGGAAGGTTAGAATAGTGGAATCAAAATGGGACCAAACTACTCAGTGGGGAACCAAGGACATTTTAACTTGGCCTTCAAATCTCCCTGCCTTTTTTTGCCCCCTTTCAGGGCATGTCCCCATGGCAGAACATAGGATGGGAGGGGGGGCTAGGAATGAGCCTGTCCAGTGCAGGAAAGGGACATACAGTGCTGACAACAGACATGCTTAGTGCATGACAGTCCCACAATCACTGAAAGGAAGGGGAAAGAGACCACCTGCTGAGACAGATAATTCAAATAGTTCATTGTTCCACTCCATGGGGAGTGTTCTCATTTACCTGAGAACACTTGTTGAGAAAAATAGGCCACTTCATGCCTTTCGGAGCTTCCTTCTCTGGTAGCAGTCTATTGTGGTTGCAGATGCTGAGAAGATAGGAGAACTTTGGAATTTTTGGGGATTGGGATGGCTATATACTATGCAGATTGTGGAGTGTGTGCATGTGGGTAGAGGGGGGAGAGGTCTTTTCCTTTTTTGTGTCCTTGTGACAAGATATTTAGCAGAATTGACAGATTTGTTGGAATCTGACATGGCTGTGCCATGAGCACTTCTGCTGTGGCCTCAAACTTGCGACCTCTGAGCTGTCAACCACGTGCCGTAGTGCCCTTGCTGCCCAGGGTGAGGGGGAACAGGTTGTTAAAAAGGAGAGAGATCTTAGAGTTACTGTAATCAACTTGGACTAAAATTTTCAAATTACTGTAAAATATTCTCTCTCTCTCTCATATCAGCATATCCATACTGATTCTGTAGTTGTATCCCTGCCCTTTGTCATTTAATTATACTAGTGCAGGGCAGAAAAGACCATCTCTATACCATGTATACTTTTATATACCTTCCAAGTTCCATGTGCAAAGCCCTGTGTTAAATGCACCTCTAATTTTACACTGCCCTGCAAACAATATCTTATGTTTGAATACCTTTGTTTTGCCCTAGCAAAAACTTAAGACGGTAAGGTTTCCTAGTAATGTCTTATCTTTCTGGAGGTAGAGTTCAGCTATACTCAGGGATCTGAAAACCAAGAAATATGATTCATGTTTCATTGTGGGGTGTTGTGTATCTTAACTTAGCTTCTTAATGTTGCTGTAGGATGCCCAGCAACGTACAAAATGACACTCTAAGAAATATTGCATAGCATTGGGGAAACAGGGCATGTGCATATTACATTATAGGACTGATCTTCCCTTTGCTAAGTCAGCTCTGGTTTTGGTCAGGCATAGTGAACTGGAGGCTTCTAGACTCCACATAAACCACACATAGGTCCAAAGCATTGAAAACCCTTTCACTAGATGGCTGATAGTCCCTATCATAAGACCAGCCTATATGCTACTAGAGATGTATCCGATTGTGTAATTTAGCAATGAAGAGGGCCCTTGGAGTGGTCCAGCCACAGAGGACTCCTTGGTATAAAAGGAACTCTTTCTCTTTCCCCCGTGCTACTGCCAGGGAGTTCCTTTTATACCAAGGAGTCCTCTGTGGCTGGACCACTCCAAGGAAAGTAGGCCCCAGGGTGGTGCCCAGGTGGGCAGGGCATGCCGGTGGTAGTGCTGCAAGCATGTACCTGCCAGAGTAGTACATGACAATGGCATGTTCTTTGTCATTCTTCCCAACAGTTATGGCACTGCCATTTCAAGTGGATAATGCTGGCTTTAGGGGATGAAAATGTAGGTTGTAGTACTGTGGGTGACTGGTACTTTACCTTAACTGTGTATTTTTCAGATTTGGATGTAATTGAATTTAGAGTTCTGGAGGGGGCACAAGATATCAGCAAGTTAACTGAATAAGTGAAATGTTTTGTTGTTGGATAATATGGAAGCTGAGTTGGTTGATTGCCTCCTGATATTTGAAGAAAGGTCAGGTTTTGTGGTCCTTAGTAAAACTGAAAGAATTTGAAATAAACTATCCTTCAGGTGCTTAACAAATGCATCCGGTACCTGTTTTCGAAGTAAACCTTGATGTCTGCAGCTGGGAATCATGTTACGTTCGGTCTGTACTTGCCCTTACCACAGTAGAGATGTTGGAAAAAAAATGTGGCATTTTTATAGCTATGCTATTAAAGGTGTTCACCACCATCTACCCCTGCCCACCAAATTGGTGTAAGATATGTCAGAATGAGTACTTTTATACTGATATAACAGATTGTCTATACTAAGATAGCTGCTACTTTAATTATGCTAGTAAAGTTAAAGGTGAAAAATTTAAGTATAGATAAGACCCAGATACAGTCAAACTTGCTGTCTGATAAGTGGCCTCTGGCATTCCATTTAGTGATTATCGGGGTCGCCTGTCAAAGGACGCATGGGTTATGTACTCCTATGCCAAGTGAAATATTTTTTGTGCTTAAAGGACCTGTCTGGACCAGATAGTGCTTAAATGTCAGCAGTAGTTTCAGACAACCATCTTTTTCATAGTGGTTGCGTCTTAAAATATTTTCTGCCAGCTGGAAGGTTTTACTGATATTCCCCATTGGATGTATAGAAAATATGTAAGTGCACTGTAAAGTACAATTTTCCCACTAGTTTTGATGTCACAAATTGAATCATTGAAATAGTTCATTGACAACATTGAAAAAATTAATGGGATACAAAAAATAATTTATCTTCCAAGAATGTGCAACCGCAGGGAGGTTAGATCTATAATCAGGTGGGTGGGATAAGATGGTGTAGGAATAGAAGGAGGATAGCTCCTAATTATCTCAATCTATCAGTTGTTTGGTTACTGCAGTGCCTGAGTGACGGTATTTTAATAATGACAACTTTATTTAAATATTTTAGAGGAAGGTAAATACATGTCTGATTATTTTTGACTTTCAAAACTTAGCTTTTTAGCTTTACTCTCTTGTACATTTTGTCCAGTAGTCTTACCAGGTTAACTATTGAAATTGCTGAGGTGGTTTTGTTCGCTTTCAGTATTGCTACTTAACTTTTAAATCTGTGGCTACAAACTAAATTTCACATGGATCAAATGGATTGCCTGTAATATTCTACCTCATCACTTGACTCTTGTAGGTTAGAGAATAGATCTTAAAATTGCAAGGGAATATAGATTTTAGACTTCCATTTTTAAAGTCTACTATTTTTTAGGGGCAGTGCCATGGAAAAAAACCACTACCTGTATTCCCATGCTGGTTTCTTAAATTAGGCTTTTTGACATACTGAGGGTGCAGTCCCTTGATGTGGCATTGCTTTGTTGCTATGATATACTACTTGCTCAGTGCACCCTGTTGTAGAATACTAGAAGATCCTAGTAAAATGTAAAATTAAGCACAACCTATATGACGGCTACTGTTCATTACTTTAACTGGGTGTAACCATTCAAGTCTTTAATGTCACACTACTTTTGTTAATTCTATTTAGATAAAAAGTGTAAAAATATGCCAGTAGAAGGTAGTTTAATAAATTGCAGAATTAGCATGGCCTAAGTGGTATAAATTGTTCTGTAAAAGATGACTATTTAACTTTCAGAAAAGCCTCACTGAGGGAAGGGTCACTGCTTGTGAGCAACTGGGGACATAGGACTGGAAAGGGCCTCCCAGGTCATGGAGTTCAATCCCCAGAATAATATAGGGTCTTAATTCTCAGGTAGCAGGAAGGGAATAAAGTAACAGATTGTCGGGATCCTTGAGCTTTCTGGGAGAACTGACAAGCTGAGATATGGTGGAAGCATTTTTAGTTATAAACTCAGCATGGGTTTGATGGCAATCCAGTAGTTGAAGCAGTGTTTGCTGTTTTTAAAACTGGCTAATGTTGGAAGTGATGACTTTGGCTGAAGGGCTGGATATATCAACATTTGTATACAGCTTGCAACGTTACAAAAACAATGTTGAGGTTAGAACAAACCCAAGGCTGAGATGGAAGTATCCACAACTCCTCCCTCCCCTTCCACTTGCTGGATTGAATCATCTAGTTGAATAGTATTATATTTTAGGTGTTTTCTGTTGACATAATATGTATGAAAATCAAGTTCTGCAATACTAATACAATTCGGTGACACTACAACAATACTTATATTTTTTTCTAGAAGCAGAGATGAATTGCTGTTTCTTAAAAGGCTGAAAGGAAGTGTACTTTTTATCAACCACATCTCTGAACCTTGTCTTTGAAAAGTCTGCAACTACAAAATCTGACATTTTTAAACCATGAGGGTTTTAGGGTGGGGTTTTCAAAAGTGTAAATTACTTTCTTCCTTCTAGAGCATGCATCTATTCCTTCTTATTGTGCATGTATGGGAGGGAGCACTTTATGGTATAGGACAATGGCGCTCCAGCTTTTGGTCCTGGGGGCCAGATAAGTGGCAGGGCCAGTCCATGGGCCACATTAACCCCTATGTGCCTGGGGCTTGGTACAGCCCCCTGGTTGCCCCAGCCCATTCAACCTTGGGGGCTCCAGTATCACCCTATTCCTATCCTACATGCTAGAATTGGGCCCTGGGACCTACCATACATATGCTTCCCTCCCCCCACCTTGCATTTGGTTCAGGTGCCAGATCTACTGCGTAGAGAGCCCTGCTGGCCAGATGTGGCCTGTAGGCTGGGTGGGGCTTGAGTGCGCCTGGCATAGGGGAGTAAAGGGGGTTAGAAATAGGTATAGTGAAACATTGAGAAATTATAAAGGGACTGGATAGAGATCAAAACATTCACTGTTTGGAAGAGCAGACTAGATTTACTGTTTAGTTTTACTATGTACAAGTGTGATAGTAAGGTTGACTTTGCAAGCAGGGTACCTTCGCTTTTCTTCCAGCCTGTTCTAGCTTTCACTCCAGGACATGGTGCCTAGGTAGTTTCAATAATTTCATAGTTGGTAGGCTTGGAAGGGATCTGAGCAGATCATCAAGTCCAGCCCCTGAATTCTCATCTTTTCCCCTAAATCTTAGGAATTTCCATCTAACTGGTACATGTCCGGTAGACTATGTATAAGCATTGTATATAGACATTCTAACAAATAATCTGCTAGGAGATGTGAGAGATCATTTAAATCACAAAGCCAAAGCATTGTTTATTCTAGAACTAAAAATAAATGGCCTACTTAATTTAAGTTGTATGACTCAATTAAAATACAATTTACACTTTGCTTTCAGATGAATTTAAAAATGGCTTGTGTATTATTAAAAATTGGTTTATAATTTTATTTCTAGAAATAATGATCTTTTTTCTTCTAGGGGGTTGTGGGCTGACCCCTGAGAGCTCAGGCTCCTGACCTGCTGCCCTCCCCACCTGGTGGGTGCAACCCAGTGCTGCAGGGCACAGTGGGGCCATGTGAGGATATCCTTACCACTGCAAACTTCACGCTGCCCTGGCAATTGTGTCCCCTGTGTGAACGGCAGCAGTGGGGGGTGGCAGTGTGGTGTCATGTCCCTTGCTGCTGTCTCACGGGCAGGAGATGCCTTGCCAGGGAAGCACAAAGCTCACAGTAGCAAATATATTCCTGCGCAGCCCTGCTGTTCCCCGCAGTGCCACATTGCATCTGCTGGGCTGCAGAGGCCCTGGCGAAGGACAGCAGGGTGGGACTGGAAGCCCACAGCAGACAGCCCACCCTGCCCCCATTCCATGCACAGATCTGGGGGGCATGGGTCCCCAGATGAGAAATCTGCAGTTTTATCAGGTAAAGGGGAAATCTGCATTTTTCTCTATTTTTCCAGTGGGAAAAGGAAAACCCAGATCCCTGGTGATAAGGTATGATGTAACTGTTACAACTGGGTGTTCCTGTAGCAATACCAGTACAGCAAACCATTGCAGCTTTTTAACCCAGGAGTGGACAAAATACAACTGCCAGGCACTTCACCTTGCCCACAGTGCCCATCAACAGATTGTGCCCTGCACAGCCCTTCCATCCACAAGGGTGGGAGCAAGGTGTCCATATGTACACTCTGCCCCCCCCCCCCCCAACACTGTATTGCAACTTGCTCCCACCCTTATGGGTGGAAGGGCCTAGCCTGGCCAGCAGCAGCTCCTGTGTGGAGTTGCTGCTGCCGGTGCTGCAGCCCCCGGGGACCTGCTCTGCTTCCCCTACCTCCAGGTTGCTCTGGGCATCAGGTAGGGAAGCAGTGGGAGCATGGAGTGTGGCTGGGGCTGGGGCTGGCTGCAGCGTGGACCCTGTGCCCAGAGGGTGGCAGCAGTGTGGAGCTTGCCTGGGCCAGGGTGTGGGTGTGAGGGCGGGTATGGGGAGGTGGTGACAGCAGCAGCAGGCAGAGGTGCTCAGGGCACTGGTGCCTGGCAGGACATGGCTCCAACCAGCACTGCACATTGCGGTGAGGGGCTTAGACTGCATGTTGAAGGCTATCACTGGTGCTCTCTGCACTTGCTGGGCACAGGAGGGAAGCCCCAAGTGCTGGAGCTGGCTGCCTTTCCTACTGGGGCTGCATGACACAGGAGGAAAGCCCCAGGTGCCTTCCCCTGGAGGGGCAGGGAAGGCAGCCAGCTCCAGCACCTGGGGCTTACCTCCCATGTCCAGCAAGTGCGGGGAGCACCAGTGATACAGGCTGCGCCCCTAGCTTCCATGTGCAGCTCTGTCCAGACCTGCGCCCTGCTGGGCACCAGCACCCTGAGTGCCCCCACCTGCTGCACCATGGGAGGATTGTGGGGGCATACCCTGCAAAACCCCACACACCCACACCCTGCCCCCACACATACACAAACCCCTAACATACCCTATTTGACCCCCTGCATGCACACACATGACTGAGAATTTATTTTTGAGTTATGAAATCATCTCTAT
This sequence comes from Crocodylus porosus, assembly GCF_001723895.1. Lineage (NCBI taxonomy): Eukaryota > Metazoa > Chordata > Crocodylia > Crocodylidae > Crocodylus > Crocodylus porosus. Next base: position 61,725,000 of record NW_017728943.1, read on the forward strand.
ATATACTACACGAACACAAAATGTGACAAAAACATTTTTGTAATAAAATTAAAATATGTTTTAGTATAGCAGTTTCCAAATTCTGACAGATTGCACACCACCAATTTAAAACAATACAATCTTAAGTACTACCAGTAAATTTTTGTCATACAAAGTCATTATATGGGCCTTGGGCCAGTGCTATTCAACATCTTTATTAGCGACCTGGACGAGGGTGTGAAGAGCACCCTGTTCAAGTTCGCTGATGCCACCAAGCTGTGGGGTAAAGTGAATACACCGGCAGGCAGGGACCGCATCCAGGCAGACCTGGATAGGTTAGAGAAGTGGGCGGATCTGAACAGGATGCGGTTCAACAAGGACAAGTGCAGGGTGCTGCACCTGGAGAGAGGGAACCAGCATTATGGTTATAGGTTAGGGGCTGACCCTCTCAGCAGCACAGAGGCAGAGAAGGATCTTGGAGTCAGGATTGACTCCAGGATGAATATGAGTTGCCAATGCGACGAAGCAATAGGCAGAGCCAACCACACCCTGTCATGCCAACGAGCATCACTAACAGGTCCAGAGAGGTGTTGCTCCCCCTCTATGCGGTGCTGGTCAGGCCGCAGCTGGAGTACTGTGTCCAGTTCTGGGTGCTGCACTTCAAGAGGGACATGGGGAACCTGGAGAGGGGCCAGAGGAGGGCCACCCGTATGGTTGGGGGCCTCCGTGGCCAGCCCTGTGAGAAGAGGCTGAGGGACATGAATCTCTTCAGTCTCCGCAAGAGGAGACTGAGGGGGGATCTTGTGGCTGCCTACAACTTTATCAGGGACCAGCAGCAGGGTCTCAGGGAAAGTCTGTTCACCAGGGCCTCCCTTGGAGTTACCAGGAACAATGGCCACAAGCTGAGGAAGGATAGGTTTGGGTTAGATATTAGGAAGAACTACTTCACGGTAAGGGTGGCCAGAGCCTGGAATAGGCTTCCCAGAGAAGTGGTGCTCTCATCTTCCCTGGAGATCTTCAAGAGGAGACTGGATAGGCATCTGGCTGGGGTCTTATGACCCCTGCCACCCCCAGTGGTCCTTCCTGCCCATGGCAGGGAGTCGGACTACATGATCTGTCTAGGTCCCTTCCGACTCAGTGATTCTATGATTATAATAAATCTGTTAACGTGTACCACTGACAGGTTGTCTGCCACAGATTGGAAACCACTGTCCTAGTAGGTTGTTTGACTTTTAGGGTATGATTTGTTTTTTTTTTTTTCTGGTTCAAATTGGCACCCCTTCCTCCCAAAAGGAGTATTTCTGGGGGTAAGGGGAGGGACTTTTGGTGGCAAAAGTCAGGGATTAGGGGGTGGGACTTCTGGTCCCAAGATGGAGACCAGGAAGCAGGGCAGCTGTCAAGGGGCGGGGCTACCCATATGGCCCTTGACTGCTCACCAAAACTCTAGTAGCCCTCCACCTGAAATAATTGCCCACTCATTTTAACCAGTTTCAGAGTTAAATGTACAGCTGTTTAGTTTAGTTTGTTTGCATAACTTCAGTTTCATGCTGACAGTTACACTATAATGTCTGAATGTACTTCCTAGCAGCAACTCCCTCTTCCCTTCTGAAGCAGTTGAAAACTCAGTAGCCAGAGATTGCATTTTGTAGTAATTCATTACTAGATAATAGTATTTAGAGACGTATTTTTTCAAGCTCTCACAAAATACAAGAAATTGCCTAATCAAAGGATCAAGAACTCCAATAAGGAGCTTTAAAAGAGGGAAAGAAACCACTGCAGAAACGATGTAGAACGTGTGGCTCAGTGGACATGTGATAATTTGATGTACAGCTGTTTGGCATTTGAGTCTCTAAATTATAGTTCTGTAGTTTGATATTTGTAGTTGGACAATGATTTTCCAAATAATAGCTTTCTCCCAGTATTTCAGAAGAAGGTTGATACACAAAAGATAGATTTTAATCTTTTTTTTTTATTCTCATTTTTATTTTCCCAAAACAAGACTAATGTCTGTGGGTTGGAAAATAGAATGTGTTGACTTTTAACTAAATCTAGCTTTCACAATTAATTTAATATTTTTGCTAATCAGGAAGATGTGTATATATTTAAGGAATTATGTAGACTTGATCTCATTCTTCATTTGTACATTTATATTAAAAAGGATGAATTCAGTGCTTTTATTTATTTACTAGATCAGCAGGTCTCAACCTTTTTAGCCTTACAGCCCTCTCCAAAACGTCCTGATTTTTAACAGCATTCCAGTTGATAATTGCTGAGATGCTAAGATCCTAGATGGTGCCAAGTGAGGGCTTCTGTGTCCCACTCTTTCTACTGTCTGTCACCTCCCCAACCCTGGTCTGTGCCTAAGGGGCAAGTACAGCCCCTGCTATCAAGGCAGTTTCTCTGGATTTGCATGCTGGTCCCTGGAGCCCACCTGCCTTTTCAGCCCCTTCTCTTGGTCTTGGAATTGGGGTTGGGGATGGAAGTGATGAGCTGGGTTGAAAAAATGTTTACTAGTATTTTTCTGCATACCAATCGCAAGGGGTAAACTTCTCCAAGAATTCACAGTGAGAAAACTGCAGTGGGTTCTGGGTAGAACAAGCTACAAACTGCAAAAGCACTGCTCAGGTTTTTTAATTTTTTTACTCTGTAGAAGTACTGTCAGCAGAGGACCACTTCTGAGGATGTTTAGGAGCCTTATAGCTGAGTCTGGAACTAATCTTAAGGAGAGCTCCTGTGGCCATAGAGGGCTTTGATGGAAAATGCACACACAGGCTTATCTAGTAGAAAGGAATCCTAGTTCAGTGTTCTCTCATGGATTATAAAACATTTCTTGGGATGACTTTTTACAGTGAGGAAGAGGAAAAAAATTATTCTATTGTCCTTTATTGAATTCAGCTATGTTCATTCTGTTTGTAGTTTTTATATTATTGGGATGTTCATACTTTCTCTTCAAAAATGAGTTGCCCACCAACACTATCTTTGGGGAACAGGTAATATTTTTATTATTTATTTCAGAATGCTTAGTTCCTGTTGTTCAGAATAGGACTACTGAAATTTTATAGAGCTTTTGTGATATCAGGTTACAATAGACTTGGAGCAAATTTCTTCAAGTAGCCTAGCTACAGACAGCCAAAACATTTAAGAGCAAGGGAAGCTATCTGCATGCCTCAAGCCATGACTCATAAAAATTAGAATTCTGTATATCTTTCAGTAGAGAGCACTCTCTTTTCCTTTTGCTTCCTTGCTAATTGTTTAATGCAGGGATGTAAAACATACAGCCAGGAGACCGGATCTAGCCTGTGGAAGTGGGTCATCTGGCCTGTGGAGCTTCCTGCATGTTGGGTGACCCACTGCCAAATCTAGCATCTGTGCAGGTTAACCCAGGAGATTAACACTGCTGGTGTTCCTCACCCCTTTATGTGCCACTGAACTTCTGTTTTTTGGTAGCTGTTGTCAATTAAAATTGATGCCAGTTGGCAGTGGGGTGGGGAGTGGTTGTATTAAACCCCTGGATGTTGGTTGCACCAACAACTGCAGCAAAATGCCTCGTGATCCGGAAGTGATATTCATATTGGGTACTTAATTCACAGTATGTTTTCAGGCAAAGGATGGTACGGCTAAATGTTGTGGTTTTGATTTTCGCCACATTGCCACTCGTCTGATGTTCCTTCTGTCAGTCCTCTTTTGCATTTGATTGGAGAAGCTGTGCCATTGCAACAGATGTTTCAGCAATCAGCTGTAGCAACTCAGTGGTCTTGCACAGCTGTTTGCTGCAGCTGTATATATCCCATGCTAGTTCACAGGCTCTCGTAACCCTATGAAGTGTCATGGTTCTACTGTTCTTGGTTCAAGCAAAATGACTAGATAATCAGAGTAATACGGGGTAGCTGTAGTAATTTCTAAAGCTTCTCAATGGGGGAAGGCTGCCTGTACTCCCAGAGAGAACTGAGAGTAAAAATTTCTGTAGATGAGATCCCAGCTGACTGATTATTTTAAAGGGTTGGCCGTTATAGTGTTCCTAGGATGCATAAAATAATTGGTGAGATGAGGGGAATCTTAGTTCTTTGATTTTGTTTTGTTTTTTTCCCCCTGTTGAATACAGTTTTGAAGTTAGATTAATCAGTTATGGCTCTTTCTCCTTGTGGCTATATGCCAAAGTTACAGGGTTATATTTTGAGCAAATATTTTGCAATAAAATTAATAGGTTTAGTAATTGTTATCTTACTATTAATCACTATGCTAGCAAGAAAAAATATAATACTAATGGAGGAATGTTTTGCTCAATAGCAAGCTGACCGAGTCGACAAGATCTGCTTTTTTTTTTTTTTGCCTCCCCCTTTTCTTTTTTTAATGAAGATTACAAGACAATGTGTGGTTTTAACTGAACAAAATATCTGGAAACTTTTAAGGCTTAAGGATATTAATTCATTAGATTATCTAGTCTAAAATATGAAAATATAGGATACAGATTTTTTCTTTGTGATATTGGGGCAAGTTCTTCCATGGTATTTTCATTATTTGATGTAAAAAATGAGTTAAATGCCTTATAAATGGGGAGGAAGCTAAAGATAGAATTCCAGCCCTGCAGATTTTGCAGTTTTTAAATAAACAATATAATAAAGCAGGCGTGTCAGTAGTATAGCTCCCCAGGACATATCAGGATCATAGAGGCTCTTCTGGGCTGGAACTAGACCCACTTCTTGTGGGGCGAGTGGTGACGGAAGGAATTAATACAGTTGTTGCTCCCTCCCCGCCCCACCGCTAACCCCCCATTTTTGCCCCCTCTGGGCAGATATACAGCCCCAATGAGTCTTCATAGTTGAGAAGTTGGTCGTGGGCCTATCACCAAATTCCCGGCCCCTCCAGGAGCCCTGCAGCTGTATCTTTGACACTGCTGTAATAAAATCGGTGGTACAGTACAACAAATATATTAATTGAATGATTAGTGCTATATAGCTTTTATATGTGGTGGGGATGTATGTATATATAAAGTGTAATTTTTCCTATGTTCCCTATTTATGTTACCATATCACTCTTTTTAAAATTCCTTGAACACTGTGGATAAGATGTAAAAACTGAGGTTTTCACTGCATATTAGTGGAACGTTTAATTATGTTTACAGTTGTAACAACGCTGAATGTATGTTTTGCTTGCCATCTGACTTGTATCCTGTATTAAAAATGCAGGCAGGTATGTTGTGTGGGTTACAGCTAATAATTAGAGATTTAAACATTCACGCTTCATTTCTTCTAAAAACATGTTTGTTTGTTTTTCTCTGCTTACAGATGCCACCTCAAATGAGCAGCAAGAACTTTTTTGTCAGAAGTTGCAGCAGTGTTGCATACTGTTTGATTTCATAGACTCTGTTTCAGACTTGAAGAGCAAAGAAATTAAGAGAGCAACACTGAATGAACTGGTTGAATATGTTTCAACAAATCGTGGAGTGCTTGTTGAATCAGCATATGCTGACATAGTGAAAATGGTAAGTAAAATCTGGAGTTGAACTCCTTTGATATTTTTGGCACAGTGTAGCTTCTCGGCCTCTTGAAGGCTCAGATCGAAAACATTTACTGATCCTTACAATTCCTATCTGACTTTATACTGTTGCAACAGTTACAGACCACTGATTCTCAACCAGGGTGTTATGGCACCCTACAGTGCTTAGAGATCCTTTCAGGGGTGTTATGGAGTACTGCACAACGTCAGCACTATTAGGTGTGCAAATATGATTCACAAGATAAAATTTAGAGTTAACACTATAGGTTCCCATGTGAAAAAAACATTCTGACTTGTCATCTTCTGGAGTTTTTTGCAATAGAACAGTTGCTCTATTTTTCTGTAGTCAAGAAAAGAAAACTAATAGCTGGCATTTTCTGAGGGATGCTTCAAATCTACCAAGGGGTGTCTTGAGTCTTGTGGGGTGCCTTGTGTCTAAAAAGGTTGAGAATTGCTGTTATAGACTATTACTATAAGTTTAATAATATTTGTTCATGATAATTTTCACCTATAGAATTGTTTAGATTTATAAACATTATTTAGAATTGTGTAATATTTTTCTGCTTAAAACTTTATTTGCTCTGATGTAATAAATGCAGCATATTTTAAAATTGACTAACATATGAAAAGCTTAGATTTTGGGCACGCTGAATGTAGAAACAAATGCAAACACTGAGTTCTTCTAGCATTTGCTTGAGAATGGTAATAGTTCTATGCACTGAAGGTTTTTTTTTTCTTGGAAAGATTCTAGTTGAAGTTGGCTTCAGTGGAAAGGAAGCTTCTGTACAAGAAACTGAATCTACCATATCATACGCCCTCCCCTTCTTCCCCCACCCCCACCCCAAAAGAAAAAAAACAGCTGTGAGAAGCTTGTCCATTATATGCGAGGAAATATAGTGACAGCAGTATCTGCTACTTAAGCTTCAGCTGGGCAAAAGTGAAAGTCAAGTCTACGTGTGGTTGATAGGAGCTGAACAGTGAACATCATGCTCAAATACCTAGCTGCTGCTACTCAGTTACTTACTACAAGGAAAGATCTTTTCTTCATTCTGGCATTCTTAAGTAAAATGTGCATCTTACTCCAGGGTATATTGTATATGAGCAAATACAGTATTTAGTGTATCTATAATGTTTTGGGAAAAATATGGCCCATGGGCCATATCTGTCTGGCCCGTGATTGGTCCCTTGGTCCCCCTGTGACCCAGGTGCGGGAGGCAGCCTGAGCTGTGGCATGTGCGGCTGGTCCCACCACTCCGGGCATGCAGTGGGGCAGGGCAGTGTGGCTTCTGGACTCCACTGCCTGAGTACCGTGGCCCCTGTGTTTTGCATCCACCCCTGGGGTTGCCCAACGGAGCAGGTGGGCAGGGTCTCCATAGAGGCTGGCTGAGGACCTGCGTAGGCAGTGTACAATTGACTGGGTGGATGGGATGGGGCCACAGATGGGAGGGGAGTGGTGTCTGGGTGTGAGATTGGTGGGCAGGACCAGGGCTGGGACTGGGATTGCAGGGCAGTAATGGCACGGAAGCAGGGCCTGGGGTAGAACCACGATCCAGTCTTGGCACACCCCTGCCCGTGGAACCAGTGCCCATCACAAGGATATGCAGGCAGTCGATCGTGGCTCTGCCTGATCCTGCAGTGTCACTGCTCTGTGATCCTGGCCCTGCTTGCCTGTCCCACTCCTGGATGCTACTCTCTATGGCCCCATCCCATCCACCTGGCTTAGCGCATCCTGCCCACATGGGTCCTGGGGTAGTCTCCATGGAGACCCTGGGATTCCCAGTTGGTAACAGTGCAGGGTTGGGCCCCAGGGCACGGTCATTTAGCAAATTTTAGTGAGCTGTTGTGTGGCAGGGGGGTGTTGACCCAGCCCACAACAGCTCACCAAAACTCCCTAGGTGGCCCTTGGGGCCCAAGTAATTGCCCACCACTGAGCTACACTGTATCAGTGGTTCTCAATCTTATTGGTCTCGAGACATCCTTCCATACCTTTTGTGAATTAAGTGGCACCCAATTTAAAAGATAACTCCTATAATACTGTACTTGCTTGCTTTGCAAAGGGATCAGGCAGTGGAGGTGAGGGATTGGCTAGGCAGGGACAAGTCTAAGCCTCTACTTACGTACTTATCTCCTCACATCTTGTGGCACTGTTCAAAGGATCTGACGGCACCCCAGAGTGCCATAGGACCCTGTTTAAGGAATCACTGCACTATATGAACATCTGCCACTGTTTTGGTCTCTAAACTCTCTTAGAGTATTCTAGTGTAAGTAATCTACTTTTATATCAATGGGATGCACCTGTATGATCCAGAGTATGTACAAACTGATTTGCTTTACATGTCTTCTCCAGATAATATTAATAGAATAGGCAAAGAATTTATTCAAAATTATTATTCAGGGTGACACCTTTTATCTTCTTTTTTGACAGATGTTTATTTTTTAGATAAGAGATGTTTTTAGCGTTTCAGAGCAATCCATGTCATGTATTTAAATCATGACTGGTTAATTAGTTTTTAAAAATTTGCCAATATATAGTCTCCAGAAGCAACAGGTAGGAATTTTAATATCTAGAAGCAAAATTTTCACATGTATGCAAGACAGTGCTAAGTAATAGGTATGCATTTTTAAAGATCCATTCCACATTAACAAATTACCAACAGTAAGAGTTTTGGATAAACTAACTTCTTAAGCATGACTTGTACTCCACTTGTAGAATGTTGGCAAAACTAAATTTTCTTCCGTTTCTGTTATGAAAGTCAATTTCACATGTCACCTGTGATCACTTTTAACATTTTTTAAGTCTTTTCAGATATTGAGAGGGGCTAAGTTTCGGGGGAAGGGGGCGAACTGGAGGGCTGTTTAATGAATTTTGGTGTGCTGTTGAGGGCTGCAAGGGTACACCTGTTTTCAAACTGCTATGCCCTGCCCCTAGTTACCATCTTGGGACCAGAAAGCCCACTCCTAGCCTTTAACCTTTGCCACCGGAAGTCCATCCTCTTGCCCCTAAAGTACTTCTTTTGGGGAGGGAAGTTTGCCATCTTGGAACTGGAAGCCCCACCCTGTCACATGTTCATGACATAAGAAAGCCTGCCTACCCGACACCATATAATAGTTTACAATAAAGTGTTATTTTTGTATATTGTGTGTGGAGGGTATATGTGGAGGAGTGGTGTGTGTGGTTGGGGGTTGGGGAGTGTGTGGTGTGTGTGGATAGGGGTGGGGGTGTTTGCAGGGTTGTAAGTGCTAGGTTCTGGCAGCTGGCCTGGGGGTTTGTGTGGAGTGGGAGGGAGGAACAGGAGGCACATACAGCAGAGCTTGCTCAGGTGGTGCAGTTCATCTGTTCCTCTTTCCTCCTGGCCTGCAGCTGCTCCCTGGTGCTCTTTGTGGGGCCAGGCCCCACCCACTTCCACCCAAGGCAACTTACCTCCTGCTCCCACCTGCATCGGCCCTGCACTCCCACTGGCCTTAGTCCTGGCCCTGCACTCCCTCTAACTCCACACTTTTACCTGCTCTGACTTTGAGCTTCAGCCATATGAGGCCCTGCACTTCTACTGGCCCTGGTCCCAGCCCCATGCTCCTGCCTGCTCCAGTCCCATACCCCTGGCTTCAGCTGCCTCTCTGCTTCTGTCGGCTCTGGCCTCATGTTCCCATTGGCTCTGCATTTCCGTCAGCTCCATGGCAATTAATGGTGGGTGCCTGTCCATGGGCCGAATCCAAGCTGGTGGGCCGTATTTTGCCCACCCATGGTCTAAGTCATTGTTTCCGAACTGGTGTGCTGTGGCACACTGGTGTGTCATCAGGCACGTCCAGGTGTGCTGTGGCATTTTGGGCTGGAGCCACGCCCCCGCCTGCTGCTGCTGCGGGCCTCCAGACAGATGGGGGTCGTGGCTGTAGCCAGTGATGCAGATGCTGCTTGCCACCTGATCCCCCTTCTCCCTCCCCTCTGCTCCACAGCATTTGGCTGCTTGCTTCCCCTGGCCACTGCTTGGCTGGTGTGCTGTGGGGTTGGGGAGGCCATGTAAGTGTGCCTCAGGGTGAAAAAGGTTGGGAAACTCTGGTCTAAGTGCATGTTGAAGGTGAAGGAACATAATATAAGGAAGTATAGTGAAAGGAGCTATCAAATAAGACAAGTGGCAGTCATGAAAAAAATGAAGAAACAACTAATGTAGTAGTACTGGTGGTAGACTGAAAAGTAGTAGAAGAAAAAAGACACTAACACCTGACTATGAAGTAGAAAACAGCACAGTAGACCAGAGAAGAGTGTTTCACTAGCAAAGCAAATCATTCATGGAACCATTTTTCTGTTTTGCTACTAAAAAAGCATATGTCAATGAGAGTTTAAATATAAAATGAAGAAAATTTCTAAAAGTATACTTCAAGAAGAAGAGTTGAAGTAGCAGAATTAGTTAACTCATAGTTCATCCAGAAATATGAATGAATCAATAGATGGAAATAAGATGCCAGAGATGTCTGTAATCTTATATTATGTATTGAGTTATCGAGTTTTCTCTTCTCAAGAAACAGCCTTTTGATGGCTGATGTCTTTACTGTTGTCTTAAATTTTTTGTATAATTTTATTTCACTTTTGAAAAATATTTTTAAGTACCGATATTTAAAAACAATCTTTAAAAGGAGAGGGAGGAATCATTTGCTCTTTCTGTTGCTTTGATACAAAAAGTCAGACAGGTTTTAAAAAAAATACCCTGCCTGTTTTGTGTTGCAAATAAACAGTCATGTCTTCCCCATTTCAGCTGCAGGTGACCGTTGAAAGAAGATAATATGGAAATGTCATTATTAGCCAATTATTGGCCAGTTGAATAATTGCAGAACTTTGGTTTAAATTGGCACTTGAGTTATTAACATTAACCAAAATTAATTAACGACAGTTTAACATTCAGGGGTGATCTTCTGGGGTTGCAGTGTTCATTGCAGTTGTTTCTGTATCCTGAATGTCCTTGTGCCCCCTATCAGAGGTTATAAAGTGTCCAAGAGGTCCTTAGTTAGTAGTTACTTTTCATTGCATGGCAGCAAGAAGGAACCTTGCAGTGTCCAATTACTGTGCACTCTCTTCCATTGTGTTGGGCTGCTTAGTATGCTTATTAGAGGTTGCATTGTGCCTATAGGGAGAAATGGGATTTAGGGAACATGTCCACAATCTTGACCCAGACTGCTATGGCTTAATCAGCCCCTAGGCTTTAAAACTTTTTGTCTTTTCTGAGGAGGCTTTCCTTGCCAGTGGTGGGCACTCTTGTTGCTTATTGTACCAGAGCAAGGGCACATCCCAGACATGTCTTGATCTTTCATTTCTTGTCCAAGAAACCAAAGTGAGGAAGGCCTGCTTTCAAACTCTTTGAACCTGAGAGGTTTCAGTGACAGCCTCTGAGACAAAAGATCCCTCCAAGCCTTAATAGTCATTTTCTTCAGCAGTGTTCCAAATCTCCCTGGCAACTGGGGGAAGGCAAAATCTTTGCTCTGAGCCTGGTATTAGGACTGCCTCTTAAGAACTCTCCAGGATCTTTGGCCTCTAAGCAACATATACAGGAGACTCAAGGCTTACCTTTTTGTAGCAAAGTTTTCACAAGATTTTTATTTTTTACTGCATGATTTTTGTGTGTGAAGGTTTTCTCCTTAGAACTGCTAAGCTAAAAATTTTTTGGCTTTCTGAAAAGAATGTAAAAGACAAAACTTATTTTCCTTTTTAAATGACATAGTGAAACCCACTCAGCGAGTGTGGAAGCGAGGTCCATACCAAGATGGCTGAGCAGTTCCTGAGATACTTTACTCTTAGGTAGCATCTTTGCTGAAATGATTGAGCAGTCCACATGGAAGCTCCCTTTAATAATACAAAGAGTCTGGCAAGTTAGACCTAAGTGATATATATTCCCCCCCTCCCCCAATAAATAACTGAGAGGTGTTACAAAAGGAGGCAAGACTTAAGGAGGAGACCACAGCCTTTCATTTATCTCAGAAGTAGATTATGCAGCCTCCTTTATGCCTTTCCTTTGTAGCCACTGAAAGTAAAGACTAAAGGAACAGGTCACCGTATGCTATAATTATCTCATTAATGCTCAGCTGCAAGCAGCTTAGACCAGAAAAAAATGAAAATGGAACCTACAGTTGCTTCTTAGATGTATATCCTTAGGTGTGTACATGGTGCTAAATGGGCTGATCTTGAACCCCAATTCACTACTGTTTAAACAGTCACCTGTGAAGCGGAGAAAAGAAACTAGATGCTCATTATAAGGTGATGATTAATATTTCTTCTAGTGTCTGGAAGGAAAATCATAAATATCTATGTATCACTTTGAGGTATAGATTGTAGTGTTACAAAGTGGCTATATCAGGGCAAAATTGATTAAGGCAAAACAAGTGCCATACTGGGCCAGATCAATGGTTCATCTAGCTCAGTATCTAGTCTCAGATAATGGCAGGTGTGGATGCTCTAGAAGGAGAGAATTGGACCAGATATATCTAGAATGATTTAACTTCTGTTAATTGTGATCCCTGGCATCCATCGCTATTGGTTTAGAGATACCAGGGGAAACATCTGTGACCATTATGTTCAACAGCTATTATCCATGATCTGTCATCCATGAATCTGTCTCATCCCTTTTTGAACCTGGCTATGCTATCTGCCTCTACCACCTCCTGTGGCCTTTAATTCCACGAGATAATGACCCATGGCATAAAAAAAAATCTTTCTCTTGTTAAATGTGAACCTGCCTCCTAATTTCAGTGGGTGCCCCCTATTTCTAGTATTCTGGGACTTGGTGAATAACAGTTCCCTTTTCACTTGGTCCACACCATTTGTGATTTATATTTCTATCACATCTTCCTCCTTAGCTGCCTTCTATCCAAACTGGAGAGTCCTATCTTTTTTAGTCCTAGCAACTGTTCCATACCCCTTATCAATTTTGGTTGCCCTTTTTTGTACCTTTTCCAATTCAACTACATCCTTTTAGACATTTGGATAGCAGAACTGCACATACTACTCAAAATGTGGGTGCACTATGTTTTTGTATAATGGCACAATGATGTTTTCTATTTTGTTTTTAATTCCCTTCTTGATTGTGTCTGACATTTTTATTGGCTTTTTTGGTTGATGCTGCACATTTTGCTGACACTTCTAGTGAACTATCAACACTGATTCCCAAGGTCTCTTTCCTAAATCATAATAGGTCGTTCAGAACCCAGCACTGTATATGAGATAATTATGTAAATAATTGAGATTATTTTTCCCTGTATGGCTTACCTTATGCTTGTTGTCACTGACACTCCTCTGCTATTTTTTGCCAACTTACTTAGCTTGATGAGAGATTTTTGCATCTACTCTGTTAGGTTGGGATTTGACTAGCTAGAATAATTTGTTTTTATCTGCAAACTGGGAGATTTCACTGTGCACCCCTATTTCCAGATCACTGATGAAAAAGTTGAACAAAATTTAGACCTAGCACAGATACCTGCAGGTCTCCACTTCTGACCTCCCTTCATCCTGAAAAGTGACCACTTAAGCCTACCCTTTGCTTTCTGAACTCTTTGAACCATCTCTCTATTCATGAAAGAGCCTTCCTTCTGATCCCATGGCAACTCAGTTTTTTAAAAAGGCTTTAGTGAGACACTTTGTCAGAGGTCTTTTGGAAGTCCAAATATATGATGTCAGCTGGCTCCTGTGTCCACATGATTGTTAACTAAGGATGTAAATATTGTTTTAAAAATATTAATTTAACTTCCTCTAATTATATCAGTTAAATGATTAACCAGTAGCATAGCACCTTGGACACACCTGCTGCTGGGAACAGCTCCTGACTCCCCGGGCCCTTTGACAGGGCGAGGCCCAGGAAGAGGCAGTGGCAAGCCCAGCCAGACAACACAACCCAGTTGAAGCCCTGACTGGGAGGGAGGAAGCACCTGTGAATGAGCAGCTAATTGCTTAATTCATGAGTCATCTGACTGCCCCCTGTTTTTCTTTTAGGCTATGGGTACTAGTCCCCTTTCCCCCCCCACTCCTTCCCTCTTGCTTGCCCACCCTGCTGCCTTCCTGTTCCTGCTGGGGCACTGCACAGCTTCCTTTCTCTGTTTCCCTGCCAGACTGTGCCAGCCCCAAGCTAAATGATAGCTGGTAAACTAACTGGTTATCACTGCACTCATCAATGAAATGATTAATCGTTTAACCTTTCACATCCCTATTGTTAACACCCTCAAAGAACTCAAGCAGATTGGTGTGGCAGGATTTCCCTTTGCAAAAAAATGACTCTTCCCTTGCAGATCATATTGTCCATGTGATTGCTGATTTTATTCTTTATTATAGATTCTACGAACTTGCTAGGGATGGAAGTGAGACTCAGTACCTAGGATCATTTCTGGAGCCCTTTTCAAACATGGGCTCCATGACACTCCCATGATTATTGTGTGTCCCGTTTTAGCAGCTTCTCTGAAATCCATAAGCATTTCCTGATCAGGGGGTCGGCAGTACAACCCTAATACTATGTTCTTTTTATTCAAGTATGGAATTTCTACCCACAGAGATTCTGTAGTAGTTTTCTTTTCAGGTAAGATTTTTGTTGTTGCTGTCTATATTGTTCTTAACATACAGTGCCACTTCTCCACCTGCGTGTCATTACTATATAACTTGTAATCAGTTATAACAGTATTCCATTGACTGTCCTTTCACCAGGTCTCTGAAATGCCTTTTAGGTAGGGGTGCACCGATAAAGATTTTTTTGGCTGATACCAATAGCCAACTTTATTAACCAGCCATATTAGCTGATACCAATCTGATAGACGATTATGCAGCCCATCTCAAGCCCTGCCTTGCCCCGCCCCACACCGGCTAGGCAGCGCCTGCCCTTCCCCAGCCCCATTCCCTCCCTCACCATGGTGGCCTCAACCTGCCCCCCACCCCATGCCCCTTCCCTCCCCTAAGGCCCTTCCGCCCCACAGACTAACTGGCTAGATAGATGCTGCTTTCCAAGCTGAGGCTGTGCGCATGCTGCGGCATTTATCAGTGACCTTATCAGCTACTCTGTCCAAAAAAAGCCAGTTGCCGATGATGTCAATTTTCCTTTCATCAGTGCTGATCTAATATGGACTGATATGTCAATGTACCCCGACTTTTAGGTCAAAGTCTCTATTTAAGACCAGGCATTCTGGTTCATCCATCTTACCATATTTTTTGCATATAGCATACCCCCTTATATACTATGGACCTTGATTTTGAAGGGGAGCCTGAAAAAAAAAGTCTTTGAACAAGGAAAACACATGGCAGGAGTTAGGGAGCTGAACCTGTTCTCCCAAGGCTCTTGCCAGCCCCTGCTTGCCAGTTGGGCCTGCAGACTGACTCAGTGTGCCAGGTCTAGGACCGTGTGCCACATCTGACCCTGCATGCTGGCTGTGGAACCACATGCAGGTTTAGGTCCAGTGCACTGTCTTCTGGGCTGTTTGCTGAGCCTGGGACCATGTATTGATTATGGGTTGGACCCAGCACATGGCTCCAGAGCCAGTGCACAGTCCCAGGCTTGCCCAGAGGCAACATATGGGGTGACTGCACATGACTCTGGAGTCAGTATGCCTGGTTCGGGGCCAAGTTGGACCCAGCTCTCTGAGTCCAGCCACATACCAACCCCACATGCTGGCCAGACCTGGCATGTGGTTGGGGAGGGGAAGCTCCTTACAGGTCTGGAAACTTGGTGGCAAGGGGCAGAAGTAGTGGAAACATTAATCACCATGGCTTCCAAAGCTGCTACCACTACTGCTCTCCTCACTGCCCCCTTGTCAAATTTCTAACCAAGGTGGGGATCCTTTTTCATTGTGTATAATGCAAATCTCAATTTTCCCCAGTTGGTTTTGAGGAAAAAAGGGTGAGGGTTATATGAAAGAAAATATGGTAGTTTTTAGTGTTCTACACACTTGCCAGAAGCCTGATTCTCAGCCAGCATAGCATGGCACCCCAGTGCCATGATATCTTTTCAGGGGTGCTATGGAATGCCACACAATGTTAACACCATTGGGTGTGCAGACATGATTCACAGGATAAACCCCCAAATTTCAAGTAATCCACAGGGTTAAACAACAATTCTGAACTGTTTTGGTCTTCCTGAGTTCTTTGCAATAGAAAAATTACTGTATTATTTTTCCATAATCAAAACATGAGTGAACCCAGGTGGATGCTGGGATTCTTGCTGGGATCCCCACTGCAAACCTGCTGGCCACATCCACAGCTGATGCTGGCACCTGCCTGAGGCTGCTTTCTGCACACCAGGTGGGTGCTGGCATAAACTGTGAATGCAGCTGGCATGTTCCAGGTCTAGGAGAGTATTGGGGCTTGCTGTTGCTCTGGGAGCACACACCCACATACTCACCTCATACCCCACCATATACACACCCACCCCCAACCACACCCCACATTCTTCCCCCCACAATATACAAAAGTAAGACTGTTTTTGTAGCTCTTAGGTGATTGCATATACATGACACAAATGCATAATCAGGATAAAAAGTATCTTTTGAAATAAAATGTAAATACATTATAGTAGATGTTTGACTTTTAGTATATGATTTGGTTTTTTTTTCTGGTTTCAAGATGGCAACCTTCCCTCCCCTTCCCCCCCCCCCAAAAAAAAAAGAAAAAAAGAAAAAGAAAAAGGAGTACTTCTTCCCCTTGTCCCCAGGACTTCTGGTAACAAAGGTTAGGGGGAAGGACCTCTGGTCCCAAGATGGCAACCAGGGGTGGGAAACCTGCCAAGGGGCAGGGCTACCCTTGCTGCCCTTGACAGCTCACTAAAACTCATTAAGCAGTCCTCTAACAGAAATAATTGCCCATCCCTATACTAGTCCCTTTTTCCCCAACTGTTGTTTCCCCATTCCTTCTCACTCCTCCCCTCCCTTCTGTTTGCTCTGCCATCTTCAGAGGCACCACATTGCCACTTTTCTCCCTGCCCTTTCCACTGCATTCCCTGCAGGACTGCTCCCCACCCAGCACTAAATGATAACTGACAGGGTATTACCTGCTATTAATATTTGAATGTTTAAATGTTTAACCATTCACATCCCTAATTGAAGTAGCCTTGGTACCTCCTGAAACCACTAGTTGTGTTTCCCTCAAGTCTTCTATATCAGATCAGCAGTCACGTGCTCAGTACTGTAGCTTTGTGGCAGTGATTCAGATACCTATGCCTATGGTTTCCTGTGTTGACATTCTTGGCACTGAATGATGTTGTAGTAATGTGGGCATGTTATCACTGTTTCCCTAGTTTGTCAATAGAAGTATTTCTCCTTGCTGTTGTTTATGAATACTACCAGGTTACCAACGAGGTCTCCTGCTCAGGTCACGGATGAGATTTAGGCATCTCCAAGGATACCAGAAAGGTTATTTCCTGCCTGAGGACTGTGTTCATTTTCTTTTTCTTCTTTTGTAGACAGCAGAAGGTGTCTTCTACCTTTTCACCTCACTCATTCTTATTGATTGCTCTGAAAGGACATCCACGGATCACTCTTCAAAACAAGTATCTTGTAAATCTTGTTGGGATGGAAATCAGGATGAATGATTTCTATAACAATCACAGTCTTTTATTTTTAGAATCTGCAGTCTTGCCCTTAGTGGATTCCTAGCGGCCAACAAAGAAAGCTTCCTCTAATATTTCACCCTTTAAAACAGCATAGGTTTACTTAAGTAGATTGTTGTCTACAATCTTAGACAATAACTTGAGACTACAGCAGGAGCAAAAAAGTAATGAAGTAATGAAGAGCACCTGCATAAAATGGAAAGTCAATTTCAGCAAAAATCTGTCATTTTATCTAATGAGGTAGTCACCACTTCTGTCCCAGTGGAGGCAATGCAAAAACAAACAATTCCCCCCTCCCCCAAAAAAACAAACAAACCCCAAAACAAACAAAAACCAAACAAACTTCTATATTCTATTTTTCATTCTTGGTATGTTCACTGTGACTATAAACAAAAGGTTATTAGAATTTGCTTAGGTAATTTGGGAAATCCCAGCATACCTTATCTAAGAAAGCTTAACAAGGTCCTAAGTGGTTTGAATATTTCTACACTCACACAATCCCAGCATCACTGATGTGTGCCAGCATTGCACAGAAGATCCAAATAGCAACACCTTCAAAGATGAAAAAGGACCCCAAATAACTTCTTTGGCAAAAGAGATTAATCTGCTGAATCTCCAGATGCAGTCTTCAAATTATCAGGAATTTCTGTTAAAATACAATTCATTCAGTTAGGACAGGATGACATATTTCAGAGGTTTCCAGACTTTTTATTGCATACCCCCTTCCAGATTTACCAGCTGCCTGTGTACCCCTACCAGCATACATTTTATATTTTAACCCCTTAAATGCCAGTTGTTTTTATAATGAAAATTAAATCTGCCGTTACACAATTTCTCCTGCATACCTCCAGTGTACACCCAGGGGTATGTGTACCACGGTTTGGGAACCCCTGGCATATTGTATAGAGCAGAACTTCCAGGAACCTAAAGAAGAGCTAAAATCTCTAGTAACTGAAGTGTATTGAGTTATCTGAACATCTTCAGGCTGTTTTGATGCAGTGACCTTCTACTTGAAAGTTGTCATTTATTTCACACCTGAATTCATGAAGAGCTTAATTCTTTAAAGGATGTGGAAGCCAGTCTCGACCACTTTTACAAATGTATACCAACTCTAGGAAGACATAGGCTGGACCCAAGACCCACCCAAGATTATACATGTCAAACATATGACCTGGGGAGCTGTTCCATCCAGCCCACTGATAGTCCAGCCAGTTATTGCCAGTTACTGGGGAGCATGGCTAGTGGAGCATGACCTGCTGCAGAATTTAGGTCCCTGGGTACCACTGGACATGGCTAGTAGTGGCAGAGAGGCAAGTGGGGGCTGGACAGATACAGCCCTCACTTACTCCATCACCACCTGACATATGCGACCACCCCCATGCTGTTGCCATGTAGTGGTAATGGTATATAGAACCTGCCTCAGCTGCTACTGGTGTCATAGATTCGGCCTGGGAGGAGCCTCTGCAGTCTGGATCCAGCCTGGAAGCCAGGTTGAATTTGTTACCCCTGCTCAAGATTATTGTTTTAAACAAAGAAAGGCATCTGCATCACAGATCTCATTTCAGAGTCATGGAGAAGTAGGGATGGAAGGCACCTCCAGAGGTCATCTAGTCCAACCTCCTGCCTGAGGCAGGATCATCCCTATCAAAACCATCCCATACAAACCATAATCTAAACTCTACATATGACTACTGTCATTACCCTTTCCTTTCCAGGGAGTGATTAGGGAATGTAGAAAGTGGTGTTGAGGTTTTCTGTTCAGATATCAAGGTCTCCCTCACCTAGATATTATAGTGGCAGGTTCTCTCTAGTATAGCCGGTACACAGAAATGGAATTGCCATGGGCACTTTAGTTGTACTGGACTTTCCTTGTTTTACCTTGAAATAAAAAGCCTTGAAAAAGAGAGCCTTCTTCTAGAAGGGATTCAAGGAAAAAGTCCCATCTAAATCAATCTTATTTCGTAATGAAAAAACAGCCTCATTTAGTTTTGTCCTATATACACTATCAGAAGAACTAGGGAGGCCTGGTTCTCCAACTCTTTGGACTGAAGGTACTTCTCATTGGATTTGATGCTCCCTCCATAACTCTTGTGAATTGAACAGCACCCAATTAGAAAAACTAATTTATAGACTACAGTGCTTACTTTCTTGCAGTGGAGACAGGGGACAAGGCTGAGCCTATGCTTATCTTTTTAGTTTATCTGCTTATCTCCTCACACCTCATGGCACCCGTCCCAAGATCTGACTGCACCCCAGAGTGCACTGGTTGATAATCACTGATGTATAGATTTGGGTATTAAGTTTTTTCCAAATAAGGTGGGTATATTGTCTTCCTCCTTTCAGACTTTTAATGGTTATTGTCTTAAACATCTCTTCAGTACTTGTAGAGAAAATTGATATATCCATTTTTTTGATAAACTGGGGTTAGCTTCTGGAAATTAGATTACTTTTTTAATGGTTTTTTGTCACCTTGCTGCAGCAGCTGAATGTGTCTGGTTCAGCAGTCCTAAGAAATGAGATGAGTTATTTGCCCTTTCCTAAGGGTTTCCTATTCTTACAGACATCTCCTTGTATGTGGCAGCTGCAGTTCAAAGAACTAGAGGGAACAAATCCATTCTGTGCCTTCAGAGAGATTGGATAGGAAGCCTTTGGGTAGAAAGATGTTCTCCCCTGCCACATCAGACCTCAGTGCAGCAAATTGTCAAACAGTAATGTTGCAGATTATAACCTGTAGGGCAGAATAGCACTGTGTTTAGCTCAGTTACTTCTGAAGAGTAAAAAAAAAAAAAAGCCAACCTAGCCAAAGCCACTTATTACAGAGGGTTAATAGCTAAGCTTTCATTGAGCATCTTTTACAGTTGTTGATGCTTGGTGTAGAACTGTAGCATCTGAAATTGCTCTGAGGTGCCACTTATAGCAACATCTACAAACATTTGAAGTTCTTCCAGAAACAAGAGCTTGCTATATGATTATGATGGATTCTTTAGTCTTAGAACAGATGAGGTTCTAGACCAGTTGAAAGGTGGTAAAGGTATATAGAGATATCTGAGCTGTCTAGGGAAAGGTTTTGCAGATCCTATTTTGTTAGCCGGCAAAACTGTCCCATCTTGTCCTTCATATTAGTTTCATAGGAAGCAATACCAACAATAGGACCTATCCAGGACCAGCAGACAACCCTACAAACCATGGGCTGAAGAGAACTTCTATGCTATCGTCTTCTGTATTAACCTCAGGTTTGAGATTCCTGCCTTGTTTTAAACTTCATACCTGTTTCACCTTAGTTTGGAAACCATTCTTAGCTTGTCTGGTGTCTGTTGCTAGAGACTGAATCTTGGACAGAATCCAACACTTACTCTATTCTGTACTGCCCTATTTGTTTTTTAGCCACTTTGTTCTTTGCCCATGTCCCTCTTCAGGGTATCTCATGAGAATTTATGAAAATAAGTTATGTCACTACTAGATGTGGAGGCTGTTAAGGGAGTTCCATTCTCCAAAGCGAGAATGGAAATCTCTTTGTAGCTCTTCAGAGGGGCTCAAATCTTTGATCAGAAGCTCAAATTGGTCATACTTACTCAATCCCTCCCTTCTCCATGTGCATGGGTTTGTGGCTTTTGACTCAGAATGCATCTTGTCCCCTTTCAATATACTTTTTTTTTTAAATGAGAAATCTACAGCTGCTTTTCAGAAGAATAGGCCAAATGGAATATTTGTTGTATTTGTAGTACTTTCAGTATCACAAGAAGTTTATTTGTCTCTCTTAGCAATTCCAGATCCACTGACCACACAGAATGGTTGGATTTGCTACCTGCTGTCCAGCCAGTCTTCTGTTCCTGTTACAAGCTGTATAGTACTTTGACAAAATTAGAACTTTTCCTGTTGAGAGTGATAAGGTACTGATTGTATTTACCTCCAGTAAGAAGTCAACCTATCTATGTTTTGATTCTAAGTGGAAATGTTTATCTTGGGCAAACAAAGAGTATGAATGAGAAGTGAAATGGGATGAAATCTATAATGGGGACCCAAGTCATTTAAATTCCTTGGGATTCTCCCCACTTTGTTGGTAAAATTGTATACAGTATCTCCAGTACTGCTGTTTATCTTCGCTTAAAGCTCACTGTATTTACATGGGATACAGCATGATGTTTCTTGATGGGTTTAAGCAACATCTCTTTTCTTTAGAGTACACACATCTATGTGGAACTGAAATACAGTATTTACTTGGCTCATGAAACAGCCCTTAGAACTTTTTGAAAGAAAATTCCGTGGTATCTCGGCTATAATAAAGGGTGCTTTATTTCAACTGCTGGAAGAGAAGACAAGCTGCAGGCTTTCCTGATTAACATCTACTCTTCTCACTTCCCTCCCATGTGATCTCTTACAAAAATGAAGTGGTTCTTTGTCCGCATCTGACATTTTTCCAGAGTGGTAACAGAATTCTATTGCAGTCAGTCAGGCAGTTGTTAGTTTGCTAGCTTTTAGAGGTGCACAGATGAGATGCTCCAGTGTGTGGTAGGTCAGCTGTACCTTCAGTGTGACAGTCCCAGTGCCAAAAATAGTATCCCTCCACTGGGACTTGGATGCCAGGGGCCCCATTTCCCCATCCCCACCCCCTTCTGTTTCCAGTTTAGGAATTGCTGAAGGAGCACAGAGGTGGAACACGCAGGAGAATGCTTGAGTGCATTGTTCCTTAATTTCCCTCACCCTCTGCTCTACATCCCTAGGTCTCCCAAGGTTGTTGCAACCTCTGGCAGGAGGCACAGCAGTGGCGTAGAGCCATTTGGTTTCCTAGTTTGAGTGGGCTGGTGTTCTAAGAGAATGGAGGTTGAGTGCACAGGACGATGCTTACTGCATCAGAGTGCAGCTGTATTTGAAGTGCCTTAAATGTAGCATCTCTCCATATCCTTAGCAACTTTCAGCAAGGACTGACAGATGAAAGTAGTTTCCTAATGGGGCGGAAAAGAGGCTTAACAAGGGCCAGACTTAATCTGATAGAGAATTTGTGGTGGGGTAGGTAAAAATGCATCACCCCTTGCAAAAACAGCTTCAATTAAAAACGAATGAAATTTTCCTCTATAGGCACCGGATGTGCTAAAATTGTTGTTACCTAAAGTAACTAAACCTTTGTAGTTAATGATAATCTTGATTTCAGTTGGTAGCAAATGGTTTTAAACAACAGGAACAGAGTAAAATTCCAAACTCCTTTAGCATGAATAATCCGTTTTTAACCATCCTACTTAAGATTTTCTAGAGGGAAAGCGTTTAGTTTCCAAATGCACTGTTATAACCTACTTGGATAAAGAATTATCCAATTTGTGTCATATCAGTAGCTGTGCTGCTAACTAAGTGATGCCATATTTAGCTGTGAAACCTCCCACCTCTTTTGTTACAGAGGGTGAATCACAGGAAGGAATAATGTGGGATGTGAATGGTAGCCAGCATCAACCAAGCTGTATTCTGCTAAACCTTTTGCACATTTGGTGTCAGAGAAACTGGGGGAAGATATACATATATTGTCTCTTAAATCAAGAAAACCTCCTCTGTTAAGAGGGCTCTTCAGACATGTGACCTTCCCAGAGGTATTTTCTAAGGAATTACGTCTTTCCCAGTACCATTTCTTCCTGTCGTGACAGGGAAGCAGAAGGGCCGCAGTCTCCAAAAGTTAGAAAACAACTAATAATTTCCTTAAACCTTGGATCTAACAACTGCTAAACCTGGCTTTCCAGGCTTTTCCTCCAGTATTTAAAAAAGCACTCAGTACAGATCCTTGCAGATACAATGGCAGTATGCCAGCTTCTGTGCTACTTAAGTAGGCAGGATTTTACTTTACTGTTCTGCAGTAGGATGTAGCTCATCTGTAGGAGCAGCACACTGTTTATCAAGGTGCTTGTTTTCCTTCCTGTATTGGTCATGTATAAAGAACATTGTAAAATGGCCCTAGACTAAGAGTATGACATCAACACAAATGATCAAGAACTGTGTAGCAGCATTGTTTGTATTAGGGGGGATTGTTGTGTCAGTTTATTGGCCATGGATCCATACAAGGATTGGGAGCTCTGTTCTAGTTTAGGTAAGGTTCTGCCAGCATGCTGGAACTGTGGGAGTCAAGAATGAAAATATCTTCCCTCATAAAAAAGGATGGAAATATAGTCTTGCAAATGTTGTTAAAATACACAACCAAGGACCCAAAGATAACCTTTTGAGAGAGATTTTGACTGACAGACCAGTATTATGAAAATCCAAAAGACTTTTCTTAGGAAGATATGCTAATCCTCATTTGCAGTTGAGAGGCACCTATAACACTTAAAAGCTGAAACATAAACATTTAAGATATGAATGAATGGGATAAAGCCACAGGACCCTTTGGGGTACAGGCAGTTCACTGATAAGACCTTGTTATTGATGTACAGCTACAACTGGTGAACTATAACTTCTGCTAGCCAGTTCATCAAGCAGGATGGATAAAAAGCAACAATTAAAAACAAAAAATCAGATTTTTAAAATTTTAAATATATATATTTTAATTGTATTGTATTTATTGATTTATTTTTTGTTAAGATGCTTTTAAAAAATAAACCTATATAAAGATAGTTTTAATTTAAGATATGTTAGAGCTCAAAGATATCATCATGGAATAAGGATTATAATTTCTAATTATATACTATTTGAGACAATATATTCATGTAACTTTTCCAAAAATGTTTGATAAATAGGTCACAACAGGCCATGGACTATATTAGCGGCCTAATTTTATGGGGTTCCCAGAGGCTCCCCTATAGATTAGTAAAGGTTAAAGAAAAACACTCTACCCAATGGGACTCAGTGCTCAGTCTAGAAGATCCCATTAAGCATTTCGGTATTGCTTGGTTTCAGTTCTCAAACTGTGGATTTGTGTCTCCAGAGACGGCATCCTTGTTAACAGCAGTGCATGGAGATCCTTATCTCTCTTTAAAAGTGCAAAGTTTCAAGAAGTTAAATAGAGGATTGTTGGGGGTGGAGTCTAGACAAGGAGGAGGAGGCTCGACAAGAAGGAAGAGTCTGGAGATAAACGCATGGAGGGAAGGGCAGTAGAAACAAAAGAGAAATATTTTGAGCAGAATATACCAGAAGTCTTAAGGGATAAGTTTCTGAGTATAGCCTCTCCATTGATTTGAGACTTAGGGAATAGTGTGATAGAAGGGAAAACCTGTCATGACAGCAGGCTTGCAAGGCCATAACAGACCCTATTTGGGAAAATTTTAATGAAGGTTATATCAAACACCAAGAATGCACTTCTTGTAGAAAACAGTGATTAAATTGAGAATTCCTGATGAGTGATTTAAATCAGGAGCAGGCAGTTATTTCAGCTGGAGGGCTGCTTAACAAATTTTGGTGAGTTGTTGAGGGTTGCATGGGTAGCCCCTTGACAGTTGCCCTGCCCCCTAGTTGCCATCTCGGGACTGTAAATCCCACCCCCTACCCCCTGAACTTTGGCACCAGGTAGCATTTTTGAACTGGTAACATGAGCCTAAGGCTGTATTTGTGCTTCTTTTGTACTAAGACTTGAAAACATGCTTCTTGAAAGAGGAGGTCCCTAAACTGACATTGAGAATTTAGGGATGAGATAATATGTATATGAATATCTCCAGACACTAAGTGATCTTTGAGATTTTTTTCTTTGTTTTGAAAAATACAGAATAAAATACATTTTGATGGTCTCTTGTTTCCATTTAAATTGGGGGTGGGAAAATTGCATGCCACAGACTTTTTTTTCTGGATTAAGGCTCTGAAAACAATCTGTTCCCATTTCTAGAAAGTGATTGTCTTGTTCCAAATTATGCTTTTGGAAGAAGCATCCCTGAAAAAGTAAAATGTGTGTTTGGGTTCTAGTAAGGCATTTAACAGGATGATTACTTCGGACATGTTTTATAATGCAAAAGTGGAAGTTTGGTGACTAAGCGCGGTTCCTACCTTCCAAAAATCCACCTTTGATTAGACCCAGCATGCTGATGAATTTGAAGACTTTGCATTGAAAAAGTGGGCCAAATGGTGGTTGTAAAACTAATAGAAAGGGAAGGATACAAAATTAGCTTGAGGTTTTATGTCATATTTTTTAAATGCTATTTTTCATGGAAAATGTGAAGCATAAACCTGTTAGTAGGTGAAAATGATGTTTGCTTCCTTTTGTCCTCTAAAAGGTTTTTTGTTCTCATGTCTAGAGTTGTGTACTTTGAAAACTCCTAAAGAGTACTCTCTTAAAGATCTTTTAAAGATCTTTTGATATAAGACAGCTAGGTCAAACCTAAAAATCTGGATGTGAAACTGGTTTCTTTTAATTCTTGTAAGATATGGGTGTCAAGGATTTAGCTTGTGGGCCAGATCCAGCCTGCAGAGCTGTCATCCAGCCTTCAGTGCTGCCATGGCTCTTGGACTGCAGCATGTACTGGACTGGTGCTGTACATGGTGCTGTATGCCAGATGGGCCTTGCATGCTGGATTTGATATGCGAGACTGTTCTGCGGACCCATTCCTGCCTGTGAACCAGCCCCACACTACTCATCCATGCCTGCAGGGCCTGCTGAGTTTGGTGCACCTGTTACAAGATCTGTTGGGTTTTTTTTTAAAGCTTGGAGTCATTTGTAACTCCACTTCAAACAAGGAGGAATGCAAAGGTGTGGTATTTCTAATATAAGAATGACCAAAAATATATGAGAGAATGTCTACTTTGTATGCAGTGATGGTCCTGTTTGAAACACAGGGTCAGCAGTTCTGCAAAAGTGAATTAGTAAGGCCAAAACAATTCAGAACTGAATCACTTTATCTTCTGTTTAGATGGAGGAACAAATTGCTTAGTTTAAGTGTTTGAAATCCAATAAGTAACAATGCAACTAATTTCATTTTTCTCTTTGCAGATTAGTTCTAATATTTTCAGAACACTTCCACCAAGTGATAATCCAGATTTTGATCCAGAAGAAGATGAGCCTACTCTTGAAGCCTCATGGCCTCACATACAGGTATGGGATTATTGTTTTTTCCATCTGATTTTGTCATGTAAAACAGAATGGAATGAACACTTATGGATATTTTTTGTATGGCAAATATACTGTATTTTCATTTGTTTTCCTTTTCAGGTTTAGAAATGCAGTTGGATTATATTCACAAAATGATATGTATATATGTATGTATATTCAATTTGACACTTAAATGAAAAAAGTTAAATAAATACTCCTTTCCAAAATGCTTATGGGTGTGTCCAGACGAGCATGCACATGCCTCTTGCAGTGTCTCAGACTGCTTTGAGACACACTGCAAAAAGCATGTGCAGGGCAAGCAGTGGTGCAGGCTGCAGCAACTGGGACCTGGGCTCTGTGGCAGGTAAGTGGAGAGGGCTGGAGAAGGGGGAAGAAGACCATGGGGGAACTCCTGCCTGGCCCCATCCCACACTGGCTCCCCTGATTGCTGCCCCATCTGCTCCCAGCTCCCTTCTGGCTGCCCCACCCAGCCCCAGGAGTGGCCCTCGAGGCTCCTGGGAACTCATGGCAGACCCCCCCATATGGTGCAGAGTAGCAGGGGCCAAGCCCTGGCCACCTGGGACCCGTGCTGCCACAGTAGTGTGGCTCCCTGCACTATCTGGGAGCTGGGGCTGCTGAGACTGAGTGGTGCCGGGCTCTGGGTGACATGTGGAGCCACCCCAGCTCCCAGACAATGCACAGCACCCTGCCAAGCGATGCTGAACCTGCACCATGGGGCAGCTGCTGTGCGGATGCCAGGTGGCCAGGGCCAGTCCCCACTGCCCCATGCTGTCCTGTGGGGAGCTCTGTCATGAGTCCCCAGTGGTCTCGATGGCCACTGCTACATCCAGTGAGTGCAGGGCTTTTTTTGAGTGTCAGAAGGCTGGGGCCAGGTGGGGCAGAGATGGGGGGTGGGGGTGAGTGGAGAGGGGGCCGGAGACGAGCCCCTGGAGATGAGCTGAAGATGTTCCCCTGCTTGTTTTCAGCCCCCTGCTCCTTCTCTTGCTCGTTCTCCTGCTTGTCTCCAGCCTCAGGAGGCTGGAGACATCAGAGGAATGAGCAGGGGGCTGGAGCCGAAAGGGGGCAGCAGGGGGGCTGGGGTCAGATGTGGGGGGCTCTATGGGGAGTGCTGTAGCCCCTGGGGGGCCTAGGACCCTGCAAGGGGGAGTCCATGTGCTATGTGGAGGGACTCTGCTCTGTGGTGGGCAGGGGACCCACCCTTTCTAAGCAGTACCCTGCCACACAGTCCCTTCCCCCATCCACAGTCCTCCCACATCTACCCACACACTGACCCCCCCCCTTCCCTGGATGGGCCAGGCAGGGTTATTTTGCCCCACACCAAAGTGCACGTCTTGGCACATGAGCTGAGGAAAAAAGCCCCGGCTCAAATTTGCACCCTTTCTATTTGAGCTGGTGCAAGGGCGTGTGCCTGCATGTGTGGACGTGCCCTATGAGTGTAAGTATCACTGAATGATACATATATATATGGTAGCACTGTTCTGTCAGTCACCTGATTGACTCTGTGCCATTTTTTCATTTCAAGTGTTAAGTTGAACAATTATAATTTGTAGTTAGTTGAGTTCAGATTAATTTTTAGATACCATGTTGCAGAGGCTGCAAAAACTTTCTAGTATCTTTGTTATAGGGTTTTCTAACAGCTAATTATCATATTTACTCACATGCCACACTTGCTATTTCCTTGAAAATCAGCCCTCCAAAATTGGGGTGCATGCCTAAGCAGCTTTGCAAGAACTTCATTGCATGGAACTGTAGAAACTTAGACACTGCTTCAGATGACTACCAGCTTTTTTCTTCCTGCAAGCTAGTAAAAGGGGGCACAGTCTAGTGTTAACCTCTTCATAGCCACTCTCAAATTGGAACCAGTTTTTATCAAGTTTTATCTCACAACAAGTAAATGGGGGATAAGTAGTGCTTTTGTGGGTGCTGCCTTGGCCTTGCTTGTTGGAAGGGAGAGAGAATCTGGCAATCATCTTGTAGTACACTGTCTTCATGAAAAATCCAGCTCCTAGATTACAGCACTGGAAAAATCTTCCCCCCCCCCCCCACATTCTGCTCACTCAAACAAGCTTCTTCTAGTATAGATAACTCACCTGTCAGATATAGAAACACGTATTTGAACACTGATCAAATTATTTAATTCACTCTCATTTGAGCATAGCATTAAATAGCAATCAAACATGGTATATGAATAAATATATAAAGCAGCCATATGTTCACTGATGCATATTCTTCAAGTACAAGAAGTCAGACACAACTCATTGTACAGTACTACAGTTAATGGGGAATGTTCTACTAGTATTGGTTAGTCTTTCAAGTGACACAATTGGTGCCTCATGAAGATCGTTTAACAATTACAGGACCTGGTTATAGTTCTCATTATCTTTATTACAATAACTCCTGTCTTTTCAGATATTTTACATTCTAGGTATCCAGAAATATAGGAGTAGGAGGTGTGGTACCCTAGTCATTTAGGCTGGTACTTTGTTGCAGGCAACATTCTGTTTAGATTACATTTATTAGTTCTTCATTATGAATGATGCATGTTTAACCTTCAAAATTTTCATTTTAATGTTTGTTGCAGCTGGTATATGAATTTTTCCTGAGATTTTTGGAGAGCCAGGATTTCCAGCCTAGTATTGCAAAGCGATACATTGACCAGAAGTTTGTACAGCAGGTTGAGTACATTTTTTGATATTTAATATTCAAGTTATTGTAAACTAAGTGATGCTACTGTGCTGCTAGTTTCTAATGTATAACATTATATAATACAACATTTTAAGTTTTAATCTTGGATGACCAATTTTTATTAAAATTTAAACCATTATTTTAAGAAATGAGTTTTTTTGGGTACCAATTAATGTACTAACAGAATAAAAGATGGTACAGATGCATGGAATTTCATGTGGAAATTTACAGAATTGTTATTAATACTTTCAAAGAAAAGCTTCAATTTGTGGAACAGAAATTGGCTTTCTTCATAATATATATTTTGTCTTCTGTTGAAATGAACAATTCTCAGATTAAATTTTGCCACTGTGAATCCATCAATATAAAGGAATATTGGGTCACTTAGAACAAAAAATAGCATACTGTGGCACAATTAGTATATGTTAAGGAAACTTTGTTTCATTCTCTTTAAATTAGTGCACTTTTTGACATGATAGTTGTCATTTCTCTTTATTAGTAACATAGTATAGTTAGGTTTTTTGCTTTTCTGCTGTAACTACCATATTTACTGGAATATAAAATGAGAGGTTTTTTGCTCCTTGTCTTCTGGATATACAGGGAAACAAAAGCCAACATGTGCTTAGTAGTATAAATCAACTATGCAGTTGATTAAGTGCAGCCAACACTGGGCACAACTATAAAACACATGGCTCATATTGGGCAAACATATTGATGTGGACCTACCACAAAGAGAGATGAATGCAGCATGTCTGAATAAGACACATGGTATTGTCCACTGGGTGCAGTCCCCGTCAACGCTTACTCTCTCTTTCATGTCATAGCGAGTCACTACATTAAATACATTTCAACTTCCTCTTTGCTCTCACTGCTGAGCTGCACCTTTCTTTCCCATTTCCAATTCCTGTTTCTTCACCTGTCTTAGATAGCTGGCAAACATCACCAAACAGGGCCCAAACAATTCATCCAGAATCCCTCTGTTGCCTCCTGTCTCATTCTGTTGTATATGATGATTAGCATGGCCCTGCCCTCCATAAGGTGCAGCCATACCAGGTTGCCCTGCACCTCATCTGCATATAAATTTTGGATGATCCCAGGACTAGTGACAAGAGCACCTAGTTCCAGTCATGAGTGGGGGGCAAATTAGCACATTTTTGGGGGTGTATCTAGAGTTACACACACATACTGAGAGTAGTATTGACCTATGAGGTCACCATGGCTTGAAATGCTGTTGACACCGCTGAGACCCAGCCCAGTGAACTATATAGTAAATCATGCACCTTTTGACTTTGGACTAATTGTGCATAGTTTAGACTGTACATAATAAGTAGGTACAAAAGTGTTGTTTAAAAGAGTGTTTATTGAGTACCTGTGCTAAAACTTGCAGCAGTTTCAGAAAAAAGATAAACTCTATCAATTCTGGATTAACTAACTCTATGGGTACTAAATGCAAATTACTACAGATATATTTATTTCAAGGTCAGTGTTTACAGATTTGTTTCTCACTTTCATGTGCTCAGGGAGAGCAGGGTCTGACAGTAAGGAAAGGGGGGAAGAAGTGTGGGGGGGAGCAGAGGGCAAGGGAGCCACCTGACTCCCTAGTTTTATTTTCCCTGCTGTAGCAGGGGAAGATGGAAAAATTCAAGGCAAACTTCCAACAATTAGATTCTGTACCTGGATAATTATAACAAATTTCTAAATTTTCCATATATAGAATATCGTTATTGGGGGGTCATCATATATTTAGGGTTATCTTGTATTTAAGTAAATACATGAATGAAATGTTCAAAATTTCATTGTATCTACAGAGAAATCAACTGAAAAAAGTATACTTAATAGATACTGAATAAATGTGAGCACATGGATTAGTTCAGATTTTCATTTGGTTAAATATAATGACAACATAAAAGAACGTAATTGTAAAGTTTGTGCATGTTTTTGTTCTTTGCAGTATGTTTGAAATTATACCCTTCTCTTTGGTAGGAGATGCATAAATTTTCCTAAGTGTTCAACTAAGATTAACAAAGATTTACCTTAACTGGTGAATTTTTTAAATGGTTAAGTTTGTGGATATTGCTATTATGCTGAATACCCACCTCAGTATTAAGGGCTGAGTAGATTTGTTAAGTTTAGATAAGACTATGGCTATGAGACCATAGCTGTGGTCTTATCTAAACTTGACAAATCTACTCATTCCTCATATCTAAACTTAAATGGATACTGGTAGGGAAGACCTAGGCACGTTGAAGAGGGGTTGCCAGAGGATTCTCTGACAAGGATGAGCCTTAGTCTTTCAGGTTGGTTCCACCATCTTCTGCCCAAAGTAAACAAATAAAATTAATCACGTTTCTTCTGCATTTAATTTTCCATTTTGTTTGTACCCTTCCCCCCTCTTGCCATTGCCTCTCATTCTATTTTCTCACAGCATTTCATACCCCAACTTGTAGCAGGAGCAGAAAAAAAACTGAGGGAGATGAAAGGGAAAAGAATACAGGGTGGATCATGAGAACAAAGAACTCCAGAGCTCCTTCCCTTCAAGCTAACAGCCACAGCATTGTTTACCTGATTATATGAGATCCTGGAAAACCTCTCCCTCAGCAGGTCCAACATTGGCCACAATAGGCAAATAGAAGTTCTGAAGCAAATTCATCTTGATTGGGATCAGCATCAGATGTCAGTGGATGTGTATGGCAGGGGTGAAAAAGATGTGGCCGTAGCACCATTGCCGCGCTGTCTGTGGATCTCAGAGTTGACCCACAGGCAGCATGTAGTGTACATGCAGCACCTGTTCCAGCCCCTCTGGGATCACACATCACTCAGTGTCAGATCTGGTGCATGTCCCATATCAGCCAGTGCAGTGCTAGAGCAGCTGGAGTGGGCAGTGTGGTCCTGGAGCAGGCACTGCAGTGTATGTGGTGCCTATTCCAGCTGCTCCAGGATGTGTACTGAATCCAGCATGAAGTGGACTGTACTGAAGCAGGTGCTGTGTGTGGCTCAGGTTCAGACTGGCTGGATCAGGCACTGCATGCGGCACAGTTCTGGAGCAGGCGCTGCATATGGCATGGTCCCAGACTGACCGCTCTGGGACATGTACAGGACATGGCACCTGCTCCAGGACACATGCTGGATCCAGCATATGGGGCCATTCTGTGGGCCCAGTCTGGCCTGTGGACCAGCCCCATCCCACTCAACTGGCCTACAGGCCCACATGAGTTAAATACTCCTGATGTATGGGGACGAGAGTATGGGCAGGATAAAGACCTTGCCCCAGAAGTTCATTCTCACAAATAGTTTGGGTAACAGAAAGGAAAATACCCAAACCAGCAAGTGCATTAACAGGCAAGTAATGGGTAGATAGATCCCCCCTCAGTGCATGTGCTTATGTTTCTACTTACATTTCTTTGCTTCCCTGTCCTGGGTTGATGGTGTACCTTCAGTTTCCTTCTTTCATATTTAGCTTTTCCCCACAGAATCCCATACAGGACAGTTGTTGAGATACCTAGTTCTTATCTAAAAGGGGCTAGTCAAATTCTGCAGTTGCTCCTAGTTCTGGATTTAAAAGCTCTCTGGAAGATTGTGGGTGACATGCCTATTTGATCCCTTTTCAGACCATCAAACAGATGAGTAGGTGAAACTTCACAGAAAAATTGTGGGATGGTGACATGAGAGATTCCATCTATATATAGAAGGGAAAAATGGGTAGAGAAAAATGAGTTTCTCTTGCCAAGGATTTTGTTTCTTTGCAGAATCCCAATATGCACAGCCAGTTGCCAAGCTCTGTCTCTCCATTCCTGTTTATAATAGGAAAAGGGGTAGGGGGGGAGGGAGCGGGTGAAGGGAGAGAAAAACATGCTTTTTGAGAGCTATTTTTATCTGGCTACAGAGGAGAAAATCTAGAGGAGGTTCTTGAAAGTGAGGTTTTAGAATCTCCTCTTGCAGAATGCAGGCTAATATCTTGTTCTGAGAGTTTTTTCTATGCTTTGTGATTATGGAAAGAAGGTCTCCTATGGGCCAAGTGGTGGTGCTACAGAGCCAGGTCTCAATTTACAGGCTTGCTGTTTAGCCCTGCAAGTTGTATGCAGTATTAGTGCTGATTGTATTGAATGATAGGATCATCGCTTAACACATGAAGTACCTCTTGTTTGCTGCCCTTCCCTAGATCAGACAAGCAAAGGTAGCTAATTGGGCACTTCCTATAAGCTAAAAGTGTTCCCTGCAGACAAGTAACATGGCTAGAAAATCTCTATTGTTGGCAGGTTTACAAGAAGGTACAGTCATCATCTCTGTTACCTGGAAAATATATAAAGCAGAAAAGTTATGTAGAACATTTCTCATTGGCCTATTGGAGGGCATTTAACCTACATCAGTAAATAACTGTTGTTATTTTGTACATAATTTTTAACTTTCATCAAAGAGTTAAAGAGAAGATCCACACTAGTACAGTACAAGCAAAAGTACAAAATGTGAAATAACTCATTTTGAAATAACAATTCAAACATTTTACTGGTCACTTAGAATGTTTTCCCCTCTTAACTACCAGTATAATAACTGGTATGCAAAATAACTTGCACTTATGATAGCTGCAAGAGATTTTTATCTCTACGTCTTAATTTAGAAACACTCCATAATTCTGTCAGTTCGCTGCCTACTACCCTTACTCTTGAGAATGTGCCTATTATTTTTTCATTCATATTATTAAATATAGACTCTAGTACTGTAAGGACTTATGTATATTGTTAACCTTAAATGCATAAGTAGTTTTATTGAACTCTATTAAACTATTTCAATTTATTAATTAAAAATGTGCCTAAACAGTGGTGGAGTAGAGGCCTTGAATCTATCACAAGGATTACATTTATTTTTTACAAATTTTTGAAGATATAAAGTGCTCAGTTGAAAATAATATTCAAAATTGTTATGAAAATGATTGCTCTGAAGGTAGTGATTCTCAACTGGGGTTTGTGAGATCCTTTAGTGTGCTGTGGGGTGCAAGGAGGTCAGCACATGCTTGTCACTGCCTGGCTGCTCCTCTCCAATCCACCTGACCTAGCACCTGTGCTATATAAGGAGATAAGCATGTGTTCATCTTTGCCTGACCCCTGTGCAAGGAGGTAAGCATTGTAAACTAGTTTTGGAATGGTGTGCTGCTCAATTCACAGAAGTTGCCAGGGGGGAGGAGGTGCCTGGAGTCTGAAAAGACTGAGAACTACTGCTCTAAGAACATCTGTTCCCAGATGAAATGCCTTTACTAAAATGCATGGTATAGGAAACGTAATTACTAAAGTGCATGGTATAGGAAACGTAATTATCTTGGATTCTGTTAAACTTTTAGAAGGCTTGTTAGTGCTAAGGGACAGGAAAACAAAATTTCTGATTTTACAGATTGTACTTTAAAAAAAAATCCATACTAAAATGTATTGAAACATGAATATGTCAACAAAAATCATACTGCTTCAAATGCTAGTTTGGGGATTAAGAATTAAACTGAATCAAATGGCAAAGTTTTAATTATTTGAAGTAATATCTTAATATTTATTTTTCAAGTTGTTGGAGCTTTTTGATAGTGAAGACCCACGAGAACGTGATTTCCTGAAGACAGTCCTTCATCGAATTTATGGAAAATTCCTTGGCTTAAGAGCATTCATCAGAAAACAGATTAACAACATATTCCTCAGGTACACTATGGATCTACTCTCTTATATAGACAGGATAAGAAAATATTTTGTTTTGCCTTAGAGAGCTTCACTTCACTTCACCAAAATGTTTGAATTAGCAGACTTGTCGCAGCCTGTGTTATCTAGTTAATAGGAGTCATGCACTTGCCAAATACTATTCTGTTTGTAGGATATTGAGTACCTAGGAGGTTGGAGTCCTTAATATCTTGCAGGGTCAGGCCCCTGTTGCATCTTGTATTTAAGTTGTGATTAATATGTTAACTGCACCATAAACAGTAACAAGGCTACAGGTGCAACTATTTTATGACACCATAAAGTAGAAAATCAGCCACAAAGAGATTCTGCGGAATCTTTGGAGCATCTTTGTGGGTTGCTTGTATGGCACCGTAATTTTAAAAAATAAACCTGCCACCAG
Source organism: Crocodylus porosus (assembly GCF_001723895.1). Lineage (NCBI taxonomy): Eukaryota > Metazoa > Chordata > Crocodylia > Crocodylidae > Crocodylus > Crocodylus porosus. The sequence goes on from NW_017728943.1 coordinate 61,759,815, forward strand.
CATTGGGATGGGGATTGGCATTGGGACCAGGATGCCTGGGAAATAAGTTGCAGGGCTGAAGTCTTGGCTCTGTCCACCAGGAACTTGGCAACTCTCCTCCTTGGCGGCCATTCTTGCTGGGGGGCACTGGGGCAACACACTTTAAAATGCCTGGTCACAGGGAGTCCTGGGGCTCCCCATGACTTGGCATGTTGACTACCTTGTCTCATGGGTCCTAGGGAGCTGCAGGGCATGGCACTTTAGATATCCCAGACATGGGGACTCCAGTACTGGGGAGAGGCTCCCTGGTCCTGGGGTCCCCATGCTCCAGGGATGTCTAAAAACCGTATTTGCAGTCCAGTTGCACACATGGTTTTTAGAGGCCCACTGAGCCCCAGGAGGCTTCTCAGTCCCAGGGTCCTGAGAGAGAGTTTGTGAGTTTGCAGGTATCAGGCTGGGGGAGTCAGTCAATTGCCCCCTGTCCAGCACTTGCAAACCTGTGCCCTGGGCTCTGTGCTGGCAGTGGCACTATTAAGATCTGATCCCCAATCCCAGTAGTCGCACCTTCTCCCCTCTCATGAAAATGACATGAGACGTGGTTGTTGCCATTGAGGATTAGATCTCTCAACCCTTATGCCAGCCCCCTCAAGCTTCATTTTAGGCCTTGACTAAACTAGAAAACTAGCAGGCATTTTCAAATAACAGCAACGTGAATTCCAAACAAATTTTACTTAAGCCATTTTAAACCATGTTCATACTGATAGAGCTTAATCCGAAAGAATGAACTAACTCCTGAATGAGTCAACTGAATTGTAAATTTGAACAGAGTTTGAAACTTATCAAATGCATTTAATCAGATATACTTGCATACCATATGCACTCTCCCTCCTCCCCCCCGCTCAAAAAAAAATCAAGCCCCCAAAATTGGAGTGCATATCTTTAAATGGGAAAGCTGATTTCTCTGCCAGAATGGAAGCATGGAGACACTGGAAAGACTGTCAGGGTTGTGCTTCTCCTTCTGCCAGGATTCAGCAGGAACAGAGTCCACTTTTCATTTTTAGAGCTAGAGTTTTAACCCTCAAAACCCTCTTGCCAGTGTTTCCATGCAGTCAGCATTTGGCTGTAGGTCTGGAAAAATCTTTTTTTCCCCCCTTCATTTTGCCTCCCCAAAACAAAGTACATGTCTTACTTTGGGGTGTGTATGCAAGAAAATATGGTTGTTTTGTTATTTTATACCTTATTTGTCTGTCTTAGTCCTGTCTTACCAGTATATTGACTTAAATTACATCTACTTTTTAATAGGTTTATATATGAAACAGAACACTTCAATGGTGTTGCTGAACTACTTGAGATATTAGGAAGGTAAGTTTTGTAATTTTCTGTTTTTGTGTCTTCCTATCTAGTTCTTCTTTTGAGAGTGGGGAGGAGAAAATTGTTCTTCTGCTTGTGTTAGTGGCATAGAAGCACACTTTTTATTTAAATTTTAGATGAACTACAAAGGATTTCTTTTTAAATTGATCTTTTGACTTCTGAAGGAAAGAAGGTGGAAATGGGCTTTTTCATACTTTAAGCTTAGAAATATCATAAATAGTGGTAGAGGGTTTTTTTTGCTTTGTTAAAGTATTAGTGTTGTGTCTTGGAGTATGCAGGTGGTGATAGGTGTCACACCTAAATTGGAACAATGCTTTGATCTTTGGCAGATTTCTTTTTATGTAAAGTGTTTGTCATTGAAGCATTATAGAGCAGTGTTGCTCATCCTTTTTTGCCTGGTGGTCTGGATGGGTGGTGCGTGGTCTGACCACAAGCCAGATTTTGCCGGTGGTCCCAGGGTCCCATCCAGCCACACAGAAGGAGCTGGGGGGGTATCCCAGCCCTGATCCAGCTGCGCAGGGGAAAGGAGCTTACCCAGAATCCTCAGTTGAAGGGGGTGGGGAGCATGCATGATCCTGCCCTGGTTCAGTCCCATGGGAGGAAGGGGAGGCATGGGGGGTGGGGTGGGTGTGGCTCAGCTCTGACGCACCATTTGGGGTTAGGAATTTGGCAGCAGAGGAAGATGGCAGTATTAATTGCCACTGGTCCCCTTTCATCAAATTTTCTGACTTGTGGGGAGTCCCATAGACCAGAGGTTGAGCATCTGTAGATCGTTCTGTAGAGCATCCCCCAACAGAACATTCAGACTAAGTCTTTTCTCCTTTTAATTGCTCAGCTTTCCCATGTCAATATTTTTGCACTGGAATTTGTCCAGCATTTAGAATTGAGATCTAATCTAACCCAACAAGGTTTACCAACAAGTTTCCAGCAGCTCACATTAATAATTGTTAAAAACAGTGAGAGCTGTTGGGAGACACAGCTTCAGCAGTGAGAACCATTTAATTGGATTTGCTGTTCAGTGGGTGCATCTACACATGCAGTTAGTGCACATGAATAAATTCAAGTGGTGTGCACAGGAGCAATGAACTCCAGAGCAACCAGCTCCGGACTTTATTCATGCACATCATGTGGAGCCGGGTCAGAGTAGCCTTGTCTAGCAGGGGGCCTGGAGTGGTCAGTCTCCCAGCCTGGGGCTACTCCCCCTGGCTCCCATGTGCTACAGAGGGGCTGGCTGGGGCATGAGGAAGCTTCATTATGGGGCTAGCCAGCAGGCAACCCCTGCACTGAAGCACCCTCATGCCCTAGCCAACCTGGGCAGCATCTGCACCTGCTGCAGAGTAAATTAGTTTACTGCAGCCTAATAACTGTGCACATGTAGATGCGAGATGTTTACTTTGTAGTGAATTAGTCAACTGTGCAGTAAACATCTTGTGTAGACGTGCTCAGTGTGTTTAATTAAAACCTTTACAAAAATTACTGGGTTTTTTTTACAGGAATGTTGTCTACAGTATAAGGCTGCCAGTAATTTTAACACTGGGTGAACAGAGTCAATGAGTTTTGTTAAATTTTGCTGGTATACACATACTGCTGTTTACTTAAGCTCGAAAGAGGACCTAAATATCTAAGGTGAAAATGAGCTGACCATTTCCCTCTAATCTCCATATAAAAAAAAACAACCAAAATGCCAAATAAGCAATTTTTAACTATTTGTGAAGAATAACGGTATAACAATGGTATTTATCTTTTTGCAGGTCACCTTAAACTATTTGTGTGATCAGTTTGTTCCTCTTTAATATGCCTTGCCAAATTCTATAGTTAAACTGCAAGATATTATTGAAGATTAGGGAGGGGTTTTTTGGCTTAAGGCAGGCGGGAAGCACCAACCTGATTTAAAGGGGGACAAACGTATACATTTTACTGTAGAATTATGAAAAATCAAGGAATAACTGAACTTGCTTGCTGTGGAGGCTGGTAACTGAGGCATGGCCTATATTTTATGATAGGCTACAGGTAGAAAAGTAATTACTAATAGATGTATTTCTAAAGATAATTTTTATCTGTAACATAAAACTTTGAGCAGGGTCATTTTCAGTCTTCTAACTGAAAAAAAAAATCAAGATTTTTTTTTTTTTTCCCCCTGAAAAGTGAAATAATTGGGTTTAATCATGTTTTTCAGTATTATCAATGGTTTTGCACTGCCACTGAAAGCAGAACACAAACAGTTCCTTATGAAGGTTCTGATTCCTATGCATACTGCTAAGGGATTAGCTTTGTTTCATGCACAGGTATGTTTTCAGAAACATTGTTGACTATAATGTATTTTCATATTAATCTTAAAATTCTTTCTATAGCTGGGACAAAAGGTTGAGAGTTTAAATATTCTTTTACAATACTCATGTTAAAATTTTAAATGATTAAAAATGCTGTTTTAGTCCCTGACAAATCTAGATTGTTAATTCTGTCATAATTTTTAACACATTTTTATCAATGGAAGAGAAGAATAGTGTTTTAATGTACTGTCAACTTGAAACTGGAAATTTTTTGCCTGTTACAGCTTTGTCATAAATTAAAAACTATTTTAGCTCAGTGCTTTTGTTGTTTGTTCTTCACATAATATAAATTCAGTTTGCAAAAGACTGGAAAGATCTTGTGTGTGTGTGTGTGTGTGTGTTCCAGTACAATACAAAAAAAAAACAGAAGCACATTTTCCTTTTCTGGGTTTAAACTGTTCACATAAAACCATTCCAATTGGTCTAGGAAATGCACATTACAAAACTTATTAAAAAAGAGAAATAGGATAAAGCTGTTTGGATATGTTACAGATTATGTAGCTCTATAGAAAAAAATGGAACTTGACATTTAAAGCAGGAATTCAATTTCTTATATTTGAGAAATACTGCATAATTTTTCTAAATATACAGTACTTCAGTGCAGAATGAATATTCTGTAAAATTACAAATAAGTCCATTTAAGATGGCTTTTTTAGGCAAGTTAGCCTGTGTTAGTACTTTTGGCTCAGACTGATCTTTACAGAGTAACATACTCTTTAATTTCCCTTGTAGTTACCTTATTGCAACTTGAGGGTCTAGGCTACATCAGAAGAAATTGGGTTGTAGATAAGTTATTAACGATCATACCTAATTGTTATGATTATATAATTGTATAGCTGGGGCGGGCAATTATTTCAGGTGGAGGGCTGCTTACTGAGTTTACCGCAGGCCATAGAGGGCCACATGACAGGGGCAGATAAATATTAATTTTCTAAATTTTTTAGGGGTCCCGCGGGCCAGATAGAAAGGCCTGGCGGGCCGCATCTGGCCCGCGTGCCACATTTTGCCCACTGTTGTCTTATAGGCTGAGTCAGCTCAACAGTTCTTTGAACCATTAGGGCATCAGAGGTAACTTGAGCAGTAACTTTTCCTCTGTCACTACTTAGCATGCAAGAACTTTCTTGGTTATGTTGAGTTGGTGGTATATGAGACTGGACACATGTCAAGAGTTCTCATTGGAAGAGTGCTAGTTCAAACTATCACTATTCTTTATTAATTCTATGATTGCATGCTGTCTTGGGCATCAGTACCAGAAAGGCTCCCTGGGGCACCTGATGCCTCATCTGTACCTTCATTCATTCATAAAATGTGGTGACAATTGAACTTGCAATCCATCACACCTCTACAACATAACTTTCTACAGAGATAAATTGTTTGCAGGTTAAGGAGCAGATTCAGCAGTATATTTGGTCTGCTTTATGGTGTTTTGAAGGTGCAAAGCACCTGTAAATGTAATTAACTAACTAGTGTGCTCTGGTTGCTGTATGTTGCCCTTATTTACTGCTGAATCTACTCATTAGGTTAAAAATTAAGCTTAATAGTACAGATATCTAAACACTGGGAATTTCATTTGGTAATACCCTATTTGGGTTTATTGTTTTATGTATGTGGTCTGTAACTTTTAAAAGCTCAGGAACTTTATTAGCTGAAAAAGTACATTAAGAGTGCATGTATCAGTGGTTTAAGACTGTTAAAAAATAATAAAGATGCACTTAACACATGAGCAAATACTATAAGCCCAAACAATTCAGTATTAAGTTTTATACGTAAAAGAAATCCAAATGTGAAGTCTAGAAATGCATATGTAAGACACGCAGGCAACCTTAGTTATGACCTGCAGTTCATTATGAAATACGGGGGAGAAAATCTCTAATCTTAGTTTAATCCAATCTAGGTTTGTATGGTTTCAAAATTGGATGGAGTTCTTCCAGTATATTAATTGAAAAATCTGAACATATAACCCAAACTACTACAGTGCATGTACATAAAAAATTACAGAAAGGTGAGCAAGTGTAAACTTGCAGTGTCTTCTATTCCATAGCAACTGTCTACGTACATGCTCTTACCCTTTGATAGATGGGACATTAACTTATCTTTCACTGAAGACAGGGTAAACTACCTCACATTTGCAGCAAGGTGGGAGCATTTTGAATATTCATCAGTTTACAGCCCCCGTTGTTTAAACAGGCAGTGTCAGTTTAAAATACTTAAATAACAATTTTACTTGCATTTTAGCTGGCCTATTGTGTTGTACAATTCCTGGAGAAAGAAACAACATTAACAGAACCAGTAAGTGTTTTTCTATCTCATATTTTATTTTGTAATATTAATCTAAACTCAAGTATTTCAGTTAAACTTTCATAAATTAGAAATAGCTAAACCGCTGAGATTGTGATGGGGAGAAAATCTCCTTTCTTTCTTTCTCTCTCTCTCTCTCCTCTCTCTTGCTCTCTTTATTTTGCTCACTTGCGCACTCTCATTCGCTTGCTTGCTCTCTCGTTCACTTGCTCACTCTTTCTCACTTGCTTTTTCTCGCTGTCTTGTTCCCTCGCTTGCACGCGCTCTTTCTCTCTCGCGCGTGCTCTTTCTCACTCGCTCTTTTGCTGTCTTATTGAAATTTCTATACAGACAGAAATTTCAGTAGTATGACATTTATGTTGTGCCCCAATTGGCAGTAGAATGAAAAGTTCAGAAACAATTTTACTGAAGTATGGATGCTTTATTTTGACAAAGCAAAATGTGTTAGCACTCCAAATTCAAAATGTTTTATTTCCCTGCTTTTTTATATTTATTTGTGTCTTCATAGCTGCTGCAAAGCTTCCTGAGAAGTCATTCATGTGTCATAGCCCCCTTCCCCACCGCACCCTCCCATTCTCTTCCTTGAGCCTGGGCAGTCTGCATCTCTGTAATGAAGCATAGAGAAGAAACTGCAGTGTATCAGAGGAGATACAGTCTGACCAGGCCTGCGGAAGAGAATAGTGACATGAGGTATTGCCAAATATTGTAACAACGTATATTATTGTTGAACCAACCAAAACGTAATTTCGTTCAGGGTAATTCAGCCCAAAAGGAAATACTTCATTTCCATTTTCCTGATATAAAATAGTAGTAGCACTTGCCTCAGAAAACTTCAGTGGTGCAGAAACTATGGTTTTGACAGTTTTCTGACTAACTCTCTTTACAGTATAGGTTTGTTTTAAATGACTCAACAAAAATGTTGGTTTTCAAATCAGAAGGAAAATGAAATTGGTATTTATTTAGACAATAATGCTGAAATGTGTGCAGCAATTGCACAGCGTTACCTTAAAAAGTAAAAGATGTAGCAAATAGCAAAGTCCGAGCTTCTTGGTATGTAGGGAATTATGCTCAGAGAGTTCATGACTCAAAATTCAAATTTAAAACAATAATAATAGTCTAATCTCTGTAGCTGAAGAAAACACAGCACTGATCTGCATCTTGTTCAGGTTTTCTTCCTGAGTAGGGTTTATATTTCTTAGTTACTGTCTCAGGCTGTGTAAATTGCTTAATTGGATTAAATCTAGATTTTAAAAGTTACTTAAAAATCAACTTTATTTCATAGTTTCATATTTTCTAGGGTCGGAATGGACCTGAGTAGATCATCTAGTCGGACCCCCTGCCATGGCAGGAAAGAGTACTGGGATCAAACAGCCCAGCAAGGTGTACATCTAGCCTCCTCTTAAAGACCCCCAGGGTAGGGGCCAGCACCACTTCTCTTGGAAGTTGGTTCCAGATCCTAGCTGCCCTGACTGTGAAGTAGCGCCTCCTGATATCCAGCCTAAATCTACCCTCTGCCAGCTTGTGACCATTATTCCTGCTCGGGGGAACAGGGACTTCTCCAGTGCCTGCCGGTCCCCCCTGACTAGTTTGTAACAGGCCACTAGATCCCCCTCAGCCTTCTCTTGTGGTGGCTGAACAGGTTCAGGTCCCGTAGCCTCTCCTCATAAGGCCTGCCCTGCTGCCCCCTGATCATGCGAGTGGCCCTCCTCTGGACCCTCTCCATGCTGTCCACATCCCTCTTGAAGTGCGGCATCCAGAACTGGACGCAGTACTCCAGCTGTGGCCTGACCAGTACCGCATACAGGGGGAGGATCACCTCCTTGGACCTGCTCGAGATGCATCTGTGGATGCATGACAAGGTGTGGTTGGCTGACTATTTAACTGACTATTTTAGCAGGTGTATGCAACAGTGTCCTACAATCACAAACTGCCTCCCTGAGTAAAAAGAATAAGTTCCAGCTTCCCATTAGATCTTCCAGCTTAGTCTTTGATGACTTTTATGCTATGGTTGTACATAGTCAAAACAAAGAACTTTGTATCATAAATTGAATGTGGGGACAGCATAATATGAATATAAATTTGCTGTGCTTATTGTATTTTCTGAAATTACATATGAAAGTAAAACTTTTTAAATTAAGCTGCAGTAAAATTTCAAGATTGCTTCTAACACATTATGGAATGTAGTGACTCTGTCCCAAACTTAGGTCCAGGTTTACACAGGGTATTATTTTTGATATAATGGGGGATCCACCACACAGGGGAGCTAAATTTTCTCACCAGATTCCCTAAATCCTGCTTTTATTTTAACTTCTTCAGTGTCCATGAAATACCCCATGAAATTCCCATCCTTTTCAGTATTTTAAAAAACATATAATTAAGGGGCCTTATTTAGACATTCTTGGTAGATCTTTATTTTGTAGGTAGCCTGTGTCTGTGGCTAGGCTTCAACTGGGGCAGCTTAGAATCCATCCTATTTGTACAGGGAAGGGAGAGTTTGCAAATGGCTTCATCTCTGGCTTCTCAAGCTTTTACTATTTTCCCAGGTTCCACCAACCTAGCCTTTACCGCTGGTTTTCCTCAGTGCCTGGCTACAGGCTGGACTTCGGTCCTGGGTCCCCAAATCGCTATGGTCATGCTCCAGGGAACGTGCTCAGAGAACATGTACAGCAAATTAACTGACTTCTCTTTTAAAAGAGGAAGCTTTAAAGTAAAGAGTGTTTGTGGGGTGGGGATGGACCCAATGATTTGTAAGGTCCTTTCCAGCCCCTAAGAACTATGAAATTATGAAAGCATATCCCATTAAGGCAAGAAGATTGAAAACAAAGGTACTTGGCTTCAACAAAATGTCAAATCCAGTGGCAAAAGGTGGAATTCCATAGCCTCTTGAAAAAATATTAAGTGTATGGCCAGACAAATCCACAAGGCTCTGAGATGAATCAAACAGGGTTTTTTTGTTTGTTTTTACCTTGGAGAGAGATGGTTTGGAAGGTCAGAGAAAGAACATTGGATTGTACATTTCTGGCCCATAGGGCATTGTGATTTTTTGGGGGGGTTTTTTAGAGCTAAAATGCTGAAGCACAGTTCTGCAGCAGGTGAATTCTCCAGCTATGTGAGCACAGGGTCCTGCATGTAGCTGACAGAATTGTGCCACAGCTAAAAGGTGGGGTGGGGTGAGGACTAATTCAGGGACACATCAGAAACACAAATACGTGCTAAAGGTTACATTTGTACATAGTAAATGACAAAGCACAAGAACTCTGACTTATATCTTGTATTACTACTTTCAATGAATGTCACCCGCTATCAGATGTTTTGCTTCTGCCCAAAATAGGGTAGAATTTAGCTCTGTGTTTGAGGCCTAGTTAAAGTTCTAGGGAAGATGAATGGGTTCAAACAGCATACAGCCCATCCAGCAAGAATAAATTGTAGTAAAAACATTTTGCTGTATAAATAAGCAAATGAGATTGTAACTATGTGGGACATATTAAGCAAGGTTTCATTTTGCTTACTTGTTTTTATGATGAAACTGCACTTTAAACTGAAATTGTTCGTATGTCCTTTCCCAAAGCACTATCACTATTTTAATAGTCTATACTTAAAAGTATTGTGTCATTCAGAAGTTGCTTATAAGAATATATAATTACATAATGCAAGCTGTTTTGGGGAAAGGAAGAACTTTTTTAATGCTATTGTACAAAGCACTGCTGAAACACCATCTGGGATACTATGTACAGCTTTGGTCCTCTGTTCAGGAAGGATGAATTCAAACTAGAGTATTGAAACTAGGGACAGAGAAGGGCCATTAGGCTCGCATTCCTCTTATGATTCTGTCTTACAAGAAGAAACTGAAAGAGCTTGGCTTATTTAGCATAGCAAAGTGAAAGCTTGGTGGGGACCTGACTGCTTTCTATCCATACATCAGGATGAGTAAATACTAAGGAAGAAAAACAACTAGAGGATAATTTTTGTACAAGAACCAAAAAGGTTCTTGTACAAAAATATTGGCCACAAATAAATTTAGGTTGCAAATTGGAAGTTGTCTAACGTCAGAGGAATGAGGTCCTAGAAGAGACTATGGGCAGCAGTAGTGAGAGCAAAACAAAAAAGTGGTCTGCACTTGGAATGCCATCAGCTTATCAAAGGAGATCATGTGACATGATTGCCAGAAAGAGCAGATGACAGTTGGTCTCAGTGCTCCCCGGAAATCCTTTCTAGCCATATGTTCTTGCCAAAGGAAGAAGTAAAAATGAACAAATCCTTTACTTAATCCTGAGTTCTGCATTCGGGTATGTATGAATGGGTTGGTTCTGTTGACTTCCATGAGGGTTTCATGTTGGTTAAGTTTTTTATGTGTAGGTACATCCTAGCAGGATCAGCACGAAAAGTAACTATGGTCATCACTTAGGCTAAGTACAGACAGTCAAAAAGCCCCAGGCTGAATCAGTTCAATCTTTGCAGGTTTCTCTAAACTGCATAGATTGAACCAATAAGCAAATGAATGGACACTCACTTTTGAAACTAGAAAGGCTCATACCAGTAGCCAGAAGGCAAAAGAACATGTCTCCCACCCTGCCAAACATTGCCAAAGGCACCTGAATGCAGCTGAGCAGAACTTTTCCTTGATTAGCAGCCCAGCACATGCCCCTTGCAATCTCTCCCCCGCCACCCCGGGGGGAACAGTCCCTCCTGCTGGGTAGGGGAGAAAGGAGGAAAGCCCCACTACAGGCTACCTCCCCCCCATGCCAGGCAAATTCTGGCTAGGGGAGGTTCCCCCCACACCACCTCCTCAGCCAGCCCTAAGGTTGAGGAGGGGATGTGGCTGGGGGAATTGACCAGTTCTGGCCAGGTGGAGGGAGGGAAGAGAAAGCCCTTCTGTGGGTCTGGTGCCAGGAGTGGGGTGGAAGTTTCCTCCATGCCCTCTCCTGCACTGGCTGGAGGAGTGATAGTGTTCCAGCTAGGAAGTAGAGGGGTGGGGCAGGCCCTGCTCCCCTGGAACAGACAGCATAGCCCAGAGCTGCAAAGTGTCTGGGGATGCTGGGGGAGTGCAAGTTAATTTGAACCAGGAAGGGATCTGGGACAGAAGTTTCATGAACTGGTTTGACCTAAATCAGTGAAGTCTGATACTGCATCCAACCAGGTTTATCTTAAACCAGTTTGGGCTATTTTGAAAGTGGTTTAAATGTGCTGAATTTCTGTTCTGTTACAGGTTTAAACCAGTTTCTGATCAGTTAAATCAGTTTGTGTAACTTCTATCCCTACAGTACAATCAGTATAGTTACTCAGCATGGAAAGAATAGTAATTATACAGATCATAGAAAAATAAAACATTAAGAAATGCAATACCTCCAAACACAGAAAATGCAAGTGTTAAGGTTTGATAGGGAAACAGAACCCAATTTATGTTTTGTCAGCCTTATTAGATCAACTGATGCAGTAGAATGGCTGTCTTTATATCTTGTTTATCTTGCCTTTTTTTTTTTTAAGTGTGGACTGACACTTGGGGTCAGTTTAGAGGACATTCAGTCTGAGCTGTTAGTGTGCCTCAGGTCAATCCTGACATTTGCAGAGCTGACAAGTAGAGTTTGTTACTGAGCCCTACTATGCACTGTAGCCTTGAAATTTATAGAAGTCTTGTTTCTGAGAGAATCAGGCTAGACATGTAATTCCTTTAAGTAATAGGAATCAACCAACAGTATATAATGCTGTAAGTGAATTCCACTCTGCATGAAGCCTTACATGACCAAAAGAGGTAGTAAGATTAGAGTACCAATTTGTATGAAGATTTTGTCTAGTGTGAGCAAATAGCCAGTAGCTTGTATGTTAGGGTTTAGTGTCTCTTGGTGAAAACAACACTTTTTAAATATGTAGGACATGCTAAAAACCTGCTCCTTGTTGTTATGGCATCATGTTTTTTTTTATGGAAGGTAATATTCCCGTAGGCCACACTTGTAATATTAGTCCTTGGTAAAGACCTAATTACCTATTCAAGTTGAGACAGAAATGTCAAAGATAATAATGATAATTAACATTAAAGTATATGCAATGCTTTCACTAAAAGAAATGATGGAAGCTTCTAAAATTTTAATTCATCCTCAGTTTCATGCACTTGAGAACCTGATGTTAATCAGTTCATGTTCCAGGTAGAGGTATATAGCTGCCTCTTAGTATTCCTTTATATCATTCTTTGTCAAACATGAATTGTCTGACAATTTTTGCTCAGGTTGTTTAGTGGACAGAACAGGAAATCAGAAGAATGAGTCTTCATACATTTGTTTGGGATTTTTGGTTTAGAAATTTAAAAAAATCTAAATATCACAAGTTCTAACAGTCCATAACCAAGTCAGTGAATGTTAAGCTAAGTAACAGAAGTTAATTAATGACTTGAAATTGTTTATTTACATAAAGAGATTTAAAATTGTAAAGCCAGGGAAACTAGCACAGTTATTTTAAATAAAGCTGAATCTACTACCTCTGCTTGTGAGGGTGGAAATAAAAAAAATTAGTAAAGGAAAATATATAATTAATCTCAGTGACATTTAGGGGTTCATGTTCCTTCTTTTTTCCATACTATAGTACATGTCTTGATCCCTACATTTGGAACCTCAAAATCCTCTGAAAGGGAGTGCCATTCGCACATTACAGACAGCTACAGACTGCTTCAGGCTGCAAGGGTTACAGCTCTATTTGATTTGGCTGAGACTTCATTTCTTTACCAAGGGTTTAGCGGCAATGATTGTATTAAGTTGCTCCAGTGTTCCCTTGTTGAGATGGCTTACTAATTAAAGTTTGATATCCACAAGGGATTTGTTCTTCTCTGCATATAACTTGCTTCCTTTTGATGTATCTGAGCTTGGGACTTTCCTGGTTGAATTTCTAAAATAAAGATGTACAGATGCTCATGGCAACATCCAAAAAAGGACTTAGATGCCTGGCCCTATGAACAGAATCAGAAACCTAAAATTAGGTACTAGGACACTTGAAAAGGGCAGTACAAAAATAAGAAAAAAAAGTTTTGTGATCAGTCTTTGAAATAAGTCTCTCTATAAGGTTCAGTGATTTTTATTTCACGCTGTCACTCGGTTTTTGCTTTTTCCTAAAATTCATAATGCACTTGGAGACTTATGCTCCCTGCAGCAGACAAGATAACAAGAGAGGCAAGCAATTTCAAACAAAGCCTTTTCACAAAATCTCCAAACTGCCTGTCAGTCTTGACAAAACAACATAGAGAATCAATCTTTGTTCAAAATAGATTAGTCATTCTTTTTATTCACTCTTACTGTAATAAACAGTATGTGACCGGACCAGAAAATGGGAGGACTTTTTCTTGAAGTCAGAATCTACAGCGTGCCTGAAAAATGCCTCTATGTCTAAAATATGCAAAGCTCCTACATTAAACGTCAAATTACCCTTTGGTCAGCATTCATTTTTTGAGTTAAATGCCAACCAGGTGTTTGTTTCTAGAGCAGTTCTTCATTCTTAAATGTTTCCATCTTCAGGGAGTAGTAATTTCTAGTTGTCCCCAAGAGTCCTTACCAGTTTCATAGAAGGTTGTTTCCAATGGAGTTTTCTGAATCTTTTTCCTAGTTTTCAGTGATTTGACACCTTAAATAACAGGAAGGAATAGAATGTAGTTGGGACAGTGGTTCCTTTACATAGACTTGTTTCAGTTTGGACCTGTGGAAGCAGCTGTGCATAGACCAAAAGACAGTGCTTTTTAGAGGATCTCTTGGGCTTGAGATGCTGAGAGGCAAATATTAGAAGTATTATTCTCCAGAGAGAATATGTTCTGAGAAATTAGATACAGGTGAATAATCATGGGAACACCATCTCAGTTAGTACATCCACTAGTGGGGCTTTAGGAAACCTTAACTGTATGGATGTACTAAAAACTTGAAGCAGTAAAAATTTGTGAGCAAAGCTACTGAGGTATTCTAAACACCAGGCAAAATACTGTATTTTCTCTCATACAACAAACCCTGAACTAAGATATGCACCTTATTTTTGAAACGCAGAATCAAGGGGGAAAAGATCTTTTCTTGTAGTGAGAGAGTGAGTAGCAGCAGCTAGGGGGCTGAGCCTGCTCACAGTTCTGGTCCCTACGGATCATAGGCAGATTTTACTTGTATTTTTGCCCAGCGAACAGCAGAAACTGCTTATTGTATGCGAGACAATGTGATACATGTCAAGTGACACACAACAGTATTTGCTTACTAAACCAGCTACACTTTCACCCCACCCTTGAACTACAGGTTTGAATAAGAAAATTATGTTATTTTAATATTAAAAAATCTAGTTCAGTACATAATAGAAACTTGCTCTGGTTTAACTTGTTTTTAATTTTATGTTTGTAATATAGGTTATCAGAGGATTGCTCAAATTTTGGCCAAAAACTTGCAGTCAGAAAGAGGTTGGTTTTGTTACTTGTGTGTTAACAAATCATTCTCCTGTACTGATATAAAACATAGTGCTGCAGGTTCAAGTGCTTTACCCCAGGTGCTTTTTCTGGGATCTTGGAGGATTCTTTCTGGTTCTGGAGGATTTCTCAGGGCACTGGTATACCGTGTGCAAATTGTGCATATGTAGTTACTACTTTGTGTTAAATTTGACAGTGTTGTTAATTGGTAAAAAGTTATTGTATATGTTTATCAGTACAGAATTCTAGGATACATACTATCATTTGGAGCAGTATTTTGTTTAAGTCTTGTTTACGTGGAAGGCATCATGACTCTTTTCCGTAAGGAAATATGAAAGCTTAATAAAAATACTTTATTGGTTAGGATAAATGCAGTCCATCTGCATTGTGCTGACTTTTGAACACTATGGAAGTTGATAAAGTTTTATTCAGTGGCTGAAACTTTAAATAAAATATATGTCACTATTAACAAACAAAAATTCTACTTAGTATTTTTTGTATAGTACAATATTATATATAATTCTTAAAATGTACTTATTCCATATGCTGGAATTACTTAGAAGAATGGTCTTGTAAAATCCATTTCTGTGATTGACTATATTCCATGTTATTAAATGTAAGCTAATTGGGAGTTTGGTAGCTTCATTTGCCAGCAGACCCCTCTATAAAAGTGTTATTCTTTAAGACTTCTGTAATGTCAGCCACCTTGGATTTTCTTGTACCATCTGTATGTTGTTATAGTCAAGGCAACTTAAAACTGAAATGAAGCATTTGTAGTTTGAGAAGTTACTGTAGAGGGTATCTCAGACAAAGAGAATTCAGAATGATCCTTTGAGACCCCTTCTGAAGAAATTTAAAATATGCTGGATTTATTTTTTTAACCTTCAAAACACGATTATAAAATAATGACTTTAAAGCTTTAAAAGCAGCTATTCAGAAGAGGAAATCCAAGATGGTTGCTGTATTCCTGGCAACTAAAACATTAAGTAACACCCCTTTCCAAAAATGTAAGCTAAGAAAAATTACAAATTGAAATAAAATACCTTGTGGAAATGTAATAATGTACCACAGTCTTTGCAACATGCTTGACTTTGGGTATACTGCTTTAGTACTTTTTTCAGTTGGCATCCTCAGTCTAGCCATACTATAGATCAGTGGTTCCCAACCTTTTTTTCCCCATGACCTGCTGCTAGGAGCGGAGTGCAGCAGCAGCAGCAGCAGCTCAGGGGCAGGGGTGGGGGAGCTCCTGGCATGCGGCACAGCACAGCTTATCTTTTGTGTGTGGTGCCGCCTGCATTGCCTGCACAATCCCCATTTGGGTCGCGACCTGGGGTTGGGAACTGCTGCTATAGATGCAAAAAAATTCTATGGTTCTTCTAAATTATATATATAAATATAAAAGCCTTTCTTTATAAACAGGTAATGTTTTTAGGTGAAATTGAAGAAATTTTAGATGTAATAGAACCAACCCAGTTCAAAAAAATAGAAGAGCCTCTGTTTAAGCAGATATCCAAGTGCGTGTCAAGTTCACATTTTCAGGTATGAAATGGCATTTTTAGTAGTATTGCAAATGTGATGTTTAAGTTAGTTAGTACTAGCTGATTTTGTGGTTCTGATTCTGAAATGTGTATTTCAGGTTGCAGAAAGGGCTTTGTACTTCTGGAATAATGAGTACATTCTTAGTCTGATTGAGGAGAACATTGACAAAATTCTACCAATTATGTTTGGTAGTTTATACAAGATCTCCAAAGAACACTGGAATCCGTATGTACAGCTATTTAATTATTTATTTATTAGTATTATCAGTAATGAATTCCCATTAGTTTACTTTTGTTTCTTGGGGTTGGTTCATGCAGCCCTTTGCAGACAGGCTTAAATTAACTTAGGTAAAAAATATAACTGATCTAGATCCTCTTCTACCTCCACCTCTTATACACTTTCTTTATCTTTCACGCAAATAAGTAGCCAGTTGTAGTAGGAACATGCTTTGCAGTTATTTGAATGAAGGAAATGGATTTGCTTCACAGCTACATTATGCTGCAGCTGTCTTGGACTCATTTATTAGGAATTGAAATGGGCTGGGTAAAATATCTAAGGATGGTGTTGTGATTTCTAAATCCATCTGCTCTTCCACATCTGTTTAAAAAATTAGCTAGCAATAGACTTGTAGGAAGGTTGCAATATCCTACTGCATCAGAATCCAAATAAAGTACGATGAGCCACAGTACTGTAGCAACATCTATATCAATAAATTTATCATTGTCCAACAAATTAGGGAAGAAAAAGATTAAGCAGTAAAAAAAAATGCACATCACATGGTGCCCACCATCCATGGGACAAAAGATTAAAACGACTGTTGAATGTACATGAACTCAAATGGTAAATCACAATTCCTATTGTGTGAAAAATCCCCAAGATAAGGTATGTGTTTTTCAGTGACAAAAGTTTTAGAATGAAAAGATTATATATTCCCTGATCTAGAAATAATATTTATTCAGTGTTTCCATGTTTTTAAGTATCTTATTATGAAGACTTACTACAAACGCACTTTGATCATTGCACAAGTAGGAAGCTGATCTGCTTGTCACTTTTATATACTGTATATACCCAAATCCAAGACAACTTAAAATTTAAGGTGACCCCTCCCTCTCCCACAGTATTTTGATTCTTTACATGGAGAATGCATAGATTTTTTTTATAACCTTCCATGTAAAGAATCTAATTATTGGAGCGTCATCTTAAATTTGTTCCCCCTACCACAGCAACCGCAAGGGGGCTGGTGACAAGGGAGTTGAGCAGGCATGCCCTGTTTGTCACTTCCCAAAGGTGGACAATGGATAGACGCAGGGAAAACTTGTCATATCTTTAATGTCTTTCCTTTCCAAATTTTTTTTTTTTTTTTAACTTTAAAATGATTTTAAGTGCCAAGTGAATGGCACTCTACAGTCGAACACAAGATTCTTCCCCAGAATGTACAGTCCAAATTGGAACATGCCTTCTTGACTATGGAGGAAAACACAATGATAAGTGTTACAACAACAGGATCATCTAGGGTGTTTATATACATGCTCTGTGGCAGAGGAGGGGGGCGCTTTATTTTAGTGCAGCTCCAAGAGCTGTTCTAATTAAAGTGTCTGGAGCATCACGTGTATAGGGCATCCCTGTGCTGAAAAACGGTGGTGGGGGCACTTTAACTAAAGCATGTCAAACAGATTTTAGTTAAAGTGCCCACACCACCATTTTTCAGTATGGGGATGCTGATGCATGTAATGCTGGAGTCTGCTGGAGCGCGGTAATTACCATGCCCTTGTATAGGTGCCCCTAGATCGGCAGTCTACGACTTGTGGTTCACAATCAACATGTTGCCCATGAGACCATGTGGCATTAGTAGCCACAGAAAACATCTTTTTACAGTTGCATGTTCCTTCAAGTTCATAAGAAGAATAAGGTATAATGTTGAGCCGCTGAGTGTGGTTACCCCTGGGCCAGCAAGGCTTGAAGGGATTGCTGAGTTAATGGTTAGATCTAATACGTGCACCCTGGAGGCCCTAAGTCTCCAACTTTTCTATAGCTTGATTTAATTCTACTCAGAAAATAACTAGTAGTTTGTTTGGAGGAGTGGTAACTTCACTTTCAGGTGTAAGGCCTAGAGTTAATTTTTTAGGAGGACGTTAAAGGTAAAGTCTTAATATATCAGAATACCATGTTTGATTAAGAGCACTTTTAACCTAGAGGAATATACAGGTTTCCCTCACTAAATGCTGGGGTTAGGTTCCTGAAAGTTCCCATAGTTGGCAAAACTGTCGTTGGCAAGAAAAAAGGCGTATGGGGAAAATGGCAGGTGGCGGCTTGATGCGTGGCCACAGAAAACTGTGGTTACTCAAAAATGTATATACATTTACATTTTGGTAGCCAAAATGGTATATAGAATATTAAGCATGGACACTCAAAACTGTGGTTGGCGAGGGAAACCTGTAATTAAACTTGGAATACAACAGACACGTAAGAAAATGCTTTACAGCTTTTTCAGGCTTGTGTTGACGTGGGCTATGTTGACCCAGTTCATAGAATAGTAGAAAATGAGGGTTGGAAGGGACCTCGGGATGCCATATGATCCAATCCCTGCTCAAAGCAGGACCATCTCCACCTAGGTCATTCCATACAAAGCTTTGTTAATCTAGGCCTTAAAAACCTCCTAAGGATGGGGATGCCACCACCTCTCTTGGTAGTCTGTTCCAGTGCTTCACCACCCTCTTAGTGAGAGAGTTTTTCCTAATGCTCAACTTAAACCTCCCTTGCTGCAACCTGAAACCATTGCACCTTGTTCTGTCATCTTCCACCACTGAGAACAGCCTGGCTCCATCCTCTTTGCAACCCCCCTTCACGTAGTTGAAGGCTGCTGTCAAATTCCCCCTCAGTCTTCTGTTTTGCAGACTAAAGAAGCCCAGTTCCCTCAGCCTGTCCTCAGAAGACATGTGTCCCAGACCCCTGAACCATTTTTGTTGCCCTCTGTTGGACTCTCTCTGACTTGCCCACATCCTTTCTTTAGTGGGGGACCCAAAACTGGACACAGTACTCTAGATGTGGCCTCATCTGTGCAGAATAGAGCAGAATAATTACATCCCTCGGTGTGCTGGCAACACTCCTACTAAGCCCAGTGTGCTGTTAGCCTTCTCAACAACAATGGCACACTGCCCACCCGCAGTACTCTGTGCCCTGCCCACAGTATTCTGGGCCGGTGTCCATGGAGCCCCTGTCCATGTGCTTACTCTGTCTGACACCCTTGGACCTGTCTAATCACCTACCACTAAGGGAGTTTTGGCAAGCTGTTGCGGGTGGGTGGGGGGTGCTGATCCAGCTCACAACAGCTCAGCAAAACTCCTGAATGGCCTCCCAGCCAAAATAATTTCCTCCCTATGCTTTAATCAGATCTGAATGTTTTGCTACCTTATGGCATATAAACATTTAAAAAATCACTTGCTGTGATTGGGGCATATGAAGTCTTCCTTTTTTATTAACTTCTTTATAAATGAAGGCCAGGAGTCCATGTATTCCATTTCTATTTAAAGAATCGTTTATGTATAGGAGAAACCAGACTAAACACCATTTGCTTTTAAATCTCATTAGAGGTATAACACAGTCTCAAATATAGTAAGACTGTAACCCAGTATCAAGGTCAGACATTTAACACATGCTAGGAAACAACTATCATCTCCAGTAATTTGCAGCATTTTCCTTTTGTTATAGGACCATTGTAGCGCTGGTGTATAATGTGCTGAAAACGTTGATGGAAATGAATGGCAAGCTATTTGATGAACTTACAAGCACATACAAAGCAGAAAGGCAAAGGTATTCAACTTAGTTTAACTAAGTGCGTGTATTCAGAACGTTTGGAATGCCATCTGTAAAAATAAACACATACATAAAATAGTGAGCAGTGTATGTGCTGGTGCACTGGAAGCTTTATGATGAAACACTTTTATAGTAGACTTGCAGTCAAACTGATTTATTAAAGATTTGAAATATTTTTAAAGTAGCTTGAGAACTGGGGAATGGGTGTGACTATATTTATTTGAAAGGTATGTAGAGAGATAAGATTGTCAGAGAATTGGTAAAGCAATGCTTTGCATACTCCATTGTCAGATACTCAGTCTCATAACCCTTCTGCATTCATGAATTTGATTTCCCCCTATTCCTTCCGCCCCATTTCTAGATTTCTCACTTTGACTTTTTTTTGGGTTTTTTTGTTGCTAAAAACAAAGAAAATTTAGAATGAGTTTTTCTAGAAATACATTTCCTCAGCCTTTCTAAGCAGCTGATACCACACTTGTCATTCAGTACCAAGAGGCTGGACCATCTGTATTCAGCACTGGAAAAATACTGCCCCAGTCTCACCTCTGCCTTGCCCCACCCCCACCAGCTTTAAAAATTGCAAGAGGAATTTGTAGTAAACTTGTAGTGGTGCAGTTACATACATCACATCTGCAGCCCAGATGTATTCAGTAGTGATCTTTTTTATTTTTCTGCAGAGAGAAAAAGAAGGAATTGGAACGGGAAGAGTTGTGGAGGAAGTTAGAAGAACTAAAGCTAAAGAAGGTCTTGGCTGAAAAGCAGAACAGCACTCACAGTGTGCTAAATGCACAAAATAATACAAGTGCCAAATAAAGAAATGATGCCCTCTGCTTGAGAGAGACATACTTTTGTACATTTTTGAACTAGGTAAAAATTGCAAAACAGAAACCTCATCAGTATAATAGAACTGGCCAGCTTTTTCTCTGGCAAAATGTAAATGAAAAAGCTATGAAATTAAATACAGTAGTTGAATGATACGTCATTACCACAGCATATTGTAAATTTGTCTAATCATTGATATATTGGCACTTTTGAAGTTTCATAGAAATGAATTATCATCCATAATGAGTGAGAATAATTATGGGAGTGGTGAGAATTATGACTTGAATTTTCTTTTTTGATTGTGTTGCACATAGGTGGTGTAGTCTGCTATGTACATTTTTTCTTGTTTTATACGTGCTTTTCACATTGCTGCATACCTTGGTCAAGATTCTAGAAAAGGCTTCTAGTTCTGCTGTATTTTCTCAAATAAAACTAAAACTAAGCTACATTACTTTTTACCTGTAACTTGAGGAGATACATTATGTGCCCTTCATACCATTACAGATCTCAGAGATATTGCTGTATTGAATACCAGTGAGCAAAGAATCATGCTGGGTTTAAATTTTTAATTTTAAAAAAGCACAAGTTGGCAACAAGTTGAAGTATGAACATCTAATCTGTTAGAGTGGACCTAGTGCATACTCTGTGTCTGACCTTATCCTTGATGAATGTTTTGGTGTCTGTTTACCCCCTCCACATGCTTCTTGCTCCTGGGCCTAGTTAGGTTTGTTTCTCATCTTATGGCTGAAGATGGAGCTTCCTTTCGAGCACATTAGTGATACTCCCAGTCAGCCCAAGTGATCTCTGGAGCAATGCAGTTGTTGCCCGCTTTTCTCCCTTCCATCCTCCAGATCTGCATCCACAGAACTTCCAGCCTCTGCTGGCACAGCGAGAAACTAAAGCTAGGATTCCAGACTAGGAGGGCAGAGACCTTGGATCCTGTTTCTTGTTTTATTTAAAGAAAATGCAGTATGCTTCTTCAGTGTAAACTGGAAAAAGTGGACTGTAGAAGTCTTGTCTGTTTCACCTGATCAGGTATTTCTCACATCTTTTTGATCAGAGTTACCATTCCAATCTCTTAAATTGCAGTTCTGTGGAAAACTGTTTTGTAATGAGAGCTCTTCACTGGGGGATTGAGCAGCGTTCAATAAAGTCTTTGTTTGTATTTAGTGTTGTACTTCACCATCTTTCTGTTCCACCCTAATGACCAGAAAGTATATACACTGAGTTCTGTAGAACTCTGCAGACAAAATTTAACATTAATGAAAAGCCCCAAGCTATTTAAAATGAAGTTATGGTTAAGAGCCAAACCTGGCTAGCAAAGGTAGGTGGCTGTGCATCACTCACGTCCAGGTCTTCTGTTTGTTCAGTTATGTTCACTTCTTAAACTCTCACAATAGGTGATGCATTACCAACAAAGTCCTTGCCTCAGCTGCTTATTGGCTGATGTACAAGACCTTTGATCTCTGGATAAATGACCTATTTAACTTTTTTTTTTTAAATTTAGTACTACTATTTTTTTAATTTAGTGCTAGTATAGAGAAGATTATGTCTCTGTAATCTTCAGCGTTAGTAAGTGTGCTGTGTTCCATTACTATTTCCTATTGCAGCAGTGTCAAACTCCTCTGGCCCTGCCGGCTGGATGAATGGCACAGGCCCAGGTTGCAGGCCAGATGAGGCTCGTGGGATCCCTCCCCACCCTGCCCAGCACACCTGATTCAGTGGCTGTGCCAGCCAGTTTGGAACTCCTGCTGTGTGTTGGATGGATCCTGGAGCGGCCAGAATAGGTATCTCGCATGGCCCAGTCCAATCAGAATAGCAGCAGCATGGCTCAGGTGGTCACAGCGTGCCAGAATGCACCACACGTGGCACCTGCTTTGGAGGTGCATGCTGCACGGTGCCCATTCCAGATGGTCTGGGACCTCTGCCCAGGTACCACAAGTGACTTGGATGCCAGACTGGCTGGAACAAGCACCACATGTGGTGCAGTCCCAGAGCTGCCTGGGTGGGCACTGGGTGCAGCAACCAGACTGCATAGAATGGGGTGCCTGTTCAGCCACTCTGGGACCCATGCATATGTAGCATGAGTCCCAGAACAGCTGGAGCAGCCACTGGATCAGCTATGCTGAGGGCAAGGGGAGGGAGAGTGAAGTGTGTGAGTCCTGTGCCACAGATGTATGCCATGCCCTTGTGGGTCTGATTAGACAGCACTGGGGGCTGGATGGCAAAGGCTCTGCAGGCTGTATATTTGACCCCCCTGCCATCCAGTATTCAAATGGGATATGCTGTTCTTCCGTAGTAAGCCGTTGTTGGGTGGTTGCTTTTCCATTTTTGGTGTCTTGTCTGCTTCTGTATTCCGGAGAAGTAATAGGGCCTGCCTCTGATCTTGGGCTTGTTACAGCCTGACGATGCCTTGAATAGATCAGCATGACTGGCCTTGCAGGCCTCTAATTTCCTTTGGAAAGACTGTACTTTGATAGGATGTGACACTAGACAGGGTGAGTTTGTTTGCTTGGGTTTTTTTTAATAGTCTGGTTCTGGTACAAGTCAGCTACCCTTGAGTCATGCCCTTGAGTCAAGGTGTCTGAGGAGCGTGTGCAGCCTTGGTGCTCAGTAGCTCTCAGGCTGCACTTTGGCTCTGGGAGGGAAAAGGGAGCAAGTCCAAGCTTGCCTGCATCCCCTTCTTGCTGAGGAGGAGGCCTTCTGAAGCTGTTAGCACCTTTTTTGTTTTTTTTAATTTTGGGGTAGCCATGTCCATATCATATGTGGAGTCTGAGAGAAGGGTGTGTGGCTTTGGTGCTTGGTAGCATAAGGGATGATTTACTGCAGGCAGGTGAAATAGCGTGAGTTCAAGCTTTTTCATGCCCCTTTCCTGCAGGTCTGTCCTGCTGGGGCTGCTGAGCCAGGTTGCTTTTCCTTGAGCCAAGCACAGCTCAGACAAGTTCATACCTGGGGGTGCAAAGGGCAAGGTTCAGGATTGGCAGCCAAAGCCCAAATCCTGGGCCCTGCCTCGCTCTGAGGGTTTGCCTTGCCTGTATGGATGGCTACAGACTACTAGAAATCTAGTTGGGTACCAGCAGTGCCTGAGGCTTGTCCTAGTTCTTTGCAAGTTCATCAGCCTAACAAAGTGTGGAGTGAAAGTGAAGTCCATGCAGCATACAGCCAAAGCCCAGGGGTTAGCTTGCTGACTTGTCAAGATTTCTAGCCATCTCAACCAGCAGCCCTCTTGCCTGTATGTAGCACTTCAATTTGGGCCATATCACATCAGGAATCTGAAAGAGAAGAGTGAGTACCTTTGGTGCTCAGTGGCACAGAGGTTTGGTTTTAGAGTAGGAAGGCCCCGAGTTCAGTGTTACTGAAGTCCCGTTCTTGCTGGGCTTTACAGCTGCCTATGGCTTTTACTTGTTTATTTAGTATTTGGAGTCCAATTTTTATGGTGGCACAACTGAGATGTTAGGCAAAGTCTTTTTCTACTCTTGGAGACTTTTACTTTAGTATCAATATTTTTTTCTATCTGGAATAGAGATGCTGCTGCTTCAGTCCTATGAAGGGAATTGGCTTTATAAATAATAAGTCCTCCCATTTTTCCTCTCTACATATTACTAATTCAGCAGCAGCAATAGTTCCTTGTGCACTGTTGGCATCAATTCAATTTAGACATAGGTGATGAAAGCTGCAGAGTATTTTTGTTTTTAAGCAGCAGGCAAAACAGCTTGGATATAAGCAACAGGCTTCCTTCCCTCCAACATTATTCCCAGCAGTTAGTTTTAGTATAACAGATTCAGTAATTTGCCACTCTCCTTTTTAAACTTAAGATTCCTTCCAGCTCAGTCTGAACCTTTTTGGGGCATCTACAAGCAACTTTCCAGATGGAACTTATGATTTGCATATATATTAACTAAAGTTACACTTGTATCCAGATTATAGAATAGACTCATAAGACAAACAATATTAAGGGCCAAGGCTTTGTTTAAGAGGTACTTAACTGGTTGTGTTCCAAGAAATAGTCCATGTATTTAATTTTTCAAGTCTTTAATACAGAGTTAATGCATCATAACCACAAACTGAAATAGTTCACAGAATTTCCAGTGCATCTTATTTTATCCTGTAACTTGGAGACTTAAGTGATGAAACCTGATTCTTTGTAGACTGATCATGACACAGCCTCCTCTGTGTTTGTGGTAATTGGATTCTGATTTTTCCAAGTACAATCTAAGTCAGGGCTAAGCAAAATATAGCCTACTGAAGGCCTTAATCCAGCCCAGAGGGTCCCTCAGTCCTGCCTGGCCCAGGTGCCATCCGGCCTGTGGCAGGCCCAGGGGGTGGTGGGACATGCAGTGGGGCTGAGCCAGCTCTGGAACTAAAGTGCCTTTCTAGGCAGCCCAGGCAGTGGTGGTGGCTCCTCGCTGCTGTCACTGGCCCTGGCTCTGTAGTACTAATGGGGGGCTATGTGCACAGCCTACCCCAGACTCAGCCCAGCTGAGCAGGCCAGCACAGCCCTAGCCTGGCCCTGCCCACCTGCTCTAGATGTGCCTGCCCGTGATGAGCAGTGGCAGTGACCAAGTATTGCTGCTGCTTAGTGTGAGGAAAAAGCATCTCCTCCCTCTTGCCACTGCCAGGCCTTTCTTGCTGCAGCTCCTCTTCTGCTACCACCATTGGGGGGGGCAGTGGTGGCAATGCAGTGACAAGCTGCAGGGCAGCCTGGTTGCTGGCTCTGGGTGGCTGCAGCAAGAAGGGCCTGGCTGTGGTGAAGGGTTGCAGCTGCTTTCCCCCCACCATGCAGAGCAGCAGCTTCTGCCAGGGTTGGACCTGGGGTTGGGCACAGCTCTGGTGGCAGTGGCAGTGGCTCCTGGGCTTTAGTTGTAGGTGGGGGAGGAGTGCTGACTGGCCTGCAGCAGCTCCCCAGAATGGCCTATGTGGCTTGTTTGCCCAAATGACTGCCTGACCCTGCTCTAAGCTAAATTAAAATAATTTTGAATTGGGGATCGTTGTGGTAGTAAATGCAGCCTTTCTAGTGCAAGCAGAAAAAAATTAAAAATTAGTATTTGTGTCTAAGAACCACCTATACAAGGTCAGTCTCCAATGGACAAATTCTAAATATTTTAAAATTATCTTCTACTTCTCAATAATCTGATACAAAATCTGGTAAAAAAGTTCATAACTTACTTTTTAAAAAACATGTTTTTAATAGGTTTGTTCTACAATTAACTTCTTCCTAGAATTCACGTGTCAGTTTGTTATGCAATTACACCAGCAAAGGCAAATATTTCCCATACTGCACACAATTGCCATTAGTTTGTATTTTCATTTCTTCCTGAATTTTACTCGAGTTATTTGCTATCCAGTGTACTAGAAACAATTTAAAGGTGTTCTTAGTCTTCAGGTTATGCGATTCATTGCTTGACTTTGCCTCTTCAGGTGCCTCTTTCGGATTTTGATCATCCACTTAACGCTCAGTTTGGCAAAATCTGCTGCTTTGAACAGAGCCAAGAAAATTCCACATAGTAGAGCAATCATGTTCCAGGGATTGGCAGTGACAATCTGAAACAGTTAAATCAGAGACTGTATGAAAGGTGATGAGGCTTTCTTTAAAAATAAGAATTAAAAAAACCAAAAGGAGCTGGTGGTTATGGGGAACTTTAGTTAAAGATAAACTGGCCAAGTAGCACAACTGCATGCGGACACAGCAACAACACAATTTTAGATGTAGTTAGTGGAGAAGCCAGCTGGGCTTGCTTCTTAATTACAGGAAAGGCATCTGAAGGTGGGTGTCATCCTGACTGACAATGATCATGATGAAGTGATAAGAGTTCATGATCTTAAGGGAAGAAGGAAGAGAGAAGAGCAGTAAACAGATACTAAAAAAGTCAGAACTGGTAGGCAAGATGTAAGGAAAGTAAGTTTAAAAGGAAAAGTAATGCAGGACAGTTTGTTCCTTACAGAAACAAAGATCATTAGTATAATATGAAAGACAGACAGCAATCATGGCAAGAGGCTTGGGTAAGTCATGAGCTCTTTACACAAAGGTGACAGCCTGGTGGTATTGCTGAGGAGGACAAGAATGAGAACACAGACTGTGCAGGGACAAGAATCAGAAGTACCAAAGCACATGCTGAGGTACAGCTAGCAGATGACACAAAAAAGGTAACAACCATCCTATACATGTGGTAAGAGGAGCCTCATGGCTTAAAGAGGACAACGATGTGATGCATCAACTTGCAGGGTGGAGGTATTCAGCTTAGAACAGGGAATGAACAAGTTGAAGATGGGGTAAACTGGTCCTTTTCAAGTCTGCAGGGCCAGAGGAAATTCATCCTTGAGTACTCAAGAAATTGGCTGAAGCGATTGCAGAGCCATTAGCCATTATCATCTTTGAGAACTGCATGGAGGTAAAAGGAGGTCTCAAAAACCTGGAAAGGGTAATTGTGGAGTATGCAGAGAATTACTGGAATAAAATTAAAGCACAATTAATTTGTAGACACCTAGAACATAAGTAACAGCCACCATGGATTTGTCAAGAATCAAGTCATGTCTAAATTTGAAAAAATCTGATTTCCTTGCTTGTCAGAGTGATGGGCTTGGGGGGGAAGCAGGCAATTCATTGATGTGGTATACCTCTACCTCTATTTTGAAAGTTTCTCAAAAAATACTTTCAAAAGCAAGCTATTTGCTCTATATGAACTTACGATAAGGCTGATAACTAGCTGGATAATTGTACTCCAGGAGCAGTAATTATTGGTTCATTATTTAAGTGGGAGAAGGTATCAAGTGGAGTTTACCATGGCTCTGTCCTGGATCTGGATCTAGAATATAAAACAAGACACACGAGCAGGCTGGAATGTCGCAAAAGGAATCCTGCACGCAACTCAACTCAGGACCGATGAGGCTGTGTCTGGACCAGAGCCTGATTTTGGGAAACAGTACCTCAAGAGAGATGTGGACAAGAAGAGGCCAGAGGAGAGCAACCAAGTTACTTAACAGGGCTAAAAGACACTGAACTGAAATGGTTCTTTACAACCCATGGTATCAGTTGGACTGGAGGAAGCAGCAAAGCCTGTCAGTCTTCCAATCTCTGAGAGTAAATACTATGTGCAAGAATGAAAACTGTTAAGAACATGGAGACAAAGAGGCTTTAGGTACTGCAACACTTGCTTGACACTGCACACCTAACTCGGGTGCCTGTAGAATGGGGTTAGTTGAAGTTCCCCAATTAAAAAAGGCAAGGGAGTTACGACAAGGCTGGTGCACTCAGCTTTCACAGCTCTGGAGTGTCAGGAGGAGTAAGGCATCTACATACTTTCTTTTAGAAGCAATGATGATATGGTACCCCATCCTTTATCCAACAGTTAGAAAGCTCGTGTTTTCACCCCACAGTACAAGGTAAATCTCACTTTCTGAATCTCAGATATTCAAAGCCATTTCTCAATAGCATAGCCTAACCACCGGGCAATAGGCAAGGCCAGGGGTGAGCAATTATTTGGTGACACAGAGTCACAGGCTGGGTCAGTACCCACTGCACACAGTTTCTCAACATTCCTTGTATAATTGCATGGGCTGCGCTGGGCACTTAAGTGTCTGCTGCTGCGGTGCATGCATGTGTACAAGTGCCCTAATAGTCCATTTTAAATTCAAAAAGCCTCCAAGAATGGAGATTCCACAATCTCTCTGGGTAACCTGTTCCAGTGCTTCACCACCCACCTAGTGAGTTCTACCTAATAACCAACCTAAACTTCCTTTGCTGCACCTTGAGATCATTGCTCCTTGTTCTGTCATGTGTCACCACAGAACAGTCCAGCTCTGTCTTCTTTGGAGCCACCCTTCAGGTAGTTAAAGACTGCTATTAAATCCCCTTTCAGTCTTCTCTAAGTAAACCCTGTTCCCTCAGCCTCTCCTCAAGTCACATGCCCCAGCCCCTGAACCATTTCTGTTGCCCTCCACTGGACTCCCTCCAACTTATCCATGTCCCTTCTGTAGTGGAGGACCCAAACTGGACACAGGACTCTAGCTGTGGCCTCACCAGTACAGAATAATCACTTCCCCTTGATCTACTGGCGACACTCATAATGCAGCCCAGTAGGTCTTTAGCCTTCTTGGCAACAAGGGCACACTACTAGCTTATATCCAGCTTCTTGTCCACTGTAACCCCCAGGTCCTTTTGTGCAGAGCTGCTGCTTAGCCAGTCTGTTCCTAGGCTGTAGCAGTGCTTGGGATTGTTCTGTCTGAAGTGCAGGACTTTGCACTTGTCCTTACTGAACCTCATGAGATTTCTTTTGGCCCAATCCTCCAATTTGTCTAGGTCACCCTGAATCCTAGCCCTACCTTCCAGTGTATCCAAATCCTCAGTTTAGTGTCATCCACAAAACTTGCTGAGGTTGCAATCCATCCCATCTTCCAGATCATTAATGAAGATATTGAACAAAACCAGCCCCAGGACCAACCCCTGGGGTGTTCCACTTGATACCAGCTAGACACTGAACCATTGATTTACTGCTGTTTGGGCCTGACAATGTAGCCAGCTTTTTATCCACCTTACAGTTCATTCATCCAACCCATACTTCCTCGTGCTGGCAAGAATGCTATGGGAGATGGTATCAAAAGCCTTGCTAAAGTCAGTCACACCACTGCTTTTCCCCTGCATCCACAAAGCCAGTTCTCTCACCACAGAAGGCAAATCAGGTTGGTTAGGCATAACTTGCCCTTGATGAATTCATGCAGACTGTTCCTAATCATTTTCTTGTACAGGTGCACCAATACATGGGTCTGATATTGGATCGACACCAATATAAAAGACAATTGACCATCGGGGGGGGGGGGGGAAATCAGCTCGACATGGCCAATAAGTTTGGCCGATAAATGCCCGTGCATACACACAGCTGCAGCACAGCGCAGGCAGTGAGGAGCACAGCCTGGCAGCTTGGAGAGCTGGGTGCAGCTGGCAAGTCTGTTGTAGTGAAAGGTGAGGGGGAGAAGGGGTGTGGGGGGCAGATCAACAACCCGCCCCAGTGAGGGAGGGAGTGGGGCAGAGGCCAGGACAGGAGCTGCCCAGCCATGATGGGACAGGGTGTAGGACAAAGCCATGGCTCATTCTGGGGGCACTGGTGGGGGGAGGGGGGGGACAGATCCCACTTCTGAATGCATCTCAGGAGCACATTGGGGGTGGTGGTGTGTCCCCTAGATCTGCACGGGGTGGGGCTGCACCAGGCTGCACTCGGGATGGGCAGCAGTAATGGGAGAGGGCTACGGAGAGGGCTGCAGCCACCCCAAGGCTTGCTGTAGCCCCCTCATAGCCTCCGCCCAGTGGTGCTGCCTCCCCTGAGTGCAGCCCAGCCCAGCCCAGCCCATGGCTGCAACCCACCCTGCCCTGCCTCATGCAGAGCCAGGGGACACATGCCCCCCCCGGCCCTTCTAGGGTGTGTGCAGTGGCAGGAGCCACCCCCCCTCTTCCCACAGCCTCCCAACAAGCTATGGCTGCCCTGTGCCCCACCCTGGCTGGGCAGCACCTGCCCTAGCCCCACTCCCTCCCTCACTGTGGGGGATACTTATCTGCCCCCCCACACACCCCTTCCCACCCACCAGACTTAAAATCAGCTGGATGCAGCTGTATTGGACGTCCGATTGGTATTGGCTGATACGCCTCCTTAAAAATACACCCCCCCCCCGGACTATTGGTATTGGCTCCCAGAATCTTTATCTGTGCACCCCTACTTTCTTCTTTTTCAGGTCCTTTGAGGACCTGCCCCATGATTTTTCCAGGGACTGAGGTGAGGCTGATTAGTCTATAGTTCCCCAGATCCTCCCCCTTCCCTTTCTTAAAGATGGGCTCTATATTTGCCTTTTCCAATTGTCCAGGATGTTCCCCGATTGCCACAAGTTTTCAAAAGATAATGGCCAGCAGTTCTGCAATCACATCAACCCCCTCTGCACCCCCAGATGCACTGCATCTGGCCCCATGGACTTGTACAATATCCTGGATGTACAATATCATGTGTGTACTTGGTACTTCTGGCTAGATTCAAATCGTAAATAGTTGTGTTAATGGTTACCAACCAATGAGAAACAGCCTGGCTTTGGATTTTCCACTTCCTGATTTCAGTCACTTTGTATTATGGACTCGATGGCCCAGGAGGGCTCCTTCCCAATGTTCCCATGTCTCTGGCCTGCTTGTTTAAACGGCTCTTCAGACCTTACCTAAACCTAAAGTTCTGCAGAGCATAGTGAAAGCATGGTTTGTCCTAGCTGTGCGCACACAGCCATAATACTAAATAACCAATTACTATGTGCAAGAGAGGCAGAAGCATAAGTGAAAGAGTTCAGCAGCATTTAAGTTACAGTTTAAAAACAGAATTTCAGCTCAACCACAATGACAATCAGATTTCCTGCAAGTTTCTCTGTGTGCTGCCTGCTGAACATCTCTCTCTCTTTTTTTCTTTAAAAAAAGATTTTAAGAAGCGATTGAATTTACTCACATCTTGAACAGTCTGGATAAGAGGATCTTTCCATTCAAATACCACAAAAAAGAGCTGGTCACTTCCTGGCTTAGGTCTTTGATCAATGTAGTTAACCACACTAGTCTGGAAATTAAAAGAAAGAAAGAGATTATTTTACTCTGCTCTCAAAGTTTAGCAGGCTCAGCACTAAGAGTAGGAGGGTGAAAGGTAACACCAGGTCACTTTTTCATAGAGTGACCGTACATTCTGGTTTGGCCAGGACAGTCCTGGCTGGTTGGTCCAGAGTCCCAGGCCAGCACCCAGTGGGGAGGCGAGGCGTGTCTGGCGCTGCTGCTGTGTGGGAACAAGGCAGACAGATATCCAGAGTCCCTATGGTCCTTGCTCCTGCACAGCAGCAGTGGCGCTTGCCCGCCTGGTGCACTATGCTGCTCCACCTCCCCACTAGACTCCAGCTCAGGACGTCTGAGCAGCCTACAGAATCTGGAACTGTCCTGGCCAAATCAGGACATACTAGCAAACCCGTGCTTTGCTACAGAAGATCCATTTGATTGGTTTTATTTATTTATCTATCTTTATAACCTTTTGTCATAATCGTCATCATCATCATCATCATCATCATCATCATCTCCACTTTATGGTTTATGCATCATTGCAATGTTGAATCTTGAGTGAAGAGTTTAGTGAACAGCCCTTCATCATTATATATCACTATGGATTGCATGTAAGCGGACAGATCTGGCCTCCGAAATAAGAGATTTAGTTTATATAGATGGTCAGCCTACTTTCACAGGATTCTAAGTTTTACTGCTCTGCTGTTTTACACATTGGCTTCTGTAAGGGTTGAAAGGTCAGTTTCCCACATTTTTCACATCAATTTATTCTGCCTCATCTTCCATCTAACTAAAACAAAACATAACCACCTTATCTCTACCAACACCTCAAGTCGACTAACAGCATGGGTTAATAATGCATCATATCATTCACCAGAAAATGACTTCAGCTGATAGGAACTCCCTCCCTACACGCACAAACGTGAAGTACTAGTAGAAAGTTGCCTATTACTGGCCTATATATTTTAGTTTTCTACAATGGCTTGGTCTCATATGTTAAGGATGACACAAAGATGAGCATAGTCTGTTACTACCTAAAAAACACAGGACTGTTAATGAGAGGAAGTTGTACATAGAGAGTGTGCAGTTTCACTTGAACTGCATGGGTTAATCTGTGTTCAACCCAGTACAGTTCATCATACACTTTTGCTACAGGCTAGAAACCACTCACTGCAGTCTCCCATTTAGGTGCCAAATTGTGCCAGGTAAACTACTCTCATTCAGAGAGTTGCAGGATAAGAAGGAGTTGCACAATAGACAGCTAAGTCAAGGCTGCCAGGTGTGGGAAGGGAGGGAGGGTGAGGAAGATAGACTGACGTAGCTAATAGGTCAGATTGCACACTAAAAACTAGTTTAGGAACTATTCCCATCATTTTTAGGATATCCAAGTATGTTTTTATCACTGTCACAAGCCAGGCTAACCCTAATCCCCCTCCCCCTCATGACAAACCAGAAGAGCAGTATAAACTCTTTGGTGGGTTATTCTTTTATGAAATGTGAGAAGTTAAGAAAGCAAACAGTAACCATACTATCTAGTCCATTTGAAAATGCTGCCTTGAGAGCAGCCAGTTGCATCTCATACGACACATCCAAAAAAGCTTCCTCAAAATGATGCCGTCCTTTGCTCCAAAAAGCAGCTCTCTTTGATCATCATTCTGCTGCAGCATTAAATGTAGACATGTCCACTGAGACAACATGAGACACTATGGCAATGTAGCAGCAATGAGCAATGCCAAAGAAGCACTGGCAGGCACAAACCATGACACTAACACTACTGTGCAGTAGCTTGTTGCTTAATTGGGTGCACATGTAGACATGCCCAGTATCTACCCAAGTTACAACTGATTTCATAAAATTCTGTAGATTTTTAGGATGGGAAGGGACCTCAATAGATCATCAAGTCCAACCTCCTACTTTGGGCAGGAAAGAGCTGGGATCATCTGACTCCAGAACTAGGTGCTTGTCCAGTCTCTTAAGGACCCCAGGGTAGGGGAGAGCACCACCTCCCTTGGAAGCCCATTCCAGATTTTGGCAACCCTCACCGTAAAGAAATTTTTCCTAATGTCTAATCTAAATCTGTTCTCTGTCAGTTCGTGGCCGTTGTCCCTAGTAACCCCACAGGACACCCAGGTAAACAGAGTATCCCCTATTCCTTGCTGCCCCCACCATGAATTTGTAGACTGTCACAAGATCTCTTCTCAGCCATTTTTGCAGAGGCTGAAGAGATTCAGGTCCCTCAATTAATGCCCTCCACTTGCCAAAAAGCCTTCCAGAGCATTTCTTACCTCCTGTTTGAATTCAATAGTCTCACTGCCATCTTCTTCTTTTGTTTTCACCAAAGACATTTTAACCCATGTTCGAAAACCGCCGGAGAACTTCCAACTGGAGTAGGAGCTTTCACAATCCTTCATGAAGTTTGCTTTTTCTGGACTACAGAATACACCACATTACAGTACTACATTACAGTAGTGAACAAATTCAGGTCAAAACATTTCATAGCTTAGGATGTGCAAACAACAGACCAGGAGGCTTGTTAAAAATACATCCAGGTTCTTAAAACACGTTGATTGCTTGGAAACCATGCACAGCATTTCTGAAAACAAACAACTTGGGCTAGAGTTGCAGCTTATTTAAAATGGTTGCCAGTCACTCTAGTATTGGCAAACCTTCTAGTTTTTAGAGATTTTTTTGTGAAAAGAAAGATACCAAAGCACTATTATCTCAGGAGAGATTAAGGCCCTTATCCACACAAGGACACTAGCACCAAACTTTTAGGCACCCAGCTCCCATTACAAAGTCCACCGTCCTGCAGGAGACCCTGAAATTCCCTGTACGGTGCATGGGGAAGAGAGTAGGTACCAAGCGCTAAGATGTGTATGTTAACTTGCTCCATGGCTTGTGTTACAGTACACAACCAGGCTTTTTTTAACATACAAGTAACCTTACCTCAGGTCTGTTTGATTCCTAGACTACTCTGGAGATGACTTACAAGACTGTTTTTTGTTACCACAACTGACGGGAGTTCATATTAACAACGTCCTTTTGGCCACTGTAGACTTGTGAAACCTGCATTATTTCAGTACAGTCCCAAGACACCAGGCTGATGATGTTAAAACTGTTAGTATCCATGGACCAGTGAACGGCAAAGAAGGGATAGCTCTGGACAGCTCTCTGTTCCTGACCAAAAGGTTCATGGAGAAGAAGTCAGAAGGGCTCCTTTAATCAGAAGTTAAGTCCTTTAATCAACACTTCTTTCCATGCAGTGGCTAGACAGCATCATGCTACCTCAGGGCTGGTCAGACAGGCCAACCCCTACAGCTGCTTCTGAATACAGTTTTGTTTGAAATTAGTAGCAGTGCCTCAGTGATAGACTGTGACTTGTTAAAGCACAGGGTGGTCATTTTTGCTAACTAGGAACAGTCAAAGTCTAGAGAATACTGCTGTGTGAACTATTACCCTTTAATTGGATGGGGGGGGGGAAAACAAACAAACAAACAACACAGCTCTGCCACACTTACGCTAAAGCTGGCACACTTCCCTAGGTGAAGGGAAGGAGTACTTGAATTACATGCAACTATGAACTTGTCTGCTAGGGGATCAGGATAGTCTGATCAACCAGGGCAAAGATGTAAGAGTAGGAGGTTTGCGTTAACCGATCTCCACAGCGAGAACAGATCTAAGAGCAAGGACTGCATCCAAGAGCAGAGTAGCTACTGAAATTCATCTTCTTCCACCAGGCATCATTGCTGAGTAACCTGCATTGAGTCGAGAGATTCTTTCCCCCACACTCATCATCTGGCTTCCCATTCCCCTGTTTTTAAACACTTCTGATTGCAGATTGATAGGAGTGGAGACTAAGAATTGGAGTTACGGATGGCAACTATAGGCTGTGGTGTCTAATTGGCCCCTTTCTGGATTAACTGATATGCATGGAAGGGTTTGGCTCACCCCCAAAAGTTAAAGCCCTGAAGGCAGGAAGCCAAAGTAGGGAGATCTGTTCTAAGTGAAACCTATATTCAAGCCCTCCTATAATTACAATAAATTAAAAGTAACAACACCACTGACAAAAAACTGCTGGAAAGAAATGTCTAAGATTACCTCTACCCCCATTTTGACAAATCAAATCACCCAGCATTTGGCAGTTCTTGGAAAATTTAGGTCCGTGTGCAACTAGCTGTTCATTACATCATTGAGACCCAAGGAGAGAGCGGATCTGGCGCAAGAAAGTACACAAGGAGGAAATGAGCAAAACAGAAGCAGTCCGATACCCTGACCATGGGAGCAAAACAAATTCTGCACAAGACTAGAGGGCCCAACTGTACCACACAGCACATGCACACAAATTACAATTCTGTCAACCATGCAGGCTAGGGACAGGCTCCAGTACAACTACAAAGGCTCAGGAAAAAAGGAGAGCAAACAGTGAGTAATGAAACCAATCTACATGTTTGGGGGCAGGGGGATGGTGAGGAAGGATCAACAGTAAGGCATATACTTGTAATCCAGACCACACCACTGAATTAGAAAAATGGGGAGATTAGGAGAGACCAGTCCAAGCTGATTTTTAAAAGCATATCACTTTTTTCTTAAATTCAATTTAACAACTTGCTTTTAAGCACAAGTGCAGGGATTTAAAATACTATCATCCAGAAAATTTTACCAAATGGCTCATTTCACCTAGCTGGACACACAGCCTTGGCACACATTACATTTAGACTATGCTTAAGGTATTAATTATGCCAGAAAGAATAACCCTGCCACACATTAAAGACAATTTATAGTAAGATAATATAGCAAATGAGTCACAAGGATACTCCATACATAACGTACAACAGCATCTTTGCAACTCATTCATATCGTGCTGTAAATTGAAAGTGGCACACCAGGGATGACCCATGACAGATCCCAACAGTCAGCTGAGCGTAGAAATCCAGCATGGGGCAGCCCCAGGTCTAAAACAGAGCTCTTCTCAAGGCACATGTAAAAGCAGCAAGTGTTGCCTCATGGTGTGAGCTATGGACAGCTGGAAAGCCCCACACTAGGTCCTAGCATACAGGGAGCTTTAAGAAGCATGCCTGCTGCAAAAGCACTGCTGCTGCTTGGCTAACTCCCCATGCATTCAGACCCAGACAGCGTGGAAAGACTCCCCAGTCTTTGATGTCAGTAAGCTTTAAATTCTACTGGGTGTAATAGACCTAAACGCAAAAACTAAATGAAAACCAAAGTCAAATTCCACCCTTGCAAATTAAAGATTGATTTCTCAAAAGGGCTCAGTACTGGAATCATCTGAGCAGCAGCACAGATCAGTTAGTAAAACACATGCTCCAAAGATACCGAACAGCAAAAGTCAAGCAACGTCACTTAGACATTTTTGCTACCACAACACAAGCCTTCCACAGTTCAAAATTCTTAAGTCACCATTAAAATTAGAGACTGCAAAATAATCCTTCCAAGACATGAAAATGTACCAAAGTAACCCAACCACAATAGAGTCAGTAAGAAAAGAAATGGAAAGCTGGGAATCCTGTGGTCATTCTGCCACAAACAGTACTGTAACATAAGCTGTTAGATACATATGTACCTGCTGAGGAACTCCTGGAAAGATGAGAAGAGAAGGTAGTCGATTGCACTGAAATCCTGGTCCGTTTCATTTAAATGGAATTGCAAGAACACCAGTTCCCTTTTCCTCACATCGCGAGGGCCTTGGACAATCAAAGCATATTTCTATAGGAACAGAAAGAGAACTGTTGACAGATCTGTAGGAAAAATAAAAGAATCCTTACTTAACAGATTGCCTAAGCAATTAATGCCACTTTCTAGTTAATGTCCTTGCTAGAAACAGACCAAGAGTTGCATTGTCAGAAACAATGCCCATCTTGTTCCATTCTGGGCAGGTTTTTGTCTCTTAGTCTGTTATCTGAACATCCAAAATAAAATGGACCAGCTAAAAGTCTATAACATTTTTTTTTCCAAACAATTAGTTCTTCTCTTTAAAAGTACTAAAGAAATAAAAAGCAAGCACAAATTTCAAGGCAGTTCCCAGTTAATACATACAGCTACTTTTGAACTTTGAGGTGAACAGAAAACCCCCATCCAATAAATTCTGAACCTCAAATCTTTTAAAATTATTACCATAGTCTGATTAGTAAAAGGATCTGCATAGTTGATTTTCTGAGTGGTGCACTCAATTTCTCCAGGCTGACCTGGGTTTACCAGAGGCGGAATCTGATCATAGTAATGATGCTTGCAGCTAAGCAGCTGAGCCTTGCCTGGGTAAAATGCAATACCTGTTTCGGGGGGGGGAGGGGGGGGAAAAAAAAAATATAGAGTTGATTTCTTTCCTAAATACAGATTGTCATTCTAGGCTTTAATCCCTCAAGATGCTGTGCTGGTCTCACTGGGTTCTAACAAAGCACTCTGAGTTCACACCACACTGCCATACTCCACTAGCTCGGGGCTGTGGTGTGCCAGCCCTTGCAGGTCACCCCTTAACAATCAGTTAAGCAAGCCCTGACCCTTTTCAAGTCCAATTCAAAAACCTGCAAAAAATCGCCAGGAAACTTTCTCTGAACTTCAGCACACAGTAAACCCAGCCCTCTGGCCAATCCAGGAAAGTGCTTCAACATGCAGGCAGGCCTACTGAAGTCAAGGGGACTCTGAAGCGCTGCAGGTTAAACAGATGCTGAAATGTTGGACTTAAGGCCTTACACTATATTGTGGAAACTAACATTAGTACATGCTTTATTCTTGCTGGATATTCCTATCAAGGTTCAGTCTGAAGTCACTGGCTGATCAGATAAAAGCAAAATGATGCTTCTTGCAATGGAAACCTAAGCAGGCATTCTAATGACTAGATACCATGTCAAGCTAAATCAAAAGATATCAAACAAGTGCCCCAGTTATCTTCACTACTTGGGTTACTAGGTAAACAGGGTTTTTTTCCACCTGTGCAGCAAGCCATACATTTACCATACTGCAAAACACTGGTTCCAGCCCAACAGCATATACAAGAACTTCATGTTGCTTTCCCCACCCCCACCATGACACCCGGTAAGATTTCTATGCCAGATTAGTCTGGAAAACAGACCTGCTTGAAGATGATCTAGATCAGCTGCTACAAGTACATGAAGATGCGACAAGCAATATTGTATAAACAACCCCAGATTTTATTCTGCCTCTATGACATGTAAGTTTTGCTACTGCTAGCCCAAGACTAGAGTGTTTCTCTTCCGCCCACTCCACCTTCCAGCCTAATGCGTTTCTAGAAGCCAATCCACTCTCATTCTGTGGAGACAGGACTCCCATTCAGAAAACTCTTTATGCAAGTCCTATTCCACCTAGGGAGCATGTGGCATTCAAAGAGGCAGACTTACATACTTGTTGTGTCCAACTCCTTAAGCAGCAAGGCACCCTGTTGGGAACCAGCTTGCTCGAGAAGTCTACCTGGGCCAGGCAGCAGCACTGACAACAGGAGGAAGACAGAGAAACAGTACTACCCACCTTATCTCACAGCCACTAGTCTAGTCTAGGTTTGCCAGGAAGTGGGAAACCTATGTTATGAGCTCTCTTCATCTTGAGTAGGTTTAAACCCACCTTTCCCATTTCCTAGCAGAGTGCTTTGACCAGCACGGTATGGTCTGGGAAGGCTAGGAGCATCTTCCACTTCTCCTGCTGAGGCTGGGGGACTGGGAGAAACAATATAAGAGTCACTGGGACCAGGAGAGTATACTAGAGGGAACCTAAAAGGGTACTGCACCCCAAGCTGTTTATGCATATATTAACTAATGACTACTTAATATAAAATACATGGACATGTAGTTTGTGCTTTACAGCTTGAATGAAATGGCACCTGAGCTTAGGTGCTGGACTAATTGTCCAGGGGGGTTGCACCTTGAATCACTTCAAAGCACGCCCAGCGAGTCATCTCCAGTTATCCAGGTGTCCCTCTCAGCAAAGATGAAGGCTCACAAGGAATCTAGGGGCATTTTTGCCATCATTTCTAGACGCAAGCTGTGCTAATTAAAAGTGCACACATCTCACATGCATCAGTGTCGCTGTGCATCCCTGCGCTGCAATTAACAGCGGTGGGGCACTTTGAACTAAAGCTCATCAGGAGTGTTTTATTTCGAAGTGCCCCACTGCCATTTTGCCAGTGTGGAGATGTGCAGCGAGACTGATACATGCAATGCGCGAGGCTCCCAGAGCGCATCAATTTCTGTGCTCCGGCAGACTCGAGCAAATCGAGTGTGTTGGAGCAGGCTCCCCTCATGTATATAGGAGCCCTAGGTGTTTTGCCAGGTTTACAGTGCTGCAAGATGTGAAATAGGATCATGTTTAGTGACCTACGTGGCCTAAAGGCCAAATAAGTACCACTTAGATGTCTTAGAGGCAGAAAAGGAGCTAAGCCAAAGTATCTCCAGTGTCCCATACTTGCAGGTATTATCAGGGTGAGATCTAGTCTTTGAAGTAATTCCATATCCTTCAGCTGTTTCTAGGTTTGTTGCCAATTATTGTTTTACAAATCAGAAATTTCTATGATTCTACTGCTGTTCACAAGAGCCTTTTGCACTAGATGGGAGACAAAGACAAAGACACTCTCACAGTCAAATCCACTCTGGCCAGAACCTTAAGTTGTGAATGTCAATCCATATAAGGGTTGGATTACAGAAATGGGCCACGAAGGATGTTAAAAATAGACAATAAATGTTGAAAGCATCAGAGAAACATTCATTCTAACCTTTCAGCAAGTTATTGGAGGTTATTTCCAACAGCAGGTAATAAAAAGTTTCAGGCAGAAGTGTGATTTTCACATTAACTATGTCTTTGAAGTAAGTAGGTGCTGATACCGATTTGAACTGCATGCTTTACCAGAGTATGAATCTTTACAGGATAACCTCTCTCCCCCTACTATAATTTAAAGAATAAACACAGTAAAGTCTTGCAATTCAACACTCTAATTCTGTTCATCATATTGCATTACCTACTCATCTAAAACACTGCATTTTAATGTTCAAAATGTAACAGCAAAGTATTACACAACAATACTTATATGAGTAGCTATATAATCCTTTTAAATATAGGATCCTTCAGCAATGGTAAAAGAAGTTGGTTTCCTTGTTGCGTGGAGAAAGTGGGATCCTGGCAGAGGTCATAAGAGCTACCCTGTCTGGACTATGCAACTTAGAGAGTATGCATGAGAGCCACTGAAGAGTCACATGAGCCTCTAAAGCTAGCGTTACTAGCTAGCGAAGCAAATCTGATAATAAAAGGTTCCATGCACTGAAGCCACCAAAAAACCCACCACTGTTTCTCAAAGCATTTTATGTATATTACATTACATCCCAGAGAATTAACAGCACCCATCTCTGCTGCACACAAAATGCAACAGATAATGCACACACAGGTCTGAATGACAACGAAATCTATTAGTTGGACTTTACTATAATGGCTCGTTTCCAGGCTTACCAGGTGCATCGTACAAAGACACCTCTTTGTATGAGACAGACATCACCGGGTGCTTGAGTTTTTCCCTGAAGTCAACACTGGTTTGGTAGACAAGGAACACAGCAACAGCCATAAGCAGAAGATAGATAAAAAGCAGAATTACTGCGAATACGTTCTTTAGGCAGCTCTTGCTGAAGGGCACAGAAAGGCTACTGGTACCCGATTCACCATCTAGGATGAAACAAAACATGGGATCAAAACTTTTTCTAAAGTGTATTACCTGCAGTCTTCCACACTAAGTTAGGCAGATGAACCACTTGAAAGGAGAGAAAAAAGTCACAGGTTAGCAAAATTTAAGGCACATCAATAAATTGCGTTACTAAGGACCCAACTGTCAGCTATGACTTCCCAGGAACATGCTAAGGCACAACCAGTAAAGAAGGCTGTCCCTTGTTTTCACTCTTCTACTATGCAGTGGGCCTAGGGACACAACAAGCAAAATGAAAGAGTTGAGCAACTGAATGCAGGATTCATAGGAAACAATCTTGCCTGTCTTTCCTGTCAAAGGACATAGATGTTCAGACTCGGGAACTGATAAATTCAATTCTGACCACGTTGCTTGGCCTTTGCATCAGCACAAAGACTGCAGTTAGTCACATAAGAGAGCACTGATCTGTACCAGTCTAAAAACCTTCTAGTCAGTTTAAGGTCTTTTTAGACTGGCTAGCCTCACATTTTTAACACCAGAGTTTTCCTGTGTAAGTTACAAAAGAGAAGGATTCCAATTGCACTGGGGAAAAGGGAGGCAAATAGGGAAAAAAGGAGGTAACACACACACACCTGCAGACATCATCCTCTCAACTCTCATTAAAGACAACACGAGCCATTTTCCCCAGAAGTCGTTTGATCCAGTTTCCTCTGTACGTGCACAAACGTCACACATACTTCGTTTGCCTTCGCAATTTTGGCCATGAAATACTGGAACTTACAGGGCAAGACCAACATGCACCTGATTCATACATATACATGGGTTTGGCTCCATACATAAGATAAGTGCACATACATAGGGGGTCTTACACACCATATATGCATATTTTGAAAGTTTGGCCTTTTACAGCAAGTGCCATTTAAAGAGTCAGCCACTATCATGCTACAAAACATCCCATCCTTCTGATGGAAAAGCATGGTGAAGGACTAACCCTGCAGCAGCTCAGCTGAATGCAGACCCAGTCTTCAGACTACCGTCACAGTACAGAACCTTCTGGCCAGAAGAGAGTGACCTAGTGAATTGAAGTTTTACCTGCCTCAGTACATTGATACACCGTTTCATTTTATTTTTAAACTGGTGCTCAAGGCGGCATATATGCTCATTTCCATTGTCAATTAGGAATGGATGTAAAACAATGGAAATTGCAATAATCCTGCTGTTAAAACTAAATGATCACACTGCACAGCATTTTACACTGGCTAAATCCCACACCTATGAAGCCAATGCAACTTGCTCACATAAGCAAAGGCTGGATTCTCAGACTGACAGTCTACTGATGCCCTGGAATCTCAGCTTAGTCCTTTATTCTTCTGACATCAAAAGGAGGATTTTCTTAAACTGGGTTTGACTAATTTTTTTTGGCCTTGTTTGTATGCCAAGGATGTCTACCTGGCAAAGAAGCTACAATATGGTTCTCATGGTTGAGAAACTCCTTAGGTTCCCTTCAGCATTTTCTCCTGTGCAAGAGCAGCCTATCTACATGGGGGTGTTAAGGAAAATTATTCTGAAGTTCCTAAACAGCTGGACTGAACTGCATTCAGAATGAAAGGAGATTTAATCCACGTTAGCTTACTTCACTTCTACATTGTTACTATTTACACTACAGCTTCCAAAACAGACTTTACATTCTGGAAGTGAAGTGGGCCAAACAGAATTAAAGCCCCTCTTATTCAGAAGAAAATGAACACGGGGTTTAATACAATTTAATGAAGAATTCATTTAGACTTAGTTTTCTCTAAATCTGAAAGCACTCATCCATAACTTGTTTCATTTGCTCTAAAAATAAGCAGTTTTTATTAGGCCCTTGAAAACTAGTGATTTTCGGATTGGCAACTCTCACCTGGTAAAATAATGGAACCAATATCTTCCTCCTCTTCCTTCCTAGCCTCCACAGATGCTGAATTTTCTGTCCCTCGTTCCACATCTTCATTCAGCTGTGAGGTGAAAGCAGCAAATGCAGATTTGGTTTCCAAATGCCCATTTAAATTGTCATAGTTTATTTGTATTACGGCAATGCAGAAAGACTTCAACCAAGAGCAGTGTCCCACTGTACTAGGTACCAAACAGACATACAGGGAGAGAAAGTTCCTGCCTAAAGTGCAGAGCAACTTAAAAAGGACAAAGCAGAAGAAGCACTGCCCACTTCAAGGATGGCTAAAACACAGGTGTTAAAAAAATCCCATTCCAGCACATCAGCCATCTCACCATAAAAAAACAAAACAAAACACAAAACAAAAACTGAACTACCTACAACAAACCCTTAGTCATTTCAGTATCATCTTCAGTTCTCTTTAAATCCTAGATTCCAATAAGGCTTCACATGATATTAATAGCCAGTTATGTATAGGGACAAGCCACAAGCAATACCAAACAGCAAAGCAGTGATGAGAAAGGCAGACAGGGAATACATTAGTTTTGTTGGATATTAGCCCAAGCAAGTCCTGAGTGCAGCAGTCACCTCTGTGGATGGATCACTGCAAGTGAACAGCAAAAAGTCCATAGATCACTGTTCCTTATTTTTTAGTTCAATATAGCAACGAATGACCTGGTGTTTTGCAAAGAAGCATGAGAGACCAGATGTTTGTTCATGAGGCCCAAAGTCATAAGCTTGTCACATCAGACGAGCGCCACTAACATCACATCAGGCATCTACACAAAGAACTGGGAAAGCACATAACATAAGAATTGCCCTTTACTAGGTCAGACCATGGGTCCATCTTGCCA
The DNA here is from genome assembly GCF_001723895.1 of Crocodylus porosus. Lineage (NCBI taxonomy): Eukaryota > Metazoa > Chordata > Crocodylia > Crocodylidae > Crocodylus > Crocodylus porosus. Next base: position 61,803,374 of record NW_017728943.1, read on the forward strand.
AATACCCTGTGTCACACAGTGGCAGACAGCAGATGCTGAAAGAGAGCGCGAACTGGGTATGACCAAGGTTTTTTCTACTGTTCCTCTCACAATTTCTAGTTGTACTGAATCTCTAGGGACAGAAGTTACAAATAAGCTAGTATATGTGACTGGAAACTGGTTCAAAACTGCAACACAAGTCGAGGTGTACCAATAGAGATTTTGGGGGCTGATAATGATGGCCAATTTGTAAGGAGGCATACTGGCCAATAGTGATCCAGTTTCCAATATAGCTGCATGCAGTTGGTAAGTCTGGCGTGGTGGAAGAGGATGGGGAGGGGAAGGGAAGAGGTGTGGGGGGCAGATCAAGGCCCCTGTGGTGAGGGAGGGAGTGGGGCTGGGGCTTGGAGCAGGCACTGCCCAGCTGGGGTAGAGCAGGGTGTGGGACAGAGCCACGGCTTGCCCAGGGGGCGTGGAGGGCAGGAGGTGGCTCTCGCTGCTGCGTGCACCCTGGGAGGGCATGCCCTGGATCTGCATGGGGTGCAGATGGGGCAGGCTGCAGCTGCAGGCTGGCACTGATCTCAGAGCAATGCCAGGCAGGCAGTGGCAGCAGCACTGGGAGGGGGCTACAGGGGAAGGCTGCAGCCACCCCCCCAAAAACAAAAATTTGCCATAGCCACCCCACTGCCCTTCTACCAATGTGGCTGCCACCCACCCTGCACAGATCTGGGGGCAGACACCCCCCGTGTCCCTCCCAGATGAGTGGTGGGAGCAGCAGCAAGAGCCACCGGATAAGCAGATGAGCTGTGTGCAGCAGCGGGAGCCACCCCCACTTCCTTCCCATGCCCCCTGAATGAGCTGCAGCTCCATCCTACCCCCCTCCCCCACCCCAGCTGGGCAGTGCCTGCTTCTGCCCCAGTCCCATACCTTTCTCACTACAGAGACCTTGATCTGTCCTGCCACGCTCCTCCCCTTCCACCACAACACATTTAGCAGCTGCACCAGCTCTCCACACTACTGCCTGTGCTCCTCACTGCCTACATGCTGCACCGCAGCTGCACACATGCATGGGCCATTTAATTGGGCAAATTAATTGGCCACTTCAGGCTGATTTCTGATATAGTCAATTTTCTTTATATCGGTGCTGATCTGATACTAGGCCAATGCATTGGTGCATCTCTACACCCAAGTTCAGTATACAAACTTCTTTCAAAATGGCCAAAAATGGTTTAAGATAAACCAGGATGGATGTAGTATGAGAATTAACTGATTCAGGTTAAATCAGTTTACTGAACTTGTCCCAGATCCTCTCCAGGTAAAAGTTAACTCACTCATAGTTCCCAACATGCTTTGCACCTGCCCCACAAATCCCCATACAATCGTCCCCCTTCAAAGGGCGGGCAAGCTTGAGCCAAGGCTAGCTGTCTGCCTGCTCTAGCACCCCCAGCTTCTGGTCTGAGCCACTGCAGGCATGTGGCTGCACTTCCAGAATCAAAAGGTGAATTTCTATTCACTTGCTTATCAGTTCAATCTATGCAGCTCAAACTAACCTGTGAAGATTGAATCAATACATCGTCAGGCTTTTTGACTGTCTGTGCTTAGCCTTAAGGTCTAGGAAGTTCCCATTCAGAGGCTGTATCCCTAACTCTCATGCTCAATAGCTATTGATGCCCCTTTCCTCCATGAATTTATTCAATCCCTTTTTAACCTGGCTGCGCTACCATTTTCCACAACGTCTGGTGGCAATGGGTTCCACACTTGAATTACATGCGGGGTAAAAAAGAACTTCCTTTTGCTAGTTTTAAACTCACTATCTACTAGCTTCACTTTGTGACCCCTAGTTCTTGTACTGTGTGAGATAGTACATAAGGACTTATTATTTACTTTCTCTTCACCTTTTTTAATTTTGTAAACCCTTATGTTCCCCCTTAAGCATCTCTTTTCTAAACTGACTAGGCCAAGCCTCTTTAGTCTGTTTACAAGGAAGCCCCACTGTAGCACAAATCATGCTTGTTGCCCTTTTCCAGTTTCTCTGTAGTCTTTTTGAGGCGAAAGGACCAGAACTGCACATCGTATTCAAGGTGTGGCTGTACCATGGATTTAAAGGGACAATGATATTTTTCAGTTTGTTTTCAATTCCCTTCTTAATAATACCTAACATTTTGTTTGCCTTTTTGACAGCTGCTGAGCACTGAGCTGATAGCTTTAGCAAACTGTCCTCAATGACTCCCAGATCTCTTTCCCATGTGGTAACAGCCAACGTAGAGCCCACCATGCTGTAGGTATCAGGTGCATTATCTACATTGAATAGTAGCTGCCATTTAGTTGCCCATTCACTCAATCATGCCAGATTCATCTGTAGTTCCTCCCAGTCCACCTTGGTCTTTACCACTTTGAATAAATTTTGTGTCATCTGCAAATTGGCCACCTTGTACTTACCCCCTTTTCCAGATAATTTATGACTGTGTTAAACAGCACTGGTCCCAACACAGGTCTTTGAGGGACCCTCCATCCTGAAACCTAACCATTTATACACACCCTTTTCATTCCATCTTGGAACCAAATTCTGGTCTACAAGTAGACGTTCCCTATAATCCCATGACTACCTAAATTAGTTAAGAGCCTTTGATGGGGACCTTGTTAAGAGTTTGGGGGGTTTTTTGGACGTCCAAATATACTGCGTTACCTGGATCACGCTGATCCACCTGCTTCATGACACCCTCAAAGAACTCTAGCAGGTTGGTGAGGCAAGATTTCCCTTAGACAAAGCCATACTGATTCCTCCCCAGCAAGTCATGGCCATCCATGTGCTGAACAATTCTTTTGTTGTTGTTATTGTTTCTACCAGATCTCCAGGAACAGAAGTTGGGCTCACTGGCTTATAGTTCCCTGAGTCCCCTCTAGAGCCTTTTTTAAATAGGGAGTCACACTGACAACCCTCCAGTCTTCTGGTACCTAGGCTGTTTTTAGAGAAAAGCTGCATGCTCCAGTTAGGAGTTCAGCAATTTCTGATCTGAGCCTCTTCATGACCCTAGGGTGAATGCCAGTAGGTCCTGGTGATTTGCTACTGTTTAAGTTATCAAGTTCCTCTATGACCCCATCTACTGAATAAATGGAGGTAAATCATAACAATTTATTATTCCCCCCCCCTCCTATTTTTATTATTTTATCCTCCCACACTTTGTTCTCATTCAGTTTGTTTTAACCGTGCAGTAAAATGCACTAATCAATCATCTGCATTGCTTTTGGCAATTTTCATTTCAACAATGTCCCTATTCTACTGCCTGTAGAACTGAAGGACAATGCCCAACGCTCTACTTTCTCCACACATCTCTGCAGACTCATTTACACAGCACAGAACAGGACCTCTGGGTGGGTTGTTTGTTTTTTTACATCATTTAGCCCTGTGCAAAGTGTACTTCCCAACACGCGAGGCAGCTGGGGGATGAGGAGGAGGGCCAGGCGAGCCAAAAAAACAACTAGCTTGTGTATCCAAAGAAATCTGTCCCAGTATAACAACATGTCTCAATTTTAACAAAGATAATTTAATTAATGTAAAACACAACACAGGCCCTCTTATTTCAATTTAAGAGTGGCTTATTGCAGTTAGGCTTGAGTGCATTAAGAACAGATTTAACTAGACCAAAGCAAGCCAGACCTTACACTGAAATACTGTGTTCCAGCATTTGACACACGCACCTTACTTCAAAAGCTCCTTTTTGGAACGGGGCATCTCATACAAAGCTGTGGAAGGAAAAATGTCAGTGTCTGATTTCAGTGATCTGATAACCTGAAGATGAGCCAGGAGAAAATAGCAAGGTTGAGGTCCAGCTGGGGAAAACCCAAGAGCCATGTGGAATGGTCTCAGCACATGCCAGAGCCCCCTACACCAACACACTGCCAACAAGGAAAATTGTAAGGGGAAGGGGGCTGGAGCATCCCACTGCCACCCTTACCTGTACACAACACATCCTTGCTGCACTACAGCCCCTGCTCCTTCCTTCTGTCTGGCTCAGGGTAGACCACCTCTGTGGGAGCAAACCCCTTGCTCTTCACCTACCTCTTCCCACTACTTTCTCCATTTTCTTTCTTTCACTGGCTGGGAAAGCTGGGCAAAACTGGGAAGCACGTGTCCTCCTCTCCCCCAGTACTTTCATAGCATCAAGAAATGTGCCTCAAAATTTTATGACAGTCTCAAGGAAGAGGGGCATTTTAGATTAGGATTCTCAAAACAAAGTATACAGTGTTGCCAACTCTCATGGTTTTTGGTGTTTGTCTTAACTTTCATATTATAAAGTCTAGGCTTCAGGAATGTGAAAAACATAGCTCTTCCTTTTACATATAAATAAAAGAAAGAGCTATGTTTTTCACATTCTCGAAGCCTAGATTTTAAAAACAAACACCAAAAAATAGGACAGTTGGCAACACTGAGCATATGGCAAGCTTCTAGAGGGTACCCAAGAGGAAGGAACAGGAAAGCAGCCAGAAGAAAAAAGGATGAAATGTGTGGAAGGAAAGGAAAAAACAAATAACCCCCCCCCCAAAACAAATGAAGACCTCCTCTAGGTTGCTGGAGTGGTTACAGGGACATAAAAATATTATTTTTTTAAATCATCTATAACACTGAACCTTAGGGATATACTATAGCATAACATACTTGAAAAGGGATGCGACTTAAAAATGGCTGAAACCTACTACTCCAGAATGAATGCAGCAGTCCTACCACTTGTCAATACACGAGAGAGAGGAAATTATATGACATGGCATGAATGGCAGCCTAGGATAAGAGGACAATGGCTCTATAGTATGTCTGTAGAGAATAACACAGCCCAGGTCACTAACTTAGTGGTAAGAGAAACTACTGTTTGAGCAAGTGATCTTGCTGGGGTTGAGTGGCAAAGTAAGGCTCACATGTCAATTATCTGTGGCCCTGCACCAAAAAAAACAAAATAAAAAGAAGCAGCAGAAAAGGAAACAGGCCCATGAGCAAATGAAACCCAGAGTGAGCAAAAAAACTCACCCTGGTGGGAAGGGCCAGGCCAAGGGGAGAAGAGCTGGTAGCAGCCACTCTAGGGAGTCTTCACACTGCCCAGGAAAATACAAGCAGATACTGGGAGGAGGCAACACAGGATTCAGATAAACCTGTGGCCCTGACAAACATCCTGGCCCTGCTTTATGGGGCTTCTGACTTTCCCCAACACCCCTATGTGTACACAGACGTAGCAAATTCCACCCACAGCTGCCAGAGAAAACCCCACTGGAAGACAGAGAGAGAGAAATTCCATGTTTGCCCAGAAGACTTTTCCAGTGCCTCCTGCTCCGAGACAAAGCATGGAAGCAGAACTAATCAACATGGAAAGTTCTGTTCCAGCATATCAGAGGAGTAAGCTGAAGGCCACATCCAGCCTGCAGCTTCCTAGAAACAGCTGCGTCCCTCCATGTGCACTGTTAATGGTGATGGTGTGCAGCTGTAGCAGGTTTTTGTCACTGAAGCACTAAAGAGCTAAACATAGATGTTATGTCTACATTTCACAAGAGATGCAAGCAGGCAGATGAGAGAGGTGGGGGAGTGAAAGGGGTGTCCATCTCATCTGAAAGCACTAAAGCTAAAAACAAACAAACCAACCAAAAGTCACTCTTTAGTGTCCAACATGCCACTTCCTTGTTACTAGAGAAGGTAGGTTATAAAACTCCCCTACCAGCAGTATACCCTCTTGATTCTTATTAGTGACCAGTCTTGTTGCCTCTCAAAATGAAGAAGTTAACACTGCAGCTGCTTGCATAAAACTAAAACAAACCAAATAAAATCCAGTGGGTTTGTTTCCTACAGGATGCAATGCAACATCCCTAGGGATTGGGACTCCCCCAAAGGCATTCATGGGCTCTCACACCCATTCCCTGGATCCTGTGTGTGCTGGGATGATGGAATCAAAAAGAGCTTGGTCAAATTCTTGGAGGAAAAGGGCATCAGTAATTACTAAGCATGGGAGCTAGTGATACCGCCTCCAAATCAGAACATCCCAGTCATTAAAATGCTGCTAGTGTGAGAGGAACAGTAAGGAAATAAAGACCCTTGGCAGACCCAGTTCAGCACCCGTGCCAGGGTGGCTATCAGAGGACCGTCCGGCTGTCCTCTATTGATAGGAAACCCTATTGCCTTCATGCCCTCTATTTTTCCTCTCTCCAAAAGAAAAAGAGAGAACATAAAGGCACTGGGTTTCATATCAACAGAGAACCAAGTAGCAGAAAACTATAACGTCCTCTATGATGGCCACCCTACCCCATGCTCTGCCCATGATGCAGGCCTGCTTGACAGTCAGGAACACAGGCCTGCAGGGGCTACTGGGTACACAGCAACTCAATCGGTGGGTACGGCCACCAACTCTGTGTGAATCTATTCTGGGAGGTTTCATCACCTGGTGTAATGACATTGGTGACCTGACATCAGGAAGGCAAATACACATTACTATTACATTTTAAAAACCCTGCTGGCCAACTGTATAAATCAAATTCAGCATTTAATATTTATTTTAATGAGCGCCCTACCCTTCATCTCCCAGGCGACCCCCAGCAGCCTCCTGGAGATTTATCTCCAATTCCTGGAGACTCCAGGGCAATCCTGGCGGGGTGGCAACCCTGCTCGTGGGACCCATAAGAGAGAAAACAGGGGCAGAGGCTTATGGCGGGTGCCCTGCCGGCAGACGTGCAGGGAGCAGCGAGCAGCCAGGCCAGCAGAGCAGCACGCCCAGGACGTGCCGGCACTCGCCGGGGCCGGGGCCGATGCAGGGCAGCCCCGCTCCTCTCGGAGCTGCAGGCAGGCGCAGCAACCCCGCTCCCGGCGGTCCCTTGCCCCCCGCCCGGTACCTCCTGGTAGGATGCAGAGCCCTCCCGGCGCAGCATGGAAGCGCCGGTCCGTCTCGCCTTGCCTCGCCTCGCCTCGCTTCGCCGCGCCGCCCGGGGCAGCCTGGGAAACGTAGTCCGGCCCCGCTCGCTTTAACCCCGCGGCGCCGGGGTGAGCAGCCCCCTTGTGCCAGCCCCCTCCCTCGTGGCCTAGGGGCTGCCTGTTGCCCAGCCCCCTCTGCGGGGGTTAAGCCCCTTCCCACGGAGTTCCCTGTGCTCTCGTCTCCATCCTGAAGGCCACAAGGACCAGGTGGCCCCAGGCCCCTTGGCCCCCCAGGGAGCCTGCTTCTTGCTCTTTGCCTGGGGAAAGGAAACACCTGCTGTTTTGGGGGCGGAGATGCACCTCACCCCCTGCCTGTCAACGTGCTGGAGGTGCCCATGTCCCTAGTGGGGAGTGCGAGGTTGCAGAAAGGGTCCCATTTAGGAGGAAAAGTCACCACCGGCTACCCAGTATCCGCTTCCTTCGGCTTCCGCGAGGTTGCCTTTTCACGGCTGTAAGGGCCAGAAGCCCCCCTTTCATTAAGGAAAGCTAAGCTTAATCACTGCAGCAGCCTCCAAATACTGCCCGCTATTGCAAGCATTGGCAACAGGCAGATGTTCCCTGGTGGATTCTGCTTTGGGCTGTAGTTGAAAAGACACAGGGATCACAGTGTCATCAGTGGTAGCCTTAGGGTTGTTGGGGCCCTGGGCAAGAGTCAGTTGGGGCCCCTTAGAGGCCTAATTCTGATGACTGATAAGCAAGTCAGACAATTTTGGGGGCCCCTAAAGTGTGGGGCCCTGGGCGGTCATCCGGTTTGCCCTCCCCTAAGGCCGCTGCTGGTGCAGCGCCATAAGAGGCCATATTTAATGTTGATCTTAGATGTGAGAGGTTGTCAGGCTGATTTTTTAAGATAATTTTTAATGAGTTTACTGCAAGGGCTGGTGAAAAGGCGTAGCATTTTAGCTAGGAAGTGGGTTTTGGCTTTTGTTCTTGTTTAAAATACAAAATACATTTCTTCTAAGAAATGGGCTTGGAAATGCAACCTTGTAATCTCTCCAATACACACACCACTCCTAGCTGTTATGTACTTCTTATAGGGTATTATCAGAATACAGAAGAAAGATAACGGGCCCCAAGAGGGCCAGCACACTTCTGTGCAGTTCTTCAAAGACTCACCTACTGGGTTGCAGGATCAGACTTAATACAGGAAACACTCTGGGAAGCTGAGCTTTGCTGTGTGAATGCTGACTAGCCAGCTATCTGCAGGCAGATAATATTAGTAGGTTCGGCCCAGCATTCTCCTGCTCTTTGTAGCATTTCGCTGTTACATTTCACATTCAGGAAAAAGCATGCCAACAAGACCTTTACTGGCATGGAACCACAGCACCATCACAATATCCTTTCCTGCTTAACAGCTGGTCTTTTCAAGTGCTTTAAAATCCACATGCTTATTCAGACTGCCTGGAAAATTGCTATGTCTCATGACACATCTGGCACAGAGCTAGCTATCCAAATCTCTTCATTTGAAGAAGAGGCTTTTGAGAGACAGCCTCCATTAAAAGAAGGCATCAAAATGTTAGGGTTCTCCTGGGTTGTTTGCACACTCCTTGTGGTCAAATGATGGTTGGCATTAATCTCAGGTAGAGTATCCAACACCCACTCCCCCAGTAGGTGAGCACTATTTAAAAAATTACTCAGAATAAAAGCTGGATCTGTAATGTGAAGGAGAACAGCTAACTAATCAAGGAGTTGTTTGCATGTTTCACAGCAGTGCAGTCTGGATAGTGCATCCCAACTTGGTGTTCATGAACCTCCAGGTATGGTGTGCAAAACCATTGCATATTGATTGAGAAGCAGCCTTTCTGATTGATTTGTACATTGTGGGGAGACACACTGAGCACATGTGCATCACTGGTGATCCTACTGTAGATCAAGATCCCCGTTTTCTCATAGCCAGCCATTGTTTTGGGGACATTTGCAATCTTTATCACATATGAATTAACCACATATCCAGCACCACAGCATCAGTAGTCAGTTTGCCAAACACCAAACTGCCAGTCTGTGTCTGGGACACAGGTTCCAGTAGCAACCCATATCCGTGTTGGTATGGACACCTTCATCTGCGTGCCCTGGTGCTAGATAGATGGTTGAGCTAACTCCTCATTTAGTTCCACAAAGAAAACCTGAAGCCACAGCTGGTCACCCCAAGGGACAGAAATTACACATAAACCGATATAAGTGATTGGGAACCAGTTCAAATCTGTAACACAACAGAAGTTCAGTGCACATAAACCACTTTCTAAATAGCTGAAACCTGTTTAAGATAAACTGGATGAAGAATATAGTATCAGACTTAACTGATTTACGTTAAATCAGTTTATTGAACTTCTGTCCCAGATGCCCTCCAGATTCAAGTTAACTCTCATCTCAGGATGTCTTGCACCTCCCCAACAAACCCCCTCTTGCAGGGTGGGTGGGCTACCCTTGGCCCAAGCTTTCTGCTCCAGCCAAGCAGGGAGGCATGATCCCCCTGGCTTCTGGCCTAGGTCACAAGAGGCTGCATTTCCAGAATCAAAAGTGAACGTGTGTTCGCTTGCTTGTCAGTTCAATCTATGCAGCTTAGACTAACCAGGGAAGCATGAGTGACTGGTGCCTCCTAAATCTGGGGGGCACCTGCAGAAACCACCAATGGCAGCAGCCCTGTTGGGGGGGCACCAGCCCTACTGACAGCATCAGTGTCGGCCACTGGGGGGACACGTGCTCCCCTGTGCACCCTCTACCAGTCGCCTATGCTGGGAAGTTTGAATCAATTTAGCCTCAGACTTTTTGACAGTCTGTACTTTTAAATCTGCCTGATGGTGCAGTCCCATCACTCTCTACTTGTGCCCCTGCTCCTGAGCTGCCACTCAGGGGGAATCCGAAGCTTTTACAGCTTGTATCAAGCATCCAAAGTCTGTCATGTCACCAGGCAGTCTGCATGATATTATCACCAATATCCACTGCTGCCTTCTGAGAGCCACCAGCCCACCAGCTGCAGAACTGGTGTTACTTTTGCAGCGACAATAACTGCAACAGGTACGAATGAACGCAGGACTGGAAAGGAGTCTCATGGGCTATCAAGTCCAGATCTCAGGTCATCATGCTGAACTGGATCTAGGCCTGGACAGCAGCTAGAGCAGAAGTGCAGAGCATGCAAAGCTGGACATGCTTTAGTTGATTGTGTTGGGTAGGTCAGAAGATTACTGTGGGGGATGAATTCTTGGCTCCTCACTATTCAATATCTTTTTATCAATGAACACTGTTTCAGTTCACAGAGCAAGGTAATTACCTCTAAAATCAAATGAGAAACACACTTCACTTTAGCAAGGTTTAGATCCTATCAAAATGAGTTTCAAACATGAATGAAATTGTATGGAAAATACTTCTTAGTTTTCACATGTATTTTCTTTAAAAAATCCAACATTTTGCTCTATTGCTGTAGTAAGGTCAGTCAATATACAAATACTTTTTGATATAAAGCCAGGCCATATGTGACTAGAATTGATTAAATTGATCCCAGAGGAAGGCATTCAGAGATTAATTCAGTGAGGGACTTGGCCCCTTAAAACAAATGCTTAGATGGGGAAAAAAGCTTAGATTCAAAAACATCTGCTCAGATGCTCCTACCTACTGGCACTTCTGGTTTGAGCTTGATTTCTTCTTCTGTGCATACCCTGGACTGCCCCGATCTGAGCCGTTTAGCACTTGTCTCCTGCCTCAATTCAGTCGGCATCCAGAAACGAAACATTTCTTCACCTCAGCTCTCTGAGGGACCTGATCAGGTGGGGAGGCTAGGGTTGCCAACCCTCCAGGATTGCCCTAGAGTCTCCAGGAATTTGATATGAATCTGCAGGAGACTGCTGAATCACCCGGGAGATAAACTGTAGGGCAGTCATTAAAATGAATATTAAATGCTGAATACAAGTTATACAGTAGTCCAGTGGGTTCTTACAAACTAATAGTAACATGCATTTGCCTTCCTGACGTAAAGTCTATGCACCATAATCCATAACTGATGTACACAAATGTGCGAGCACGTTGGCATTGTGTTTCGCGGGCTCGTTGGCACTCCAGAAACCTCTCAGAATAGATTCAGACAGAGTTGGCAACCCGAGGGGAGGCTCTGAGACCACCTGACATGATCAGGCTTCTCAACAAATGTGGTTCAGGAGGAGGTGGGGGGGGTTACACTTGTTTTTAAAGCACTAATGGACACCTGAAGGCTCCAGTGCTGGCACAAGGACTGGGAACCCAGGGAGGGGTCTGTTGTTTCCTGTTTGGCCTGGTGGAACTCAGGCCCCACTTTCCACCAGTGTTGCCTGGTGTACAATGATTATTGTATTTATACAATAACTTCAACCTTTTACAATGTACCCTCAGTAACAATAAACACATTCAGAATGTACAGTCATTTTTAAGACAGCTAATTGATATAGCAGATGTAAAACCCAAGCCACGCTCAGGGAGTCTTAACCAAGTTGTGGGGGTTGGGTTTTTTTGCTGTTATTCTTTTTTAAGGACATTTTGTTGTGTTCCAAGCCAAATCAGCCAAAACAGATTCCAAATCAGTGAGTCAATCCAGAACCATAAGTGGTCCTACTTCTGGCAAACATCCTCCACCCCATCTGGGATTTCAGATGTTATCAAAACCTTTGGTGGGTATCCTACTTGCAGGCCCAAGCCTGTAGGCTTGGGGTTCAGATGCCCCTGGGTTTCGTTTGCCCTCAGCCATAAGGCCCCAGGAGCAAGCTAGGGAGGAGTCTCCCCTTTCCATAAAGTGGGCAGAAAGCCAAGACCTTCCCACTCCAGCAGCTAAGTGGGAGGGTTACTATATGTTACTTTGGTAGGTACTATCCCTGTGCCAGGAGAGCAGTCTTCCCTGAGTGCAACTAGGAAGACTGTCTCCATGGTCATGGTGCTTCCCTTGCCAGGTAAGCACAGCCTACATTTGATCTGAGCCTTCAAGAGGCCGAGAAGAAATTTGGGGTTGGCTGCCAGCCATGCATGCATGCCCCTGGCAGCTGGGGGCACAGCAGTGCTGGCGGTGGTGGGAGCACTGTGGCAGTGAGTGGGGAGCTCCCACAGATGTTGCTGGCACTGTTTGGGGGGGGGGTGAGCGCCGACCATGGGTTGGTGGCCACTTGCAGGTGCCGCGGGCAGCATTGGCCAGGGCTGATCAGGGATCAGGTGCGCTGAGCAGTGACTGCCCACAGGTGCCGCTGACCTTTTTGCAGGGGGTGCACCTGCTGCCAGTATTTTTTTTATGACCCCCTGCCTCAAAATACAGAAGTGTATCGCCTTTGAGCATCTAGTTCTCACTCACACACACAGGCGAGCTCTGAGGAGCCCTACAACGTCAAGAAGAAGACTTATTCGCATCTTTTTTTTCGGCACACGATAGTTTTCCAGCGATTATGATACGTTTGTGCTTCCAAAAGGATCACTTCACACTAAAGACCTGGCCAGGCTGACTTGCACCGGGGGCTGCGCGGGGCACCCTCCAGCCCTGCCAGGGCTGCTCCGCGCAACCCTGTGCTGGGCGGCCGAGAGAAGGGGCCCAGGGCGCTCCTTCGGCGTCCTCCTGCCGATGTGGGGAGAGGAGGCGATGCCCACCCAGGCCGGGGGCCGAGGCAAGGCTGGGGGAGGCCCCGGACCCCGCGCTCCGCCCCGCCCCGCCCCGCAGCGCCATGGCGGGCTCGCCCGGGCCTCTGCTGCTGCTTCTGCTGGTGCTGCGGGCCCTGGCGGCGGCCGAGTGGGACCTGCGCTTCAAGGCGGCCACTGCGGAGGCGCCTGTGCGGCTCTTCACCGAGCCCGAGCTGGCCCGGTACAGCGGGCAGCAGGTACGGCCCGGCCCGGCCGGCCCCCCCACTGTGGGGGAGGCTGCCGGGACTAGCGCGGGCTCGGGGCAGTGAGGAGACGGGGGCACCGCTCGCCACCCCTGCTCCCCGCCCACTCCCCCAGCGGCGTCTGCGGGCGCTCGCCCCCCGCCTCGCCTCCGGGGCACGCGGCGCTCACGGCGTTGTTCTTAAAGTCTGCACTTCGGGAAGGTGGAAAACGTAGCTCTTTCTTTCATAGATCCATCAGCTGTAAGGCTAGAAGGGGCCTCGGAAGATCGTCGAGTCCAGCCCCAAATATGTATTTACTATATATATATATATATTTATAAAAGAAAGAGCTACGCTTTTTACATTCCCAAAGCACAGACTTTAAGAACAAGGCCAAAAAACATGAGAGTTGGCAATACAGCAATGCTTTATGTTTATCATTCTCTCTGGCGAAGGGAGGCCTGAAACTAAAAGTACACCCAGGAGTCTAGGTACGGTGCTAGATATTACCCCAGACCAGGGCAGGCCCACAATTTTTGGGGGCCCCCTGCCCCGAAGAAGCCGGCAGCAGTTGGGGAGGTGGCAAGCGGCCGAAGAAGCCAGTGGGAACAATGTCAGCAGCAGGGGTGGTGGTGAGCAACTGGATGCAGGGGGCCCACTGTAGCCGCAGGTTTGTGGTACAGGACAGGCGTACGGACTGGGGCAGGGGTTTGTTTTCCTCTGTGCCTGGCTCTTTACCTGGCATCGCTGACACCTTTCGTAAGGTGGCTTTGGGTAAATCCCGTATCTTGTATTAGGCCAACTCAAATAGAAGCAGGAAGTCAGCTGCCATGCTTCCCCTGCTTCAGCCAGGTAGGTTAGGATACTAGGTCCGTGCTGTGCCAGGACTGACTGCAGCCCTATGCAGCATTTATGTTCTAGTTTGCATGGGGTGGTTTGCATAGGGATGGTCCTACCTCAGGCAGGGGTTTGGACTTTTCACAACCCATGGGTCATGACCCAAAAGGGGGGTGCAAGAATATATGAAAGCATGGCGAACAACCTTTAAAAATGGATCAACACACTTTAAAAATAGATTCTCCTTTAGAGGAGAAAAATGTGGGAAACCACTGCATCTTCCCTTGCAGGATGGTAGAGGTCCAGCCTATGAGGGGCTGCTTAGGGCTTCCCCTGCCCCTCCCTGCCCCTACACACTCTGTGGGGGCTGGGGCCCAGGGGCGGGGGTAGCAGGTGAGGAGTGAGGGGCACTGGGTCGGTACTGGCTATCAATGTTTACAAATGGGTCCCGGTACAAAAAAGGTTGAGAACCACTGGACTAAATGACCTCTAAAGGTCTCTTCGAGGCCAACTTCTCTATGACAGGCAGGGGAAGGAGAGCAGGACAGGCTGTAAGTGAGGAGTTATCTTTGTGTTAAGAAATGGGACTGCTCTGGGGTGACTCACCTGGCCCACAAGCGAACCTGCTCTCTTGTGGGGGATGCATGATGTCTGAGCAGGCTCACGTATTGCACACCACCCCTCCTCTACGTACAAACAGGACGGCTATGTGTTGCCAGGCCTACGCAGCTAGCAACTAACAGAGATCTTCCTTTACCCTAACAATAATGGCAAATAATTATAAAGTGGGAGGTCCCCATGACATTTATACAAATTCTGCCTGATTCTAGGTTTGTCGTGTTGTAAGAATTTTAGCTAGATTAATACAGCGCCTCAGGTAAGCAGTTATCTGTATGCACGCATGTAGAATTACAGACCAAGTAGTTTACAATTCAGATTTAGAAATGGCAGAAACATTGATGCTAGAGCAGGTTGGGGGGAGTGAGAGCCAGGACTACAAAAAGACAATAAAAATGATACTGGTCTTCTATGCACAGTCTAATAGTGCAAATCGTTTGCTAAATTAAAGTTCTCCTTGTAATGAAGAGAGTGGGAAAGGAGGCTAATAGTGAGTAGAGGGGAAAGTGAGGGGGAAAACTAGGTTATTTGATGAGAAATGTAAAGGGGGTTGGGGTATAGTGAGGAGGCAGACAGTTAAGGGAGAGTATGAAAGACAACATGGGCAAAGAGTCGGTGTGGTCAGTTAATACGGTCAGTAAGTAGGATAGGGGGAGGATTGTGTAACACGGTGGTCCTCATCCTTGTTAGATTCAAGGCATCCCTTGTTGGACTTGAGACACCCCTCAGAAAATGCCAGCTCTTAGTTTTCACTTCTGTTTTGACTACAGAAAAACACTAGAGCAATTCTTCTGTTGTAAAGAACTCAGAAAGTGCACAACAGGTCTGACTGGTTTTAACACTGTCAATCCCTGGCTTTGTTATGTGAATCGTGTTTCCACACCCAACAGTGCTAACATTGCATGGCACCCCACAGCACCCTTAAAGGTATGGGGGGGGGGGGACACAGAGAATTACAGCTTTAACTTCTCTTCCCAACTATGCAGTTAGTCAAGTAAATAATACCACCAACCCCACCCCCCTGCTGGTCAGTAAACAAGCAGCCAAGAACGAATGGTTGGTAGTGATCAGCTGAAGGAATCAACAAACAGTATACCAACTGATGGTGACAATCCACAAATGATTGGATGCATTGGAAGTGAGGACTCTTTTTGTATTGTGAAGGCAGGGGGCTGTTTGGTATCTGTTGGTTAGATTTTCCATTTCCAAACAGCTCAGCTCCTACAAGTTCCTGTTGATATCAATGAGATCTGCTTGCTGCAGGTGGGCACTTTGAAAAGAAGGGCCTCATTTGGTGCAGTGGTAAAATCACATTTTGCAGGCCAGAATTCTTTCCTGATGTATTGGCATCTGTGACTTGTAATTTAAGCTTAGAGTGGGGATGATACTGAGGCTAAGAAGTATAGTTGATGTTCGTGTTGAAATCTTAACCAAATAGTTCCAAGCATGACTTGTCTGCAAAGTAATAACTCTGTATGGTTGTGAATTTTCTCTTGTATAAAAAATACTGACATTTCTGAAGTACTTTTATAAATTCTTCCTAGCACCATTTACAGTATTGTAAAGAAAGGAAGGTAAGCATATTACCCTTCTTAAAGGAAGTATGTTGCCTAAAACTAATAATTGTATGTATCTAGCATCTTTATCCAAGTGTTTCAGGGAACTAAATAAAAATAACTTCCTGAAGGCCAAACAGTAAACTAGCAGCAAAATTTGGAAGAGAATACAGGTTTCACTGTTCTTGTTTTCCTACTCTAATTTTTCCTTATCCATGGCCATTAAATATGTAAATGTTGAAAAATCCTTGATAGATAGGTCATAAAACGGTCAAAGAGTTGGCACTTTTGATTAATGCAGGAAGAGCTCGACAGTACTTTCCTCACCTTGGCACACGTAACAATAGAAGTTCCTTCCCAAATCATAGTGTGCAAATAAAACAAGACCATTACTCTCTCAGGTATTTCAGAGACAAGAGATCTTAATTGTCTTTGCAGCAGTGATAGCTTCTTCTGGGATGATCAAGATAACTACTAGAATCATCAGACAGTGACCCCAGTGTCTCCAGTATGAGAGAGCTTCCTCCTCCCCCACAGCAACCGGTACAGCAACAGAATGGGATATTCTTCCTGTTTCCTTTCGGACAAAAATAGAACAGACACCAGAGATGATCTTCCTTACAAGCATTTACAGACAGTTTCTCATTTTTTAGATGTCTGTAGAATGTTGTGAAGCAGAAGTATCAAATCATGCAAGATACAGAAATACAAATATTTTCTCCTTCACATCTTGCCTTGAATGCCTCCACATTTCTCAGCATCATGGCTACCTGTTTACCTTTCCAAACTGCTGCAGTCTCTAGTGAGATAAACCTCAACAAAAATTCCTCCCATTTACAAAGTTATTTGCTCACGATGAGTTCTGCAGTTTTGAAAGCTGTTGAGATTAAATGAAGTATCTTATTCTGATACTGGCCTAGAAGGCAGGATACTTAGGCCTACTGATTTCAGACTAAATGTACTGTACCCCAAACAATCTTCTGTTCGTGTTCTATTCCAGGGGCTGGCAATGTTTTTGGCTGGAAACACAAAAAACACCCCAACCTCGACCTATGCCTCAACATGGGTGGGGGAGCTGTGATGGGCTTGATCCATGCTGCCCCAGCCTCTTCCCTGGCATGCACCCTGAGGTGTGCGTGCAGCCGGTAGCAACTACAATGTGGGCTACTTGCACTTGGTGGTGGGCAAGCTGCAAATACCTGTACCAGGGTCCAGGGCCCTGAGTGGGGGCTCCACAGACCTCGGTGCAGCGGATTGTAGCCTCCCAGCTGCCTGACACAACTGGCTTTGGTTCTGGGCAGCTGCTGCCTGCCACAGAGCCCAGGCTGCTCACAGCAGGTGGTGAAACCATTGCACTGAGGTCTGTGGAGCCCTGGCCCAGCTCGTTGCTGGCGGTGGGTGCACATGTTCCTCAGGGTGGGCTGTGGAGGAGGGGCCAGGGTTGTGCTGCCCCAGGCCCATTCCCCTCTGTGTGTCCAAAGGCGTGCATGCAGCTGTTGCACAAAAGTTCGTTTCTCTGGAGGCCTGCAAAGATCACAGACACAGTCATCAGCCGGTACAAAAGGATGTATTTGTTTGCAAACAAGGTCAGAGTGGGGTATTAATGCCCAAATCAGCTTCTGACAAACTAATTGTGTTTGCAAGCAGAATTTATCTTCTCTCTCCTGAGCACGTGTGCAGACACCAGAACTCTTACAGCTACTTCCGTTTCATACAAGCATACATGTAGTTACATCATTACATACATTGCATGTATAGTATAATTAGCTACTTAAGTATGTGGGGCGGAGAGATGAATATGCAACAGTTCATTAAGCATGCCCAGAAACTACAACAGTTCGCCAAAAGTTCATATCCCAAGGCCAGTCAATTGAATTCCAGCTTCTGTAATCAGCATGAGAAAGGCTAAGGCGGGACCGGGGGAGAAAGGAGCCTTGGTCAGTATTTCTTTCTTATCAGGTGCAAGATGCAAGCTGCGCATTTCTAACACAGCTGCCATCATGCAGCTGGTGCCAGAGCCTGGTACAGCTGTTTGCTGTAAGTAGCCTGGGCTCTATGGCCAGCAGCAGCTGCCCAGAGCCTGGGTTAGTTGTGGTGTGCCGAGCAAAATGGCTTCACATGCCATGCTCTGGCACATGTGTTGGGGGTTGCTTACTCCTGTTTTATTAGGTCATTTAATCAGATATGTAGGTGGTGTTGACAGGATCACAACAATGACACAAACATTGCAGTTTCAGAGTTTTTTAGCTTTCTAGCTTTTTAGCTTTTTTAGCTAGTAAAGAAATGTCAGCTGTCTTAAATTCAGAATGATAAAATCCTTTGGTAATGTATATGGATGTCTTCTCTGAGCAGCTTGCTGGCTGACCTCCTCAGGACTTTCTCCAGAAGTCAAGAAGACACCAACCAGCATCTTATTGACAGAGAAAATCTCTTTGAGGAAAGCACACAATGGAAGCAATTGTTTCCTAAGTAAAGCAAATCAGATTTGTGTGTGTGCGTTTGCTTTATCTGCCATTTACTGGTCCAAGCAGAATGCCCTACACCCTTGCTTCTCAGGCAACAATCAGTCACTTTCATCTAAGAACAGAATACATTACTTAATGATCTTGGAACACAACAAGGATGATGACCTGGTTCCAGAAAAGGGAAGTGTTTTGTATGACCCTTAGATTCCCGGGTAAGTGGCAGTCAAAGAAAGAAACCTGGAACTATCATTTCCTGAGATTAAGTGTTTAAAAGTTTGTCATGGATGATTTCAAATACTGGCATTTAATCCTGGAATTTCAAGTTATTGCCTGTGGAAGCAAGAGAGAGCTCTATAGAGCATAAATATATACGTGCCTTCAACAGACATCTGTTGACTAGTATCCAAATAGTGAAAACAAGCTTCAGAATGGGAACAGGGAGGATACAGTCTCTCTGTGTACAACAGCAGCATTAATAATACTATTAGAGCCAATCTCTTGATACTAACGATGAGATTTCATATAAACATCAGATAATGAGTGCTGGTTATATTTTTGAGTGCATTAAATTTTTATGACTTACAGCTTTATGGCATTCCCTTCCCCTCCTTCCCCCACCCCTTTATGGTCCAGAAATCTCTCTTTGCTCTACTGTACAATGCCAGTAGCTGACATAGGGATGCACGACTGGATGGCAGCTGACATCCTTCATAATGCCATATTGTATAAATGCCAGCTTCTCACTGTCAAAGGAGAAATCTTTTTCTTTGCCTTCCCCCTGCCTCCCTACCAAGTATGTAATAGATTTTTAGGCTGACCAAAAACCCCTGGATGTGAATTTAGTGCACAGTGGTCATGACTAAAGTGGATACAGAATACAGAGCGAGGAATTTGTTCTCTCCTGAGTATTCTGCTCCATCTTAATATGTGCTTTTTTCTCCACGTAATAACCTCTAGAGCTCATACTGGCCTCTCTGTTTCTTTCCAGGAGGGTCAGCCTATTTACATGGCAGTGAAAGGAGTGGTTTTTGATGTTAGTTCTGCAAAAGGTGAGAGTTGATTTCTCCTTAGGGTTTCTTCCCCACCTTTTCTTCTCCTCAGTCATCCTATCATTGTTCTTAAATGTGGCAGACTATTAGAGAAATTCAAATTCGGTTTAAGTACAAACACCATGCCTGTTTTCTTCCTCATTCCTTCTCCAACACCTTCCCACACTGAGGCCATGTGTAAGCTGCAGTCAGCTGTCTAGTGGCAGCACATGCAGACACACCCAAGTTAACTTTAACTAGCTTGGGTACTGACAGAGTGAAGTCACCCCCCCCCCCCACATACCTACTTTCTGAGCTCAGTCCACAGTCTGCTGAAGTCAATGGAAGAACTACCTCTTGCTTCAATGAACTTTGATTTACAGCCCAAACTGTCTCCTTCTCATTTATAAAGTTCACTTTTTCTTGAGGCTTTTTTTATGTCTCAGCAGTCACTTTGGAACCTGATGTTATCTTACATCCTAGCTAGGCCAAATTTCAATCCTAGTGGAGAAAAGATTATAGTGTACATTAAGTCTGTCTGAATTAGTGAACGTAGACTCTAGGGGGTGGGAATATGATGGTGGGGGTGGGCAGTGACATGCTGGTGCCCTGCCCCTGCCGATTCTGTTGCCCCTTACTAACAAGCCACCCCCCACCCCTGCTGCTGCTCCTCACTACAGACCCTCTGACCCCAGCCCTGCCAGTGCCCCTCATTCCCAAACAGCAGCACCCTGTTCCCCCGCCTCACTCCCTGCAGTCACCTGCCCTACCCAGCCCTGCTGGTGCCCCTCACTCCCAACCTTCAGGCCTCTGGCACTGCCAGTGCACTGCATACCCAACCCAGTGTCACCCATTGTGTCCGCCGTGCCCCTCACTCCTGATCTGCAGCTCTCTGCCTCCCTCCCAGCCCTGGTGGTGCCCCTCTCACCCTACCCACAGCCCCTGCCCTCCGGCCCTGCCAGTGTCCCACACTCTGGACCTGCAGCCTCTGCCCCATCAGCCCTACTGGTACCCCTCACTCCCAACCCACAGACCCCCACCCTCCCAGCCCTGCTGCCCAAGCAGCTCCCGCATTGTGCGCATGCAGGCTCACACACACGCACTCTCTGTCTCTTACCTGGGAGCTTGCCAGAGCCCGCACAGAGAGTACATGACCCCCAACAGCCAATTACATTGCCCACTGCTGCCACCCCCCAGGCAGTCAGCCTGGGAGAGCAGAAAACCTGGACATTTGATCTTACTTTAAAAACCCGCCTGAATGCAGCACAGGGGCCAAAAAAAGAGGACACGTCCGGGAAAACCTGGACTTATGGTAACCCTGAGTATGCCGGTCACTTCTGGACTTTTGGTCCAGCAGCCAACCCACTACAGCCTGGGGGTTGGAAACCTCTGATCTAATCTAGGGTTTTTCAGGAGATAGTTAACATGCATTAGTTACACTGGGTAAAAGACACACCTTCTTTGGAATTAAGATAAAGCCCATTTAGATTGTGTCTGTGTTATGTTTTCTTTACCTAGTTAGTGGATTTGCTGGTTAACTTGAGGTAATTAACACATTTATTAAGGTCACTATGAAAACCTCCTGAACATTTATGCCAGAACACAAACATACAGCCATTTGTTCCTTACCTTAGACTGAGCCCTAGTCTAAATAAGCTCTGGGCATGATGGCACTGCTCACTTACCATGCCATTCTGCACTGTGCTTCTGACGAGGGAGGTAGTGCAGATGGAGCACTATATTTTCAACCCAGCACAGACTGGCACGGTAAGGGAGACAAAGAAATGCCATCTCAGGATTTATCTAGACTGCAGTCTAAAAGGTATTCGCAGTTTCATGTAAAGACCTTGTGTAGGAATGTTTCACTCAGCCAGTGATAAAGGCACCCTATCTTGTCTACTCAAGGCTTGTTAAACACATTAGCTAACAAATACAAGCTGATTTACCCTAATATACACAAGACATTAGATTATAAATTCGTGAGTATGGAACCTCTCTTTTTTATGAATATGGAACACAGCTCTAAATATTAAATGGTCAGAGGACAATACTAGGTAGGAACTAGCTCACATGAAGAGTTTTAACAATGCAATTTCTGTGTCCAGAATGGTGCAGTTAGAGGGCAGCCTAAGTGTTTGTTTGGAGATTTCAACAAAATTTGGGAAGGAAAAGGCTCAGATATGAGCACGGGTGGATCTAGGAGAGGAATGAGGGTTAGTGTGGCCACACCCTAGCATGGGCTCCTACCTACCAAAGCATTGCCTGTGCCTGTTTGCCAGCTGGCCAGCATGGGCTCCTACTAAAGCCACTGTTTTCACATGGCTCTGGAGCCCAGGGGGCAAACACCACTTCCATTTGTCCCCTGCATCCTCTTCCTCATGCCAAATTCAGACAGCAGCAAAGGTGGGGTGAATGGCAGTAACGCTCACCTGCTGGGCTCCAGAGGTATGTGAAAGCAGTGGCTCTGGAAAAACCCATGCCAACTAGCTAGTGAACTCAGAGAACTCACTGTGCATGTAAAGTCAAAGGGGCATGTGAATGCAACCCTGCCTCCATATCTGCCCTGGATGTGAATTGTTGGTTTTGGCTCATGCAGAAGTATAATGGGCTAAAGACATGCTGCTGTAAGCCAGCACAGAATGTGGACCAGTGTCATCATTATTCAGAGTCTGAGCAGTACTAGATTTCTTCTTTTCCTTGAACAGAGTTTTATGGAAAAGGTGCCCCATACAATGCCTTGGTTGGAAAGGACTCAACACGAGGAGTTGCAAAGATGTCACTTGATCTGGCAGATCTAACTCATGACACAGTAAGAAACAGGCTTGTCTGTCTTACTCCTTCTTTGCAGTTTCACTCTTTTTTTTACTTGATTTCACTGAAATATATTTTGGTGCTCCATAGTTATGCTGGACTTAATGCCTTGCATAAAACAGATGTTTATTTTCTTGGAAACAGTGTAATATTTAATTACTTTCTGCTGAGATTATTCAAGACCCCTTCTCTTATGCAGATTTCCACATTGTCACTTATCAAGTCCTTTGATTTTACTTACTTTTTAAATACGGCATAAATATGCATGTACATTTTTGCATTTTTGTCATTGTCCATATTTCATGTAGACAGGACTCACAGAAGAGGAGCTAAAGTCCCTGGATGAGATCTTCAATAATGTTTACAAAGCCAAGTATCCTATTGTTGGCTACACTGCTCGAAGAATTCTGAATGAGGATGGCAGCCCCAATCTGAACTTCAGGCCTGAGGATCAACCACATTTCAGCATTAAAGATGAGTTTTGATATATGATTTAGCATCCCCAAAAGCCCTTGATAGTCACTGTAAAACACTAGCCTTTCTCAAAAGGAAGAACACTTCGTAGGAATTGCATATGTATATCTTTTTATCATTTTTTTAAATTGCAGTCCTCTGGATGTTGACAGCCTTACTACTGTAGTGAATTCCTCCAAGCAGTGAACCAAATTAAATTATATCAGTGGCACATAGTTGTACTATTTCCTGTGGACTACAGGATTCTTTCCATAAAATATTCCACTGCCAGTGTCTTTATTTCTCTCTTTAAAAAATAAACAAACAAACAACATAATTAAAAGTACATCCCATCCCCTAAAGTGGAGAAAATGCTATGTAACAGCTAAGCAAAAGACTGGTGTGTCTGCAATTCCTGAGTTCCATTTCTTATTCTGCTACAAAGTTACTGTGTTAACCAAGTCTCTCACTTCACTTCTATGTTTGTCTCTTTAAAATAGGTTTCCCTTCCTTATTAGGGTTGTAACCTTAACTAATAAAGTTAAATCTGTTCTCCCTTCAACTTTATAAATTCCCTTTTTAAAGTTCACTAATAAAGTTAAATGTGTTGACTTTAAAGACCTTTGGATACAAACCTGCTGACTTCCCCAAAATATAATTATTAAATACATTTTATTTGCTGTATTTGTGCACAAGCTGAAAGATATAAAGCAAGGAAAGGCTACATTTTTTCCCAGGGAATACTGAAATATTTAAGACTGTTATTGCAATTTCAAGATAATTAAGAATTTTTTAAACTAATAATAATATTCATATTTTAGGTTAAGTTATGATGATTATCTTCATAACCTCCACTTTGTTAATCCTGCAAAACAAGGGAGTTACTATTTAGAATATATTTTTATTCTATAGTCTTTATTCACATACTGATAAGTGCAAGTTTATTGTGGTTATTTCAGTATAACCTGAATATTCCCAGTATCTTTGCATTGTCAGATAATCTCTTTGCCATTACTGGCGCTTTCTCATTTTTAATTCCCCCTCAGGTTTTCTCTGTGATTACTGCATTTCTTGACTTCATCACTACCACTGCAATTCCCTTGAGGTGTATGTGTTCCCTTTTTGTTTAACTTAATATACAACGCCAGATCCTTCTGTCAGATTTCTTTTGGAAGTCTGTCAGACTGCCCTTAATTTACATTGCAACCAGAGGCATCAAGAGCTTAGGCTATACAAATTGCTGATAATCACTGACTTCCATTAACTGAAGTAGGATCTGAATTGTAATTTATGAAAATTTACCTGCCACTGTAACAGGTTAAAACAGCGCTGAAAAACTGAGCAGTTGCTTCCAGTTTCTCAAAGATACTGTGCTCCATTACATTAACCTCCTGGGTGCTTTCTTTCAAAGAGTACATTATTAGATTGCTTATTTTTCTCATGGTAGAGGGGAACAATTATCTGTTGACAGAATAAACTGCCTTGGTTGCCCCTTATTTCTTTCATATTTACAGTAAACTATGCCTCCTTTATAGCCGCTGAGAAGTGAAGTTTAGCAATTAAAGCCAAGGACCCTGGGATTTTATTCCTAACTTTGCCACAGAGTTCTTAAATGCCCCTCTGCACTTTGGGTTACCTGTGACATTTAATTACATCAAAGTGTTTTGTAAATGTAAGCAGCTGTAAATGAAGTATTTATAAAGCTAGGGACTGAATAAAGTTGGTGAAAAACGTCACCACGGTCAGTTTTTTCTGGATTAAATATTTTTAAGATTAAAAAATCCTGGATTTTTGTTTGCTTTTTAAAAGCATGAAACTTACTTGGTTAATTCTGGATTTTGAAAACTTCCCTATTTTTGGTTTCCCTCGAAACACAGAAAACTTTGAGTAAAATTGAAGTTTTCTAAATGTTTTTATGGACAAAAAATCATTTTCTACAAATTGAAATTGATGGAAAAAATTGTCAATTGGCTGTAGAAGAAAGCTCCATCAGCATGCTGGTTGCTGTATAAATATAAAATATATAGTTTACAGTCTGATGCAGGTGGGTATGATAATCGGGTTGAATATTCAGTGCCAAAATGCACATCATCATTGAAAGATTTACTGACAGAACTGCATTTTAAGGAATTATTGCATCAAAGAAATGGGTGGCTAAGTGTAAGAGGTGGTGAAAAAATGATAGAATAAAAGAATAATAAAAATAGTAATGGAGGAGCTTCTCTGATGAAAGTACAAGGCATTATTTCTTTCTTCTCCAAGCTTGTTGCAGCACTCTGCTTCCAGGTGTGTGCTTCCATGACTGTTTGCAGTTGTTTAACTATGACTTCATCTTAGATCATTAGCTTTACTATGTCAAACTTTGCATGTAGAAAATTTCACAATGGCTGAACAAAGTTCTTTTCTCCTTGCTGCCCCCTGCCTGTTCAGAAGTCCTTAGCTTTCTATACGACTTCCAGAGAGTTGGCCTAACACTACAAACAGAGGCAGTCCACGTGATGGCTTTCCTTTGTGACTCTGTTGCCTATCACCTCCAAACAAGCTGTGTCCTGTGCAGAAGCAAAGCTGTTATCTGGGTGTGCTTGCAGCTGTATAGGGAGAAATTTCAGAAGCAAGCCAGAGTTCATCTCTAATCTGTATTAACTTTCAGATGGATTTTAACGTGGAACACAGGTCTGTGTGGAGTGGTGCTGTCAAGTAGCTGTTTCTCCCCAGCACTGCAGAGCTCCAGCCCCTGGATTCTCAGAGCAGGGCTTACCTGAGAGAGTAGGGTGGTGCCTAGAGGTAGTAGTCTCATCATTTCCTTTGTGGGATATTGCATGCAAGGGCAGTCTTCTACTCTGGTGTGTGGAGTGAGATGCTCTAGCCCAGAGGTAGGCAACTTTTTCTGGCTGCAGCTCAGAATGACCTACCCCAAGTCAAAGGTAGGTGGGTGGGTGCTAAGACCCTGCTGCTGCCCCCTCGTCTTCTCAGCTGGATGAGGAGAGTACCATAGCCAGTGTTTATCCCTGTGGCAGCATGGGAAGAGTGCCCACAGCTAGTATTTGTCCCTGTGGGGGCACGGGGAGAGCACCTGCAGAAAATGCTCCCTGCTTCTGAATGCTGTCGCGCCCCATAACGCCAGTGCACCCTTGACCTGCGAGCCTGGGTCGGCACGACCGGCTTGGTGCGAGGAGGGGGATTTATGACTGGGCAGGTGGGTGATAACGGTGAGCAGGAGTCAGGATGATTTAAACACAGCGTGATGGTTTCACAAAAGATTTATTTTACTTACGCTACTGAAGGACTGCAGCATAGGCAGAGGAGCTGATTGATTTAGTTACAGCATGCAGATATCATGTTACCCAGCATTTACAGGGTGGGTAAGACAGTTGCTTCCGAGCGATTCATATAAGCTGTTGCAGTCTGCAGATTACTAAGAGCTCCTGATAAGAAAGATAACGTCAAAGATAAAGAGATAAACAGACCAGTAAGACGAGACGGGGTACGCCAAAAAAAAAACAAAAACCGTAGGCGGAAGAGAGAACATTCATTGTGCACAACCTGTTTTTCTTGAGTGTATACACAGTTCTCTGTTCTCTGCTTTGGGCGGAAGTTCTTTCAAAGTTATACTTTTCACAGGTGACCAATTACTATACGCCAGTTATAAATAATTAATGACTTGGCACTTGTGCTTTCTTTGTTTGCTCAGGTTTCATAAAAAAGGGTTATTTTTACTTGGGTGGTACTGGTTCTGTTTTGTCACAGGATGGCGCGCATAGTATATTTAATTCTACAACTTTACTAAAGTCAGCTAATCTTGTTACTATAGGTACTTTATCTTTTGTGCTGGGCTGCCAAGGTCAGTTTTTCTCTCTCGTATGAGAACTCAAGTAATTTGAAATGAGACACAGACAGGGGTGTGTATATGCAGCACCGTTAATACAGAGGGATAAATCACAACCACAGAGTTTGTTGTGTTAGCCTCTGACCTTTTGTCATCTGATCTTTTGCCATCGGCATCTGAAATCAAAGACTTTGATCTTTGACAAATGCCACTGAAGCCCCGCGTCTGCAGGTCAGATCCAAAGGGTGTGTGGGCTGTAGACTGCCAACCCCTGCTCTAGCCCATTTCAAAAGAAGGCTTCCCTTAGTTTTGTGACATTATATAAAGTTAATGACACTTTATATTCCCCAAAGGTAGCGAATTTAAGAAAAGCAACTGTTTTCATAATATATTTCCTTTCCTGTTTGTATTTGCAAAATTGATAATAAAGTTGGCCAACCATTCCAAAACATTTTAGGCTGCAGCCTCACTCTGGGCTCAAAATTTGGCATCTGGTCAGCTCACAATCCCATTCAAAAGGGTCATAACCCCACATGAGGTTGTAACAGCTACTTTGTAGGATCACTGGACTGGTCACTCACACTTTCTGTTTAATCATTTTCTCATCAAATTCCTATTCCTAGGCACTAGCACAACATTGCAATACTTAGGCTGAAAACAGGACCAGGGAATCAGTATTTCTTTAGGAAACTTAATACTCACTGCCCTTTTTAATAAAGAAAGGCCACAGAGATATTTTTATTTACCATGTGCTTTTTAAAGACTTCTTTTTTTCTTTACTGAAAGCTCAGCTTACCTATTCAAAAGGCCCTCCATATCACCAGGGTGTGTGATTGCCTCAGAAACATTTTATTATTCTCCCCATGTTTCCTGTTGTAGTGGATGTCATTCCCCTTTCATTTTGCCATTATTTCAAATGAGAAACTGAAGCACAGAGTGGTAAAGTGCCCTACTCCAGGTTACAGAGAGGCTATCTTAAAGCTAGGAACAGAGCCCTTACCTCCCAAGTCCCACTCAAATGAATTCACCTCTGGATGTAGCCCTTCAAAACAGTCAAGTCATTCTTTGCTGCTGTGGTAAGGAAGGTGATAGGGAGCTGAATTTCATGGTGCTGTAAGACAAGAGCCCCGGAGACAAATGTGTCAGATAATGTTAAAAACACATTGAATTAATTTATGTTACCTAAAAACATCTTAGTTGTTACCACCATTTTCTTCAGAATGGGTTACATTTCCCTGGGTATCATATCATTTCAATGAGATCAGTAACCTAAACTTTGCACTTAAACAAGCAAACTGTGAGAGGCCCATTACAGCCCTCCTACATATCCAGCAACTCCCTTAAGAGTGACTCCCTACGCCTGAAGAAGGGTGTTTGTGCCCAAAAGCTTGCAAAGAACATTTTTTCCAACTATTCAGTTGGTCTAATAAAAGATATCACATTTACCCAAAGAACCTTGTCTGCCTAAAGAATGATGAACTCTTTGTAATCCACTTGCAGCTTCTAGATAACACTAAAAATGACTCATTGTTCTTGGTCTACTGCTTGTAATCTGCCTTTTGTTAATTTAACATGGGCCTCTGTGTGACTTGAGAAGGTTTTAATTAATTGCTGACAAGAACAAACCTATTTTATTCTTTAATAATGCTTTAAACTTCAGAACACAGAATTATTAGCCAGGTCTCAAGGAGCCTGTTTCACTCCTGAGATGTGACAGGCAGGGCTGTCCCTAGTGGTGGGGGGGGTGAATCGGGGCAGCTGCCCCAGCCTCTGCACTTTAGGAGGGCCCACAGAGCCTGGCGGAGCAGCCACGGCGAGTCCATACTGCCGCCAGCTTCATGTCTAGTTGTTAGGCACCCCCCCAGTCACCAAAAATGGTGCCTCTGACCCCTCAGCACCCCCTCCCTCCCCACTGAATCTGCCGCCGGCTTCCTTGTGTTTGGGGACGTCTGTACAGGCTGATTTGCCCCAGGCCCCACACCCTACTCGGGTCGCTTCTGGTGACAGGATTTACAGAAGGGGACTGCACTAGGAGAGTGGATTACATATGCTAGGCACATCAAGAGACTGAACTACTTCCACATGAAATTTCTCTGTAAGGTCTTGAAAATAAAGTGGGAAGACAAGACAAGTAATGGAGAGCGCAGGACCAGCACACTTAGAAACCACTATCAAGAAGAGGAGGTTGCAATGGATTAGCCATGTCAGGAGAATGGGAGAAGACCATATCCCCAAGAATACTTTGTATAGTGAGATTTGAGATGGCTCTAGAAAGCAGGGTCACTTTTTATGGCAGTACCATGATGTGTGCAAAAATTATACAAATGTTGTAAACTTGGACTCCAACTCAGACAAAATGCAGATTTGTGAAACTGGTAACAAACTGAGTCACTCTTGACCTGGCTTGTCAGCCACAAACAGATTCATCAAGCATCAGACTAGACCTCTTACATGTATGCCATGATCCAGAGTATCGATGGTTGCCTACATAACTTCGGGCATGTTAGGAATGCCGATTCAGATACAAAGCACTTTCTGTTAGTTAAGGACTAGATTCCACAACTTTACTCTGAACAGCACTTGCCTAAGTAGAACTACTGATGCTAATAGGACTACCTGCTAAAATAGAATGGGTGCTGAATGTCAGACAAGCTTCACGGTACCACTGTGAGATAGTTAAAAGTATTGATCACAACATCTGCATCTGCATCTGCATCTCGGGTAGGTGACATCACTTTAAGGGCTTGTCTGGAGACAATGTACATTGTTAACACGTGAGTTGTGACCAGAACCAAAGAGCCTGAATCCCAGTTCCAACCAGTAGCTCAGGATTCTTAAAGAAACCTAATAGAATCAGGCACCCATTCCTGTAGCAGGGCACTAAGGTGCCTGCTACTTGTACAGCTGGAATAACCACTCAGGTGCCAGTTGCTAGGGCAACCGGAGGGAGCTAGTGACCCACACCTGCTAGCAGTCAGCTGACCAGAAGGGGCAGGGCCTGGTTCCCATTTAAACCCCAGGACTGAGTCCAGGTAGGCAGTTTCTTGCTGGCAGCTAAAGGGGGAAGGATTTTTGCTGGAGTAAGTAAAGGGAAGAAGCCTGAACTATTCGAGCAGCTCCGGAGGTGGGTGAGGGATGGAGCAACCCTGGGGCCATGAATGAGATTTTAGCCAGACAGCTTGAAGTTATGTTGTAGCCCAGGGGCTGGTGTTTTGTTTGCTGTTATGCCAGAGGTTTGGATGAGGCTATTAGGGGTTGGAGGAGGCCTCATAGGGGACCCTTGGCATTGGGTAACCCCAGCCCTGAGAAGGGGCAGTGAGAAGCCCCAGAGAGGGGGTGCAAACCCCTGGTGCCAGTGAGGCATGATCTTAAAAGCCAGGGAGCTCTGGTGTGCCTGTGGGGCAGTGTTATTCTGTTCTCGGTTTTTTTTATGGCCTGGGAGCCGGCAGGCTCGGGGTCATCCCATGGTTTTGGACTTGTGGCCTTCCAGCTGTGGGGTTGGCACCTGGCCCCTCTGGACCAGGCTCCAGATTGGAGTAGGAAAAGGGGCCCCAGGCCTCAAGACAATGGAAAAGGCTAGAGCCTTGAAGTCAAACCCTGTTTAGTGGGTTTAGACAGGGAGGCTAGCTAGAGAAAATCAAGGGTCAGTTCCACATAGGGGAAAAGCCCCAACATATCCAATACAATAGGCAGCCTCCTGCTCACAAGATAATCCAAATTTCCATCAAGATGTGGTAGGTGAGTATAGGGTGGGACATAAGAACCCCAAAGAAGGATCCAAGGGCATCCATGCAAGGGGCAGAGTGCTAAGAAGATGGTGCTGGGCAGGGTGACCTGTTACAATGCCCCACTGAAATTCAAAGCCTTTGCTGCATGAGAAAACTGTCTCTTGTAAGTCATTTTAACATCCTTGTGTGGACACTTGACCTCATGGGCCATGTGGAAAGACCCTGAATACAGAGATGTGAGAATCATATCAGTATCAAAGAATATTGAGAGAAGCAACACTTACTTCTGCATGGTTCTGTACAACATAAGTGTAGCTGCAAAACTGCTCCAAAGCTAATCCTGCTTCATTCAGGGTCAAAGTTGGGATGATTTAGCTCACTTTGATTGCTACAAGATCATGCAGATAGAACAGTTAAATCACAGCAGCTGACGCATATGCCTGAGCAGCAGCTTTCCCACTTTTTAAAAGGCTAAAAATATATATTTATCCATATCCTGCTTGCTTATTTTTTCCTCCAAAAGAACCATAAAAATGACACTCAATGTATGGTAGGGGTCACATTATAATCATGTCCCTGACAGTGTAGACTTGTGTGCTTGGTATTTTATTGTAAGCACAAAAATACTGCAAGTCAGAATTGTTTAGTGTATTTAACTCCTTTGAGTTCTTTCCATGGTTATTTGGTTCTCCAGTGGGATTTTGTAAAGGTAGCAACTCAAGGGTTTCCTGTATAGTTATCCACTTATATTGATGGAAAAAGCTGGATTTCCTACAATTGAACCTGAAAATGTAGGGTTGACATATAATTGGAATAACTCAACATTCTGGTGACCAACAGAAGTATTGACCTGATTTAATTACATCAGCTGCTATATCATTTCCATAAACTGTCTACACAAAAAGAAAATGTTTTGAAGGTGCTGAGATTCTTTGACTAACCAGAGATAAGGATTACACAGCAAACTTACTGTCAGAGGTGTAACTGGCCAGGACTGTGCCCTGGAGTGTCCCCACTCCCTCCTTGCCATTCCTCCACACACACCCCACAGCAGAAATGACCTTTCCCTGGAAGACTGTCACTCAGTAACACGCATTCGTGTGCCACCTCCTGGGCTCTGCTGCCAGACCTGAAGCCAGAAGTTGCAGGAGGAGTGGGGGAGCAGAGAAAGAGGAGAGTGAGGTTCTCCCAGCTGAGTTCTGCTCACCCCGGCTCCCACCCCCTTGGGCAGCACCCAGGGCTCATGCCCTGCTCACCCACTTATCTTTACAGGTTACCATGCATTGCATGAACATCCTCACACTGCACTGGGCAGGCTGCCTCCCAAACAGCAAATCATATATCCTATTGCACATTCAACCAGAAAAAAAGACTGACTGATTCTGTCACTCAGCCTTGCTAGCTGGCCTGTGCCAAGCACCATGCAGGCACGAACACAGTACTTCCAGGTTGGGAGGGAGTCCACATGAAGCAGAGCAATATGTGCAGGGCACCATCCCCATGGATGGTAAGCTTATCGTATAGATCAGGGGCTGGCAACATTTTGGGGCAGAGTGCCAAAAACACCTGCAACCTCAACTTGTAAGATGTTAGGGTGCCAGGGCCAGATGGCAAGGGAACCATGAGGGGCTCTATCCTTGTTGTGGCAGCACAGCCCTGGCCCCTTCCCTGCCATCTGCCCCAAGGTAGGTGTGCCAAGCAAAATGCCTTTGAGTGCCAAACTCTGACACCTGTACCACGGGTTGTGTACCCCTGGTATAGATACATCCCAATAGCTTTTGCAGTCCATAGATATCAATTGTAGACCTGAAATGCTAAAGAGAGCAGTCTTAGATTATACCTCAGGCTAGGAGCAGCCTTCAATGTTTGGGAACAACATTATGTGGGAACAGTTACATCTTGGTAAGAATCCTGGGAATAAAGGATGCTCCACTATTGAGCTAGGGTGCATTAGGATGGTGGAAAAATTAACTATGAGCTGTAAATAAGCTCCTCTTGTAGTCTGAAAGCCAGGGCAGTGGCTTTGGAGAGGCCTTCAGCTGCTCCAGATCATTCCCTACAAACCTCTTAGGTGTGGTGTGAAAATCACTTAAGAGGTTTGCAGGGAAACTACCCTGCAATACTACCACAGGGTAGTAGCCATACTACCAAGTTACTAAGTGCTGCCGGACTTCTCAACATGTGGTATTTTGCTCAGAGAAGTGAAAGGCATAGTACAAGCTGGTTTTTCAGCCAAGACATCTATCAGGGCATGGGCAGGTGTCATTTGTGTCAAGAGATATACACTGGGCAGGGGGGTGGCTGTGTCTGGGACCCAGGCTGCTAAAGCATAGGCTCTGAGGGTCATCGTGTCAAGAAGCCCCTGTGACTAGACTAGGCAAGAGTCAGCATTCTGGCCATGGGCTCCAGGAACAGCTCAGTTACTGCAAGGCTGGGGATCAGCAACCAGAGCTGCCCCACATCCACAGGAACCCTACGAACAGCCCCGCTTCCCTAACCCTTCAAATAATGCTGGGGGGCTCCAATACTTTTCAAAGGATGGTGCAGCTTTCCTCTCTGTAAACCCAACTTCCCTCTGCCCCCATTGCCTGCTTTCCTGATCAGCAGAGCAAGGGAGTGGGCAGGGAAGGAGTGAAGTGGGGAGGTTACAGTTCAGGTTAGGAAATTCCCACCCACCATAGCAAAAGCACTGTTGACAGGGCAAGCTGTCAGTGAGTAGTTGGTGGCTGCTGAAAAGGGCAGCCCCCAACCCTGTAGGAGAAGCCCTTCTTCACCCTGCCACCCCTGCAGGGTTGTTGGCTACTCTTGCCACCTGCTGCTTTTCAGCAGCTGCTAAAGGCTCATTAACATCCTGCTTTCTTCCCTGGCAGGTGAGAAGGCATGCTGTCATTGACTGGGCTCTGCTGGGAGCAGGGGAGCCATGGAGCAGCCCTCTATCATCCTCTGGCTGAAGAGCTTGTCTTTGAGGTACCTGCATGACTCTCCAGGCAAGAGGCTAGAAGGCCACTTCTTTCCACACGGTGCCAACGTTTTCCCAGAAATTCTTAGCCTGCAACTGAATGCCTGTCCATACACACAATCATGGTGACATGCCTTTTTCATTTCTCTTTTCTGAGAGAAAGTCCACTGGGCAGCATCAAAAATCCATGTCCCAGGATTCTGTCTCTAGCTCTCAGACTTTGCTGCAGATGGGACAAAAGCAAAACCTTGGACCCAGCTCCAATTTTGTAGATATTCTTGCCATATCTGACTAGGCTTTAGATGATCTAGTGACCAAGACACTAGATAGATACCAGTAATAAACTGGAAACAGAGCTCAAGTTCTGGCCTATTTGGATTAAATCTGTGAACTTCATGGCTGAAGCCCATATCTGGTTGGTGAAGAATTCCTCTGTTATATCCAAGGAGAAGGTTCATAGGTGGTGGTTGTTCTAGCCAGTATGTAATGTATCTCAGCCTTGTGAAACATTCCCCACAGATGCTAGTGTCAGATAGGATTAGGTGACACATAGGATCAGTTCTTCCCTTGCACAGTCACCTCATGCCCTTTTGAAGGATATTTGAACACATCTGTGATCAACGGTGCACTGCTCAGATACCAAGCTGCTGAGTGGAGGACTAGTGGATTAAACTAACGCCTAGAAGAGTTCCAGAGTATTTCAGGGTAATGGCCTTTGTACGTGGAAGCCGTGAATGTGTAATTCATGCTATATCTCCTTGTTCTGCTCATCAAGATCAGAGGTAAAAATGAGCAGTTCAAATACCAGTACCAATTACATTTGTATTTGTTTTTAATTAATGTCAGCTTGGCATCCAGCAAACGAAGTGTCATTAAAGAAAGAAACATACCTGTAAGGGGTAAAGTGTCTCCTTGGAGCCACAGGTATCATCTTTCACTGCCAACATTTCCTTAACATGGAAACTGGTTTAACCATAGCAAACATGTTGATTCCAGTGAAGTGTATGCTTACAAATTGGACAATATCCTCAGGCTACTAAGATGCATCATTTATGTGATACTGTCTTAACTCAACACCACTCATTAGTTTTCTATTGTTTCGTGCCAGTAATATAGAATGGCTACAGATTTATTTATTTATTTATTTTTAACAGATGGAACAGTAGGGCTCAGGGTTGCCAACACAAGGCTTTTTTTTTACTGACAATATGCAGACTTTTTACTGAGAGCCAAACATTTTTACTGACAAATGTTTTACACAATATAAATGTAACCCTTCTGTTAGGCCCCAGACAAGGGCCAGGTTCAAACTTAGGGGTTTAACACCAACCACAGTGAAAATGTTTGATAGTCAATAAAAAGTTTTCAGATTATTAATAAAAAAATATTTTTGGGTTGGCAACCATGCTTTTATACCATGCTGCACCCACCTCAGGGATCCCCTACTCAACCCCACAT
The DNA here is from genome assembly GCF_001723895.1 of Crocodylus porosus. Lineage (NCBI taxonomy): Eukaryota > Metazoa > Chordata > Crocodylia > Crocodylidae > Crocodylus > Crocodylus porosus. The sequence goes on from NW_017728943.1 coordinate 61,837,836, forward strand.
GCTGATCCCCTGATCAAACCCCATATCATACCGCCCTCCCTGCAAAGCACTCCCTAGCCTTAAGCCTGCTGGCCCCATGCCCCTGTCCCAGCATGGACATCCAAAGAAAGACTACTGTCTACCTACCTGCAAAGCAGGAGTATTACAGGTAGGCAATGGGATGCAGTAGCAGCACATGGCTGGGGGGCATGGGCTATGGAGCCTCCTGTCGGTTATAAAGCCCCAAGGAAACGTTTCCTGCAGGGTGCTGCACTCCCATTCAGACACCAGGTGCTGCTACTCTCCTCTGTCTGTCCACTACTGTTTGCCATCAGCTTCTTTCCAATGATGGAGCTCCAGTCATACTCCTGGTTGCTTAGTGATTTTATGGACAGCTCAATTTTTACATACTTTATGGACAGTGTTTTTAGCCTGTTTTTTGAATGGGCTTTCAATACGTTTATGGACAGTTGTTAACCCTGGTAGAGCTTTTAAAGTACTTAATGCACGTCTGTAGATCTACACATATTGCAGAGTCAGACATATACATAATGGGCTATACACAAGTTTAGCAATTTAAATTGAGGGACCAATCTATCTAAAAACCAAAAAAATCATATGCCGTACAATTCTTAATCTGTGCAGGTCAGATATAAGTTTTACAGCTGTGCTCTGAGAGCATCACAATAATGATGGGAGAAAAGGAAATGATGGTTATTATTTATAGACATTTCTGAAATGCTCTTAACATTGTGGAACGTGAAAGATCAATTTAGTAAGCAAAACAAAGCAGAAACAACATGTACAATGAGGTCCAGATGTGAGGGGGTATTTTTAGAAACATGTACTGACATTCTGGACTCTGCACCTTAAATATTACTAAAGCTCCATTGCCTAAATCAAGTGCTCCTATCACATAAATAGAACACTTTGAGATTTGTAGGCTATGGTATGGATGATGAAAGGATTAAGGGGCCAAAGCAGTAGCAGGCCAGCACAGTACAGAGTTTGAGGCATGGAGGGATAAAATAAGTCGAATTCTACTTATGGAAAAGCAAGTAGCTGGTTATAAATAACCCAGAGGAGAATATGTTTTTTCAGAAGTGGTGAAACTTGCTGATGCACTCAGGGAAAAGGCTGAACTTGGAAACAGAAAACATAATATTTTCTTCAGATACAGTTCTGTGAAAATCAGCATGAATAAAAGAGCTTATGGCTCTCAGTTTGCTCCTCTCTCAATGTCTCTAGCCTAACTGTCCAAAAATACTGGATCTGTTTGTCTTTGATAAAAGCTGTGGATGCCCAGCCCCATGGGGTAGAGGGAAGGGAGAGAAAAAGTCAGGCCACTGCTGCCTTGTCATTAACTTACTAGGCATTTTTCACATTCTATCACTAAAAGTTCTAGTTTGGGAAGGGAGGTTTGGTTTTGTTGCTGAGGCAGGGGCCTGGGCCTCTGGAGATCTAGGTGCAGGTGCCAGTTCTACTTCCAAACTATTATATAAACTGACACAAATTATAATCTCTTTATCGCTCAGTTCCTTATCTGTTGAGCAAGTGTGATGTTTCATTTCTCTGACCTTTTATCTTGCCTATTGAGACTGTAAGTTGTTTTGAACAGGTGGTGACATCTGGACAGCACTAGCCCAATTGTGGTGTAAATAACAGCCTTCTGTGTTGCATTTCAAACTGATGGCTGCTCTTCTCTATCCTGACTTCAAAGCTGCTATGTGTTCTCAGAACTTGCCTAATGCACTAGATTGCAATGGGCTATAGGTGGGCCACTTAGCTGCTCAGGTGAGGCAGCTTCTGCACATGTGGAACCTAAAAATAGGCATTTAGGTCCAAAAAATAGACACTGACTGAAGTGAGGTGCCTAAAAGAGGCTTTGTGGCTGCAGTAGCAAGGCCTTTTGTGACTTAGATATTTAAGTGCCACCAAAATCCCAAATAGGTGTCCCTAATGTACCAGTCTGCATTCCCCCAGGATATTATGCTATACCCTGCAACATCTTAAGATAAGAGACATCTTAAAGATAAGAAAAGCTGAAGGAACAGAGGAAGGGCATCAGAGAAAGAGAGGAAAAACACCTGCATCCATGAGAAGGAAGATGGGATGGACCCTACAGGTAAAACCTGCTCCTTTCTAGGCATGTTGCTCAAAAGTAATTTCTAGACACAGTGAGAGCATCATTCATGTTCACTGATGCACTGTAGTTATTGCACTTTAAATCTAGTACTTGTATAATCAAGTACTAAATTAATGTTCAGTAACCAGCATTCCTGCACAGTAATAACTGCATAACTACATTACTGCATAGTAGCACTGGCACACACCTTTTTAGTGACACTACTGTGTAGTACCCTAATAATACTGCACACAGTAGCATTTTAGCACTGTTTGTGGTGTGCCACACTGCTTTGCAGTATTATTAGGCTACTGAACAGTTATGTCTCATGCAGACGTGCCCGGGGGTACATCTACATTAGTACTTTACTGTGGAGTTGACCAATTAGGTCTTCAGTAAAGCATCACTATCTACAGGTCACAGTAAACTAATTAACTCTGCTGCGGGATAGTACTGCCCAACACAAGTACTATCCTATGGTGGAATGTATTTACTCTGCTGCAACACTCATGTAGGTGACCAGGGCTGGCTGGGGCACGAGGGTGTTACAGTACAGAGGCTACCTTCCAGCTAGCCCCATGCAGGAGCACCTAGCCAGCCCCTCCGCAGCATGCTGAGCCAGGGCAGAGCAGCCCCAGGCTAGCAGGCTGACCCCCCAGTCCCTCTGCTGTCCTAGGCAGTGCAACCCTGGCTCAACATGCTGCAGTCCCAGATACACTTGTAAATGCTGCACCTGTGAGCCATAAACTTTAGCACAAAGTGTGCTGGAGTTTATTCAAGTACACTAATTTCACATGTAGATGTGCCCTGTAAGAGTACTATAAGGACCATGTACTTGACTTTTCTCTCTTTCAGAAACCACACAGCTTACTGCTTACAGCCTTAAATCATTAATAGCTCTGGCTTTCAAGTGATGCAAAACAAATTGGTCTTCTGGTTTATAAAATCATCTTAACACACATCATTATTTTATTTTCTTGCTGGCAAAGTCTATGAAGAGCCAGCTGTCTGAGCTGGTGACCCCAGGTACTTAAAATATGAGCACAAATATCTCTCTGGGAATTTTGTTTTGGTTCTAACATTAAATATTCATGAAAACATATAATTATCCTGGCAGCTGAACAGTATTAACATCCTGTTTCATAGGCAAAGTCCAATGCCTACCCCCGTCGTACAGCAAACAATACTCCATTTTTCATGGAGTTTGAAGCAATGGCCACTGTGCTCTCATCTTAAGCATAGATGGAGGGACAAAATATTATTGGGGGGGGCTGAGTTCATGCTTCAGCATGAGAACTACAACTCCCATTGTGCTCTGTATGGTGCAATGCATGTGCGGTTAGCCTCTTCTTCCTCAGCCGTGCACTGCTGAGCGCGCTTGGGTTGCTGGTCTTGCAGCATGCCAAGCGGTACGGTGCTGCTGCTGCTGTCACTGGCCACCACAAAAATAGGTTTTTGGGGGGGGGGGGGCTAAGCCCCCACAAGCCCTGGCCTTCCACTGCCTATGATCTTAAGTATCCCCAGGCTGTCTGAGTCTCATATACACACTAGTAAGGATGAAACAAAAGGCAGGAGAAGACCAGACGGTAACAAAAAAACAAAGCAAAGGGTGCTCAACACTAATCAGTGAAATGAGCTGGATGGTTAATTATTTATTCCAGCCAATGCAGCCTAATTGTAAAGACAAAGCTGACAGTTAATGTGTGTTCATTATGCACACTTTGTGATCAAGAGGGGAGTGGGGAACAGAATCTCTGGCTTCAAGAAGAGTTTGTAACCCTTAACCTTAAAAGATTAGAGCCCACTGAGTGTGTCAAAATAATATATAAATATTGGGACTCCAAATGCACTCAGTGTCATGAAGAAGTATATTCATGCCAAAGGCGATTTGTAATTGCATTATGATTTTAATGTGCAGATTTCTTCATCAAGAATATCAGAATAGTCGGTGATGAGCAGGCTGGAAGAATCCAATTATACAGCAGCCTTTGAAAACCTGAAGGATTGTGGGTTGTAGCATCTTTTATTTGGACCAAGCTTGAAAACCAGAACAAAAGCTGAGAGGCTGAAAGAGGTCCAAGAAAGCCAAGAGTGACAAAGAGAAGGAGGGAGTGACCAAAGTTACCAAGAGCAAGAGAAAGAATAAGGAGGCTGAGGATAAACAGGAAGCCCCAAAACTTAGAGAGGTGGCTGGAAATCTTGGTGAGAAGTTACATCAAACACAGAATGCCAAAGCCAGACTGATTGCAAGCTTTCTTTCTGCCTCATTATTTCAGATTAAAGAATTAGGGGGGAGAGTATGCATATTTTAAACAATTACTAGCAATTTAGTCATATTTTGTATTGGAACAAGTGATCTGAAAAAATGTCACATCCAATTTTTCCTTTACATCTTGAATAGAGTTTTCTATTTAACCTGAGTTTGAGGGAGGAAAAGAGGAAGTGGTTAAAATGCTGAGCCTTCCTGTTAGCAAATTAGAAAAATAAACCTCTTTATTATTGCCTTCGATGAACACTTCAGGCTGGGGTTTGCTGAGGAAAGGCCAGCTGAGGTGAGTAGGAGCTTGCTATCTTTTCTGAACAGCCACCTTAAAATCTCCACCCATTATTGCTTTCTACATGAAGGTTAGGGATTGTTCCTGTGCAAGTTGCACAAGAAGCCATTCTTCCAGTGGTCTTTAGCAGCAGTGAAGGCCAGAGGCAGTACATCTTCTAGAGCTACCTTATTTAAATAAAATATCTCACTTGAGTCACTATTTCAAATTTCATCCAGTCCCAAGTTTTAGGAATTTAAAGTCTACACATGTTTACAGGTGTATTTTTCCCACCAGGCCAGGACTTGGGATTCCTTTAATTAAGAAAACAAAGGCCTACAAATGTGGAAAATTTAGAAATGATTGAAGGAGAGGGAACAGTGCAGGTGTTCGTCTGGAACCGCCCTCTCTCTTGCTCCTTACGCCTTCCTGAATCAGCCTAATCTGGGGAAAATGAGAGCTACACTAGTCCTCCCACATGAGAAGCAGGCAGAGAGCAGCACTGTTTCTGGGGCTAAGGTCCCAGGGCCAGACATCCAGGGAAAGCAGCAGCATAGTCCCTGTCTGCTTCTCGCACAGGGCACTCTAGAGCAAGGAAGAAGAGGCAGAGGGTGGCACTGTTTCCTGATCTTAGCTCCCAATGCCCAGGAGCCAAGCAGACTGAGCCCTGCAAGAAAATCCCAACCCACTCCAGGCACCTGGGACTCCCGTGTGAGGAGTGGGCAGGTTCTTTGCTCTAGTACCCCAGGGAGAGCCTCCCCAAGCCCAGTCCCTCGCCACGCCAACTTCCCCTTGCTGCCCCCACCAGACAGCTGTGTGGCACAGACAAGCAGAAGGCAGGAACCAGGGTTGGGAAGGCTCTTCCTGAACCTGCTTCCTGGCCCCACAGACTTTTCTATCACTGCCTCACCACCCAGCTGGGCAGTGTAGGTGGCAAGGGGAAGCCTACGGGAGCTGGCAAAGCCACCTGCCTCTTCCTGAATCCAGGGACTGCCTGGTTTGGAGAAGAAACTGGGAGCAGTGGCTGCTGCTCCCCTCCCCTCGACTGGTCTGGAAGGAGATGGGAGCAGCAGCCCAAAGGTCCCAGCCTACTTTTCGCTCTGGTGACTCTGGTGGTGAAAGCCGGTGAGGTCTTGTGCCACCACTGCCTCCACTAACTCCTGATGCTCCAAATCCAAAGCTGCATTGGATGTAACACTTAAAAGTTGAGAAATACATGCCTTCTTAGCTCCCAGAGCTCAGAGTGTGCACATATACATATGCGTATCTATTCTGGGTTTTGTTTGTGGGGCGGGGGGGGGTGTCAATATAAGCCACAACCTTAATGGTATTTAAGATCTACTGAAGTGAATTTGAAAGACTCTGCCTAGCTAAGAAATGTATTGCAGAGATGGAAAGTGTTGCTAGCCCTGGTTTTGATCTCAGTTTTTACCAGCATGGCTTCTTATTAGCTCTCTCGCACACAAAGGTGCTCGCCAGTTTTGACTGACAAACTGTGTGGTATAATTTCTCTCTCCTCAGCCATTCTGCAACCTCTGATGAGCATTAGTCATATAACAAATGTATTGTTGGATCATAACGTTTGTTTATTTCCTGAGCATACAAGGATCAAACACAATTGTAAAAACAAGTGTCAATAATAAACTCCGGTGCGCTCAGAAACGGTTTGCTTGAGAAAAGATTCTGGGAAAATAAAAGAAAGAAAAACAGTAACAAAAACCAAAGCTTTATGGTTTGTTTACCAATGTTCTCAAAAAAAACCCTGCCATCTGCCACCCAGGATCTGATCTTACTGTGGGCGGGAGCTACTTTCACCAAGTTGTTTACAGTTTCCCATCATTTGTCAAACTAATTTTTACCTCCAGGTACCTTGGTACTTTTCATGTAAGTATTGCTATTATACAGAATTCATTCATAAGAACTGAAGTAAAACCAGTGAAAACAGAGGTGCAGTGCTATGGCCAGACGTCCAGGGCAGCTGCTGTACATAGGAGCAGCAGTGACTTTCTGTTGCTGCCGTGCCACCTGTGTGATTGTGCAGCTGCAATGGCAGCCTTTTTGTCTGTGCTCCCTTTCCCCCATGAGTCTATGTGCAGGACAGGGCCCCAGTCTCCCTGGCCTAGATACGCCACTGCATAAAGTATGTGCTGTTAGGTAACAAACGGCAATAAAGCAAAGTTTAAAACTCAGAGAGTAATTTGTGGCCTAGGGCAGCAATAAATCATTTAAGGGCCATTTCACTTGGTTATATTAGTCTATTAACATTGGTATTAATAAAAATATTACACTGTAACCATAGCAACAAGCACAACAAATGGCTTTCATGGTGTTTATGAAATAAAGGCCATTCTCTTTAAAAAAGACTTGTTGAAAAGCCACAGGAAAGTAAACTTTGTTTCTTACAGCAAATATACCAACACTACACAGCTAAACCACACTAAAAGCCTGCTCCACACTTCATTGTGCTCTTTCCAAGAACTCTCAGAACTTCTTGGGAAACTTTAATAGAAATTTAATTTAATTTAGAAACATTCCTGTTCCCACAGTGCCTATCTTCCCTCATCTATTATCTTGAGGGCTGTGAGAAACTGTCCGGACAGGGCAGCTAATAACCGTTGGGGCTCATACCTATCGCCAAGCTTCCTGGGGGTACAGGATTCATGGAGTGCCCCAAGGGTCTGAACAAGTAGGCTGTGTCCTGGTCCCCCTTTCATGAGAGCCGGGGGCTGCCATCGGGGGTTTATACTACTGCCTGACTTTTTAACAAGCCCGTAAAATTGCTTTAGGGCATGGGTGGGGTCATTGTCAGGGTCAAGTGGTTTCTTTATCCCTTCTAACTTAACAGTTCAGTTCTCGTCTTTGGGTTCAAAGATGGCCGTAGGTGAGTGGCACAGGATGCATGCCGAGTCACCTTTGGACATTAAAACTTCCCACTTCTTATGCCCTTGGGTCAAAGATACATAACCCTCAATTTGGGGACCACCCGAGTCGCCTGCGACTTGGTGGTAATTACAATGGTGATATAAGTTGTCGTCAGTGTCGACCTACCAGTCTTGCCATGGACATCGGCATCCTGTTCGTGATGCCATGTCGCACTAGGTTGGAGATGCCCAGGTGTGGCTAGGCTGGTGGGGTAGGCACCGACAAGGATGCAGCTTGAGTTATACCAAACTTTTTATTTCTGCTTAACAAAATGCACAAAATACTTTGCTACTACTACTTCCCACGCTAATCTCAAAGTATATAAACAATTAAAACAATTGCAAACAGTTAACAACGGGGAATTGTGTCCGTTGGGTCACGAGGTTCAGGCCGAGGCCCCTTGCGTTCAAAACCACGCGTGGTCTTGGTGCGGCTGGCCAGGGCCCTAGTCTCAGACCTGGTCAACGGCTCATAGATTTCAAGAGACTATTTAACAGTTAGGCTTGCATGCTTACCACAATGGCAAACAGGAGCGGCTTCGTGGCTGGGGAACGCTAGTCACTTCGTGGAGGCCTCAAAAACTGACCCGAGATGGCACTCGGGGAGGGGCGGCCCTGGCGGGTGATCAGTCTGCAGGCCCTATGACGCTTGAAGTTTTGTTCCGAACTTGCCCCATCAGGGCTTTTCCGGCGACTGCTTTTGTACTGTTAGGCTGTAGCGTTTTATTTCCAGCGACCAATCAGTCGTCTTTTCCCTCAGCAATTTGTTCCCGGTGACCAATTGTGCACCATATCAAAACTTTGGGCTGCAGCGTTTTGTTTTGACTCACGCCAGCTATTATTACCTTGCTTTTGTTTGTCAGTCAGTTTCGAGGCGGGTGATCTTCTGCTATGTGAGAGTAGCAGACACCACTCATCCAGAGACCTTTGCATCGAGGCCTAGCACACTGCCGACTTATAACGTGGCCTGGCCAGTCACCCGAGCATGCCCGTGACACCCCCTGCGTGGCCATGGCCGCGGCAACTAGATGACGTCATCGTCGTTTAGCGCCTGCAACATGCCCGTGACAGTGTAAATACACTTACTGACTACTATAATGCAGGAGTTGGCAACATATGATTGGCGGAGCCACTGCATTTAGCCTATGGAACCACAGGGCTTTGCCTGTGTTGGGATTGAGCAGCCAGGAGCTGTACTGAGGCCAGGGAGATGGAAGCTACTGGTGTCTGGTCTCAGAAAGTTTTACTTACATGAGAAGTCCTCCCTTACACGAGGAAAGGGATTACAGACCTGAGTTTTTGAATGACTGCAATTCATTTAGGTTATGAAAAACTTTCAACGGTTTTGGTTTGTGTGGTTTCCAACCTTTTGAAATTTTACTTCATATTTGGAGTTAATTCAAGACTAACATGGTAAAGGTAAAAATCAAAAACAATTGGCAAGTTCAGTATATTGCATGCTAGAAGTGAATTTCAGAGGAGTTTGAGGTTTGGGGAACTCTCAGGCTACTTAGTTGGATAGTTAAGGCTTGTTCAAGTTTACTATTTTCTTTCTGTAATTTAATCCCATATTCCCTTCTATATATTGCATAGAACTCACTGTTATAGCATATCAGGAAGTACAAGAACTTAGGTCTTATCCAGACACAAATATGAAATCCACAATCTAACAAATAGAATCAAACATACTCAACCAGTCTTAAAATATGATTTTTTCTATGGAACAACCTATCAGTCCACTTTTTGTCCCACACGTATGGCCAGGCAACATTTTTAATTCCCCTTCATCAACAATTTTCAAAATAAAAGCCTCTTTTTTCAAACATGAACACTTTAAATTTACTTTGGGGGGGGACACCCTCAAAATAATTTGGCTTCATTCTCCCCTCCTGTAACAGGAGACTTGGAGTGGCATGCAGTTGGTTCATTTCCACCCTCTTCCTCTTGTGTGTGGCTCTTTCTGGGAGAACTCCCTCTCTTCCTTGGCCTCACCATCTAGCTAGCAAATTCCTCCAAAGTACCACCAATCTGCAGAGACGCTAGGTTCTACCTTTTCCACCCCAACTGATCTAGATTGTTTCCCTTTATTCTCCTGCCAAGTCTGATATTAATTTCAAGTACAGCAGGAAGAGACAGCCTGGGCCAGAGACTACCCTGTCAGCAAGGGAGGCAACTTTGATCCACCACACCTTTCGGAATGGAATGTTTTTGAGTTCTCATCTTAAAATTAATTTTTAAAGGAAACTTCATGGCTTTATATATACATTTTCCAAATAAAAGTAAAACTCCAAAATGTATCAGTGTTATCACAATCAAATATTTTATCAAGCATAATTGATCTTTTCCCCCAGAATCTGATTTTGTGGGAAATGTGATTGTTTTTTGATTTTGTTTCAAAATAGAGGAGGGGGGATCAAAATTGTGGAATTTCCTGCGAAACAGAAAATCTGGTACCTGCTCTGCTCTAGTTATCACCCATGTGAACTGACTGGAGCCAATTACTTAAAGGTCATCTGAAAATAGCCTGACTCTTATGGTTTTATGTCATTCCATAAAAATAAAAATGTAGCTGATACATTACAATAAACACTGTCCAGCTGGGCAAAATGGAGACACGCTCCAGTGATTTTAATTTAAATTCCTAACCATTATTCAGTTGTTGGCAGCAAATTATAAACTCTTTAGTTTGCAGGTTTGCGACTGCTGGGCTCTAGAGGAGAACAGGGCTGGTAAGAAGTGCTGTCTGCTGAGCTGTAGAAGAAGTTAAATGTGTGGTCTCAGTTGTGGTCCTTGCTAACTTGTATTTACAGTGTGGCATGCTAGGAGTGCTTTCAGGAGATGATCGTTCTCAGAATGATAACACAGCAGGTCAGTGAGCTGGGCACTGTTGGACAGCTAGTCTTTTCAGAGTGAACCATTTATCTTTCTAAGCTTCACATTGGTCATGCTGGAACACAACCCGATTTAAATTTTGCATACTTGGAACAATGGGGACACCCAGTGGCTGACCAGGTTCACTGCATGTTTTTTATGTATGTTCTTGAGATAAATTCCAGGATTTCTATGTTCTATAGTCTTGTGTAAGCATGTATCTACATAATGTTTCATGAGATATAACACCAGGGGAAGAGTTTCCCAGTTCTCAAAGTACAAGACTGAGTGTTAGGGTTTGTGATCATTATTGCCATCTCTGATAGTTTTTTCCTGCGATCTACAGCAAGTGACTTCACCTCTCCTTAGCTCTGTTCCAGTGTCTGTTTCATTTCAATTTTAAATGTGTGACTCAGATTCTTACCTGGTGTACTTTATTAATTTCATGGAACTAAAACAATTAAGATCATTTGAGGAGTTCATCCTAAATTTCATGTTCGGTCATCTGTTTTTTTTATTTATGGAATGATGTTCTGTTCAACTATTTCCTAAGTTACCTCTTAACAATTTATTTCTGTCTGAGATTTGTATTTACAGCACAGCTTTTAGCTCAGTAAAATGCCAGAGGACAAGTGGAGTAAATGCTGAAACACGGCCCACCAGACTATTTTTTAGGTCAAAGTTAATTTTTTCTTTAAATGTACTGATTTAAATCAGGGATGTCATACTTACAACCTGCAGAACCATGTTTTGTGGCCTGTAAGGTTGGCAGAAGGGTCAAAAATTGTGGACAGAGCAAGCAGGGGTGGGACCTGCTGCCCAAATTCAGGCATGCAGCTCTGGGCATGCAAGTTGGCAGCGGAGGCAAGTGACAACTTCATTTCTGCCTGCCACTGCCACCTTTTGCCCCACTGCTTACCCTGCCACCACATCTGGATCCATCCTACAAGGAGCACCACAGTCTAGTCAGAAGGTTGGGTGAGTTTGGCACCCTGGATATAAATCAATACTAAATAAAGTTTTTTAAGATCTTGATCTTTACCCCTATGACCACATGTAGATTAATTATTTTGAGCCCAATGGGACAGGGACTGGGTTTTTTCCAAGTCTGTGAAATTCCTGGAACATCTTTGCTTAATGAAATAATAAATAGTACTACATATCTTTCTAATTATAACACACATTTGATAAAGTATCACAGTAGAAGGGACAGCAACAATTTCATAGTATCATGAAAGGCCCCACTATTCAAAATAGGTGCTTGAGTAAGTAAGGAATAACAGCTCCAGTCTGTTTGGCCAGCTTTGCAGTTAGCAGGTGCTACCACAACTCCACTTGAGTTGGCAGAATTAGGCAGAATTATACTTGTTTTTACCAGCTGAGAATCTGGCCCTTATGTGTTGCACTCTTTAATGTGTCTCACCAGCATTGCCACATAGACCTTACATTGATTTATGTGTGGTCTTGGGCTGTACAGGTTAGGAGTCCAAGAACGGTAGCTCTCATTCTACCACTGATTTTTCGATGGGATGCTAGGCTGGTCACTGATGTCAGTATCTTTAAATTTGAGTGACTAAAGTGAGGTATATTTGCTTCCAAATACATATTGGAAGTAATAACAGTGAATAAAATAGTTTGTTTAGTCCCTAAGCATACAAGGATCAAACACAATTTTAAAAACAAGTGTCAATAATATGCTCTGGCGTGCTCAGAAGCAGTTTGCTTGAGAGGATTCTGGGAAAATAAAAGAAAGAAAAGCAGCAACAAGAAACGAGGCTTTATGATTTGTTTACCAATGTTCTCAAAAAACCCAGATATAACAGCCTGACTATTTGAAAATCAGACCATTTATTTAGATGCCTAAATATGAATGTACTTTAGGTATCTAATGTTGATACCGTTCCTCTTGACGTTTCCAATTTCCTTATCTATAACATGGGTCTAATAATTTTTGCCTCTCAGTTACACTGATAAAGTAATAAGATTTTTTAAATAAAAAGCAGCTATCAAATACCAAGAATTAATAAAACTAACACACAAATCAGAGTGAAAAAGACCCTCCTTCATGTCTAAAGGAGGACATGAGACCAGACTCTAGCCATGGCCAAGTTGATAAGATGGTGAACAAAGGTAGCTGGATATGCACATTTTGTTGTATTTCCCTGATGACCATAGAAATACACTTCAAGTAAGGACAAATACTAGACACACAATTAACATTCAGCCAATGGCAATGCATTTGTGGCTATGTCCTAGACACGTGCAAATTACAATAAATAAATAAACAAATAAATAAATCCCATGATTCTGGTAGTGGGACTAGACCTATTACAAGCTTGAAAGTTTGACAGGATAGTCATAGAAAGATATTGCTAGAACTGTGGAGGTGTTGGGTCTTTCCTAAACATCCATAAGCATACATCAGTAGGTAAACCAGGTGTGGGGTGTCAAAGGAGGTAAACGGATTTTCCAGCTTCTGGTGACTGCACTCTATGTTACAGTAGCCTAATGGAAGAAAAAAGTAACCTGATGTGAAAGTAACCAGTCCAGATGACCTGGTACACATTAGTCATGGAAAAAATGACATACTTGAAACTACAATATGAAACTTGGCCCTTTTCCGACAATATACAAACAAGGAAAAAAAGCTTCACTAGATGCAAGCCAAAAAAAGGCTTGTGGCCAGATTACATGGAAATTAATCCTGATACACAACAATGAAAGAGGAGACTCATACCCTGTGCTGTGCCTTCTGCTACCAGACATTTCATCCCCTTACACACAAGACCATTTCTTGCATTTATTCCTTTAATAAAAGTAATATTAGAAATGGAGCGGAAAAAAAGCAGTCTGCCTTGTTACTAGAAGTTTCTCCCACTTTAAGACTTGGATAATTTTTATTTTTAGGGGTAGTTTGCAAACTGCAATTTATTCTGTGCGTGGGTACAAATGGATATTTATTAATAAATGCCTGTTGGGCTGGGCACCATTAGATTTATTACTGGTACATGTGAAAGAAACTTGCATGTATGTTATTTATTATTATAATACCATATAGCACATGACAATAAGGACCTCACTGGGCATGTCTACACATGCATTTACACCAGCTTAAATAAGTGTGCAGTAAATTACTGATCAGTAGGCAGGAAAAGGCCAGCGTCTACATGTACAGGCATTAAAGCACATTAAGGCTGTGTGTGGACTGACTTGGGACTAAAGTTAGTCCCAAGCCAGTCCACACACACAGTGTTAATGTGCAGTAAGGTGTCTACACATGCATTACTATACAGTAACTAATCAGGTGTAAATCTGATACCTGCATAATGCAGGTATCAACTTTACACGCAGGTCAGCATAAGTCGCCATATTTACTGCACAGTATGGGCATGCACATGTAGATGCACACCTGTACTGTGCAGTAATGTTGGTTACTGTGCTGTAAATGTGCATATGTAGACGTACCCACTGAGTACTTTATAAAGGAATGATACCTATTAAAACAACCTTCCTTGTTGGTATATAAATGCTGAAAACAATAAGAAAACTGTCCTCAAAAAAAAAAAAAAAAATTGCAAGCAGCAAACCAGTTGTCCATCAACAGTAATCCCGTTGATATATCTTTGTGAGAATAGAACTGGAGCCAGTAATTTTCTGCAATGATTTGGGGAGCACATCTTTATCTCACTTATGCAAGTATCATTCTGAAGTAACTCCATGGAGTTACATGAATGTATATCCAGAGCAAGTGGACTCAGAACTTTGGGGAGCTATCTGCTAAAAGAAGGTGCTGTGGATAAAGTGCCCAGACCTTTATTTGTTGATTTGAATTTGACAAACATTGCTTTAACTCCTGTGTACAAATACTGAAAGGTATTAGATAAAGTATTAGATATGCCTCAGACCTATTTTATAACGAGAAAACTTTTTAAAAGAAGTGGCACCTCAGATTGGTGTGGAGGTATTTTCAAATATATTTTAGCTGGCTTTCCCACTAGTACACATTGAAATTACTTGGCAGAATGACCCCCTTTAATCTTTTGTGTGTGTACATGTGTGATGATAAAGGTCATTAAAAATATCGAGTATATGAACCATGAGAATGTTTTCTACAAAGATTTGGTTTTTGGGTTGACCTGTATACTTCGGTTATATAGTGGTTATAGAATAGGAGAGAAAAACATGTATTTTCTTCTTTGTCTGATATTTATAGGCAAGTAGCCAATAACAGTGGGTTACTGAATCATTTCCTGCATATGATTATTGTTAGCAGGTCACAAAACAAAGCATCTTTTGAATGAATGCATCTTTCAGTTTGCTATAATAGAATGAGTAATTATTCATGCTGTACAAAGGTTGTGATGACTTAAATACACCTGGAATGTAGGAACCAAACATTATCTACTTCAGGGCTGTCCATCTTCTGAGTGGTTGGAGACCACATTCCCCAGGTCACATGCCATATGTGCCCCCCCCAATCATACCAACCCCCCTGCTGCTTCTGTGGTATGCAGCTATACTGTGTTGGCACTCCCATGTTGTGTGGGGTCCCTGGGTCCCCCCAGCTGCCCAGCCACATGCTTCCTCAGCTATGCAGGCTGTGCTGGTCCACCCCCAGAGCTAGCAACAGACATTACACATAAATCAGTATAAATGATTGGAAATCCAGTTCAAATCTATAACACAACAAAAGTTCAGTGCACATAAACTACTTTCAAAATGGCCACAAGTGGTTTAAGATAAACCTGAATGGATGTATTATCAGCCTTAACTGATTTAGGTTAAATTGGTTTATTGACCTTCTGTCCCAGGTCCCCTCCAGATTCAAACTAACTCACAGTCCCCCAGCATCACAGGATGCTTTGTACCTCCACCCTTTCAGGCCCAATCTGTCTGCTCCAGCCAAACAGGGAGGGATGCTCTAGCATACCCCTCCCTCCCCCCTGCTTCTGGCCTAAGCCATTGGAGACATATGGCTGCATTTCTGGAATCAAAAGTGAATGTCTGTTCAGTTGCTTCTCAGTTCAATATGCACAGCTTAGACTAACATTCGAAGCTTGAATCAATTCAGCCTCGGGCTTTTTGACTGCCCATATTTAGCCCAGGAGTGCAGACAGAAAGCCAAAGCCAGAGGATAGAAGAGACTCTGGAGGCAGCAGCTGGAGTGATGGGGGGGAACGGTGCCAGACTGGAGGCCAAGGGGCCACTGGTTACCTCCTTGAGGGTGTATGCAATCTATGAGCTGTCAGTTGGACATCTCTGCTCCCTGGTATCTATCTGAAGGACAATTTGAAACAGTTCTCTAGCCCCACTCCTGAACTGAGATCCCCACTGGCACAGCAGTACACCAAGGACAGACTCCAGTGCATGACTGGGGCTCAAGTCATCAGTGTTTGTTTAAAAAAAAAAAGAACTGAATCTCACAGTGGAGCAGCTAAATCTGCCAAGAGCTCATTCTGACTGGTAGCTGAGTGATTCACCTAGAGAGAAGAATGTCCCTCTCATCATAAATGAACCAAACTTGTGATGTTAGTCTCTCAACTGGACTGCACCCTCCATATTGGGCTCCAGGCCATGTGTTGATTAGCTATTTAAACTGTGCATCCTTTGAGACAGGGAATTCATTTTAGTGAAGTGACAAGCCCATTTTGGTCACTAGGACAATATATACCAGAATAACACAATGCTTTCTCTTCTATCATATCTGCTTCCTAACTGCTCAAAGTATTTCACAGCTATTAAAGAATTACCCCTTGCAAAACCCTTATGAGGCAAAATATGATTAATATTCCCCTATTTCAGACAGAAAACTTTGAAGAGAGAAAGGGTAAAGGACTTAGTTAAGGTTTCATATGGTATCCACGATAGAATGATATTTGATCATGATACCCACCCTTGTGCTTTTCTACTAGCTCATTTTTCATTTAGGCTCAGTGGGCAAAGTGAAAGGGCAGAAAATTGTTTTACACTGCTGTACAAGGCTACAGATAATTTTAACTGAATAAGTAGTACAAGCTGCTATTCAAACTTTGTTACAGACATAATTCTCTCCTGAGAGTTCCTTACTCACTGTTATTGTTAGAGAATTATTTCTGGAGGAAGACTCTTCTGTATTAGTATTTAACATATGTTAATTAGTAAGAGAGCATCTGAAAGGACTTATTTCTATAGGAACATACATTACTTGCAAGTCTTTACAGATGGGGCAGGTACCACTAGGGGGCAGGAAAATTCAAACAATAGAAAAGGCCCCAATAGTACACACACAGTGTTAACCACTGTTTGAGAACTTAACACCATTAAGATCATTCCACCTAACTGCATGATTTGGTGGCAGTGGAGAGAAGTGGCAAAAAGGAATATTAAAATTTTTTTATGTTGCTCATTTATTGGGAGCAGGTGTTAGAAATGGAATATTGTTAGAAATGCGCAGCTTGCATCTTGCACCTGATATGAAAGAAATACTGCCCAAGGCTCCTTTCTCCCCCTCACCCACCTTAGCTTTTCTCATGCTGATTACAGAAGCTGGAATTCAACTGCCTGTGGCCTTGGCGTATGAACTGTTAGTGAACTGCTGTGGTTTTAAGCATGCTTAATGAACTGTTGCATACTTACCTCTCCGCCCCGCATACGTAAGTAGCTAATTATACTATACATGCGATGTATGTAATGATGTAACTACATGTATGCTTGTATGAAACGGAAGTAGCTGTAAGAGTTCCGGTGTCTGCACACGTGCTCAGGAGAGAGAAGATAAATTCCGCTTGCAAACACAATTAGTTTGTCAGAAGCTGATTTGGGCATCAATGCCCCACTC
>NW_017728943.1:61855093-61862532 GCF_001723895.1 Crocodylus porosus
GTGCTCAGGAGAGAGAAGATAAATTCCGCTTGCAAACACAATTAGTTTGTCAGAAGCTGATTTGGGCATTAATGCCCCACTCTGACCTTGTTTGCAAACAAATACATCCTTTTGTGCTGGCTGATATCTGTGTGTCTGTGATCTCTGCGCGCCTCCAAGGAAACGAACCGCATTTGTGCATCACAGGTATGGTACTGTGAGCACACAGTCACTAGTATGAAGATGTATTTACCTGTTACAAAGAGAGAAAAACAGTTAATATAGCACTAATATTGCTATTTGGCACAAATCCTAAAATGCTACCTCATTTTTTACTACTCCGTGAGCACATCTACACATGATACATCAGTGCCATAGCGACATGCTACGGCAACGTAGTGTCCACAAGGTCTCATGTGACCAGCAGCTACTTTGCCATAGCGGCATACTCCCCTGTTATAGTGCACTGCTACAACGAAGTAGCTACTAAAAATAACTATGCGCCTCATGTATGTGAAGGGCAGGCAAGGGGCAGGCCAGGGCCACTGTGAGCTATCTGGCACCCCGACTGGCCTGGAGGTGGGGCTGAAGCCTGTAAGGGCTCAAGGTCCCTTTGATGGGGGGACATCATAGCCAAACTGGATAGAGGTCAGCCAGCATGCAAGCTGTTATAAGATCTGAATGGGGCCCGAGTGAGAGCTGAACCCAATGAGACAGAAAGCCCAAGGACAGCACCCAGGAGCCCCAGTGAAGGAGCTAGACCAGGGCAGGCAGGTCTGTTTGGTCCTGGGCAAGAGCTAAAACTGCACCCTGCTGGGAAAGGGTGGTCTGGTGGGGTTGTCTGTGGCAGGACAGTCCCCCACAAATGCCAGGCCAGTTACCTCTCCAGTGAAAGGCAGGCAGGGGCACCTGATAACCCCAGTAGTGGGGCCAAGCGTGCCTAGGCAGAGGCACCTGAGCCCATGAGGGTGTAAGACCCTGAAGCCCCATTATAAGGGTGGAATATGGGCCCTAGTGAGGGGGGGCAGAGTAGGTACCCCAGTGAAGGGGTGGAGTGTGTGGGGTTAGAAGCCAGAGATTGGCAGAGTGCCCATAGGATGAACAAATTGAGGCCCCAGAGAGGGGGTGTGTATAGAGGTCCCAGGAAGGGGGTAAGTCCTTGGATGCCTGAGGCTGCAAATGGGCCTGAGGCTGACTGGAAAAGCAACTGGCCCTAATCAAAGACCAAGAGTTATAAGCTACCTGAAGAGCGGCCTGGGTCAGAGCTGCATCCAGGGCCAGGTGACCTGGCTGGTCCCCATTCAGATGAGGGTTGCGGGAGGGGCCTGAGAGGCTGCACCAGAGCCAGCCAAGGAGTGCATGTAGGCAAACCTGATAGCCTAAGAGAGCTGCACAAGGGAGCAGGGCAGGCTGAGTGTAGCCTTGTGTGAGGCAGCACGTGAGAGGCCCAGTGAGAATGGGCAGAGTGTGAGAGACCCGGTGAGAGCAGGTGGTATGAGTGAGGCCCACTGGGGTGGAAAGAAAGGAAGAATGTAAGAGACCTAGCAAGGGGCTGAGTTTAGCTTGGCCTCAAGCTCAGGAATGACATCTGTGAGACATCTGCGAAGCATGGGACACAATAAGGGAAGATTGGAGTCTTGTGTACACTCCTAGACACTGGGGTCATAAAATGGGCAGCTTCCAGATTATGGTAACACCAGTTTCCTTTACATCAAACATGTGGCAGGCAAGAGCAGGCAGACTGCCCTAAACAGGCGGTCAGGCTGGTACTGTGACCAGGCCTGGGAGATTGCCCCGTCACATGTACCTCAGAAATATCTCAGCTGAACTTCAACACCTAACACAAGGTAGAACCCCCTGGCTACTCTATTTTATACCCTCCTGACTATACCCGGGTGGGCTGCTCTGGCACTAAAGATTGATCAGAGGCTGTGGTTCCCTAATCAGCTTGTGATACATCTAACATGCTACCATCTCTGGCTGCAAATGGATTGGCAAAGAGCTAGTTTCCTAAGCCTTACACTATCTTGCAATTCCCCTAGTCTGGGGAGGTTCCTAAGAATGCTACTTAAATGCTACAGCGGTGCTTTATATCACCAGAACATCATAGTTAGTAGGGTCTTAGTCTTAGTTGGGGCCAGAATCTGGCCTTTACCCACTGTTGATTCACCTTCAGTGATGACATCATCAAATCCTGTTCACAAAGAATACACAAAATCCTACTTTCCTGAACACAAAAAGAATCAAACAACAAGGGACAGTTGCTTACAGCACCCCAGGCTTTTTTGCCAGCATCCAGCCCAAAGATTTTCCTTCATTCTGCCTTTCTCTGTGCTTGTTCAGGCTGTGTTGAAGCTCCCTTCTCTCTCGTTTTGTGATGTTTCTTCTTGCTTTACACACCCTCCCACTCTAGAATTCTATGAGCATTAGTGTACAATAAATATAAAGTGAACTAAAACTGTACATTGAAGTAGATTCCCTAAACCTCACTGCAATCTACCCTTGGATTTATTATATTCACAAAAGTGGCTAAGTGGGAAGGAAGTAGATGCAGATAACTGTAGATAAGGAGGTTTAGGGAAATTCATTTGCCTTATATCTTTCCCTAAATGAAATAGATGCTGGTCTCAGTAGACGCCAAGGATACTCAGTGACTCAGGAAATGCTCAGTAGTTTGCAGGATGCTACACTGCATAACTGATGCATATCTTGGATGGACCCTTACAATGGCATTTGTTTCTTCCTTCCTGTTTCTCTGAGTTTATGTTGCAAGTCAACTTTAAAAGTCTTTTGGTAACCACAGGAAACTCAGTTTGCTCACAGGTGTGCAATAGGGTGATTCCAAACATATGCACAGCAAAACAGTTGAAGATTGTTCAATAACATAAATATTAATCATGGATGACATCAAGGGGAAAAGTTGAAAAAATGCAACATACATATTTGCTATGTTGCTGCCAAAAGACCTGTTGATTAAATTACAAACACACAGTTAAACAGATTCAGATTCAGCTGATTTGGGGGACAGTGATTTGATTAGGTGATTCGAATCACTTTCCCGAATTGATTTGGCTGAATTTGATTCAGAGATTTGGCCACCACCAAACTGGCTGACTCTCTGAATTGAACAGGCCCCATCCCCATCCCCTGCTTGCTCTCCCAGCCCTGTTAATGGCTGTTCCGCCCAGCCTCAGCAACCCGGCTCTTCGAAAAAGAAAAAAAAAAAGCCTGCACTCACCAGCTCCTGCCAGGTGGGGGGAAGGGCAATTCCCCCCGCGTGGAGGGCTCTGCCATGATCCCCCAGAAGCTCCGATGGCTGCTGCAGCTGCTGATGGGTGCAGGCTTTTTTTCCTTTTTTTTTTTAAGAGTTGGGATGCTGGGGCTGAGCAGGGCAGCCATTTACACGGCTGGGAGAGTGGGCGGATGTCAGGGGTCACTCAGAGTGGCTGGGGGAGCAGGCAGGGGATGGGCCTGGTGGGGTCCCCCCATGGTTCCTTCCCTCCTCCTTTGGCCCCCACCCTCCTCCTACTTACTGGCACAGAGCCCAGGTCCAGCTTCCTGCAGTGGTGAGCAGGGACTGCTCCAATCACCTAATCTCTGAATCTTTCTCCAAATCAATTCAAAGGCTTCAAATCAATTCGGACCTTTTTACTGGTCTCCCGATTCTATTCGGATTTGAAGATTCAGCCGCTGAATTGGGCTGAATCTCCTGTGAATCGAAGTAGCACCCAAAGCTTCGCATAGCCCTAGTAAGTAGATGCCTGAGCTGAAAGCCACTGAAGGCAAGAGGAGTTGCAAATGTTTGAGGCCTCTGAAAAAACACATTTTTATTTTAAATACACAAAAGCCTCAGCCAGCAAAGCACTGAAGCAAATGCTTAACTTTGAGCATCTGAGCAGTTCTACTTGAACTTACCAGTCCTTTTTTAGAAGGGGTCCTCAGCATGGAACTTGTTTCAAAAACCTATTCACCAACTTTGAAAGCTTTGGCCTTACTGATCCAGGTGAAGTGAGTTGGTTGTCTCACCTAAAGAGGTCATTTCTGTACTAGGCAGGCATTAATTTCATAATGAGCCTCATTACAGATATCTTGGGCCAGAACCTGTTCTGACTGAAACTAATGGAAATTCTGTGTTGGCTTTTATGGTTTGTCTCAACAAAGAAGTCTGGCACTGAAAAATCTCAGAGGCTAAGGATAGGCCCTAGATGCCTTCAGTTGTTTTCTCACTTCTGAGGGTCATTCCTTTTGTCAGAACTTAGACATGCTATCAAGGCAACACGAGAGAAACCTGAGCTGCTGTAATACAAACTGTACTTATTCCACAGAAAAAGAGAAGGAGATGGTTTCCAAGGCTGATAATCTGGTACCTTGTATCCAGCATGCATTAAAATATTGTAGAAAAAAATAAGTAAAGGAAAGATTCCTTAATTACATTTTGTTCCCTAAAATGTCAGCTGACCCATCACACTCTGCTGAATCATGTGAGGTTCTCTATGTCGCATTGTGTTATATAATCTAGTGGGTACTGGAAGAAGACAACGCAGATCTCCCATATTAATCAAGTGATGGTACAGGGAAAGGTATTTTAAAATGTGTTGGAATTATGAAAAGTGCAGAGCACATGAAACTTCCCCACTAACAGACTGCTCCCCAGAACATGTCATGAACAATGAATGTAAGTAGACAGCAAGTTACAAAGAACTCCTGAAATCATTTAGTTACTCATCTCTTTCATTCTCCAGCATCAAGGACCAACCCTGCTCCCCATGACAGCAATAGCAACATTCTCATTGGAATAACAGAAGCAGGTTTCACTTTATGTAAAAGAATGGAAGATTTGTTTGCTAAGCAAGAGGGAGCAAGATGGAGCATGACTCTAGCCTAGTGGTTAGGAAAAGCACTTGGGCGGGAGCAGCCTGGGTTCCTGTCTCTGCTCTCCAGATTGTTTATGCATGACTTTCATGTAAAATATATAAACATTCCTTAGAGCAGGCCACTGCATTTTGCAGATGCCAATCTGCTAGGCATGCCCTGAAAACACCTATCTGATCCAGCTCCTCAAATTAAATGAGTGGAGAAACACCTATTGTGGATCCTGAACAGAGATAAGAAGTCAGCTAGGTCCTGAGTCTAAGGTGTATCTAGGCATGCTCAGAAGCAGAACTTCAGGTGCTTAATGCTGAAAACAGAAATGTCTATGGATTTGAGTCGCTTCTGGCTGTGTCTACATGAAATGTTGACTGTGTAGTAGCTCATTACTACTGCACAGTAGCGTCACATGGCAGGAAATCTGACACAACTCTACTACGTAGTAGTAATGAGCTACGTGCAGTCAGCATCACCTAAAAGCTATTCGGTGACGCTACTGTGCAGTAACTCCAGTTACTGCGCGGTCATTTAGTACTTGTTTATACAAGTAATGACCACGCAGTCAGAGTCTTGTGTGGATGCGCCCTCTGTGGTTAGACAGCCCCTGAAACATCTCAATTCTTTATGTAGACATATAGATCCTAGCTAAGTCTTTTTGTGTTTTTGGATCTAGATTAGTAAAGCTCTATAGTAATTCCTTTTTGGAATTTAATAGAAAATATTTGTTTTTTTAATGCTTCTGATGTAAAATCCCACAGCAGAGCTATAAGAGTACAAGGTATTAGTACTCCCTTTCCATTAAGCAATTGATTTTCATCCCAAACAGTAGCTAAATGTTTCATTACAGAATAGATACAAAAGAATCTGATGAACTGCACACCAAATTTCCACACCAGTTTACCACACCAATTTCTCAATCTCCGCTGGCTCACAGTGTTTAAGGGGTTATATAAGTAAGTATATGGTTCTCCTTATTTCATAAAGCAAACATGACCTTTAGCCTGACTGCTTCCTTAAAACATATGTATAAAATAACCAAGCTCCCACCTCTCATTTTGTTAAAATTGGAAACAAACAAATTAGGCATATTACAAAAGCACATTTCCTAATCTGTGGCTGTTGCTCTCATTCTTACTGTAACAGACAGCTATCTTTTTGTTAACCTCCCTTTCCTTTTTCATGTCCTTGTGACAAGGTATTTAACAGTGTAGGCAGATTTGTTGGCCTTAGCACCCATGCCACTTCAGCCCCTTCTTTTATCTTTTGCTGTGCTGTGCTTTAGCTAATAAAGTCAGTGAAAGCAGATGTTGCCCACAACTAATAAAATCACTGAGTAGAGACTGCTTACATTGCCACAGCTTCAGATTTTTAAAAGCCTCAAAGCAGGGATTTTCTCTTTGTTAAACATGTCATACAAAGCAATAGGGTTTAGAGGAGAAATACTACTAATTCTGGGAATAAACTCATTAAAAACAGCATCTATTTATGTGGCAATACTTTTGCACTCTGTCATTTGCAGCTGGAAAACTTTGAGTGCAAGCACAAACAACACTTGTCTAACAGCTTGATTGGCACAGCCACATCAATAGAGGTCTAAATTTTACAGTGTTTGCCTACAGTTGTTTATGCCTCATTTTGATAGTACAAAATTTTTGGCATTGAAATACGAGCCAGATCGACATGCTTCAGGTATCTGGCCCAACATTCACACTTTTCACCTCATAACAGCTTTAAAATCATTAATCAAATACCAAACCATCAGGAAGAAGTGACAACTTGGTCACAGAGAATACTTTAAAGGACAGTGAGTGGGAAATGAATTACCCAAAAGCATGGAGGAGATACTATGCTAAATATTTTGCAAGGTTGAGGAAACAGAAAACTGAGTAGGATCCTGGTTGTTTAAGCCCCAACAGTTAGCAGATGGAGCAACAGGTGAGAGTATTACTGGTTCTGAAGTGATCACATACATTTCAAGAAAATAAAAGGACAAACAGGAAAAGTTAAAGATACATTTATTTGTCAAGAACACAATGCTGACAGTATTTAACTTGCACTTCAAAATAATAGAATCAGAAAAATAACTCTAGCGCAACCTCTCTCAAGGCAAGACAAGATCTAAAGGCAAGACAAGGCAAGATCTAAATCATCCCAAACAAGTGCTTGGGTTTGCAAAGCCTAGGAAGCAGAAAATTGAAAAAGACAAATGCATTCATCTCTCATGACTTATAGTACAGATTATATCTTTTATTAGACCAACAAGATTTTTGGAAAAAAAAAATTCTTTAATTGCAAGCTTTCAGGCACGAACACCCTTCATCAGGCATTGGAGAACAGATTGTAAAAGTTCTCCTGGGTAGAAATGAAAGTTCATATTTCATAGATTTCACACAGGCGTAAATAGATGGAAAATTGATCTCTCATGTGATCCTTTGCAGACTGTTGCCTGAATGCAACCTTTCTATCATTAAGATGTTCTTGTTAGTTGTAGGTCACAGGATTTCATAGATTTCATAGACATTAGGGCTGGAAGGGACCTCGGGAGATCATCGAGTCCAGCCCCCTGCCCAAAGGGCAGGAAGTCAGCTGGG
>NW_017728943.1:61862543-61871150 GCF_001723895.1 Crocodylus porosus
GCTCTGGTGAACAGAAGTTCCCCCAGATCCTGGTGGTCACCCCTGATAAACTTATAGGTGGCCATCAGATCACCCCTGAGGATGCTACAGATCAAATAAGTGGTGTCCCTTATAACAGAGGACAGATGGTAACACACAGGTTATTGCTTCCTGTGTGGGGATTTATGGTATGCACCTGGAAGAATGAAGTCCATGGACAGGAGTACTAAGAGAGTGATCATTTTCAACTGATGGTTGATTTATGATTTTTATTCAAATTACAGTAACAGCTAGAAATCCCAGTCATGGATCAGGCCTTATTTTGCCAGCCAAGTACAGACAAGTAACAAGGACAACTTCCATCCCAAGGAGCTTACACTCGGAATATCAGACAGGATGAAGGAGTGGTGGGGGTGAAAGAAGGGAATAGTAGGGGAAGAGGTAGGGAGGAATGAGGTAACAATAAAAGTTTCACTGAAAATTGAAGTCATGGCTTCTCATTTATGTAACCATTTAATTAGGATTTTCATTGTCTTTGGCATTGCAGCACAAAGATTACTTAAAAGATGCAGTATTCTAATGTTCTGAAAGCCAAACATGTTTCTGCATTCAAGTTTTGGAGTCTCTTTCTCACCATTGACATTACTTTATTAGTTTTTACTGTTGTTATCAAAAGAGAAACAGGTTAACAGCATCAATGATGCACCAACTCTGATGCAAATTCTGAAAGGAGAGGAATGATCGGCACTTGCTTGAATGCTGCAATACATGTGAAATCCATAAATGCAGATGTAACACTGTGAAATACTTGGTCCTTGATAAAGCTTGATCACATGATCCAATACATCTGCACTGAATCATGTGCTGGGGATTTCCCAGCAGTAGTCTGTCTTTCTCTCTCTCTCCCCACCCACCCCCAACACACATACTTAAAAACAATCCAGTTACTATGTAATCAGCAGTCATGTGACTATTACATTTCCTGTCCCCAAAGATGGAAACAACAGAGCCTGGATTCAAACCAACGGTGGCTCAGAAACTGCAGTCTTTTCTGGGTGCCCCTCTAACACTTCCCATTTTCACAGGGTAGAACTGTGCTGTGGAAATTCATCAAGGTTTAGAAGTAAGAACTTATAACTGTAAGACTGTATATTCAAAAAATTATTCCTTTCAACCCACTAGAAAAATGATCAAAACAAATGATCAAAACACAGCTCAAAATGCAGGGCAGTCAAGACACCACTGGGATTTTGCACATGCCACTGAAAATAATAGCAAAAGCCTGCCTAGTAAGCTGCACATTTTAGGGGGCAGGGAGTAATTAAGTGTTAATCAAAGGAAAGGGTTTAATTTTTTTTGTATGTTCTAGTTTCTTTTGTTAAATGTTCCTCTTTTTCCTCAGTTGCAGAAAGGCCTATAATGTCACACAGTAGTAGATGCAGCTGTGTTTATGTCAGCAGCCTTTTCTTGTTCCTATCAGCTATCAGAGTTTCTGTGCTCTGGATATCAGAGGGTCCTCTGCAAAGAGTGCAAATCTCTTCATTTCCAGTGTCCTCTAGTCTGTCTACCACAATTGCTAACTGGCAGGCAGGCCTGAAGTATTACAAATAAACCAAATTCTAGAGTTGTGCTTACAAAATAGCTGTTTTGAGGGCATAGATGACATGTAGGGACCACACAGGGGGCGTATACCCCCACCCACAAGATTTCTGTGCCAGCAGTGGGATGTGGGGTTGCAGCCTGGCTGGGGCCAGGCCCAGCAGCAATGGGGGCGGTAGCAGCACTAATTTTGTGCCAGTGGTGGGGCACCGGGCTGCAGCCCAGCCCAGAGTCAGCAGTGAAGGCAAGGGCAGGAGTGAGGGAGTGGATTGGTCGTTCCACCCCTGAGTCATCACTTAATGTGTTGTCTGTGGTTGAGGGAATATGATTTTTTAGTCATAGGAACTTTTTGCATGGATGAGAATTTAGGGTAAGAGACCAGGTGAAGATTTCCTTCTGAAGAAGTGGGCAGGTTGAGGGAATCAAAGGGAAGAACTGCTCTACTAGTCACAACCACTGGAGGCACCCAAGTTAAAGCACTAAACTTAGAGGTGTATTTGTGAGATACACTTTCTTAGATTACTATCCCCAGATTATTACTGCATCTACATGCTGCATGTTGACTGCCAACACGTGTAGTAGATTGCAACGCAAGGCAGCACTCAGTGGGTATGTAGAGTTCCTTCAGTGTCCCTCATATCTTGCTGCATGTTCTTACTTCCCATTCTTAAGGAAGGAAAAAAAAAGAACATAATCTTGAGAGAAGGAGAGGGCAGAACCTCCTGGCATGCTGCAACCTGAACCACTGCAAAACAGTGATGGAAAAATCAAAGGAAGAAATGCTGTATTAAACCCCACTACCAATAAAACCCGGGCTAGGCACAGACAACATATTAGATTTGCTTCTGGTTTCTGCTGTGTAATGTATGAGGTACAGAGCATGCTAATGAAAAGTCTATCTGGAGGCCATTTACAGTGTCCCAAGATGCCTGAAATCTCCCTTTAACAGAGGCTAATTGGACAACCTTCTCCTCAAAATAAAGAGCAGTGGCCAGGGAAGAGGTGTGGCCAGAGGTAGGTGAGTACAGTCATTGCATATCCTGGGAAAATGCATATCCTGTGATACATCACTACCTGTGGGTTAAATCTTGTGTTCCCAGCAGTGGGGTAGTTATTACTTGTCTTCTTTCCTGGGATGCTGTACCCCTGCCCAGTCAGAAGACAGAAAATCCTGGAGGTGATGTCTTGGGCTGTATGGCCAGTGTGATACTGGAAGTTTCGATTTTGTGAAACTCCAGCAGCAGACAAAAGTGCACATACAAGACAACCTGCATATTACAGGTATTGGGGCCAATTCTTCTTGGCTAGAAGTTAGCTGCAGCAATCAGAGAAGACATTAAAACTAGCAATGAAAGGGAATGATGCTAAGGAGACTAATGAAATACAAGTCCAGAAGACAGTACTGTTGGAAATCTGTTACAAACCATTGAATCAGACCAGAGACAGGGATGAGTTACTCCTTAAACATTTGTCTATAATGTGTTATAGGATTTCAATTCGAGATGCATACAACTGCAAAACATCATTAAATATAATATGTAAATTATATGTAAGCTGTAATAAATAAAATATAAATATATATATAATCATATGAAGTTCTAATTAAAGGGTTAGTTTGTTTCAATATCAACAAAGCACATATAAAATGGATTAAGAACTGGCTAACTGACACATCTCAGAAAATAATGATCATCAGGAAACTGTCACTGGGTAGGGATGTTTTCAGTGTGGTTCTGCAGGGATCTTTGCTAAGCTCAATGTTATTCAACTTGTTGATCCATGATTTGGAAATACTTGTAAAATCATTGCTACTAAAATCTGCAGATGATGCAAATATCAGCAGAATGTTAAATCATGATGAGAACAGGATAGTTACACAGGACAATCTGGATTACTTAGGAAGCAGGGCCCATTTAAACATTACAGGAAATGCAGAATTGCATGTCAGGAACATGGAAAACAAGTCATGTATAAGAATGGGAGACAGAAAGCCTGGATTCTGAAAAAGATTTAGGAGTCAAGAGTAGATGAACAAGTGAACATGAGTTCCCAGGCTAGGGACAGACATTCAAAAAGCCTGAACTGATTCAATCTTTGCAGGTTAGTCTAGCCTGGCTAGGCTGAACCCGTTTGTAATCATACAGACATCCCCTCTAGACTGAGAAAATGCAGGCACATGCCTGAAGTGGCTCAGGCTAGAAGCCAGGGGGTGCTACAGCAGCTCTCTGTTCCCTTCTACAGTGCTGAGCTGAGGGGAGGTGTGGCCAGGCCCTGGCAGGATGCTCTGATTAGGGAGGGGTTCCTCCCCCCTCACTGCTTGCTCCTGACCAGCCCAGCAGGGAGTTGATAACAGAGCATTTAGCAACTCCCCACCAGGGGGTTGATAACACCCCATCAAGAAAACAAAAGCCTCTCTCATTAGCTCAAGCCCTTCTTACACAACTTTTTCCAAGGAAGGAGCAGAGGCATGTTACCAACTGACCTGCTGATTAGCTTCAAAAAGCCCTAACAGGACACTGTCCTGTCTGCCTTTGTCCTGTCTGTCTTACAGAGACACCTCTCAGCATTAGCTAGCATGCCATATGCTGGCTGTCATCGGTGCATGG
Source organism: Crocodylus porosus (assembly GCF_001723895.1). Lineage (NCBI taxonomy): Eukaryota > Metazoa > Chordata > Crocodylia > Crocodylidae > Crocodylus > Crocodylus porosus. Next base: position 61,866,728 of record NW_017728943.1, read on the forward strand.
GAAAGAGGAGGGAAGTGGGAATCCTTGCTTGAGCAGGAAGGGTGGGGGGGCACAGGGAAGCCAGGCAGACCCAGCTGTGCCTGCTGTCTCTGCAGGAGCTCCAGCCAGGGAGCAGAGAGGCAACGTCAGCCCAGCTCTCTAGAGTAGAAAGCCCCACCCAGGGCTGCAAAGCATCTGGGATGCTGTGGGACTCTGATTTAAGTTAAACCAGGAAGAGGTCTGGGACATAAACTGGTTTGACCCAAATCAGGTAAGTCTCACACTACATTCAGCCAGGTTTATCTCAAACCAGTTTCAGTCATTTTCAAGCTAGTTTATGTGCAATGAACATACGTTCTGTTACAGGCTTAAACCAGTTTTGGATCACTTAAACCAGTTTATGTGTAATCTCTGTCTCTAGCTTGGCCAGTGTGACACAGAGGCTGAAAAAAGAATAGGGAACCAGGGGTGTGATTTTTACCTCTGTATACTGCACTGGTGTGTCCAGCTTACCAATGGAACATAATATCAAGTTGTGTAGTTTAGAAAGGATATTGGAAACAGGAGAAGGTTTAGAAAAGAGTCACAAAAGCTGCCTACAGGCTAGAGAAAATGCCATACAGTAAGAGACTTACAGGGTTCAATCTGTTCAGCATTATCAGAAAGATTGAGAGTTGACTTGGTAACACTGAATACAAATACCTACACTACGGGAGGAAAGACTAGATACCACTGGGGTCTTGAGGCTGCTGTGACAGAGAAGCTAAGGTGTCTTCTACAGTTTCAGAGGCATGAGTACAAGCTCTAGACTTGTGCCCAAAGCTGCCTCCCTTCCCCTTGTCAACACAACGATAAATGAGTACCTGGTTATTCAGGCTCGGGAATCAAAGCATGATGCCGGCCACATCACTCCTTTGTGTCATGACTGCACAAACTGGTCTGCCTTCACCACACATCTGATAGGCTGCTAGGGCTCAGGCAGACCTTCGATTTTTTGACAGGGCTCTTTAATCTGGCAGGACAGGCAAGACAAGGGCCAATGGCTGGAAACTGACACCAAATGAATGCAGACTGGAAAGAAGTCTTTTTTTTTAAATGATGAGGGTGATTAACCATTGGAACAACCTACCAAGGTATCAATCCTTGATGTCTTCAAATCCAGACCTTTCTGGAAGGTGTACTTTAACTCAATACAGAGACAACTGGATAAAATGCAAAGGTCTGTGATGTGCAGGCAGTTAGAAATGAACTGATCAAATGAACTCGAGGTCTCTGAAGCTCTGAATGAAGTGCATGCATCTTACTGTACCTGAGCTTGCCTTAATCCAGTGGTTCTCAACTGCTCCAGGGTCCAGGCATGCCACCAGAACTTTTTTGAATTCGGTGGCACCTCAGCATGAGAACAACTGTTGGTGCTGCCTTGGTTTACCTGAGTGCTTCCTAGCCAGGCTCTGCTGCCAGGAAGGGCTGAGCAATAGGCTTGTGCGAAGTGGCTAGTATTCGCTTTGGATTTGGCTGATTTGGAGGATAGTGATTCAATTTGGTGATTTGAATTACTGTCCCAAATCGATTCGGCTGCTGCTGAATCTCTGAATCACACAGGCCCATCTCCCACCCGCTCTCCCAGCCCTGCCCCAGCTCCCTGCACTTGGAAAAAAAAAAGCCCTGGCTCACCGGGTGCTGCAAGGCAGGGGGGCAATCCCCGCTGCCCCCCACTGTCTCATACTACGTGAGGGGCTCTGCACAAGCCACTTGACACCCCCGCCCCGTGTCAGTCCCGCCCATGGCTGCCCCTCCCACCCCAGCTCTGACCCTTTAAGATCTGTTCCATGCAGTGTGGGGCAGCAGGGATCACCCCTTCCCCCCCCGCTCAGCAGCACCCAGTAAGTAAGGGCTTTTTTTAAGAGCTGGAAGCTGGGGCCGGGCAGGGCAGCCATGGTGGGGGCTGGGGGAGCAAGCAGGGGATGGGGCCTGGCAGGACTCCCCCTATGGTCCCTTCCCCCTCCTCCAGTCCCCCCTCCCCCACTCCCTACATACCAGCTCTGAGTCCAGCTCCGTGCCCAAATCGTCAAAGCTCTCCAAATCTTTTCCAAATCAATTCAGAGAGCTTTGAATCAATTCGGGGTCCCCTGATTGGATTCGGATTCAGAGATTCAGCCACCAAATTGGGCCAAATCTCCTCTGAATTGAATCAGCACCCAAAGCTTCACACAGCCCTACTAAGCAACTCCAATGAAGTTGCTCTGTGTTGCAAAGCCAGCCCGGGGGGGGGCTGTGCCACATGCCAACACTTCTGCTGATTAGGACTCTGATCAGCCTAAAGGAGGCAGAAGCTGTCTCACGCTATGCAGCTCTTTCTGGTCATGCACCCCGCAATGCTCTTCCTGGAAACAGAAGTGGAAGAGACAGTTCCACCCACACCTCTTTCCAGGAGGAGTATTGGAGGAACAGACCAAAAAGAGCTGCATTGCACACGGCAAGTTTGCAACCTGCTTTATGATCATTAGAGAGCCATAATGCAGGGGGAGTGCTTGGGGCAGTTTTACCTGCCCACTGCCCCCAGCGCATCCCCGAGGGGGGCATCTGGTACCCAAAGGGTGGCACAGCACCCTGGTTGAGAGCTGCTGCCATAATCTACTCATGCTGGTAACATTCTTTATTGGGTGCAGACAGAAGTTATGTTTGTCACATGATTGGCCCCCTGAAAGCACTCTATGGCTGTACCATGACACATGTGCACAGCTGAAGATTGATTTAAAAGTGACCAACTGCACAAAGAATTGAACCTCATCAAATTGGATCAGATGAAGGTGCTTCACTTTGGAGCACCTTACAGAACTTTTGTTCCCCAGCCTTAATCTGTCATGCAATTGGGGGTGATGCAGCCCAGCCCAGGCCTGCCCCTGGGGCTGTCTGCAGGAAGAGAGCAGGAGAGGGAAGAGGGAGTAAGCTGTAGGCTGGGGTTTGCCTGGCTTCAGTGGGAGGGGGGACTGCTGGATTGGAGCTCTTCCAGCCTCGTGCGCCACCCCGCCGCAGCTCCCCATCCTTTAGCTCAAGCCAGGCAAACCCCAGGCTGCAGCTTGTTCCCCCTCTCCTCTCCCTTCCTACAGACAGCACTGGAGCTGGGGAGGGGAGTGGGGGACGAGAGGGGCTATTACTCCACTACAGGCAGGCATGCCAGGCTGCTGCAACCAGGCTTAATCCCCCTCTCCAGTCCACAAGCAAACTTCTGCTGGGTGCAGGGAAGTGTTCTAATTCATGGTGCTTTATGCAAAGTTCCATGAGTTAGAGCGGGGGCCTGCAGGTCTGTAAGCACCCACTGTGTCCTTACACTCATCATGCAAATGTGATGTGTTAATTACCCAATACGTCGTACATGCCACATATTCAGGGAATTTATGACAGGGTAAAATGGTGAACCAGCTACAAAGATGTCTATGGCTATAAACTGAATGTGTGGCATGTGTCCTGTCCTGGACCAGGGGCTGCCCCCTACCAGGTCTTTTGGAGGCATCCCCAAATTCCAGACTTGGGACTCAGGGCTTCCTCCTGCTCTTCAGCCTGAAGTTTTACATGCCCCCATATAGGAGGACCCCATTGGTTCCCCCTGCTTGGGGACATTTACACCAATTCAGTACTATCAATTGCAGCACTTTGTGTACAGCATGAGGACAGTCTACTGATGCAGGGTTGCTGCCAATGAAGGGCTGCATCTCAGAGCTTTACATATCCTTGCACAAGGGGAGTCTATCAGCTCCTTGAACTCAAGAGATATTTAAAGCCCTGCACTGCAGCTGATGGTGAAGCGTGAGCAGCTGGAGAGCAGGGAGCTCTTAATCCCCAGAGGCATGGCCCTGCAGTTGTGTCATAAGGATCTGAAGAATTTTATCTCCAATCCTTAAAACACGGCATATCCTTCCATGCACTTCTGAAATGGTAGGACATGGAGTTGTTGGGATCAGGCATAAAATTCCTCAGATCCCAACTGCACAATCATATTAACATCTGCCAGCAGCCTAACTACTCTTAAGTGAAGGAAAGGATGGTAAAGAAAGGGTAAAGAGCTAGAACCTGCTGATGTTGATGTTGGGCAATGCATTCACTCCAGTACTGAGGATGGTTTTTTTTTTGAATTAGTTATTACTTAATGCCATTGATGATTTCTTCAGCAGCAGCACTGTGGTAGAACAATGACATTCATCCCTTCTGCCTTTCTGTAAATAACCATGTCATAAGCTGCTGCTTCCCTATTTTTATATATTTATAGACCTCAACAAGACCATATAAAGCCTCTGAATAATTTGTTCATGTATAGTGGTTTCCTTGTAATATATTTATAGTACAGTTGCACTAAAACTACTCTGGCCAAACCTAATGACCTTTGCTCTTATACAAATGACAAGAGAAATGACAGTCCTGTGGGGGACTGAGGGGGCAATCTGCC
>NW_017728943.1:61871161-61900592 GCF_001723895.1 Crocodylus porosus
ACACCTTCAAGAGTAAATTGGATGCTTATCTTGCTGGGATCCTATGACTCCAGCTGACTTCCTGCCCTTTGGGCAGGGGTCTGGACTCGATGATCTCCCGAGGTCCCTTCCAGCCCTGATGTCTATGAAATACAGTAGTATTAAAACAATTTTAGCCAACACAGCACAAGGGACTTGTCCAAAAAAAGACACCATTATTCCTCATAGAACAGTGGTTTCCAAACATTTTTTTGACTCATCTGCCCCTTTTTAAGCTTTCTAGTTCCCTTTTAAGTTGTTTTGGTCCTCTTATTGTTCTCCTGTTTTTAGTTATTCTGTTTTCTTATTGTAAGCTGCCCTGAACTTTTGTTGGGAAGGACAGCATATAAATAACAAAAAAATATGCTGCTGTATAGTCTCTTATTCCAGGGTATGGATAATAAGGTAATATGCTATATCACTACCACCTCTATAACTTCTCCAACAATTTATGACAGTGTAGAATTATTCTGTTTCTTTTCTTTTTCTTCCTTTCTTTCGACTTACATTTCTTCTCTCTCTCCTTTTTTTCCCATTCTTCCCTTTCTGGTACTCTCTTTAACTGCATCCCCCATGAGGTATGCGATGTGTATCTCAGTTTGAGAAACAATGCTGTCAAGCAACTAGCTTAACACCACCGCAAACTGGTGCATGTCTACAAACATTGTATTTCCCATTGCATTTCCTTTGAAACAATATACACACAGACACGATAGTGTATCCACTGGATAAAATGAGGGCCTGACTTCCTGGCTCTGACACTAACTTACTGTATTGTGTCACTGTGGACTAGTCATTAACACTATCAGTTTATCCATAGGTTTCTTGGGGACAATTATTTCTTAAAGGGTTTGTAAGAGCTGAAATGATTTATAAAGGAAAAGGCAGACAAGGTTCTTTGGGTGAATCTGATATCTTTTATTAGACCAACTTAAATAGTTGGAAAAAAAAATGTTAAACAAGCTTTTGGGTTTAAAAACGCTTGCTTGGCCTGATGAAGGGTTTTTAAACCTGAAAGCTTGCTTAAAATTTTTTTCCCAACTATTTAAGTTGGTCTAATAAAAGATATCAGATTCACCCAAAGAATCTTGTCTGCCTATGTCCTTAGACCGACATGGCTACAACCTATACCCTTATAAAGGAAAAAGTGTGTTCTGATTGACTATTGCAATCCTTATGACGTATAGAAAAACTTGGTGAAAGTTTTTCCCTGTAAATCAGGGGTGGACAAAATGGTGGATCCAGCCAGTGGTCAGACTCCATTTCCAAGCAGCCCCTGCCTGTGCTGCTACAGCTGGTTTCCATGGAGACTCCAGTAGTGGCAGGGCTGTGACAGTGTGGGGACAGGGTTTCCATGGAGACTGGCCCCAGCAGCACTGGCAGGGCATACAGCTAGGCAGGGAGCTGTTCGAGCGTCGGAGCTGGGATCTTATGATGGTGACAGTGTGACCCAGAGCCAGGGCAGAGCCGTGATCTGCTTCCTGCATGCCCCTTCCCAGGGCGTGTGGGCAGTGGACTGCAGTTCTGCCTGGGCTCCAGACCATGGTGCACCACCGCAGCTCCCTGCCTAGCCTTGCACCTTGCCAGCACTGCTGGGGCTGATCTCCTGGGAAACCATGGCCTTACACTGTCACGGCCCCACCGCTGCTGGGATCTGCACAGAAACAGACTGCAGCTATGTGGGCAGGGGCTGCTGAGAAATGGAGTCTACTGCGGGCCCAATCCAGCCCATACGCCAGACTCTGCCAGCCCTTGCTCTAAATTAAAGTATGGCTTGTGGTGGTGGTGGTGGCTATTTTTCTCCCTCCTAGCTTTTTCCTTAGAAACATGAGTAGCATCAAGTTAGGCCTTTACTGGATTTGTCAATAAAAAGGAAAGATGGGGCCCCATCCTGCTGAATAACATTGTTACAGGAGATCTTTCTGCCACATATCTTACCCCACAGGACTCATGTTAGCTGCCTTTTAAAGCAAGTGGCAATAGGAGGTGTGGCTGGACCCGCTGTATTACATAACTGTCCAGTGCTATTAGCCTCATGAGGTCTATGCCAATAGGGAGACAAAAATCATGGTAGCTATTAGGGCTACTCTACTTTGTACTTAGAGATTCCCACCAGCCCCTAATTACGGGACATATAAGCCACCTCTCCTCTGTCCCAACACCAGGGATGCGTGAATAGATTCTCTACTAAGGTTGATTACATAGATTGGCAGAAGTTCATGGAGATTTTTAAAAACCTGGGAAGGCAATCTTCTACTACCCCAGTGTCATGAACTGTCCTCTACCAGGACTTTTTGATCACTATGCAGTTGATCCACATCTTGCTGTAAAAACAAAGGAAAAGAAAATAAAACAAGCCAGAAAACACGTTAGCATGTCCTAGTTGGATGAATAGGATCTTTATGTGTAAACTTTGTTTTCAAAAACTGACTAACCACATAGCTAACAATCAAGTTATTGCGGAAAAACACTTGAAACAACTGCAGCTCATAATCATCCAGATACCTGGATTGAAGGCCCATTGTGTCAAAGTGTATATACAGGCATGTCTCACCAGCTCTGAGTGGGGGGAATGGACAGCAGTAATGTCATTACATGCCAGATTATACCAAAGTGCTAAATAGAGCCTTACAATGTTTGAAAATACTTCTCACTGTGCTTTCAACTAGATCTTACTGAGATATGTTTTGGTCAGTTTATGTCAATGTGTTTGTTTTGTTTGTTAAACAGCTTCCTACTATTGCTGCACTGCCTTGGTTGTAATTTTTAATTTTTTTTTGTGTCAATGTTGCTAAGCTTAACAAGATCAGCAGGATCAGGTCAGGTTAGTGCTTGGAAGAGAGATGTCTAAGGAACACCAAAGGCCTTTCTGGAAACAGCTCTGGTGATTCAATTAGATGGCATTCTTCCATGTGAGTCAGGACTGGACTGAATCTTCCAATAATGCTGTTAGAGAAACACTGTATTGTTGAAGGTCATAAATCTAGTAGTATTTTCAACAGGAATAAAGTGCTAGTGAGCCAGTTAGAATGTACATTGGACATTTACATCCTGCCATTTTAAAATTCTCTTTGAAGGTTCAGTTAAGTACACTATTTTCAGTTGCTAAGTTGCAGTGTGTTTAAGTGCTGTTTAAGGGCTGGTTTAGAAGTGGAAATGTATTAGTGGATGAATCCAACCTTCTCTACACACATGCTCAGGAAAGATTATTGAACACACTGGTATTCTGGATGCAAAAATATGATAGGTACATCAGTGCAATGCAGAATGGTGTTTGTTGGCAGTCAGACACTACAACAGAATTAACTACTGTATGTTGTAGTCCCTCATTTGCTGGCAGGACTGGAGGCATATGGAGCCTGCACTCAAGCAGAAACACTGATGACCAACAGGTTTCAGTTTTTCCCTATAAGCCTATTATTCAGATAAACCTAGCTGTGCATTTTGATTAACCTAAGGGGAAGAGAAAGATCCTCACTCCCAAGGTGTGTGTCAGCCTTCTGAGCCATTAACACAGAAAAGGAAGGTGAACTAAGAGTGCATGTGGGTGTGGGTTAAAGGCAAGAGGTACAAAAGGAAGGGACAGATCTGTTTTTTCTATGCACACATCTCTTTAGTTCCTTTTTTGGTAACTGCATAATACAAAAAAACAAAGAGGGCAGAGCTGGAACTGTAACTGAGAGGGGTGGATTTCAAGTGGGGAGCTGTACTGATGAAGTGCATTTACCTGATAGCCAGAATCAGGGATGTCTCTTAACCATATGGAGCAGCATGAGAAAAGACTGTAACTGTTGAGTGAGAAAGCATCTCAACAGTTTTACCCTTCATCATTGAAGCTGAATAGAATTTTGCCCCTGGCTTCAACTACAGCAGGACCCCGCCTTTAGCCAGCTGGGAGGGAACTATGATGTAAGTCGACAAAAGGCTGAGAAGCAATAAGCAGTTGCAAGCAGCCTTGCTTGGGCCAATCCAGTACTATCTTAATGTGTGAATTGGAAGTCACTCCGCAGGCTTTAGAAATACCCTCATTGTCATGATTTCTACAATCTATACCTTGTAACTCTATCATGAATTTTGTCTTGGTAACAGGTGTCCCTAAAGTACATATGTTATTTGGCTCTTAGAAGAAACTTTTAGAAGGCGTGACAGGGTGCTTAGCACACCTGCCACTTTAAGAGGGGAAGAGGTTGCATGAGAAATGGCTTGCAGGTGTGTCAGGGACCAATTAGAGAGTTGGCTGACCAGAAGGGGGCTGAGCTTGAAGCATATAAGCCCGGGACCTGAGCTGGTCAGGCAGTCTAGCCCTGGGTACTACAGGGAGAGGAGCTCCTAGGCAACATCTAAACTAGGGGTAAGCAACTTAGGTGGTTTGTGGAAGGGACTTAAGGGAGATAAGGAGGTCCCAGCTGGTCCAGAAGGTAGAGAGGGGCCAATGGGCCAGAGAAACTGGAGGTTTGTAGCCCAGGAAGGAGTAAGTGTCAGCAGGTCCAGGGAGTCCAGATGTCTGTAGGTCAGGAGGAACAACTGTAAGCAGGGCCCGGGCCCCCAAAGGTCTCACTAGCCCAGGAGCTCGGAGATGGACCAAAGGATGAGGAAGGCTGCAGCTGGAGACTGGTGGGGCCAAGGGAGTTCAGGAGTCTCAACTGACCTAGGAGCAGAGCCAGGGCCAAGAGAGAGAGGCCAAAAACCAGTGGTCACAGCTGGAGACCAAGAGAGCCAAAGAGCCTGTAGCTAAAGAGGGGTGAGGACTGGGGCTGGAAGCCTGTAGCCTAGTGGGGCATGTGTGTCAACAGGAACGAGTATCATCTGCAAGAAATGGGCGTGGTTGTAATGGGCATTTGGAGACACATAATGAGCCCTTAAGGCAATGAGCAGTGACATTGGTGCTCACAAGATGTGACTTAGGAAGCCCTAGGGCAGCTTCCCTCTACTCCATTAAGGCATGGCAGGGGGAGAGTACCCAAAGACAGCCAAACTGGACAAGGGCTGAGGGGGTTCCAGGGGCATCACTGTCACCCCTGGGCTAAGTACAGACAGTCAAAAAGCCCAAGCCTTAATTGATTCAGGCTTTCCAGATTAGTCTAAACTGCAGAAATTAAACTGAGAAACAACTGGACAGACATTCACTTCTGGTTTAGGAAATGCAGCCATACCTGCAGTGGCTCAAGCCAGAAGCTGTGGGGTACTAGAGAATGGCTCTCTAGCACATAGCCAGCATGGGCTATGTTCACATCCCCTTCCTGTTGCCCCTGAAGTCTCTGGGATTTGAAGTCTGAGCAGCAGGACTCTGCAGGGTTGTTCATCGCTTCCTCTTTTTGCTTCCAAGTGCCTTTGGGATTGTAGTCCAGTTGCAGCCAGCAGTAAGTTTTTGGTAGGGCAGCTCTGTACTCAGGGGAAGATCCCAAAGAATCTACTGTATGGTGCAGATTATGAGAATATATGTTTCTAATGCTAGAGTGCCATACCCCATGAAAAATGAACAAGGCAGCCATTATGACAGCTATGAGTGAAAACTACTTCCTAGGAGGCTGTCCCAAATTTCATTACAAAGACAAAGCTATCTCGGAACTGAGATACATGGGTTTAAAAACATAAAACCACTTTGAAACCAATTTACTAAGAAAAACAAAAGGAAAAACAAGTTTGCTGCCAACTAACATTGTAGCTGTTGTCATTTATTATCGCATGAATAAAGCTCTCCATGACTGACTTCAATACCATTGCCAATTATTATGACAACATACAGGATAATCATATTATGTTTACAATATAATACATGTGAGTATCCTATGGAGTTTGGCAGGACTTCAGTCATTGCCTCTTTTATGCTTTAAAAAGCCATTTATCAAATTCAGTTTGGTATATAATATGCTTCCCTAATTATATACTTTACTGTATACACTGAAATAATACTGGGAGCAATTTCAGGCAAGCCTCTTAACATTTAGAGACTCCAATGAAAATAAGGCAGTGGTGCTCATGTACACTCCCACATCACCAGCTTATGGTGTATGCCATCATGAAGAAACAGGTCTCATCTTGCTCTCATTGAAGTTAATGACAATACTGCTATATATTTCAGAGTGAAGATGAGGCCTAACATAAGCGGAATAACAATGAATGAGGGCCTGATTTTTGTAGAGGGATAGTTGTCCACATTATGCCTGTAAATACTAATTGATGTAAATTAAACATCTGCCAGGTTTGCATTAACTAAATGACAAATCAGCAAGATCAGATGTGTTAAAAAAAAAAAAGACTAGGGCTTGGAAAATATTAACCCTAAAAAGGCTCAGACTTTCAACAAGCTACTTACTAAGAGATTCCATTATCAACAGCCATGAGCATATGCCTTCCCTCCTGACTGATCACTGTTGACCAGATATGCCCAATCCACTCACTCTTACACAGATGCAGAGGCAGCGCAGACAGTTCAAGAACAGCCCCAAGTGACTCTGCTTAATTACTGATCTCTGATGGAAGTGAGCAGGCTGACCTGATTTTGTCAGCAGTAGACTAGGGCCAGGAAAGAGGCCATGTCAACATCCCCAGTGTATTCATAAAAACAAGTATGTTGGGAAATAAATGCATAGGAGTGTAGATAATGTACAGCTTTGAAACATTCATTTTGGCCTTATCTAATTTTTATACTTGTGCTTTACCTTGGATACAAAAATTTCTCTCAAGTCGTCCTGGACAGTTGCATAGATTTCTTAATTACACGTACCTAAGAGAGACAAAGGGGAAGAGCTGTGACCTAATATCACCAAGATTTACTCCTTCCTCCCAGACCTATTTTCTGTGTCTGTAGTCAAACAGCCAGATCTCGGATTGTCCTACTCAGTCGTCTACTGACTCGTTGATGACTTCACTATTTACTGGAAGACTGTCATTCTCATGTCAAGGGACTACCAATGCCAATAGCCAATCAATATTAAAAAACTCTCTCTCATGGTACATAGTGTCTTGAAGATAATGTCAGAAGTGAACATACATACGCCTTCCTCCTTAGCTACGGAAAACTTTTACATTACCAGGATTTTCTCCAGATAATCAATTACCATTGGTGACATGTAGGGGTACACACAGGTTCACATGCACACCCTAGGCATGGCAGTGCACCCCCTGTGAAAACGTGCCACTGACACTGTCAGCAGTGCCTGTGGGTGGTTGCTGCTCGCCCCCACATGGTTCGCCATTTGCGGGCAGTCCACAATCACTGCAGACTGTCGCTGACACTGCCAGCAGTGTCTGTGGGTGGTCACCGATCACTGGTCAGCGCTCACCACTCCCACCCCACCGACAGTGCTGTGGCTGCCTGCCGCAGCTCTCCACTTGCCTCTGCCATGCTCTTGATGCCAACAGTGCCACTGCCACCTGCGGGAGCTCACCATGCTCCCCCAGCCACTGGACATGTGGCATTCATGTCAATTACTGTACTGATTTACATAGATGACTGGATGGATGGGGAAGGAAGATAATCTCAAGAAGTTAGCTCAATTCTAAAGGTAAAAATAAAAGTTTCAAAATTGAAATACAGGAGCCAAAATGTTGATTTCAGTGAAATCAATGTAAAGATATTCACTAACTACAGTGAAACCACAATTTTCATATCTGGATTGCTAAGAAAGGAAGAATAGATATGGGATTACTATGTTCAGAGTTTAACACAAACATCAGAATTGATGGTGTTAGGTTCAGTCCTGTTGTGAAGGCTGCTTTTTTTTTTTTACAGTAATTAATTTTATTTCCTGGTATACACAGCTCCTGGCAGATGCACATATTAGTTTTCTCCACACTAAACATTTGTCTTTAGAATTGTCCACTATTGCTCCTGTGTTGCTCAGTAATCACTCAGTCAGAGAATTTGAAAGATCTATTTTATTTCACAACTGAGTTCTAACTCAGCTTTGTATACCATGAGCCTCTGCATAATGCAACTGGTTCCCCCTCAGGGTTCTTACAACAATCTCTTAAAGATGAGTAAAGGAATTGAATAATGAGGAGGTGACAGCATATTGTGTTGTAAATAGAAAAAATGACACTGGAGGGAAGTTGTTTGCAGAGTTTTTAAGGAACAGTCTTAGGACTAATCCTATTTAGTATAGAAACGAATGACCCTGTCATAAAAATAGAAGTATGCTAAGGAATGATGATACAAAGTTGGAAGGCATCATCCACAAAGAGGAGGATCAGGATATCATAAAGGAACAAATGGATTACCTTGAGGACTGATGTGATAGAAATCGGTTGAAATTTAGTAATATGAAATGTGACATTATGTACTTAGGGATAACAACAAATATTTCTGTTTCAAACTAGCAGTGCATAAACTGGAAATTACAGAGAAGAAGAAAATCAAGTTGGATTAGTCAATCAGAGAATGATTATGAGCCACTGGTGTGATGCATCTGGGGAAAAAGGCAAACATGCTGCTAGAAAAAAGGTTGACAACCTACGGCCCACTGGCTGGATCCAGAACATGAAGAGCTAAGCCGGCAAAGATCTGATTCAGTGTGTGTGTGTGTTTGGGGGGAAGGGGAGGAAGAGTGTTGGGGGGAGTGCCAATTTAAAGGAGCTAAGTTAAAGTTCCTTTAACGTGGTTCCTTTAAAAGGCAATTTAAAGGGCCCAATTCAAGTTGCTACTTAAAACCTCCTACTCTGTGTCTTTGCCACTGAATTTGCCATTCCCTATTGGCATTTACCTGGAATTTTGGCAGTACCTGATAAGCAGAGGGGACACAGAGCTGGAAGAGGATGAGCAACAGATTGACAGCTGGGTCACAAGTGTCCAGCCAACCATTTGAAAAGGCTAACTCCTGTCCTAGGATGTTATTAGGTGAGGAGTTTCTAATAGATATAGGGAAACTTTAATACCATTATACATGGCACTGGTGAGACCTCATTTGGAATACTGTATATATTCCACTCCTATTCAAGAAAAATGAATTAGCACTGGAAAGAAGAAAGGTTTCTTAGGAGGGAATGGAAAGGTAATTAAAAGAGCTACGCTTGTGTAGCCTACTAAAATGAAGAATAAGAGGAGATAAGATTGTTCTCTCTATATATTAGAGGGTAAACCCTAAAGAGAGGGAAGAATTATATGAGATAAGGACAATACTGGCACAAGAATACATGGGCATAAATTGACCATCAATAAATTTAAACTGGAAATTAGTAGGAAATCTCCAGACATCACAGCAGCAAATGGAGTGGCCTCCCAATAGGAGAGGCTAAAACCTACAGCAGCATTTTCCAGTGGTGGGGCTGGAATGCCCAGCTCAGGAATGAGATAGCTGGACACTAGGACCCAGACACCTCTGTTGCTTCTCCCTGCTGCCCAACTGTGGTGCAGCATGGGGAAGGCCCTCCTCCCATCAAAGCCCAAGCCACCCAACTGGGGCAAAGCGCAAAAAGAGCTCCTGGTGCCTGGAGAGAGGCAAGGACTGCAGCACAGTACAAGGACAGTGCCCCCCTCCCCACCTCCAAAAGTGTATGTGGCCAAAGCCATGACTCTGCGGGCTGCATCCAAAGGCTCAAGGTAGCTCTTGGAAAGTGCCAGCTCTTAGCTTTCATTCTTTTTTCTGAATATGCAGAAGAACTGAGCAATAATTTTTGACATTATGGATTCCTATTTGAAATCTCTGGGCTTATCTTGGTGAATCATGACTAGCTATCTGTGCACCTAACAGTGCCGATATTGTGAAGCATCCCCTGGCACTCTTAAAAGGACATCACAGCACTGGTTTACGGTCATGTAAATTCCCATGCCCAGCAGCAATATCCTCAGATATGCTGGGCTGCTCTGAATCTGCTACATCGTACAACAGAAGCTGTGTCTACATGGCACAACAGGTAGACTCAATTAGTCAGTCTCCAAGATAATTAGCTTAGAAGCAGCTCCACTGCTTCTGGTGTAGGAGATGGTCTGAATGGAGTAGCGCAGTGTGTTTTGAGCACATCAGTGCCAAGTGTACACTGTACACTTACGCCTACATCATAGGCAAAAGACTATGCCACATACAGTAAGCTTACCATACAGACATGGCTTAAGTAGGCAATCTGCATGTGTCAGTCATTGTCTTGTGTAGATTGGCTATGTCAGATTTGGCTGAGACACATATGGAGGGAATTTTTGATATCCTAAACATGTATGTACCAGCTAATAAGAAAGTAAGGTGCACCTTCCTAGAAATCGTGACTGTGGCAGAGCCCAGCACCTGGCCGGTGGTGATCGCAAAAGATTTGAACTGCATCACTGACCAAGGAGAAAGAATAAGTGGAGGCCAAAAGAAAGGATCAGATAGATCCTTCAGACTGTTGAGGCAACTTGTCTGCGACCGCAGTCAGGTGGATGCGGGCAAGGAAGCCCAAGGGACAAACTTTACCCAGGTAGACCCGTTGGGTCAGGCAAAATCATGCATAAACTTCGTCTTCCTCCCGAAGGGGTGGACAGTAGCTAAAGTGGAATCCATGCCGGTCTGCTTCTCAGACAACTGCCTCCTGCAGTAAAAAGAAAATTGGGGGTGCAGACCAAGAGAGGCAGAGGCATGTGGAAACTGAACTTGAGCCTTTGGGATGACAAAATGATACAGCAGGAATTCAGGCAGCACTATGCAGGGTGGAAAACCCTCAGACCTGGGTACAAGAACCACATGGAGTTGTGGGCCAGTATGAAAGAGAGAACAAGGAACTTACTCCAGCAGGCCAGCAGAAGGTAAGTCTGGGTCCAGAGAAAGCACCATGAACGCCTAAACTGCAAGTTGTGGAGCCTGCACAAGCAGGCGACCTGGGGTTGGGATGTGAGGGAGGCCATGTGGGAGGTGAAGACCCAGATGAGGGCCTGGTACAGGGAATAGGCCAGGAAGATCTTCCTGGCCCAGGTCCCCTGGGTGGAGGAAGGGGAGGAGCAGTCTGCTTATTTTGGCAGGTTAAAGGTGGCCAAAAAGGAATGTATGACTGGGCTGGTAGATGGGGCAGGTGTGGAGCACCAGTCGAATGAGGGAATGCTGGAGACAGTGATGGTCACTGTGAGGTCTACACTGTGCACCTGGAGGACCCAAGGGCCATACAGGAATGTCTGCAGCTCACCTGGGTCCTCAGGGTGGATGATGGTCTGAAACTGGTGGAGGAGTGGATGCTGGAGATGAACAAAACTCCACAGTTTCAAGAAAGGTAAGACTCTTGGGGCCTATGGCCTGTCCAAGCACTTACTTCTATGTGACCTTCCAGAACCAGATGGGCCCTGACTTCCTAGAAGTGTATAAGGAACAGATGCAGGAGGGCCACATGGGAGCAGGGATGGATTGGGACCTCTTAACTCTTCCCTACAAGAAGGGGGAGGAGGGAGTTAAAGAATTGGCGACCTATAACACTCCTGAACCTCAACGATAAACTGATGGCCAAAGTCTTGACTGAGCACTTTAAGTCTGTTATAGGTGCAGGGATCCATGTGAGGACCCAGTGTGTGCAGTGCTGGGGAGACAGATACACAGATCCCTGCTGCAGCCACTTCCAGAATAAACACAAAATGCACAGCAAGGCCCCAGTAACCCTGATGAACCACCTTGAGATGCAAGAGGTGGTAAGGGCAAGGGACAGTTTGTCACACATGGACTTAATACCTGGCAACAGCTGCCAGGCTGTGTGGGAGTGAATCTTCCACAAAGACGTACAGAAGGAGCACAGGAACTTGAACTGGCGGGTGGCACACCAGGCACTCCCCATGCGGGTACTGAGAGAGGCAGAGAGGCCCACCAAGCTGCCTAAGGGAAACCTGCCAGTGGAAAGTGGAAATGATCGACCACCTCCTCTGGTACTGCCCATACACCAGGGAGGTGTGACAAGAGTCAAGACCCTGACCAGAGAAGCAGTGCTGTTCAGCCACCTGACCAAACACTAGGGGACCCTAATAGCCAACTTCAACCAGGTCATCTCCTGCTTCAGAAATGTCCAATGGAAGACTAGGAACCTGCTCATGAAGACACAAGAACCTCTCAGTTGAGGATGGCATCAAAACGAGATTGAGTGAGCCACCACATTTGTACCACATGGAAGTGAAAGAAGATGGGGAAGACATGACAAAAATCATATGGAGGAGAAGGGACCAGCACAGACAATTCAGAGGCAGGACCCCAAAGAGAACAACAATGAGGACAATAACAAAGATGGAAATAACAATGATTATGATGAATGAAAGATTGGGGAAACAGGCAGAAGAGATAGGATGGGAGTGGGGGGAAAAGAGGAGGTGCCAAGGCAGTTTTTTGCATGATTGTTGCAGTTGAAGGTGATGGTGATAGGCATGTGAGTGTGTGGGCATATATTTCTCTTCTAAATATAGAAATATATATTTTTACCAAAAAAAAAGTGTCAGCATTCCTGATAGCTGCCTACACTCCTACTACCAATGGGAGAGCTGAGCGATTAAAAACTGAGTCTGAAGTAGATACAATCCAAGTAATACCGCACAGAATATTTATTTCCCAGGAAAATGGAACTAGACATACAGC
The DNA here is from genome assembly GCF_001723895.1 of Crocodylus porosus. Classification (NCBI taxonomy): domain Eukaryota; kingdom Metazoa; phylum Chordata; order Crocodylia; family Crocodylidae; genus Crocodylus; species Crocodylus porosus. The sequence continues at coordinate 61,883,692 of NW_017728943.1, forward strand.
ACAAATATAAAATAAAACTGCCTTGAGTTTCCTTTTCATTCTACTGTACTTGGTCATCACTCAATATTACTGTTTTTAGGAACATCAGGCTGATACTCATACAACATTGTGACTGAAATGATTTTCCATATAAACTTGCTAATGTTAGACCCATATTACAGACTGCGCACTTCTGGTTCCATAACAATGTCTGTAAGCTCTGTGATACAGAGACCATCTTTTCAATATGTATTTTTTAAACAAATTTGTACAAGTGGGTCATGATCTATGACTGGGGCGCATAGGCACTATGTGTAGGGTTATGGGTAAAGAGGATGAGAAGCATAAATGTGTAGCAAATACAATGGAGTTCAAGGCAAGACAGCAGCAATGGAAAATGATCAGCTAAACTTCTGTTTTAGTTAAATATAAATATAGTTCCTATGCAGAAAGAAGTACAGAATGCTAAGTTAGGAGTATGTCAAGGTATAAAATGTGAACATCCTGTTTAAGGAGAATTCAGCTAGTCAGGAATAACCACAAAAGTGAACTTGCCTGTTTTTAGACTTAGGAGGCGACAGCCTTATCTGAAAAGAAGACCATAAAAGGACAAATGGCTTAAGCCTCATGATCAGCATTCAGCAGAACTCAGCAGAACCAGCTGATGTGACTGTTTGATTTAGTGCTGGACCTCTTTGTATGCAATACAATTCAATCTGGCCATTGCTCACAGACACTGGTGATAAGGGAGTGGAGTACTGAAATAATGTTCTGTGAAGCTTGCTTTTGTAATCAGTTGTAATTTTGAGAAATAAAGCAAACCAGTGGTCAAGTCTGATGTCCTTACTTGATCCTGGTATCTCAAAATTCCTTTACATCCAACACTACAGTAAAAAACCCAAAAAATGTTTAAAATGATGAGAAAAAGAATCCATTACATGAGAAGAGAGAACTATTACACTGCAAACAAGTTGAAAGCATTAATTATATCAGGTATTTCCTACAGTATCCCTTAATGTAAATAATTAAAATATTGTTCCATGACCAGCATTATACAGTAACTTCTTTTTTCAGGCGTCAAATTTTGCATATTTGCTTTCTAGATGCATCTCTCTTCTTTGTCTTCAGTTCTACTGCTGTAGATAATAAGAATTGCATGATGTATTTCAACACAAATTCTCAAAAATGCAGATATAAATATTCATTGTCCCTAAGCTTTACAAGAAATTGTATCAGACATGCAGGCTAACCAGCAGGAGGAGGAATGACAAAGCACTGTTTCATCATGAAAAACAGCTCCTTGCGATTATGAGCTCATATTACCAGTACCAGAAATTCTGCTGTCATTCTTCAGGCAAGATCAAAAGAAACACAATCACCTATACAAAAAAACCCAGACTGTTTACATTCAAGGCTGACTGTAAATGCAGTGTATTTCTACCATTAGACATTACAGTACAGTGCTAAGCATTGCATAGTACTTTGCCTGCTTAGAGTCCTGTGTGACCATAATTGACTAATCCTTACAAAACTCTTGAAAAGTGGTTTAGGACTGCCCAGAGCCACAAGAGTGAATCAAATGGGATTAGAACAAAGCAGTATCTGTCTCTCATGTGTGTGGGAATCCCATAAGGCCTTGTTGCCTCTCAAGGAAGGTTTCCAGTTATACTGCAAAGAGACGTTATTAACAAAGATGCCACAAAACTGCAAAGTACTCTGTGAGATGAAGAAAGGGAAACAAAAATTCAAACATGCAAGTGAGAAATCCAAGCTGATACTATTTCAAAAACCGTAGGGTGGACAGGTTATGGTGCAAATTGAAACAAAATATAATTGAGTAGGAAGAGGACAAATTTGTATTAAACTCTAATCATGGAAGCGGCATACCATTATCTATATGATTTATGGAACTGACTTCAACTTTAGGCTATAGCTTTGCCTATGTTGTACTGATAAATTTAGCTTTCTCTGTTCTACTGTGTTAAGGAAAGTAAAATACTGAACTCTGAAAACCAAAACATCTTATGGCTTCATAAACAGCAATGCAAAGTGGCAAAAGTTATCACAATCTACTGGAGGTAGTATTGGTTTGATAAATTGATGTACGCCTTAAAGTTTTTGATGAACCGAGGGATAAAAGAGGCTGTCATGGTAAATTTGTCCTCTTAATGGACTATGTAGAAAAAAATGGTTGATTTGTTAGTATGAAGCTCCTATTGACATATGCCTTTGGTCACTTAAATTCCTTTACAGAGTCAGTAGAATTTTTTTGGAAAATTCATAATTTTGTCAATTTTAGGTAAGAATGTGAACCACTTTCATTCAGCCCGTTCTACTTATCCTTTTTCAAATATTGGGGAAAATGTTTAAATTTTAATGATATAAAGATCCAGATGGAAAGATCCAAACTTGAGGACATCTTAAGGGCTGCTTTCATGTGGAAAATGTATAAAAGTTTTTTTCCTCCATTTCTGGGAAATATAGTTAGCCATCATCATTAAAGGAAGTGTTGATGCAATTTTTCTGGTTCTTTTTACCCATAGGGAGTCACTGGCCTCAAAACAGCACTGCCCTCTGTATAGTCATAGAACAGCAACCCTGTAACCACAAAAACTGAGAATCTCTCATCAGTGATTTTCAGTTTCCTTTAAAGAAGACAAAATTTTATTCCCATTTTGCAGTCAGGAAAACTGAGTTACATAGTCACACAGTTCCAGGTTCTGCCACTTGTACTCTTAACTATCCCATTTCTTGCAAGAGACTACTCAAGTCTTCTCCGGGAAACTTTGAATCATAAGCCTTGCTATTTGCCATATGTTTGCATGGTAGGGCCACTTCAGCTTAATTTAAAACAATCTTGAATCTGGTCAGTGGTTTGCCAAGGGCCACTTTTGGCCCCAGATGGCCTGGAGTCAGGGGAGCAGAAAGATGACTTGTAGCCAAATTTCCTCCTTGCTCTTGCCAAATACAAAGTGGACACAGCTGAGGATGTCTCATGCCTTCTGTAGAATACTCAATCACTGTTAAACTTTAGCACGTGCACACTAACCAGACAGTAGATCCCCCCCAGAGTTAAGCAAACCTGACCCTTAAGTACAAGTGACTGAATTTAACAGCCAGTCTGCTTGTCTCAGAGACTACTAAATCTGAGAAGACATTTTTTTCTTCTTCTTTTTCACGGCTTTGAAGAGTTTTATTTTAATCTTAGTTTTAAATTTAGTTTTCATTTTTCTTAAGGGCTTTTTTAGAGACTCATTAATGTTTTCCTCCTGAATTTTAATCATCTTACTCTTCAAGGCTTGGGTTACATTTTAAAAAGGATACTGTTTCTTTAAAGCTGACACATACTGGGAGCTCAGAGGCTTGTCTTAGATTGCATCCCGTTTTACTTCTCATAAACTTGCTATCGTTAGCTACTTTCAGGAGAATGAATTATATTGATTGGTTCAAATCAAACTTATGACCTAGTGGCAGTATTAGATGTTTGCTATAAAACATCATCTTCTCATTAATCTTTCATTACACAGAATGATCTGAGAAGCCAGAAACAGTCACACCACGCGCTCTCTCTCTGATGATGCCACTACAGAGGACTATCTTATTGGATCAGAGCAATTATTACCCTTACGGTACAGATCCTGAGAGCCTTATCAAATTTCCTCTCAGGTACAGCAAGCTTACAAAGAATCATGCGCTGTGTCTTCGGTGAGGACATCACAGAATTACTCTACGATGCAGTAAACTGAAGTCATTTGCAATTAAACATGGCTTAATTTTCATTTAGTTTATAGCACACCGTAAGCGTTTCACAGAAAGGCTGAATGCACACAAATCATGGTGTTCTAACAATTCCAAGTTCCAGTTAAATCACAGATAAAAGCCAAGTAAACTTGATCCAGGGGAGAATTAAGGCAAAATCCTTGGTATCTAGACTGTAGGCATGGTAAAAGGGCCAGATGAAAAAGTGCAAGTAAAAAGTAGCATTCAAAGCACTGACTGCTGCTAACCAACTGACTACTTCCAGCATAGGAGCTAGGAGATGCACCACAGGGACAGGCTGGGCTTTCCTCCACATCATATTGTGATGTGTCCTGGGAGTTGTGAAGCTGACTGACTAGCATGCAGTGTAGATACTGGCAGGCCTTCTAGGGCAGCATTTCTCAATCCATGGGTCGCAACCCAAAAGTGGTTCACAAGAATGTATGAAAGGGTCATAAACAACTATGAAAAAACATAGAAAAATCACAGACTTTCACCTCTAAAAGGAGAAAAACCTGGGAAACTGTGGGTTTCTCCTTGCAGGCTGGCAGGAGCCTAGCTACTTAAACTATTTACTGGGTCAGGACTGACCATCAATGTTTACAAATGGGTCCTGGTACAAAAGAGGTTGAGAACCACTGTTCTAGGGAACCTATTTTCCTTTGGGTCTGGGGAGGAAAGCTCACAGTTTTGATGGATCCAAGCCTATTGTACTCTTAATTCATGCCAAAGTTTCCCAGGCTCTGATAGACTAGGCTCTGAATCACCACTGGCTTGTGCACTTTAGCAACTAGGTAGCTGGCACATCTTGATGCAGTCTGAGATCCAATTAGACAGTCTTTCTACAGAAATGGTTGTGCCTTTCGAACTTGTGCTATGGAAGTAAGGAGTTGAGATTTCCTGGAAAGATTAATCCTGTGCAGATAAAAAGACAAAGCTCTTTCCCACATCAAGCATTACTAGAGACGCTCCAGCTACTAAAAAATATTACTTTTTGTGAGGAAAGCATATAGATGAATCTGCTGACTAAGATGAAACTCCTTGGTTAGAAATTTGGGATGCATTGGAAGGGTGACCATGTAAACAACAGTATGGGGGAGAAGAGAGGAAGAAATCTGTAATCAACAGGGATCCCGATTTTCTCTCTCTAAAAATCCCAAATTCTCTGATTTAAAAAGCAAAATCCTCATTTTGCCGCAATTAAAATGGAACACCATTATATATATATATATATATATCAGTTGAACACATTGTTTTACTGACATATTTATAATTTTAAAGCGAGCAGTTTGGAAGTGTATCAGTGCTTCAATCATTATAATAAAAAAAAATTTAAATGCCCATATATTTTGGCACTTGATTTGGGGGGTTTTTTAATCATAAAAAATCAGAGCTCCCCCTGCCAGGACTCTGCTCACCAGGACTCAGGTCCAGGTGTAGCTGGGTCCCCCTACTGCTTTGTGGCACTAAGCATCCCTAATATGCTGGGGTGCCCCTGCCCCTATTGTTGCCCTTCACCCCCAAGCCATAGCCCCCCCCCCACCCAGCCAGTGCCCCTCACTCTCAGCCCACAGCTCCCTCGCCCTGCCAGTGCTCCTTATTCCTGACCTACAGCCCCCTGGCCCTGTCAGTACCACTCACTCCTGACCCACAGTCCCCCCAGCCCCACTGGTGCCCCTCATTCCCAACCCACTTCCCTCTGTCCCCAGCTCCCCGATGTATGAAGAAGGAAGTGGGTGTGTGGGGAACAGGGTGAGTATGTGGGTGGGGGGGCATAGGCAATGTATGGGGGCCCGAAGGGGACACAAGTGATGTGGTAGGGGATAGGGGAGGCACATACCCCCCCAAGATTTCTTCCGCAACAGTGGGGTGCAGGGCTGCAGCCAGGCTGCACCAGCTTCCAAGCAGGAGCCATCTCCACAGTCTAGTGGGCAGGACCCAGCATGGGAGGGAGTGCTGCCATGTCCGCCAACCTGAGGAACCCTCTGACTGCCTGGCAGTAGCAGGGACCCAACTTTGCACCACTGCTGCAGCTGCATCTCATCTTGGCAGCCATGGAGGCACAGCACTCCTTCCCACTCCTCCCTAGAGCTGGTCCAGCCTGACTGAAGTCCTGCACTCCGCTGCAGGTGTAGAAATCTCAGGGGGCACATATCCCTTTTCCTGTATTGCCTGGGCCCCCCTGTCCCCTCACTACATTGCCTGTGCTCCCTCCTCCCCCTCCACAGACTTACTGAGAGGAGGGAGTTGCTTTCTACCGCTGCTTGGCTGCCACATGCATGTGTGCATGCATATTCACATTGCGCCACATGCATGTTGTGCCCCCTGCCTCCAATCCCCACCCTCCCCTGCTCCCAGCCCCAAGCAGCCCCCTACAGGCTGGAACTCTATAGTGTCCAAGGGGAAACCCATGATTTCCCATGTTTTTCTTCTTTAAAGGAGAAATCCATGATGTTCTCTGCAGTGAACGGAAAACCTGGCTGCCCGGTAATCAATGACTGGCTCTCATCCACACTTTTTGCCAAATCTCTGACCACCCAAGCCATCTTTGTGGACAGATGGATGGGCAAGTAGGTCCTGATGGCCACCTAAAAGGGATAGGAGGGATTGCCTTAATCAAGCCCTTAAGGAACTTCAATGTCACTGGGTGGGAAAAATCCCCAGATGGGTTGTGAGCTAAGATAGCAGCTGGGAATACTCTGACAGAGCAGAGGAGCTGGTCACTGCACTGCCATTCTAGTAGGCACATTTAAATGACCAGAACGGAGATGTTGTGGGAGAAAGTGCTCTTGCACAGCCCTGGGCTGAAAACAATACTCTAATCACAACTGACACTGAAGCCAGTCAATCCAAAATCAGTACCCTCAGGGCCAAACACATCAGAAAACACTTTGGTTCAGGCTGGAAAATTAGGTCACTGCACAGCAAAATGAAACAGCACTGTGAAAGACAATAGGACCAGTGGATGGGACTGTGTGGCAGGAAACTACTCAGGGACATTGTGCCTTTCTATAGAGCAACTGGTGCTGAGGCAGAAAATGGTGCTGCAGTGTCAGTAGTGAAGACTGAATTCCAGAGGGGAAATTAAGGGGTGCCTTGAGGACTTGTTCTTATGCTTCCCAGGCACTGAAGAAATGGATTCTCTGGAACTAGTTATCACCAGGACTTCAACACTGGACACTTCTGAGACTCATCAGGATCCACAGATTGAAGGAGTCTTGCAGCTAGAAGAGGAGAGGGAAAAGAACACCTCCTTGAGACATCCTAAGACAAGGAACCTCACCTTGAGCAGTCTCTGGGCTACACTCACTGAAGGACCTCTCCGGCACTGCCAATGAAGATGGCCCTTTTAGAAGGGAACTCATACCCCCAGAGGTCTATGTTCAGTTGAGCCCAGTGCTCCAGGGTCAGAGGCCAGTCCCATATATTTATCCATAGGTGCATCTGGAGTCTAGTCTCACAGTTCTGGGCAATGAAATATTTGCAAATAGCATTTTCCAGGGACATTGAAATACCCAGTGGGCCAGATGAGCAGCAGGGAGCTGGTCCTGTGAGTTGGCATGCAAGCTGGGCATGCGGGGTTGGTTTGTGGGTGCAATTAAGTGCACCCATCTAGCTGTGTGCACCAGATTCAGCCACAAGCCACCACAACCTTGCACGCACCAGCATGCACCTAATCCAGAGCCCACCATACACCCACAAGGCTCCCCATGGGCCAGAAATTTGGCAGCAAGGGAGTGGCAATTAACGCTCCCATCGCTGCCACCCCTCCACTCCCACACACATTTCTGGACCCATGAAGAGCTGCATGCCAGACAACATGCCCTCCCCAGCTGGATCTGCCTTTGGGCCGGATGTTGAGCAGTACTGCCCCAAGTAATAGAACTAAATGATAGTGAGAGCATTTACACCACCAAGTACAGGCAAATCCTTGTCACAGAAGGGGCAGATCTCAAAACAAGGCAACCAGGGGAAGGCCATGTCAATGACTGAGGGAAAAACAGTCAAAGTTAAATGAAAAATAGATTTTCACTTAGCTGAAGAAGTCACATGCTACAGGCCAAGGGAATCTCATATCTTTCTGGAAAAAATGACAAAAGCCAGAACCAAAAAAGGAAAGAAAAAGAACTAAAAATAATTTAGAGACAAAAAAAAGAAAGAAGAAAAGAGGCAGAAAAGGTGAGTCTCAAAGAACAGCCATAGGTGAAGCACATACTCCATAAAAGATGCACAAGCCCTGACTGGCAGTGGGAAGTTTATACTGCCCTTTATGCCCTTGGTGAGAAAAGACAGGGACCAGGCATGCTGTATGGGTACCACAGGGGCAAAACATTCTCTGAGCTAAAATACCTGAGGTGCATATCTATGGGCAATCCCTTAGGGAAGAATTAAAAATCTGCCCACCATGGAATATATTCCGCATCAACATTCATGAAGCTTTCAAGAGGTCTCCATTAAATGACTGAGGTTTAATCAGAAACTTGAATTCTGTTGACAGTTAAATATTGCCATAGGGACACAGAGAAAGGGAGGCACATGGTGTTGACAGGAGGTAATTGCTTCATCATCTCTTAACTTGAGGTGAAGAATGCCTTCCAATGCCTTGGAAATGACAGCTCCCAATAGCACAATCCATCATCAACATAATGGTGACAGGATGGATGGCTCCCTTCAGCTATCAGCTGCACTTTAGCAGCAGGCACCTTTCCCACATGACAATACATAGCACTATCTTTAATCATGCATCACAGAAAAGTCTCGTTCAAACAATGCTGTAAAACCTGCAGCTGCAGGGGGTCCTTAGCTTGCAAGACTCCACCCCATCACAGTCAAGATGATAAATCAACATAAAATTTCTTTCTCATATCACAGAGATACTGTCAAGGACGTAACTGGGAGGTAGGCAGTCAGACTCTACGGGGCTTGAGGCCCAGGGGATCAGGAAGAGGCAATATCTGACTGGGCTTTGCCACTCATTGGACTGTCTGTCTCTGTGCCACTCTTGTCTCCCTTTTTATTAGTTTTGGCTCTCGTACGTTATGGCTTGGGACAGCAGTTACCCATAAACCAGTTTAAGTGATCAGAAACTGGTTTAAACCTGTAACAGAACAAATGTTCAGTGCATATAAACCAGTTTGAAAATGGCCGAAACCGGTTTGAGATAAATCTGATTGAATGTAGTATCAGACTTAACTGATTTGACTCAAACTGGTTTATGCAATGTCTGTCCCAGACCCAGACAAACCAAACTCCCTCAGCATCCCAGCATGCTCTCTGGGCTGGGCAGGGCTCTCTGCTCCACAGCAGAGCTGGGCCCTCCCCTCTGCTCCCTGGCAGGAGCTCAGCACAGGCTTGCAGGCACAGAACGTCAGCCTGGCTTCCCACTGCTAAGTAGGGATTATTCCCCGCTCCCCTTTGCCTTCTGCAGACACCTGAGCATTAGTTAGCAGACCACACGCTGGCTACAGTCCATGTTGTAGGAGAGGATAGAGGCAGACAGGCTTTTTGGAGCTAATCAACAGGTAGCTTAATGTCCCTTCCTTGGAAGAGCTGTTTAAGAAGAACTACATTAGTTAACAGAGAGAGGCTTTGTTTTCTTAATGAGCTAATAAACACTGAGTTAAGGGTGATAAACAGGGATCCAGGTTTTCTGTTTCCCATGGAAAAATGGAGTAAACCATGGATTTTGCCTTTTACCAGAGGCAAACGTGGATTTCTCATTTTATCAGAGAAACCCACTGATTTTGCCATTTTGCAATGAGCTCCCTGCAGGCTGGCAGAGAGTGGGAGGAAGGTGGAGAGACAGGGGGCTCCATGTACACGGACATGCATGTGGCCCCAGGCAGCCTGTAGGGCAGCCCCAGCAGGTAAGTGTGGAGGGAAAGGGGAACTGAGGCACCTGTAGGGAGGGAGCTGGGCAGGGCTGAAGCTGATGCCCAGCTGGGTGGGGCTTGGGGCCCAGGTCCGCAGTACATGGCTGCAGGGCCCCAGCCAGGAGCAGGATAGGGCTGTGGGTGGCTCATCCAGGGGAGGGCCAGCTCCTCACTGCTGTGCACACTTCAGGGAGCAGTGGGGACCCACAACCCCAAGATCTGTACCCAGGGCAGGGGGGAGGGGAGTGACCAGTGGCAAGGAGATCCTCAGCAGCTCCACTCTTCCCTGCTGTTGGGTCATGCCTGCTGGGGTCCAGAGGCCCTGGAGGAGGGAAGAAGGGCTAGAGCTCAAGCCCACAGCCTGCATCTGCCCTGCACACAGACTTGGGGAGCACGGCCCCCCTCTGCCCCTCGGGAATGCAAAGTGGCAGGGAGCTGCCCCCGCAAGGCTGCAGCAGTGGGGGAATGGGGGCAGGGGGCTATGCAACCAGGTCCATAGCCCTGGCAGCTGGGGACCCCCTCCTCCGATAGAGCTGGGGGAACAGGGGCTGTAGGTGGGGGGGGTGAGGACCACTAACAAGGCTGGGGGGGGGGGGGCGCCTTTAATTTTAATAACAGATTTTGGGTGTTTCTTAGCAGAGAATTTGGTATTTTTTAATCAGAGAAAACCAGGATCCCTGCTCATAAACATTCCCTGCTTGCTGGGCTGCTCAGGTGTGTGTGTGTGTGTGGGGGGGAGAAATAATCAGAGTGTTCTGCTGGGGCCTGTCCATGCTCCTCTCATCTCTGCCCTGTGGAAGCAAAGGTAGGGTTGCTCTAGCGCCCCCCTGCTTCCAGCCTGAGCCACTGCAGGCATGACCCTGCGTTACTGGGATGTTTGTCTGAGTTACAAACTGATTTAACCTAGCCAGGTTCGATTAACCTGCAAAGATTGAATCAATTCAGACTCAGGCTTTTTGAATACCTGTGCCTAGCTTGTAAGTTTCCAATGCCTGTTTAATAGGAAAACTCCCACAACTCTTTCCACCAGTGTACCAGTTCTGGATACATAAAACTTTTCCCCTACTCAGTCCAGGTGGCATAACAGGGCATTTAGGGATGGGCCAAAGAACATGGCAATACAATTCAGGAAACCCTTGCAGCCATGGAACAAGTGGTGGAGTCTTAATCAATATGGCTCAGATTTGATGTCTTTATACCTAAGTTTTATTAACAAGATATAACCCTAAATGGTACACTAGACTTTATCATAGCTTCTTATATCATGATTTCTTATGTGATAACCATCAATTCCTACAATCTACCAGGTACAATGAGATCAAAGAGAGAGGATCCTATGAGTTCTTGATTTATTCTACAATTCTGAACTTGGCATTTATTTAAATCAAGCCTTAAACCTTCCAGATAGCTCCAGAATCCAGCTCCTTGGATGAAGGATACTCATGGGACTTGGGGCCAGATCAAACAAAGGAAATAGACCAGTGATTCTCAACCAAGGTGTTGTAACCTTTGGGTGCTGTGAGATCCTTGTAACGGTGTTGTGAGATGTTCCTGCACAAATAGTTGCACCTACACATGATTCACAAGAGAAACTTAGAGACTTCAAATAGGAATCCATAATGTCACAGTCTTGCTGACTTGTTGTGGTCTTTCTGTGTTTGTTGCAACAGAAGAATTTCTCTCTCATTTTTCCATAGTCAAGAAATGAGTGAAACTTAAGAGAGAGGATTTTCTGAGGTGTGTTTTGAAGTGAAGAATCACTGACAGATGTACAGATTTGATCCAGGTAAGATTAGAGCACTTTGAAGAAACAGTCAAGTTTCAATAGAAAAGCTTTTGAGCATTGTGTGTCATTCTACTGTAAATGATTAGAAACAGGTGATGGAAGGAAGATATGTATTTACCTGCGCTGCAAGGCAATATGAAATGAAACTGACTGCAGTAATACACTGGCATTTTAACAACATAAGCATTTGTGGTAACAGAAATACTAGAATGCAAGTATTCATTTTATCATACAAGTTGTTTTAGAACATGGCTTTGGCATAATTCCTTGTTACCATTTACATTTCAAATGGAAACAAAATTCACCGTCATGCTGCCCGCCGTTGGCAAAAACACACATTCTCCCATCACACTGTACAAACTAGGTGTAAGTGTAACACGCCCAGCCCATTACCTAAGCAATTCTAAACAAAACGCCTCTAATAGATAATATGCTTCAGGCAACTGCCCAAGTCAACAGAAGGATTTTATCAGCAATCCTTTTGTTCTTTGGCAGAATTTGGTGTTAATGTTACATATAATAACATTTGTGTATAGTGCACTATAAACACAACATACATGTATGTTGGAACTTTCATCCCAAAGCAATACACTAAACATTATTAACAAGGATTACTTCATCCATCACTGAAATGTATCTCTGTACAGAGTAAAAGCTAGCAACTGGATAAAAGTATACAGCAACATTACACAATAGTTTAGGACGTATACCGTATCCAATTGGGACTGCCCAGATAATTCATGTAGCTATCCAAAAATTGAGGGCATTGTTCATCTGTAACCTTGTGATAATCTTTAATGACCATAAATGGCAAACACTTCACTTTTACATTAAGACAGCACCTCTTGAATCACAGCATTCTATTGCAGCATTCAAGGAACAGAGGGCCAACTACTAAATTAATAATACCCCTTCCTAGAGCAAAGAGATCTTCAGTATGTGTCTTTCATCCAAATGCCAACAAAATGGGGCTGGACTCGATCTTCAGAGATCCCTTCCAGCCCTAAGGTATATTAAGTCTATGGAATATAATGGCCTTTAACTCGTGAAATTTAACAGAAGCAGAACTCAATACAGCATACTCCCTCTGTCCTGTTAAGCAGTTATAAGCCGAGCGATTACATGCGCATGTCTACAAGTCACATGTCTACAACTCAGGTACCACAAGACCTTTTTGGTTTGTGGCCTCCACAGTAGCATACAAAACATGGATTTAGGCAACTATGTTCCTTGTATGCTGCAGTGGTTTTCAAACTTCCTAAAGCCATGGAGCCCTTTCACATCATTTTTACTGTGGAGCTCCTAGCTCCTGACTTCGCAGGCTGTGAGCTGATGTGTAGGCCAGCCTACCTATGACATCTCCCAGCCTGTGCCTCCTCTGCCATCACCCCCAAACTCTTTGGGGAACCCTGTGCAATTTGTGGAATACAGTTTGAAAACCACTGGTATGGCACAAAGAGAGAGTTAGGCACCTCAGAAGGATGATACAAAATACTGGCATGCTGAGTAAGAAAGCCCCTAGTTACACAGCTCAGATGCCTGGCTCATGACTACAGGGAGATTCCTTTATCCCCCTGAGATCTAACACACACAATTCTCCTTTAAGAGTCCGTATCTAAAAAACTTCTTTCCAAGCACTGAGTGGGGCTTATTCTTTTCTTTTAAAACATAGCTGGAGGAGCAGCTCACCTTGGTCTAGTGATTCTAGCACTTGCCTGAGACATTTGCATAAGATTAATTTAGCAAGACAGAGAACACAAGATGCAGCATAACTATAACCTAATGGTTAAGGCACTTGTACAGAAGAATGGTGTCTTGGATTCCAATCTCTGCTCCCAGAACTGTTTGTACCTGTAACATTAAATGGTCACTAAATGTAAAGGAAAATGACCCTGGATACAGAATCTAGGACTTGCCCTCTCCCAGGCAAGTAATATCACCTCTTGAGCTCTCACTCCAGCCCCACGAATTTTACCTTCTTAACTGCATACAACAACCCAAGATGAGGAATAAGGAGTCCTGCCACCAGCCTAGCTTAACTTACTGGAGAGCACTCTCCTGATGGGCAGCTGATGTAGGTTTCAATCCACCTCCGACTGAGGAAGGCCTAGAAACCTGGTCACAATTTAACCTCTAAATCAAGGGTTGGCAATGTTTTTTGATGGGGAGGGAGGGGGCAGAATGACTTAGCTCAGGTTGAAGGTAGGCTGGCATTAGGACCCAGCTGCAGCATGGTATAGTGAAAGCCCCCTTCCTGCCAGAGCCTGTGCTACCTTACTTTGGTACAGCATAGGCAGTGCTCCCCCTGTGCCTAAGCCCTGGGTACGCAACCACAGCACAGCATGGCAAAGCTACCCCTTTGCCAAAGCCCCAGGTAACTGACTGTGGCATGGCGCACACAGAGCCCCCTCTTGCCAAATGCTGCTGAAGCCGTGGCTCTGTGGGCTGGATCTGGTCTTCAGGCCATAACTGTCAACCCCTGTTCCAGACTAATATATTGAAGTTGGGTGGCAACTTCTAGTTCCATGTTATTAATAAAGTGGTTGAAACCACATTTGTGGGAACTTAATCTGTCAGTGTGCTAGGCACACTTAGGCATGTCTACTGGGTTGGGCCTCATAAAGGACTTGTGTGCTACTACTCTGCCTAGTTTCTGGATACTGGTGGGTCAGAGTCAGAAGCCAGGTATACCTAGCTGCCCAGAAGTACCCTAACCCAAGCATCTGCAAAAACAGAAATGCAGACACTTTGGGGACTTTTGGGTTGAAATGTAGGTGCCTACTGATCCTAGCTGCACCTAGGGTTAGGCAGCTGCTAAATCACAGAATCACTGAGTCGGAAGGGACCTAGACAGATCATGTAGTCTGACTCCCTGCCATGGGCAGGAAGGAGCACTGGGGATGACAGGGGTCATAAGACCCCAGCCAGGTGTCTATCCAGTCTCCTCTTGAAGATTTCCAGGGAAGGCGAGAGCACCACCTCTCTGGGAAGCCTATTCCAGGCTCTGGCCACCCTTCCAGTGAAGTAGGTCTTCCTAATATCTAACCCAAACCTATCCTCCCTCAGCTTGTGGCCATTGTTCCTGGTGACTCCAAGGGAGGCCCTGGTGAACAGACTTTCCCCAAGTCCCTGCTGGTGGCCCCTGATAAAGTTGTAGGCAGCCACAAGATCCCCCTCAGTCTCCTCTTGTGGAAACTGAACAGATTCAGGTCCCCTCAGCCTCTCCTCATAGGGCTGGCCATGGAGGCCCTCAACCATACAAGTGGCCCTCCTCTGGACCCTCATAAATAGGGCCTTTTAGATTGTCATTTTGGACTCAGGTGTTTAACATTCACCTAAGTACTGTTTTAAGGGCCAAATTTTTATTTTTGTTTGGACCTGGTCTTCCTGTCAAACCAAACTTGCATATTGGTGCTTTCATTTGTTCATTTCCTACAGACCTGCAGGCTAAAGAGTGACTGTCTTGTTGACTTGCTCAATTTTTCCATTGATACTGTTTATTAGTTTCATGTACTGGGTCATGCACATATTACTAATGTATCCAGTAACTTACAATGCTGTGTCATATGGAAACAGAAAGGAATTATGTGACACTTTGACTGAAGCAAGTGACTTCTCATAATCACATTATTAAATCAACAATCCTTGTGAGGCTGTTAATGTAGGAAAGAGGAACTGGTTTCCTTCAGGAGGGTAGGAGAAGATGCTTTTCAATTCATTCATTTCCAGAATACTCTGACCAAAATACTAGAGACTGTACTCAGTTGTAACAGTCATGCTCATAACAGAGCTGGTTGTCTCAGGTAAGCCTAAGGACTTTTTTCATAGCAAATACTTCAGTGAAAATCAACTCTGTTTATGAAGCAACTGGTTATGTTCATCCTGAACTGAGATAGATTAAGTCACAAAACTGCATTTCTGAAATATTTCTTTGGTTTCAGGCATGTGAAGGAGCACATGTTACTCTTCAGAGTTGGAGGTTGCCTGCATAATGAGGCTTTGAGGAACCAGACAAGCAGGGCCAGCCCATCCAATAGGCAAACTGAGCAGTTGCCCCTGCAGGGGCGGTAGTAGCAATATATTTTTTGCCCAAAGACGGCAAAACCGGTAGGACCAGCCCTGAAGGTAAGCAAAACTCAAGTGTTAGTACACTAGGGGATCACACACTTCATTGCTTTTTTAGGCTGAGCTCACTGCATTCAGCAGAGGCTCTGGTTGGCTGACTGGTAGGCTGGTGAGAGAGCCACCTGATTGACTTGACTGTATTCCAGCAAAAATCATGTAAAAATCTACAGGCTGCCACAGAACATTTCAATGAATCACCATTTTCTGATACCAAACCCCTCTCTGCTGGATGAAATCCAACCAGGTCTAACACTAACTATGGCTTTCCTTTCTAGGAGCACTATGTAATTCCATCTACTCTTGTTCCCATAGCAAGGCCCTCCCTTCTCCCCAACTTGGTTAGGCATGCTGTGAGACTCTTCACCTATGCCACAGCTCTATGTACTCCTACTTTTTCCAGAAGCTCCCCAGTGGGGATTGTGACATATACAGCAAATCAGCCAGTCACCTGATTTTAGCAACTAGTAGGCTTTCTAGTTTTCCAGTTGCTACTATCAGGGTATCCCACTGGAAACTGAACGTTTCCTGAGGTTCTGGAATTGGCTGACTGTTGTCTTAAAAAATTATCACATTGTAAACAGAGAAATGTCATCATCTTGAGTGCTACACCTCATTTTGCTTAGCCAATTAACATCTGTATTATCCTTATGCATTAATAAATAAGTGTCCCAAGGATTACATTTATCCAGAGACTCTATAACAAGCAATTCATATGCAATTCTTTTGGTATTTTCATGTAGGGCCAAGCAGGGTAGAAGTGCAGGGGTAATCTCCCCACCTTTGTGTCTTCTGGTGTCAAGATAAGCCAACAAGTGCACAAGAGAGCCCTGGGCAGGGATTCAGGGATAGACCAACGAATGTAGACTTAAAGTGACCAGGAACTCTTTGAAGGGAGGGTACTGTGATCTGTTCCTGAGTGCAAGGATAGACTTAGGGCACACTAATCAAACTCATTGTCAGGGGCATGGACCAAGGTGGTCAAGGGCCCCAAAGCCCGCTGCACCAAGGCCCCTCCCTCACTGGAGCTTAGCAACAGGTTCGCACCTCTTGCAGCCCCAGCAGAGCCTGCTCAGTTGCCGGCTCCCACAGGCAAACCAGGCTCAACCACAGCTACTGCCCCTGCTCTCCCCAAGACAAAACGAGCTCGGGCTATAGGCTGAGGAGGATCCACGTAGTGAACCAAAGACTGTGGAGCTGGTGTCATCGGGAAGGCTTTGGCTTCCATGACCACAGCCCGCTCTTTGGCTAGAGAGGCAGCAAGCTGCTGGGAAGAGATGGCCTCCACCTCTCCCCCCTGGGGAGGAGGCTCTTCTCAGCCAGGCTGGCTGACCTGCTCCACTGGGCTTTAAACTAAGCCCGCTGGGGGATGGGGGGACTAC
>NW_017728943.1:61900603-61950330 GCF_001723895.1 Crocodylus porosus
AAGAGTAAATTGGATGCTTATCTTGCTGGGATCCTATGACTCCAGCTGACTTCCTGCCCTTTGGGCAGGGGGCTGGACTCGATGATCTCCCAAGGTCCCTTCCAGCCCTGATGTCTATAAAATCTATGAAATTTATTTGGTTTTGTCTAGATTTCCAGAATCGACCCCAAGACCTCAAATCTTGCAAATCCTTATATGCAGCATAGAGAACAATCATATTCACAGGCTTCTTGCACATAAATTCTTAGTCTCAAACATTCAAGACAAAAAAGGAATAGGTATGGGATGAAGAACGAACTTGTCTGAGAAGATAAGAATTTAAGTGTAACTCTTGTCAATTTAATATGACATCTAGCTATCAGTTTTCTGCTACTAGCAGGAGGAATCTGGTGGCCATGCAACAGCATCTTACTAATGCAGGATCTGGGGCCCTTGTACTCCCCATCCTAGCCATCCAAGCATGTGAACAGTCCCACTAAATTCAATGACCAAGTGAGAGACACTCAGAGGAAAACACAAGACAAGACAAGACAACAGTGCACAAACATTCTAGTACATTTTATATCTATAAAGAAGAACCACTTACTAATGCAAATGGATGATAATAGTGTGTTCATATGGTATACAGGAATGCACATTAAATTTACATTAGGGTTATTTATTTTAAACCACATAGTATAAGAATTTATAGTGACTGGAAATGTACTGAACAAAATTACAAAATCTATTGCATAACTTAGTCCAGAAATATATATATCTAATACGTAAAATCATCAGATTCACTTCTTGGGGGTTTTGTTCAAATATGATTTGTCACTGTTGCTAAGACAGTGTTCATAACTCCCAATTTTATGCTGGATTAGGGGAGGAAGCAACTCAAAATCAGAAAGTTTCTCCTCACTTTGTGGCAAAGCCATATGTTTAATGAATTTGGAATAATTTTTAGATCTAGGATTGCCCATTATATGTATATGCGCAGTGCCTAGCATAAGACCTTTGAGGCCTCTAGGATTAATAAAATAGAATAAAATGATAACAGTAATAATTTTTTAAAATACTGACTAATAACAATGAGCCTTGTCTGAATATAGACCATGTACCAAAACTTAAAAACATGTTTGCTTTATATGGTTTTGCCAAAAACTTGTAGAAAAACACAACTACCTCCTCTGGTGTCATTTTAGATCACAGATTTATGGAAGACAAAATGTATTTCCAATTACTGTTCAAGTCTACAGAGTACAATAATTCATATAAGTTTCTCTGTAAGCAAAATTGACTTATTTAAAGATTAGTTATCCCATTCTTGGTAATACATTAAGTAATTAAAATGCCTCCTATATGATGAAAAATGTACTTTCCATATTTTGTAGAACATATATTCTCCCAGAATTAAGAACAACCAACCACAGCGGGTGCATCTACATCTGCAAGTAATAAAAAGCAATAAACTCTGGTGCATATCACGCCAGAGTTTATTGTTCCTGGGTGCCACATTTACACGTGTACCAGCCTGGGACCATATCATGTAGAGTTGAGCAGCCCCAGCTGGCAGGGGGCCCCAGCGGCTAGCCTCCCAGCCCAGGGCGAGGGGCTGGCTGGGGCACGAGAGTGCTTCAGTGCGGGGCTAGCCCTCATGCCCCAGCTAGTCCTATCAGTGTGTGCACATGCATTGCTGTGCAGTAAATAATGCCACTCCAGGATTGTACTTGTATTTACAAGCACTAACCTATGGCAGCATTTATTAGTTTACTGCAAACTAGTAGGGCTGCATGTGCAGATGTGGAGACTTTACTGCGTAGCTAATCAGGCAGCTCCACAGTAAACATCTCAGGTAGACACACCCTGTGAGTACACAAAATCTAAATACTTGGTTTCTTTCCAAATAGCGTTACTTGCACACAAGGTTCAAAATTAAATATTTATTGTAAATGACTCAGTTATCGGTGTCACATGATATTCAGTATTTGTAAGCAGTGATAATAAGATGCAAGGTACTTATCTTGGAGTGTCCTGAAGTAACTTATTCAATTTATTAGTAATTGTCCTTGATATTCTATATAAAAAATGTTCTCTTGTGACTATCTTCTAATGAAAAAGTCATATAGGACATGTGAAAGCAGTTAACTATCAAAATGTAGTGTTTCCATATTTAATGTACTGTATAATATAAAACAACCCAATGCAATGTAATTGTATTTCTAATGTCTATCATATTTTATAGGGGGGGATGTAGGGGTGTGGTTACACATTTATTTATCTATTTACGTATTACTAGTGGCTAGATTATAAGATTGCTTTGTCCTGTACTATATTGCTATAGCACATTATGTAAAAATAGATCATGTAATTAAAGATTGCATATAGGCACAATATATGAGGTTAGAATGGAAACTACATGAAACCTTAACTATACAGTCTTCTACTATCACATCCATCTACCATTAAATAACAGAGGGTACCCAATTCTGTTGCCACCACATACAGAAATACTGTATCTACATGTATGTACAGAGCTCACACAAACTAATTTATTCTCACACCACATTTGGTGTGCTTCGCTCAACTTCCTGTAAAAAAGTTAACAGCTAAATTATGTTACTATCAGCCCATCTACACTACCTAGAAATCTATATTGGTTCTAGCTATTATGCTTGGATGTATTTTTACAATATGAAAGGAAGAATGTAATTCTAGCTTTGTATTAAGGAGTCATTTCCCACCCTAAATAACATGAACCAGAATAGATTCTGCTTAACCAGGAGTTTTTGTCCCAATTAAGTCACATTCCAGTTAACAGAGATGGTCCTTGCAAGAGTAATTGAAGACAGACACACATAGACCTGTGGTAAACCTTTGATTGAACAGGTCCATTCCCCTGGAAATGTGACCTATAGTGGGTTAAGAAATGAGCTTTGAGTCTGCCCAATGTTCAGAGCAATAACAGCAGTGAGAAGCTAGACACTACTCATCCTGTATGTATACATGAATTAATTTATAGTCCCAAAATATTATTTTCCTATGTAGAATAGGAAGTATTGTCCCGTTTTCATCAATGGACAACAGGATTCCAGAAGCAGGTAGTAGCAAAGCACTTTCTGCATTTTTGGCATGTAAGACAGCTAAGGGGGGGAACTGAAGATCAGTTTTTTAGGGCAGTGAATATGTAAAACAGCAGACCACTAGTTCACAAGAAAATATTCTTATTATTAGGAATAATTACTAGTTCCATTAACCAATAGTTTTGGCCATATTAGCCGTCTTAAAATTAGCTTCCCATTAGACATTTTATGTACCTGTTAAGGGATTCTCCCAGTGGTTTGCAATCAAGATAAGTCTCAACATTTTTTGAAACCAGTGATGATATTTAGTCCTGGGAGTCTCTGCCTGTATATCATTCCAACAACACACATACCTAACATATTGAGAAAAACAAATGGGTTTCAGTTTCAAATTGCCAACTTTGCAGATACAAAACAAACCTTGAAGATTATTTCAGTACACCTCACTCACTGGCTCTGATGCTGAGTGTGAGCTGACTCATATATGCTGCTGGACCAGCCCACACAGGGGCTGGGATGCAGGCTGCATGTGGTGCCCGCCACAGCCAGCCTGGGATCTGTGTTACAATGCTCCCATCCCCAGCCCTGTGTGTGGCATCTCAGACTGGTTGAGGTGAGGTAGGAGGGAGGTGCATGTCACACAGTGAATCCTGAACCAGGCAGAACATGCAGTATGGCTTCTAGACTAGTCAGAACAGTTACTGCATGTAGCACAGATCCAGGACTAGGAGGAGTGGGTGCTGCATATGGCATGTGTCCCGTGATCGGTGCTGTCTGCAGTGCCCATTCTGGTAGATCTGGGACCCATGATACACACAGCATTCTCACGACTGGTCTGGGACATGGTGCATGCAGCACGCACTAGGGCTGTGCAAAGCTGATTTGATTTGGAGAAGGTTCCTGGGGCTGCCAGCTCAAGCTAAGGCTCACCTGCCTGCTCCCACCAGCACTGCCTGCCTGTATAGTTTATGGCTAAATAAGATTCAGTGCTGAATATCTTCAGATTTGGATTCAGCCGAATCGAAGTGGGACAGTGATTCAAAATCACCAAATCGAATCACTGTCCCTCCAAAATCGCTGAATACAAAGTGCATACTTTTCACTTTGCACAGGCCTAGCACGCACCTGGACCAGCTAGGGTGGATGCTGCATGTACTGGATCTGGCACAGGGGGGTGGGAACAGGCCAGGGGAAGTTGGGAGAGGAGCTCTGTGGGCCCAATCTGGTTTGAGGACTGGCCCAGTGCCACTCATTCAGCCAATGGGACCGGATGAATTTGACACCCCTGTTTTAAAGGAAATTAGACCATTTCAAGTATGTTTCTCAGTCATGGGAATTAACTAGTTAAAAAGTTAAAGAAATGACTAACTTTTAACTTTAACTAGTTACATTTTTCAGCTGTCAACTTTTAACTTAGAGTTAACTTTTTTTTAATTAAACTTTTTTTAAAGTACAAGTTAAAAATAAATAAATAAATAAAAATAAAAATGAAAAAGAAATCCAGCTTACCCAGAGTTTTTCTTGACACAACCACTCTCTAGGACTTACATGGAATGATATTTCTTTATTGGAACTCTAGGACTTCTTGTTTGAGGGACAGAGAGTAGTGTGCCTTCCTATGAAATATGGTCTCTTAAGAACTACAAGTCCCAGAGTTCCTTAGTTCATGCTGGCATTTTCTGTGCATTTGCAGAGGTCAACAGGGCAGCCAGTTAGCTGCAGGGGAGGGAACAAGCACAAGCAAGCAGAGACATTGATCCCAGTAAGAGTGGGAACAAATAATGAGTGTAAAGCAGATGATGACTTTTTTAATTTTAATGAAGATCAGAACAAGCAGCCCAGGGCCCAGGAACTTGAGCATTACTTCTCATCTGTGAGAAACTTATCTGAGATGTCACCTACTATGAAAAAACTATTAGTCTGTTATGACACAAGCATTCATTCCCTCATATGCCCATGAAAAGTGATTGTTCAGTAGTGGGGGCTTAGTTCTGCAAGACAGAAGAGGAAACTTGTCAGATGTAAATTTTGAAATGCAGCTTTTACTGAAGTTCAATAAGCATGTTTAAACAGTTTCTGCTATGCAACTGAACAGTCTTTTTCTCATTTCAGTCTAATTTTGATTTTCAGACACTTTAATTATTTCTAATTCAGATGTATTTCATAGCTTTTCGTTCCCTTTTGAGCAATAAAAATTGTAACAACCGAGGTTTTCTGCGGAAACAACTTTCATTTGTGACCTGGCTATGAATATCTTCTTTCTGTTATTCTGGTATGCCTATATGATGCATTAATTTTTACAAAGTACTTCACATGGAGAGGGTGAGAAGGATCTAACATTACGTAGGTATTGGTAAATTGTTATTCTGAAAAAATGTATGACAAGTATAACGCTGTTTTCAGGTAAAGCTGGGCGAGTTCCGAGTAAACTAGTGGGCTTCTGGAAGAGAAACCACTCATTGCATTTGAAAATGAAAAATTATGCTAAGAAGCAATTCATCGTGTTTCACGCATTTCTCACGAATCCACTTTTAACTAGCTACTTCTCTTTTTAACTTACCTTTTAAATATTTCCACTTTCAACTAGTTAACTTTTAACTTAAGTTACTTTTAAAGGCTGCTAACTTTTAACTTTAACCAATTACATTTTTCATAAATTATTCCCATGACTGATGTTTCTAATTTCAAATGATGCATGAATTTCTGACCCTTACATGCCATCCTCACTCAGTCCACAGTTGTCCGATATCTGTATATAGGGACCAGGCAGACAAAAGTAATGCTAAATTTAGAAATATTACAGAAATGTGCTGACAGTAAAAATGCAATTTTTCTTCATCATGGATAACACACACTTCTTTGTTCTTATTTGTGAGATGAGAGGCATTACCAGAGGAACACTAAATTCAGAGAACCTCCTTCAAATAAATCTCCTTCCTGGAACTTGAACATTTGCCTGATGCGTGTTTAGATTTTAGTGATTCATAGTCCAAGCCAAAGTGTTGCTTTACTGCTTCTTAACAAACAATATGGAACCTTAGGCAGAAATTGAAAAAGAATACCCCATTTAATCTGTTTCAATAGATTTTTTGCCTAGCCCCAGATCACACCAATATTAAATTGCTGTTAGCAAACAGTAATATTACTATTAAAGTAACACTTTCTGACTTCATTCTCTGCCCTCCCCCCCGACACACAAAAAAGTGAATGCCAATAGATAATACAAGAGCAGAATTATCCCAAACCAGATATGGCCCCATGAACAGACCCACCTATGTATGTATATATCCTTTAGGTAGGAGCACTAATGTTTCCTAAGGACTGGGAGGGAGGGGACAGGGTGTACTGGGACACTGTCAGGCCAGAAGGATGCACGCTCGTGTAAAAGGGAAAAAAAATAGTTACCTTTCCCCCCAACTGCTGTTCTTTAACATCCCACCAATATAATTGTTGTAGGCCACCGGGTCAGGAAGTAGTGGTGCATAAAGCACTCTTCAAGGAAGTGACAAAATCAGCCAAAAGCTAAGAGATAGCTCTAATAGGAAACTTCAGTTTTCTGGACATCTACTGGAAGACCTATACAGCCAAATATAAAATGTAAAGCCAGTTCCCAACTTGCATAGACAACTTTCTGTTCTAGGAATCTGAGAATACAACAACTAAAGATCATCTAGCTTGGATCTTGTTCTCATCAGTAGGGAAGAATTGTTGGAGGATATGACAGTGATGGGGAACTTGGGAAGAAACGATCACATACGATAGAATTCCAGATCCCGAGATAGGGAAAGCATAGGGTCAGTAGAACTAGGATGCTAGATTTAAACAAGGCAGATTTCAGCCAGCTTAAGGAGTTAATAGGCACAGTGCCATGGAAAGATAGACTGAAAATAAAAGTACCGGAATACCAGACGCTTCTAAAAAGCCCCAGTATTGGAAGCCCAGCAAAAAACTGTTTCAATGCTATGGAAGCACATAAAGAATGGCAAGAAACCAAAGTGGCTACACAAGGAGCTTCTAGAAAGCCTCAAATGCAAAAGGAAACCATCCAGGCAATGGAAAAATGGGCAGGGTACCAATGAAGCCTATCAGGAATTAGCAAGAACCTGCAGGGATAAAATCAGAAAGGCAAAGTTAAAGAATGAGATGTACCTGGTGAGGCCAATTAAAGACAAGAAGAAGAGATTCTATAATTATGCTGGACAGAAAAGAAAGACCAAGGAAGCTGTAGGTCCACTCTTAAATAGTCAGGGGGAACTCTTAATAGAAGCTGTAAAGAAGACAAAGCTACTCAACAGCTACTTTGCCTTAGTCCTCACAGAAAAATTAAACTGCAACCAGATACCAAAATAAGATCATATGACTAAAGGGGACCAGCTGAGGGATGAGATAATGAGAGAGACAGTCAGAAAGCTTTTGATGGGTCTGAATTAATTCAAGTTAGCAGGACCTGATGAACTTCATTCCAGGGTACTGAAGGAAGGGCAGAGATCTCAGGGTTCTTGACAATAATATTTACAAAGTCGTAGGAGATGGGCAAGGCACCAGAGGATTGGAAAAGGGCCAATATAGTGCCTTGCTTTTAAAAAAGGAGGACCTAGGGAACTACAGACTAGTTAGTCTCACCTCAATACTTGGGAAGTTACCGGAGCATTTCCTAAGGAAGGCCATTTGCAAGCATGTGGAGGAGGAAAGCCGGATCACAAGCAGCTAGCACAGATTTACTTAGAACAACTGCCAGATAAACTTGGTCTCATTCTTTGACTAAGTAATTGCTTGGGTGGATGACCAGAATGTTATGGATATAGTGCATCTAGACTGCAGCAAGGGTTTTCACAAGGATTTTGAAAAGGGAGTGCAGATGCTGTGGCAAATCAGAAGAGGCACAGAGATTGCTCACAAGGATCTTGGAACATTCAAAATCTCTTCTTGAAGGACATATAAATACGACACTTCTCTCTCCGATATCATCTCTTTGGTCCTAGTTTATAGTCCCTCTCCATTCCTTTCAGTAACTGTTTCCATTTAGATGTGTAGTTAAATGTAAGCCACTGATGCTCCAGATGCTTGCGAAGTTTTCTGTTACTTGGCTTAAATTATACCTGCTACCCCCCAACAAACCCGAGGGAACTTTATGCCCAGAAGCTTGCCTAACACTTTTCTCCCAAATATACAGTTGGTCCCAATAAATTATATCAACCCCAAAACCCTTGTTTCTTCCATATGTCCTGGACCATCACAGTTACAACACTCCAACCCCATTCAAAGACATCAGGCAACACGAAGAGAGGTCTCTGGTTGCTACTATTTTGCAACAAAAATACAATATTTGGAGTCCTGGACCTTCTGCATTATGTGGGGATGAACAGATGACCTATATAATTAAAAACAACTAAATTAAAGAAATTTGCTTCAGTGAAATACTTCTACTAAGATGTTCATGCTACAGAATAAACATCAGGAAATGTGAGCAAGAGTGCGCTACAGCTCCATCTCACAGCCCTGTGTGATAAGAAGTTATTAAGACAAGACTGTAGCGACTCAGGTGGAGGATGATGTGATGACTGGGATATGTACTACACTAAGGGGTACTGCCACAGACAGCTCTCCAACTTCAGTATACTGAGTATGTGCATGCCTAAAGTGGAATAGATGTGTAAGTACTCAAAGGAGAACATAAAAGTAGTCCAACACAAGTAGTAGTTCCTATAATGAATAAAAATGGGTCTTCAGAACAGAATGTATACAGGTTTGGAGGTGATAAAAGCTCTTGACAGAAAGCTTCTACCTGAGCACACTGATTTTTTAAGCATCTCTGTAAATGGAGCAAGCAGACAGAATTTGCCCCTAAATTTAGAATCACTACAAAATCACATGAACCCCACAGCAGATTTTACAGCTAAATAACAGCATCACTAGTATTCTGTTTCTTTGCTATTTTAGTAAGTTTCAACAGGGAGCCCTATTTAACTGTCGAAAACATTTTATTATTCCAGTGCTTCAGGGTACTTCTTGCTAACCAAGAGGAAGTAGACAAATAAACTGAGCATTAGTTTCAGATAAAAGCTGAGTCATAGCTCCATTTTACTACATAACACATTGTCCTTTGTGTTCTTCCACCTACATCATGCTGCAACCTTTCCTTGTCTACAAGTTAAGAGTCATGTTCAAAAAACAGAGAAATGGTGACTTAAGCAGTTCTTGTAACAGGTCACATGGATTTGTCAGTATGATTTAGGGAAAGTTCCAAGTTTAGAAAATGTTATTGCTACTATTCACATTGTGTTGTAAGAACTTCTTTGTTTATGTGCCATCTTTGCAACAGTGTTTAATATTTGCAGTTTCATCCTGAAAATAAAAATGAGGTCCTGCCATGAAGTTGAGTAATAGGGTGGATACTCATAGTCAACAGTAACGCTCCATTATCTTGCCTGTGTACTTATTATGAACTATAGGGAAATATAAATACATTCAATTATAGCTCAATATGAACAATCCTTATATTAATGAGGCTTCATGAGGTTTATACCTGCTATCAAAAGGAGGCTTGATCCATCATAACTGGAAAAATGCATATGGACTTCAAAAGAATTTGGATCAGGAATGTGGTGCATTAAGCAGACCCCCCAGACAGAATCCAGACCAACATTTGCAAGGGTAACATTTGCAATGTGGTTAAAACAAAGTTAAGCTCCTAAATCCACACTTAGATTACGAGTGGTTTCATCTTAAGTCTATAGCATCCTGGGTGCTCAGAGCCACTTCAGGGGAAATTATGGGCATGGACACAGTTACTGCAAGGTACAGAGTTTATCATTCCTCAGCTACTCCACTGTAACTGCCCATGTGCATGCCCCACCCCAAAGTTAATGAAAGTTAATTTGTGATAGCTTGCCCTTCCTTTCTGAAAATGACACTCATTTAAAGTGCCTTCAGTCAAGCACCTAAAAATCAAGGCCCTTTGAACTAGCTGTCACTCCTGAAAAATCCTGGTCTTGTAAGAATTGTGTTAAACACATTTTACTTTCCAACAGTTTTGTTGTTTACATTTATTTATTGTTACCTTTTTTGCTAGACAACAGAAATAAGCCTATTCATTTGTGTTGAAAGATAATTATATTGCTTGGTTTTCATGCACTAGCCCCATGTTGCAAAATTTGTGTTGCAAACATTGCAGAGCCACTTGTAAATGCAGTTGTCACTGATATAATACGTAAAAAAACCCACACACACGAAAACATGCATTAATATCAGGGTTTGTAAACTTTCCTATAAAAAAGTCCTGAAACTTGGGCCATAATTACCATGTGGACATTAGTGCCAGGTCTTGCCACATTGAAGCCAATGAAAGTTTTGTTATTTATTGAGTTGAGACCAGGAAGGGAATATGCAGAATGTTCCCTTAGTTTACAGCCGAGTGTGGTAAATTCAAGGACAGAAGTCATACAGAGAAAAATGATATTCCACCCACCTGCACACTGCCATTTTAGTCTCGCTATGAGATACAGTATGTATGGAATGTTTTCTTTTTATAAAAAGAACATCCCCTCTAGGGCTGCTCAGACACCTTTTGCCAAAGCATAACATGAGTTCTCAAAGGACTTACTTAGGCATATCCCACATTGTCAATGAAAAAAAAAAAGACCTTTAGGTTCTCTAAATGCACATCACGGACAAACTTTTGAACTTAATAACAAGTCTCTTGTACCTAGAGATATTTCTCCATGCTTAAGCGTTAGAATGTTTTACAGTTAATTTGCCTTTATAATGAATGGTGTAAATAGGAAATTATATGTCCATTACATTCCAGTTTGTATATAAAAATCAGAGATTTGAAGCAACTGCACCATTTACAAACCCAAGTTAACAATCTTCAAGAACTCAGATTAGCACTTTTTCTAGAGTATCAGTGTTCTCCAAACTGGGAGATGCCTGTTTGGGAAGAGATCTGAGAGATACAGAAAAATATTGCAGAGAGCTTCATAATGTTAACTCTGCCGTCACCATCTCTCTGAATGTGGTGTAGGTGATGAATGTAGCTCCTTAAATTTGCCTTCCCTCCCCAGTCCCACACTGCCCCTGCTGTAGCTAGATATAACTGCAATGTCTGTGTGCAAAACTAAAATTTCAGACTACTAGTAAACTTTTTAAAGTTTCTTTAAAAAGTTACCTAATGTCCCCTGTGTACAAGCTTTCTGCTCCAGTGGGGTTCTGTCTTAGCTGTAGTATCACAGTATAAAGTCTCCTGGAGCATTATAATAAAGCAGAAGCTGTCAGGCCAACCACAAGGAACAGGAAATGAAAAAGTATGGTAAAATCTGTTTTGAATAACTACCTCTTACACTCCTTCCAGCAAAATATTATAATCTAGGAAGGAATGGCAAATGTATTCTGAGAATGGGACTGTCTTCTAGATCTGCATCTAGAGACTGTCTGCATGCAACTCTCCCACACCATAGGAAAAAATATTAGCTGCTTCCTCACAATTATCTCACCCTTCACTGGAAATTGGAGGTGGAGGGCAGAGGAGAGGGGGAAGGGGCAGAGACAGGGCAGATTAAAGGGCTCACTATTTCACTCTTTAGCCCTGTAGAATTTAGAGGAAAAGATTACACAACATAGTGGAATAGGTAAAACACTTCAGTCCCACTGAAATTAAAAAACAGAACTACTTAAGTAAAAGAAGTTAAGCATGGAATAAGTGTTTTCAGTGCCTCAGTTTCTTCTTCTTTCATGTCATCTACTAAAAGACTATTGTTTCAATGAGGATGAGTGTACCTCCCTGCCTGTAGTGTGCAGCCCCTGCTGTCTGGCAACAGCAGCAGGAGGAGAGGTCAAGGTACTCGTGTCTGGCACAGGCACGGCTCTGGCCAGCACTGCATAAGGGGAGGAAGCGGAGCCCATCTTATCCCCGCAACTCTGCTCCCCAAGCCTGAGCCTGCAGCTCCAGGCTTTGAAGCGAGGGAAGCCCTGCGCTGGGGTCAGCTGCTTCCCCCAGTCCCCACTGTGCAGGGTCCCACACACAGTCCAGCACGGGGCTTCCCTGTGCGAGTACAGAGCTGCAGGCACAGTGCAGACCCACAATAGAGGTAGCCAGCACTGGGCTGGGGGCAAGGAGCGCAGCCCTGTGCAGCCCAGTTACTTCTATCCCCACGGCTCCAAACCTGTGGGACAACCTACCCATCATGACCCTGTTAAAGTGAAGGGGGCAGGGAGAAGGCTTAATTCCTCTCTGCCTCTCTTCCCTGCAGCTGGGGTCTGCCAGCTCCGGGGGCCCCTGCTGCAGCCCCCTCACCTCTGCTCCCTGGCAGACAGGCTGACCTTGGCTGCAGTGGGGGAAGGAGGGAAGAATTAACCCCCGCCCTGCCCATTTTGCCTTAACAGGGTCATGCCAGCCGGTGTCTCAGCTAGAGAGCAGAGGTGAGGGGCCGGCCCTGCTGTGGAGCCAAGAGCCCTGCCCTGCCCTGCCCAGCCCAGCCCAGCCCAGCCCAGCCCAGCAAGCATGCCAGGATGCTGGGGGAGTCTGGTTTAGCTTAAACCAGCAAGGGGTCTTGGACAGACGTCGCATAAACTGGTTGGAGCTATATCAGTTAAGTCTGATACTACGTTCAACCAGGTTTATCTCAAACCAATTTCAGCCATTATCAAACTGGTTGATGTGCACTGAATGTCTGTTATGTTACAGGTTTAAACCAGTTTCTGATCACTTAAACCATTTTGTGTGTAATGTCTGTCCCTAGCTTTAAGAGTAAGAATGCAGAGCTCCTGTGCCTTTTTGAAATTAAGTAAATTAAAGCTTATGTACTTTTACTCACATACTCATTCTGGTCTTTAGCTAGAACATTAAAACACAAGACAGGATTCTAGTATGTTTTGTAGCTGAATAACAGTTAGCAAAAGAAAAATGTCATGGTGGTATATAGTATAATATTTCTTATAACATACATTTCCTCAATATAGACACCAGAAATAATTGTTTTAGAATTGAGCAGCTAGTTTTTATATTGCATTAAGTCTATTACAAAAGCACACCCAGTAAAAATGTTTTGTACTTACACTATTTTATTTAAAATATCTGAACAGATAATCCCCATTTCCAGCATCTTAGTAAAAGATAACTTTGTCAGCCAATGAACTTTCTTTGGTTCCTACTGAAACCAGTAGGAATTTTTTCTTTGGTAGGAGCAGTAGTATCCACTGAGAATACTAAGTCACTTAGGTATTTAAAAATCAAGATCATTTATAAATAAAAACCCTTATCAAATGTGAGAACAAAAATACTTTTTTCCTACCTAAAAATCTAGGAATTGACAATAGGCATGAAAAACAGTACAACGTTCTTAACACCACCATACTTTACTACAGAAATGTTCCAGATTCTAAAAACTGTAAAAGACTACATTTTCTTTTAGTGTGAAATAAGTAGTTATTGTCACTCTTCTCAAAACACAACAACAAAAAATAGGCAAAGAACCTGTAATGTTAAAGCTGTGGCACCAGGAGACACCAACAAGGGCTGGAAGCACCGGGGGCAGACCCTGACACTTCCAAATAAGGGAACAGGGACACCCACACGATGGAGAACTTACCTCTCAGGCAGGCCACGGCAGAGAGGGAGCTGCATGAGCGGGCATTTCACCAGCTCTTTAAGTGGCTGTCAGTCAAGCTGGGCAGCAGCCAGCTGATGATGTCAGCTGGGGCCGCCACTGCAGGAGATTTAAAAACCCTGCTAGAAGTCAGGCGGGGGGAGAAAGCCAGCGGGGAGAATGCCAGGCACGTTGAGACCCGGTGAGCCAGCAAGAAGGATCTCCACAACCTTATTCCATGGCAGAGGAGCGAGGGCATTGGCTGACATCTGGCCAGGAACTGGCAAATCCCAGCACCAGAGCATTAGAGGCTCCAAGATGGCGATTCTCATTAAGAGAATCGACTGACTCCATCGACTTGGATCCTGAAGCCAGCATTCTAGGCCTCAGAGTCAGTGTAGGGTGGTCAGGCTGATTGTCTGTGCTGTACCCATGGTTATAGGGTGGATGCTGTTCTGGCCAACGCATGTGCCATAGCCCTGAGTCAGGGTGGTGACACAAAGACTCACATGGCTAGTGAGTGGATGGGGTGTAGGGAAGGCGGAGCCCCAAGAACCACCGCGGCAAACCTGTTTTCCATGAAGTCGTGGTAGGGGAGTTAGGGTGACCCAGACCACAGAGTGGGAACATATTCACAGCGCCAACTGGGGGTGCCACAGTGGTACATTGGCCAGGAACTCAGCCATCAGAGGATCAGAGATCACGACCCAGGAGAAGCAGTCATGCAGCCAACAGCCATGGCCCACGCAGAACTCCTAACCCAGGCCATTCAGGCGACCAGCCAAATGCTGGAGATGCAACAAAGGAAGGGAGCGCACCAGCAGGAATGGATGCAGCGCAATGTATCCCTGTTTAAGATGCCTCGGATGACTCGAGATGACAATCCGGAAGCCTACATAGAGGCATTCAAGCAAACAGCCATACAGCCATGGATCGTTTGCAGTAGGCTCAACAGCTAGGTGCCCTGGTTGTAGACAAGGCCCAGGCTGCATATCAGGCAGTATTAAGAGAAGAGGCCCACAACTATGATACAATGAAGGCGGTCATTCTGTACAGGCTCGAAATATCACCTGAGAGTTACAGACAGGCCTTCCGAGCGTGGAAAAGAAAAGATGCCAAGAGACCTCACAACCTCCTCCAATACCTATGGGATGCCCTGAATAAATGGCTCCCAGTGAACTGGTTTGACCAGGAGGGGGTGATAGACCAGATCCTACTGGAACAGTTCCTTTGGGACCTGGAAGAAGAGACCCACACGTGGGTGAGGTGACATCAGCCACAGAGCAGCGAAGAGGCCCTCCACCTGGCTGAGGCATTTTTGGTCTTAGAGAATGAGCGCGGCTGCAGTTGTGGCTCATGTCCCCCCAGTTGTGAACCTTGTATGGGAAGAAGAGAAGAAGATAGGACCCTAGAAGGGGGTGGGCAAGGGGAGTGGTCTGCTACTGTTGTAACTGGTTTTGCCACAACTGGGCTGTGGGCTAGTGTGTGCCCCGATCCCCAGAGTCAAGCCCAGGAAAGTAGAGTGAGGCAAGCCCATGGGCTGCAGTTTTGGCATGGCCTTGCAGGAGAGAGGCTGGAAGCATCCAGTAGTTATGACGTGGATCAGTGACCAGGCAATGCAAGCAACCTTGGACACCAGATGCTCACAGTCACTGCTCCGTGCGGACCTGGACCTGAAAGTCGGCAAAAGGAAGGCCAGAGCCCTAGTTATGACCAGCATCGTGGGCGAAGAAATGCATTTGAAAGCTGCTACCTCCCATTGAGGGTGATGGAATTCCAGGGTGAGCTGAGGGTTAGGCTGGCCCTGGCATTAGCCTGCGAGATGGTCCTGGACTGTGAATGGGACCCACTATACACAGTACTAGAATGGGTAAGAGCGTCAGAAGAAGAGAGGAGATGCCTACAGAGAGCTGAGGGCAGGGCTGAGAAAGTGAGCCCCCAGCAAGGAGAACACAAGAAGACAAGCATAGATTTGGATCAGGTGGCCAGCATGGCTCAGTTCCGAAAGGCCCAGCAGGAAGACCCAGAGTTGCAACAACTGGTTGCTGAGGACCCAAGAGAGGGGACATCAGTGAACGCAGCCTACTACGAGGTAAAGAGGGATCTTCTGCATTGGGTTCAGAGGGGGCAGGAAGCTGGTACTGAAAGACATCAACTGGTGGTACCCAGCCTGTTCCATAGATTTCATAGACATTTGGGCTGGAAGGGACCCCAGAGGACCATTGAGTCCAGCCCCCTGCCCCAGGGGCAGGAAGTCAGCAGGGATCATAGGATCCCAGTAAGATAAGCATCCAAATGTGTCTAGAAGGCGTTCAAAGTGGGTGCTTGAACCGCCTCCGGCAGCAGTCTATTCCAAAACTTGGGGGCTCGGACAGTGAAGTTCTTTCTTATGTCCAGCCTGAATCGGTTGCAGCGGAGTTTGTGACCATTCAATCTTGTCATCCCTTGAGACGCTCTGGTGAACAGACATTCCCCCAGATCCTGATGAGCACCCAGATAAACTTATAGGTGGCCACCAGATCAACCCTGAGCCTGTGCTTTTCCAGGCTGAAGAGCCCCATGGCTCCCAGCCTTTCACCATAAGGTCTGTTTTCCTGACCTCTGATCATGCATGTGGCTCTCCTCTGCACCCTCAAGCTTCTCCACATCCTTTTTTAATTGGAGCCCAAAACTGGACGCAGTACTCCAGCTGCGGCCTCACCAAGGCCAAGTACAATGGGAGAATGACGTCCCGGGATTTGCTTGAGAAGCACCTATGGATGCAAGCCAGCGTTTTGCTCACTTTACTAGCCACAGCATCACACTGAGGGCTCATGTTCATATTGTAGTCGACCATGGCCCCCAAGTCCCTTTCATCTGTAGTGCTAACCAGCGTAGCACTACCGAGCCTATAAGCATGCTGCAGGTTTTCCCTCCCAAGGTGGAGAACCTTGCATTTTCTGGTGTTGAACACCATCAGGTTCTGGTCCACCCATTTCATGAGCCTGTCAAGATCCTTCTGGATCACCCTCCTGTCCTCAGGTATGAATGCTTTACCCCAGAGTTTGGTGTCATTGGCAAACTTGGCCAGTCCACTTCTGACACCAATGTCTACATCACTGATGAAGATGTTAAATAGTATATGCCCTAGGACAGAGCCTTGAGGGACCCTGCTGGTCACAGCTCATCAAGACAATTGACTCCCATTGACCACCACCCTCTGGGTCCTACCTGGCCAATTCCCCAGCCAGCGGATTGTGCTGAGGTCGAGGCCACTGTTAGCCAGTTTAGCCAAGAGGTGATCGTGGGATGCCAGATTGAAGGCTTTTTTAAAGTCAAGGTATACAATGTCAATCTCTTCCCCCTTGTCCAGGTGATAAGTCACCTGGTCATAAAAGGAAATGGGATTGGTCAAGCAAGACCTACCTGCAACAAACCCATGCTGGGTATCCCTCAGGATATTGCCTTCAGCTAGTCTGTTAAGGATGGCCTCCTTGATAATCTTTTCCAAGACCTTCCCCAGGATAGAGGTCAGGCTGATGGGCCTGTAGTTTGCCAGATCTACTTGCCTCCCTTTCTTGAAGACAGGCACAACATTGGCCCTCTTCCAATCATCAGGCACTTCACCAGAGCGCCAGGAGCTCTCAAAGATCCATGCTAGGGGCTGAGCTATGATGCTCGCCAGCTCCCTGAGTACACTTGGGTGTAACCCATCAGGGCTGGCTGACTTGAAGGTATCCAGTCTGTCAAGGTGTTCCTTCACGAGGTCAGCTTTGATGGAGGGCAAGGAATCTCCCTCACGTGGGCCTCCCTGACCCATAGTGGGCAGGGCCGTCCTATAGAACTGGTGAAAAACTGATGCAAAGTACCCATTTAGCAAGTTTGCTTTTTCCTGGGCATCAGTTGCCAGTTGCCCCATCTGGTTTAGCAGCGGTCCAATGGTTGCCCTTGTTTTTCCTCCGGCTCCCCACATATCTAAAAAAGGACTTTTTATTTTCCTTGATATTTGTAGCTAGCTAGAGTTCCATCACAGCTTTGACTTTCGTGATTTGCTTTCTGCAGGTCCAGACCAGAGCAGTGTATTCCTCCTTGGTGGCAGTTCCAGTCCTCCATCCTTTGTAGGTCTTCCTTTTAAGACGCAGGAGGTCCACCAGCTCCCTGGAGAGCCAAGGGGGCTGCTGTGCCCTTTTGTTGCCTTTCCTTCGAGACGGGATGGACTTTGCTTGCGCATCCACGATTGCTCTCTTGAGGAGCAACCACTCATCCCAAACTCCCATCACCATTGGGTTGTGGCCTTTTAGGGCCTCTCAGACAAGCCTCCTTAGCTTGTCAAAGTCAGCTTTCCTGAAGTCGAGGACTTCTGTATTACTGACTGACTTGCTAGCTTTACGGCACACGGTGAAGATGATCAGCTCATAGTCACTGTCATCCAGCTTCCCTTTGATCGTTATGTTGCTTATTAGGTCACCCCCAGTTGCCAGTACAAGGTCAAGCAGCGTTTTACCTCTTGTTGGCCCACAGACTTCCTGTGCCAGTTAGAGGTCATTCACACATGAGAGAAAGCTTGTGACCACTGGGATTTGGCCGAGCACTCTTCCCTCAAGATGTCTGGGTAGTTAAAGTCTCCAATGACAGCCATACACTGGGATTGTGCAGCCTCAGCCAATTCCCTGGTGAACTCCTGGTCAAGGTCTTGACTCTGGGTAGGGGGTCTGTAGTAGTCCTCCACCATAGTATCCCCTGTGCTGTGTTCCCCACGGATTTTAATCCAGAGGGTCTCAAGTCATCACCATGGGTGCCAATGTTGGCTCGCAGGGATGTGTAGCTTTTCTTGACATAGAGAGCTATGCCCCCACCCCTTTTGCCCACTCGATCCCTCCTGTACAGGGTATAGCCATCTATACCCTTGGTCCAGTCATGGGGAGTCCCACCAGGTCTCCATTATCCCAAAGACATCATAGTTATTTGCATTTAGCAGGAGAATAAGTTTCTCCTGTTTATTCCCCAGGCTCCTGGCATTTGTGTATAGAAATGCAAGTGTCCCCTTGGGGGCCCTTGCCCTGCCTACATTTTGTTCCAGGGCTGGGGCGGGATCCCTTATGTGCCTTGGCCTGCTGGCTTTGCAAGGGCCGCTCAGTGGGCCAGCAGTGGCAGTGGTTCCCCCATCCACCGGCAGGCTTAGTTTGAAACCCAGTGGAGCAGGTCAGCCAGTCTGGCTGAGAAGAGCCTCCTCCTCAATGGAGAGAGGTGGAGGTCAACCCTTCCCAGCAGCTCACTGCCTCTCTCTCCAAAGAGCAGACAGTGGTCGTGGAAGCCAAAGCCTTCCCGATGACACCAGTGCCGCAGTCTTTGGTTGACTACCTGGATCCTCCTCTCCCTCCTCAGCCCATAGCCTGAGACTGGGAGGATCGAAGAAAACACCACCTGTGCCCCTAGACCCTTTAGCCCCACACCCAAATCCCTGTAGCACCTCATGACCCGGCTGGGAGCACTCCGAGCTGTGTCATTGGTGCCCACATGGATGAGGAGCATGGGATAGTGGTCAGTGGGCTGGAGGAGCTTTGGGATCTTCTCTGCAATGTCTCGGATACGGGCTCCCAGGAAGCAGCAAACTTTCCAGGCTAAGGGGTCGGGGTGGCAAATTACCCCTTCAGTCCCCCTCAGGATGGAGTCTCCCATGACAAACACTTTGCGTTTGGTCTTAGAGAAAGCAGGGGCAAATTTGGCCGTTGGTACACGACACCACACTGAGAGGTCATCTGGGGTGCAACTCATTCACGACTTCTTCTGACCCCAGTTGCAAGACTATGTAGATAGGTGGTGTGTGGTATGTTCCGAGTGCCAAAGAGCCCAGGAGTGGGGACCTCAGAAGGCCCCTCTACAACCCATGCCGGTGATTGACACACCCTCCTCTTGAATGGCACTGGATATTGTGGGTCCTCTACCGACGTCCCATGCTGGGTACCAACATGTATTAGTACTGGTGGACTACGCTACATGTTTTCTGGAAGCGGTATTGCTCAGATCGATTACAGCAACCCTGGTGGCAGAGGAACTATTAAAGTGGATCACACGTGTAGGGATTCCTCACAAGATACTTACTGACCAGGTACTCAATTTTATGTCAGGAGTGATGAAGGCTCTGTGCAGCACACTGGGCCTCAACCGTCTAAAGACGTCCATATACCACCCCCAGACCAAACAGGTTAGTGGAGAGGCTCAACGGGACCATCAGAATGCTCAGGAGGTGAGCACAAGATGACCCAGACAAGTGGGATACAGTATTAACTCTGCTGTTATTTGCACTGTGTGATGCACCCCAAGAGTCTACTCAATTCTCGTCCTTCTAGCTCATATATGAACACAAGCCAAGGGGCCTGTTACAGATCATCAGATAAAGTGGGAGAGGCCAGTGGGGTCAGGGATCACTGCCGAAAGATATCAGCATGAACTATAAGAACGGATAAGCAAAAGTACAGCAGATCTCATACCAAAATCTGAGAATGTCACAGGAATGGCAAAAAACCCAGTATCACCGCAAAATAAAACTGAGGAAATTCCTACCCAGAGATACCCCTTGGGCCCGCCCAGGGGTCTCTAAGAACACATCCTGGAAGGCTCTCACCATCTCAGTCAGTTCCCATTGTTGCTCAGTGCTCAGGTCCTCCACAAACTAGACTTGTGCCCTAGGCATCTCACTGGTCCTCAATTCCAGACAAGGGGGTCCTAGCTCCTCCTTCTCCTCCTCATTGTGCTGCGCCATCCACCCTTGTAGTGTCTTCCAATCCTTGAAGAGGTTGACATGGTAGATTTGATGTTCCCGTTGGTGTCTGGGTTTAACAACCTCGTAGTCCATGGGCCCCACCTGTCTGATCACCTTGAAGGGTCCTTGCCACATGGTGAGCTGCTTGCTTGTAGAGGAAGGAAGCAAAACCAGCACTATATCTCTGCATAGGAATTTCCTCAGTTTTATTTCACGGTCATACTGGGTTTTTTTCCGTTCCTGTGATGTTCTCAGATTTTGCCATATGATCCGCTGTGCTTTACTTATCTGTTCCTGTATTTTATCCCGATATCTTTTGGCAGTGAACCCTGCCCCCACTGGCCTCTCCCACTCTTCTCTAATGAAGAGAATACCACTTTGGCCAATGCACGTGCCATAGCCCTGAGTCAGGGTGGAGACACAAAGACCTATGTGGCTGGCAAGTGGACAGGGTGTAGGGGAGGCGGAGTCCCGAGAACCACCACGGCTAACCCCTGAGTATCCCATCTTCAGGCTGAGGGGGAAGGAACACCACTGAACCCCTCCTTTATACTTGCCATCAAGTCGTGGCAGAAAAGTTGGGGGGACCCAGACTGCAGAGCAGGAACATACAGTGCCAAATGGGGGCACCACAGCTGAACTGCCTTATCTGCATTTTTACATATTTACAAGTAGTCCACTAAAGCCAGGACATATACTAATATTCCAATAACTGACCTACAGAAGTCAGGCAGAAGGCTAGTACTGGCAACAAAAATTATTAATATTAATTTGATCTACAGGTGTAATAATGTGAACAGAATTACTTGTGAGTGTTGTGCTCAGTCCAACAAGGTTTAAAATACATACTCATTTAATTATTTAAGAAAGATGTTACTGATCTAAAGGGATATTGGGACATACATTCTGGAGGACTGGCACAACTAAAATGTCTAAACAGTTACTAATGCTTGTGTTCATTGTTGTTTACCCCAACACAAACAGCTTTATAGCCTTAACATTGGATCTTGACTGACTGTCCAATACTTACCATAACATAAAACATTTTTTAAAAGAGTGAGTTTATATCCTGTTATAAATAAACTAAAAAAACAAAGAGGCTTGCCTTTGCTTTCAAGCACTTTGGAGATGAACTGCATTATTCAAAAGTAATGAGGCTGTGGGTGAGTGGGGAGTAGGAGCTAGGACTGAGATCAGGGGGTAATGACAGCATGGAGCCAGGACTCAGGGCAGAGCCATGATCCACTGCCTGCACATCCCTGTAATGGGCGCCAGTTCCATGGTGAGCAGATCATGGCTGTGCCTCAGGCCCCAGCTTTATGTTGTCATGGCCCTGGAATCCTCATCCCACCCTCAACCCCTGCTCCCAGACACTGCTCCCCACCCATTCAAGGCCACATGCCCTCCAACCAGCCAACCATGTCCTTCCCACTCTGGTCCCAAGCCTGTCTCCTTGGAGACCCCAGGATCGCTGGGCAATGACAGCACGGGGCCAGGGCCTGAGGCAATGCCATGATCTGCTCCTCACATACCTTTCCCTGAAGAACTGGCTCCTATCATAGAAGCACCCAGAGATCCTGATCCCAGTCCCAGTCCCACCCACCCATCCCATCCCGGTCCTGGATGCTGCTCCCCACCTGCCCGTGGCCCCATCCCAACTGAATGCGGGGCAGAGCCACTTAGAGAGCTTTGATGAGTTGTTTTTCTTTACTTTTTTTGTCTTAAATTAGCACACTTTTCACTGAGAGTAACATAATCTAAGATACAGTTTAGCAGTATGAAGTGCATAATCTCATCTGAAATAGTTACAAACTTGTGAAAACCATAACCTTTTAACCTCACAGTCCATTAGCAACAGTAGGTTCAGGTAAATATAAACACATCACTCAGTGCAAGCTAAAGTAAAGCAATGGAGGAAATAACACAGGAAGTTCCACAACGAATGAACAGAAAGAAGAAGTTTCAGAGAGCTTGAACTGCTTCACTATAGGTTGTTGCGGTCCTGTTTTTGTTGTAGGTGTTGGAAACCCTTGATGTGGGGAAAAATAGTGCAGAAGGGAGAGTGAAGCAATGGGGTTTAATCTATTTCTTTCAAAGTAATACACTTGGAAAAAAGCAGTAGCAGTAACAAAAATTTTGCACTACTTCAACTCACTTGATTGCTGGATCTCAAGGTGCTTTGCAAATATTAACAATTTATGTAAGAATCAAGGTCACAAGGCAATTCCATGACCAAGCCAGCAAAAGCACACCATGACTTCTAGTCTTCTACTTTAGGCCACGTTGTGCCTCTCCTTTTAGGGAAATAGTGAAACTTCCTAATTAAAAAGAACACTGTAGGAGTAGAGTATAACTAGAGGTAATTAGATGTTAATAAGAAAGAACATTTAAGATGAAATATAAAGATAACTGTGAGAGGGGAGACAGGAGCCGCCCCCCAGTGTGGCCCAGACCCCTAACCAAAACACCATGGCACTTACCACAGGAGCCGAGACAGGCGGCAGCAGGGAAGAGACTGGAGCACAGACGCAGGCTCGGCGGTTTCGCAGCTGCCTGAGCCTATGTACTGGGGAGAGCTGGGGGCATGGCCTCTGAGCAGCGTGGGCTGCTCAAAAGGCAGCTGGAGAAACAGTGGAGGTGAGACAGACGGAATGCCAGCTGAGAGACACCAGCTCAGAAGCCGGGAGGCTCCAGTTCTAGCCCCAGCTTCCCAGAGGAGGAGGCAGCTGGCCACCAGGAGACTGGTGAAGCAGAAGGAAGGCTCAGGGTTTGGCAGGAGCCAAGGAGCCCTGCTGGAGAGCAGCGATCAGGTGGGATGCTGCTGGGGAACTGCAAGGCCCTGACTAGGAGCCCTGGAATTGGGACTCAGGGCAGACCCTCAAGTCCGCAGTCATCTTCGGACAGCTCTAAAGGGGGCAGAGCACAGGGAACCATGAACCCCAGAAAAGGGGAGAAGAGTGATGCTGGCAAGAGGGACCAAGACGACAGGACCCCAGGTAAGCTGGGCTCCAGGGTGGGGACACTGGAGGAACTGGTAGAGATGGGGCACAGGGATGGTCCCAGTACCCCTGCCTGGCCTGTTAAAGGGGGAGAAGACAGATAAGCCCCTAGGAGATGGAGAGAAAGGAGCCTCGAGAGAGAGAAGAAAGTCAGGCTTGGGAGCTCCACTGGCAGGTGTCGGCATTTTTCTGTTGAATTGTGGATGACCCCAGCAGGGGCAAGTTTATTTTCCTTGAAGAGGGGGA
Source organism: Crocodylus porosus (assembly GCF_001723895.1). Classification (NCBI taxonomy): domain Eukaryota; kingdom Metazoa; phylum Chordata; order Crocodylia; family Crocodylidae; genus Crocodylus; species Crocodylus porosus. The sequence continues at coordinate 61,924,236 of NW_017728943.1, forward strand.
AACCAGCCCGAAAACCAGGGGTCCCCTTAAGGTTCATGGCCCAGAAGACCCAGCCCTGGCAAAGCGGGCAGTGTGGGGAAGATCTGCGGGGAGCAGCATCAACCCAGGCCAAAGGTGTGGTAAGGGTGGAGTAAAGGGGAAGTTTGGAGCCCCACAAAGATAACCCAGTTGAGACACCTCTGGGCCCCAACAGAGAACTGCTTCCCCAACTGATAACAACAAAGACGTGGCAGGAAAGAAAAAGGGGCACCGCCCAGACCATCTAGGTGGCACTGGAATAGGGTTTCACCCTGACGTCGCTGGGAGGCAGGGCACCCACAAAGAGGTCCCCAAAGCCTTATAATACCTACCAGCAACAATAATGTTCTCCCAGTGAGATCCCTTACGCTTAGAGCAGTGGTGCCTAATTTATGCAGCCCCATGAGCTGTGTCTTCTGATCTGTGGGGATGGAATTTGGTGGTGGCAGCGTTAACTATTGCAGCTCCCAGAACCATTGTAGCCACCACTCCTCCCACCACCAAGTTTCCAGCCCCTGGGGACTCCCACAGGCCAGATGCTGTGGTTCCAGTCTCTCCAAGGGTCTGCAAATTTGGTGAGAGGATAAGTGGCACCAGCATTAATTCCCCTGGGAACTGCAGCAATTTATGCTGCCACCTCTTCCCACGCTGTCAAATTTCTGGACCCGTAGGAACCCTGAAAGGCTGGATGACATGACTCTGCAGGTCAGATCTGGCCCATGGGCTCTATCTTTGTCACCTCTGCCTTAGAATAAAAACAAACACACATTTCAGCTGCTTTAAAGGAGAAAAGAAGCTGCTGCTCAGGAGTGTGCATCAGGTGTTACAATCTAACTGTTATGTCTACATCAGTGGTTCTCACCCTCTTTGGATTTGACCTACTGCTCAATGGACTCATGACACCCCTCCATGACTTCTGTGCATGAGTGGTGCCCAATTTCAAAAAATAATTTATATATTACAGTGCTTACCTCCTTGCAGACAAGCTAGGCAATGAGGATGAGGAGTCAGGCAGGGACTAGCCTTAGCCTGTGCTTATCTGATGATCTACTTATCTCCTCATACCTGGACATATACCCAACTACATATCTCATCTCCTTCAAAGGATATGGCAGCACCCAAGGGTGCCCCAGCACCCCTGTTGAGAATTAGTGGTCTACATGATTCTGTAGTCATACAAGTTAACTAACTCACCCTAATTTTGACTCTGAATGAAATAGGATTAACATTGTGGTGGTTCTGCTATATCTGTATTGCTATAGAATCATGTAGATGTAATAGTTGCACAGAGCTTTTATTGGTACTCTTTGATATTGATACAACTATTAGATCTGTCTATAGTCATTACACTGTGAAGAAAAGGAAAGGATAGGATATCTCATTCCTTAACAAGACCTGTAGGATGTATAACTTACTGCATAGGTAGCAATCCTGCACTGGCCCTTGGAAGTGGACTAGATGATGGACTAGGTCTTTCCAGCTCTAATTTCTACAATATAGTCATTTAAAGCTAATCTTGTAACTAAACTTATTAATAACTTTTCACTTACTGGCACCAAGACAAAAATCTGTTAAAGTAATATATTCTGAAATCTGTTTGAGATGAAAACAAAACAAAGTTTAAAACTGATTTTCTTTGGATTAGCTATATACCTCACAAACAGAAGTCTCCAGCTCCTCTCAGAGAAACAAGACTATGAAAGATCAGTAAATTGATGTCAGGCCATTGAACCAGCAGCTCATTCAACGAAAGGTCACATTTTGGTTTGATCCTCACAAACCTTCGGTCATGGTGATCTTAGTCCTGCAGGAAGTAGAAAACAGCATTCATCAGGGAGCAGAAGAAACGTTAAAGGGATTTTCTAACTGAAGTATGTATATAACTCCGTTAAAACTGTTAAGCACCTCAAAGTCTGATTGTTTTATTTCTAAAATTCCCAATGAATTTGGAAAGTGTTTTTATCCCTACGTGAGGTGGGGAAATGAGACACAGAGGGCACGTCTACATATGACGCTACACTACCGATGCACTAGTGATGTAGTGTGCACGGGTGTCTACATGTGACCAGGAGGTACTTCACCGTAGCAGCGTACTCCTCCACTATAATGCTCCACTACAGCAAAGTAACTGTGCGCCATGCACATGGTGCAGTACAGGAGCTTACTGAGCCATGCTTTAGTACTTCCTTTTGGTACTTTTGGAAGTACTAAATAAAGCACAGTGCAGTAACAACATCACTACAGGGCAACATGTAGATGCACCCAGAATAAATAAGTGACTTATCCAAGGACGAGTATGAACTAAACTCAGATCTACCACGTCCCAAGCTTGTAGCTTAACCATTTCTTTCTCTTAGGACTAATTCCCAGGTGCAGGGTCAATTCTGCTTTGTAATTGCTGAAAACAGGAGTAACATCACTTTGCTGCAATTTAAAGAACTGAACAGAATCACGTTATCATTTTTCAGGAAAATCACAAACTGTAGATTTGATGATGCAGGAAAGATGGAAGAAGGCTACCTGAATCCTTCATGAAAGGCAATTTATAGGATATCAGGTTTAATAAGAACTGCTCAAATGTAATGCTAAGACTGTACACACTGATGAACCTGCAAACATTACTTTACAGTAACATTCTCACACACTGTTAACTCTCAAGATTGCCTCTAAAATTTTGAAATGTCTCTCTGCAAGAAGTCATCTGATTCAAGTATTCCAGGTTTGAAAACTAACTGGGATTTGAGAAACTTGACTTTCAACGACAATCATTGTTCCTCACCTTGTATATAATAAGAAAAGATTTCAGTTGGATGTCAGCTGTGTTACTTTTTAGTTAGAATTAAAGTGTTGAAATGCAAGAATTGATTTACTGTTCAGATATGGCTCCCGATATCTGAGCAAGCAGAACTCTTCCCTCTGATAGGGAAAGGAAGAAATGGGAGACTAAAAGAAATAAAGGCATTGGAGGGAAAAAAAGAACTTTAATTTATCTTTAAAAAGAGCTCCCACATACAAGAGAAGCTCAAGTACAAATCAGAAGTGATATAAATTCTAATCTCTTTCCTGGCCAAGTAGCTGGAGGCAGGAAAGCTGCAATTATAATGTGCCAACAAAATAGCAACTCCTCCAGGCTGAACTAATTCAGGAATATTACATATGGAAACAAGAACCACTCCTCTTCCCCCTACCCTCAGGCTTATAATTAAAGGAAACTCAGAAGAGAAACACAGTCCTTTTTACTGCTCCTACTCAAAAGCTAAAGATCCTGTCTTGTCAGAGAATAAATCTTCGTAGTTCGAACAGAAGGATCTCTCACCTAACCGATCTCAGGGACTCTTTCTAGCCTGTGACATGAATTTGGATTCCCAGCGAGACAGCACATCATGCTGTCACTAAATCAAAACATCCATCCACTTTAGATAAACTAGTGTAAACCCCCCCCAAAAAAACCCAGACACACACACGGAAACAGAGTTATATAAAAGAATGAGAGCTAAGACACTATTCCCAGCTTTGCCCAAACCCAGCAGATGACTGGAAATGACTGAACCTTTATGTACATCAGATTTCCACTCTGCACTTTGGGAAGGCTAATTCTTACCTACTTGACAGCAATACCAACAAATACAAATACTTCTTTCACACACCAAGTCTTTCCCGGCTCTAACCTGCCTTAATCTAGCACTGCTCTGCAGTGAATATAAAAGCTGTGGCCTTAGCGCCAGAGTGTGGGTTTTGATGGTCCTCCAGAATGATCCCACATTTCTCAGCAGCTATATTTTTCTCACCCTTCCACCTACTCACTTCTTACTCCCCTCACAAGCACCAGAAACTAGCTGCCGATACATATGGTTTAAACTTCCATTCCCTGTGACCTGACCCAGCTTCATACAGCTCAGTCCAGGAGAACAGCATAAGATGTCGTCCAGATTATCTTTATCCCAGCATGCCACTAGCCAGCTGAAGGAGACATTAGGATCACGGTTGTCGTCTGGGGCAACTACACCAAGCAACTCAATTGTGGGAGATGCCTGCATGCAGACATGGATGCTGAGTGCATCTCCACAATGCAGAAGCAGAGAGGCATTGAGCAGATGGCTCCTGAGCATGGGGAGAGAAGTCTAATCCTCAAGGGCTACTAGCCCAGGGCAAAAGGTCCCAGCATCACACTGAACCCTTCCCCGCCAAGCTGTTTTCCCTTCTGAAAAGTTCACCAGTTCCCCATATGCACACAATCTATCCTCACCTGGGCTTTTGAGGTGAGTTGGTTTCATTGTCCACACCACAGCCACCTATCCTGGAAAGGGCCCCTACAGCACAGGAACGTAGCACGGAGCTAGGAGGCATCTGCCTAGGAGCAGACTCAATAATATGGACTGGCGGGCTAAAAGGGTCTCTCAGAAAACATGCTGGGGACTATTCCCAAAGTAGCCTGGGGATACAAGTCAACAGCATGTGAAACAACCACAGCCTGGCAAGAAGCAAGGGTCTCTTGTGGGGGAAGGTGTGATTGTACACATGGGGCATGCACTTGGTGCGCCTGCACCCCACTTTGATTTCTGCTTCACCCATAGTTTAACATGAAGTACCTGGCACCACCAGCAGCAGCAGCATTTCTAGCCAGGCAGTGCTGAGGGGGTCTATTGATTTCACAGCTCATGATGAGCTCCCTGATCTCTACTCTTCCTTCCCTAGTGCCAGCCCCCTCTGTCATGGCCAGGGCTAGCTGCTTCCCCTGCCTACTGCCCAGCTCCCCCACTACAGCCCTGCAGGGGATTAAGCCTTCCCACGGAGTTCCCTGTGCTCTCGTCTCCATCCTGAAGGCCACAAGGACCAGGTGGCCCCAGGCCCCTTGGCCTCCTAGGGAACCTGCTCCTTGCTTTTTGCCTGGGGAAAGGAAACACCTGCTGTTTTGGGGGCAGTGACCAGGAACCTTGGTTTTCTCCAATAACAAATAAAAATAAATCCCCAATTTTTGAATGAAGTAGCCTAAAAATCCACATTTTCCCATGATTAAAACGAAACACCACTCCAAATAGATAGATAGATATAGTGGTGTTTCATTTTAGTCACAGGAAAATGTGGATTTGGGGTTATATTTTTTTAATCCAAACATTGGTGATTTTTTTTAATCAGAAAAAACCAGGATCCCTGGTTAGGACACGCCTCACACCCTGCCCCGCTTGAAGGAACAGCCCCCCCCCCCCTGGCAGAGGCGGGGCCGGGCCCTTGGGCAGCCCCGAGCCTGAGAGACAGTTGAAGGGCCGCCCTCCCCCGAAGACGGCAGACTCCTGGGCGAGGGACTTCGTTAACGCCCGAGGCCTCGTCCCAGCCCTCCCGCTCTGCCTGTGGAGCGCGTTGCCGAGCAACGGCGGGCGCCCGCTGTCAACAGCTGCAGCGAGCTGGGTGACGCTAGACGCATGCTCCCCCCCGCGCAACTCCCCGCATTACCTCATTCTCCCGGGCACGGTTATAAAAAGAACCGCCTCCCGCGCAGGCTCACTGAGAGTTCGCTGAGGAAGCGGCCCGGGGGGGGGGGGGGGGGAGGAGCGTGGTTCTCTCCTCCTAAGAATCACCGCTTGCCTTGACCCTACTGAGAAAAAAACTGGGCCCCTGCCGGCCGCCGTATGCCGGGCGAGGAGCGTCACAGCGCAGCCCTGGATTGCCCCATTCCCGCTCTATTTTTAGCCCTTTGTTTCAGGCCCCCGCCCCTCGCGCCAAGGGCGGACGGGATGACGCCATCCGTTTCCCGGAACGATGACGCGGCCGCGTCAGCGGGAGGGAGAGGGTGAGAGCTGGAATGTTCACCGTGGTCGCTGTTCCCTAAAGGGGCCGCGGGCCATTTTCTGCCTTTGCTCCTGTGTCCTGCCCAGTGAAAGCAGGGCGGGCGTCCCCCACGTGGAGAGCAGGTCTCACCCTGCGGCCAAGGCCCAGTGGGGCATGGCGGCCCAGCCAGTGCTCCCCTGGCTTGGCAGCCTGTGCCATGGCAGCTTCCCCGCATCCACCTCTTGTGTGCGGGTCACCCCTGCCTGGCCAGTCATCCTGCCTGGGTGCCTAGGACCCCGTATAGGGGCCAGGCAGGGTGACTTGCCCTAGGTAACCCCACCCACTTCTTGGGCTATAACTGCCCTCTGCTGCCATGCTCTGTCAACCTGGGGCACAGCCAGGAATTGGGCTCTGGAGCCCCCGGTGACTTCCCCCACCCAGTGGGCTGCTGGCCAGTGCTGTAGCAATGAAGTTTGGTACCCGGGGTGAAGCTCGCCCTCACCCCATGCACAGCTCTTGGGTGCACATGTCCCCCATGCTTGCCTGGGAGCACACACAGCTGTGGGAGCTGCCCTTCCCCTTCCTGGTGCCCTCCCAAACAAACTCCGTCTCCTGCCTAGGCTGGGCAGTGCCTGTTGGCACCCCTTCGCTTTGGCACCCTGGACGGTCGCCCCCCTGCTGCTGGCTTCCCCGCAGTTGTGGTCGCTCCAGGCTCTCCCGTGCTCTGGCAAAGTCAGGCCTGCTCTGTCTTCATCCCCTGAGAGACCTGCGTTGATTCTTTGTGAATTCAGCCGGGGTTTTCCTCCATGGGAACTGCCCCCCACACGCACCTCTGTTCCTCCAGTGTCTCCATGTCTGTCTCCAGCACCCCCAACATGCTGCCGTGTTACAGGGATGGTAGAAGTTCACTCATTCAACCCTTCTCAGTTGCACTGTCAAGGTGGCTCATTCTCACTCTTTCTGATTCTCCTACATATCCTTCCATCCCTCCAGTTCCCCTGCCCTCCCTATGCCTGGATCATTGCCTCTCCTGGATCTTTTCTACCCAAATGATCTGTAGACTTTGTCCCCCTCACCTCATTTCCCCTTAAATGTTTGACTCCCTTGCGGCTCCACTTCTTCTCCCCAACATCCCTATATTTCCTCATCTTCCCCAGGATTACTTCGTGTTCCTCAGCTCCCCTTCCCTCTTATTTATCCTTCCTCCCTAGCTCCTCAACATTCCCATCTGGGCCTGACTTCAAGGTCCCCAAAGTCTTCTCAGCCATATTTCTCCCTGAGTTCCCTTTCCTGATTCCCAAGCTGTCCCGTTCCCAAGGTCCCCAAATAGCACTGTGGGCCAAGAGAAGCAGCAACCAAAAGAATGAGGACAAGCGGACAGAGAGAGAGAGAGAGAGGTGTATAATATGTGATACCTAGCTAGTTAGACAGAAAGGGTAAACAGATGATTAATAGAGAATGAAAGATAGAAAGACCGATGACAGACAGACACAGGTGACAGATAGATTAGAAAGATGGACATACGGATAGATAACACTATTTTTTGTTCAAACACATAATTCCCCTGCCACATGATAGGATTTTATTTATATATTTCACTGACGGGGGCATCAGGAATTTGTTGTGACCAATTAGATGGTACGTGAACAGGGGTCAGTGGACTTATCATGGAGCATCCGCCACTGCTTAAAAAATGCTTTGATGACTTCAGTACAGTCCTATTTATCCATTTTTTCCCTGGAAACATACAAAAATTCAGATAATCAAAGTTTAGGATATTTGTGAGAGTGGGGAGACAGTGGAAGCTGAAGCTTGTGTTATCTGCTCTAGGGACATAGCTGAGATTTGGGGAAAGGTTTGGATTACAGCTACCTTTTGTGGGCAGTTTAATTGGTTGTAAAAAGGGCACAGATGCATTTATTTTAATATATGTCATGTATCCAGGGCTTAGAACTACAAATGGAAAAAAGTAAAAGAATCCAGGGGAAATGGTAATTTACATTCTAAAACACAGGACAACATCACCCCCAATTTCATTTAATTGATATAATGAGGTGATGGCAGGGATAAATTTGCCTGATTTTATTTTATTTGTATTAACTCAGTTTGAGAATCTGAAGTAACACAGTTCCATTTTAACACTGGATTTTATTTTCAATTGTTTACTTTTTTCCTATCTTAAATCATTTAATGGATAAAGAGAAACTTAGTGTAAATGGTTTCTTCTTCCAGTCCATGACAGGGCCCCATTCTGCTGAGAGAGAAAGTTCCAGCCTAAGCTTTAAATCCACAGAGCATCCTTTTGTACATGGGTCTATTTGTAAGCTAATTTAAAGTAATTAATAAATAATTAACAAAATGATAGACTAATTTACCAAACAAAATAGTCTATTAAAATATGCTTTGTATATATTTTTAATTCAAAACCAGAGGTACCAGATATTATAGTAAAGGTTACATATGTGAAACAGTAAATTGTTTCTTCTGTGTAGACAATGTTAAAAATCAAGTAAAAATAATTATATCCAACAAAGTTCTGTCAGTTTTGAACCAGGCTGCTGTCCATAGTAGGTTATTTTTGGATTAGGAGCTGTGCTCTGAATTAAAGCCCCTCACTCACTTTTAAGGTCGAGATGATGCTGCGGCTTCATATTTAGATCATGGCTAGTAGAGAAATGTAGGGTGCAATTAGTCACCTATGACACGGACTTTATATTCCCACTTAATTTAGTAACGACAGTTGGTTTCTTGGGAGGCATATGAGATTTGTTTTATTAACAGAGTTTCTAGAATAAGTCAACAGAAAGATTTGAAAAGGATGAGATGAGGAGTTGAGACATGAAGGGAGATGTTCTGAAACGGAGGTAGAGCTTCTTAAGGATTTTAATACAGAGAAATGTAAGTCATGTCTCCTAATTTTATCAAGCAGGGCTACATAAAGTAATGAATACTGTACATATGGATTAATAATCAAATGTTCTTATACACACTTTTGTACTAGTTGCTTTTATCCCATGCGTCAGGTATCTATCTCACTAGGACTTTCATTTCAGATTTTACCAGTTGTTTAATTCTTTAGTTCATTTGGTTTTACTTTAACAGCACAGCAAGATCTATTGCAGACATGAATGTTTAGAGTAAAACTTGTTTTATCTGAAACAAATGCATTAATTTACATCCAGATGGCAAATATTGTTCATATTACACTGTTTAATCTGGTAAATGTATATATTAATATATATATTAATTTGTAAAATCTTGGTATTACAGATACCAGAGATTATGTATCTTTCTACTGTATACTGCAGATTAAAATTGAGATATCCAACATACCACATTTTTACAGCCCTTTTTGGTCTGAAAAGAGATCAAATCCTGATCCTACTCCCAACCCCATGGACAGGTCAGGGCAGAACATCGTGCCCTGTTAACTTTTCAAGGAGTTGTCAGCTCCTAGTAACTGATGATAAAAAAGTTAGGTTATTTGATGCAAATGGAAATTAAAAGATAAATGCATAAAGAAGGAAAATTTGAAAGAGACTGAAGATGTCAATTTTGAAATATATATAATTAAAATGTCAGTTTAAATAATTCATTGAAGATTAGCTAAACAATTAATGCCAGAAGTTGTTTAGGTACATGAGATCTCTGCACTAGATTCCTGGGAAAGTCAGATTTTAGAAACTCATTACTTTTCATGTTATTTTCTTTAGCATAAACAATCAGGTTATCTTATTGATACTAAGGTAGCTAATAAATATTAATAAGAACTTTCTGTTCCAGTTAACCTGAATTTGATTGTTATTCACACTTTTTCTGAGTGATTATCATAATTTCACATCACTTGTTTCATGAGAGATTTTTTTTCTCCTAATCTCTCTCTCCTGGGTTGAGAAAAGTATAGAGCAGTCAAAAACTGACACTAAGGTGAAACTCTTATACGAGGAGCCTTCTGTTTCTCTGTGACTCATTTGACATTAACATAATTATGTTACAAGAGTCAAAGTGATTTTCAAACTATGAGTAATGCACAATACTAGAGAGTGTTTACAAGAGAGCAAGGCATATCAGCTAGCTGAAGTAACCAGCTGCTGATAACAGCTGAGGTAAGTTAGAGAATTAAAACGTCTTTACAGTAAAATTACCCTTTTTTGGAATGCTCAGTTACATACAGAAATGGGATAATGTATTGTGAAGTAGGATTCAAAACCAACATCATACTGTAATTGGGATAAGACTGAGTTTGTGGATAAGACTTCACTAGATTTCTTCCAGCTTTTATGGAAAAGTCATGCTCAAATGATAGTTTGGTTCTTTTCAAGAAGTGCCTATATGCCAGGATTCATTTCCAAACACAAAACACATCCTCTCAGCAGCGTGAGAAGAGCAAAAGTGAAACAAAAAATGAGGTCATTCCCCAAATATTTTGAGTCTACCGTATGTGAATGACTCAAAAGAAGAAAACTGACAGCAATAACACACATTCAGAGTTATATTACCATGATCAAATATTTTAAAATAAATACAATTTTACTATTAGCACAAAAGAGAACATACTTTCTCTTTAATAGAAATATTTAACAGAAGGTCAGCGATGATATTTAACTGAGGTTTATGATGACGTGTATTTATGCACTGAACAATGTATTAAAATGGGTCTCTACTAAAGAGAGAAAATGTAAGAAAAAAATTAACTGGTAGTACTTCTTGGTTTAATTGTAATGCTCTGTATTGCTTATAAAATTATTGACGTGTCATAAGAACAAAACAAATATACAGAAATAATGTTCATGTATGGTTTTCTGGGTTTTATACCTTGATTTTATGAGCACATTCATTTTAGTTAAAGTGGGACACACTGTTTTTTTGTCTGCTCTTCCTTACGAAGGCCATTATTCAGTGAGGTGTTGAACATTCTGAACCCTACTGTTGACTTAGAAAAAATTGTGGTCATTCATCAGCTCCCAGGATTGATCTATGTAAGCTATATAAAATACTTCTTAACAGAAGCTAATTGCAGTGTTGTAGAGAACTGTAACTGGGCAATAATCAGTAAACATTTTCTTGTAAAAATGTCCATAAAAATAGAAACAGTCAAGGTAGAGAAATGTAAGAGGTGCATGAACTGGCAGAAGAAATGTAATCAAATAGAATGTTTTCCACAAGGCAGTCACATTTATTTAAAGAATTTAAAATATCTGCAACTTTCAAAAGCACATAGGTCAATCATTTCAGTATAGAAAAGGTGTTCTGGATTCAGTCAGATGTTCAGCACGGTGAGATTAGCCTACCCTGGCCTGTTGCAGAGTTGGACCAGCACCAGAGGTGGTTACAAAAAAGTGTATGGCAAGAGAAGATGGAGAACATATTGTTCAAGTGTTTTAGCTCCTGCTGATAACATTACCATGTTTGCCTGGGGACTGAGCATCAACAATCTTGGATTTGTTTTTTCCTGTTCTGCCACTGTGTTCCGTTGTGATTTGGGGCAAATCTCTTTGCCTCTATCTGCCACTTTTATTGTGAGGCTTAAGATATTAATAGTGATTAGGGATCCTGGAATCACACCTGCTACACAAATGCAACATATTATCAATGTGTATATGCAACATCACATGCTCCAAAAATGTGAAAATATTATAAATAGTATAACCTAGCAGCCAGAAACCAGTCATAACTTGTAGTAAGCATATCCTGCAGCTTTAATTTTATAGTTACAGATACATTAAGTCATTTTTGCAGTTTCACACAGTTACTGCAATGTGCTATACCACTCTTCTGCAAAACCAAATGAAAATGTCTTTTCATTTTATTTCAGCGTATTAGGGTGAAAAGGAACATGGAATCACCAAATCTCAACTATCAAATTGTTTAAAATATATACCACCCTTATAATGATGACTTTATGTCCCATAATTAAGTTTGTATCATAAATTTCATTACAAAAACTTGTTTCATATAGTTATTATTATTAATCTTATAGCAGTAGAGCTAGTTGCCAGTTTATGCCGTGCTGCTGCAATACCTCCATTATTATTTATTATTATAGGTCTCCCTACATTGAGCCTTAAGAATAGCAACTGTCTGAGTCCCATCATACAAATATTTCTGCAGTGCACCGTAGAGAGGATTGTTCATTACAGGATCCCTCATTTCTAGCTCCTAGTGCCTCAAATAATACTTGGTTCTAATGGAATTTCCATCCTCACAGAAGTTGTCTGAGGAATTTCACCAGTACTTACTTTTATTTCGTGTGGCACAGTGAACCAATCATCTTGCCTTTTTTGTTCCTGTAACATAGTGACATTTAAGGCCAAATTCTGCAGTGACACCCATCTTGTGCAAATTCCAAGTACCTATATTGTGTTCTTGTTTGGGCCTCTGTACATAGTACAGTTGCCCCTGGTTCAGCTTACAAAATAATGTGGTAAATTAGGGCATGATAAAAACTAAAAGTGGCTGCTTACAAAAGTGTATGCATCTCTGATTTTGTTAATCTATAACAGGAATGCTCAATCTCTGGCCTCTTGGCCAGATCCGGTCCCTGGCACCATGTCATCTGGCCAATGGGGCTGCCCAAAGACATGTGGGGAGCCCTGGGACCATGGCCTATATGCTAGATTGGGTATGCAGGTCAACACAGAGCCCTATAACAGTGTGGCGGGGGGCTCCAGAGCCCGATCCCAGCTAGGCAGAGGTGTCAAGGAGTCCCCAGGGCCCAATCCCAGTTGGGAAGGGACAGCACAAGGCCCTAGAGCTGGATCCTGGCTGGACAGAGGCAGAATGGGACCCTTGGGCCTCTATCTGGCCAAGTGGGGACTGGGTGGAGACAGGATGTGGCCTTGGGGCCTGATTCTGGCCAGGTGGGGGCAGCACGGGGCCCAATGTCTCCTGTGCACCATTCATCTGTCCTGTGGGGCCAAAATCATAAGCCCCACTGCTCTATAAGGTGCAACTCTATCTTGCCTTTTCCCTGACTTTTAACTAATACAGCTAACTCTCTCTTTTTGACAAAAAAAACAATTTTAAACAACATGCTGCCATTTGTACATTCTACGACTCTCGCTGATCCTTTTCGTTTTGAATGTGTTTGAACTGAGTCAGTGAGCAAAACATCCAGAGAATGTGTTCAGAGGGCTAGAGATCAAGGAAAAATAAGTAGACAGGTCTACTTGATGGCAAGCTGATTTTCTGATTGATGGGTGGGTGAAAGCCAAAGTGTGTGGAGGCAAGAGTTATTTAGTGGTATCTTTTATTAGACCAAATGTATATTTATTACAAAAGTACTCTTACTTCTTGTACATATCCCAGACCAACACAGCTACAGCAATACTCTATGAAGAGTGTAGAAAAATAAGATCCCAATGTGGAGACATCTAGCCTTTGAATTCTAAGGGCTAAGACAGGCTAAGGTGACAGTGAAGCACAGGAATGGAGGGAGCTTATCTACACATAGGTTCTGGGTATGGAGGCGCAATATACTTGTATGAAGAGCCCTGATCTCAAGAAATTTCACTAAGATCTACAAGTTCAAAGACTGAAACTCTGCCCATTCTTTGAGGGCAGCTGCTACAGGAAGACAATTTGGTGAAAACTGCAAGGGAATTTGGCTCAAAATTTTGCTTCCTTAATCCTCCCACAGGTTTTTTTTCCCCTGGGGGACTCTGAACCCATTTTATGCTCTAAGTTTTAGAGCAGAGGTGTCAAACTCATATGATCCAGACTATGGGGCTTCTTATGGGCTGGATGACCAAAATCCAGATCCTGCCCATGGGATGGCACTTCTTGCTATGGCTGCCACAAGTGCTGTATTGGCGCAGCCAGGACACAAGGTTTAATACTTCCACTGCTTGCTGCCTACCTTGGTGGCCGATATGCATGCTGAACAGTGATTGCAAATCAGAAATTCTGGTGTGGGTAAGGGGGAAAGAAGGGGGAGAATTAACCTCTTGGGTGCTGGCTATGCCAGCACAGTGGCTTTGGCAGCTGCAGTGACAAGCCCTGCAGGCTGGATCCAGAATGAGTCATCTGGTTAGAGAGAAACCCTGCAGGCCAGAAGACCCACCTCTGTGGGCCAGATCCAGCCTGCAGGCCACATATTTGACTCTCTTAGGGTTTCCCATTGAGTATTGCTGTAACCATAGTAGAATTGATAATAGAGAGTTCGTCGGTTCTTTGGGGCTCTTTCTTTTTCTCTCACCTCATAGTGAGACAGTTGCTGCCTCACTGCCGGGCACAGAATCCAGTTGTTGCTTTGAAGCAGTAGCATAACTATCTATTATGTCATTGATATTACATACTGACCATATATTCTGCATTATTATATGTTTTCTTGTAAGCTGAAACTCAAAATTCACTGTAACCACTTGCAAATAAATAGATAACATTAACAATCAAGTTCAATTATATCTATCAACAAAGAATTTATTACATTCAGATTCAGTTGGTCATTGCTTTTGTGTCACACAATTTCTATCTCCAAAGTGTAATTTGACAAGTGATTTGGTCAAATCACACTTTTAATGTTGAAAAATTAGAAATTAAATTGAGAGGTATATTAAGAGTAAATGCTGCAAACAGTTCTGCATGTGTTTATATGTAAACACCTGAACAGTCTTTTTTGTTATACCATTAGAACTATTCATATGAATAAAATTAAGTGTTTGTGGGGGCCAGGATTTTAAAATGCTCTCTTCATTTAACATTTGTAAAAATGTTAAATATACATATAATTGCCACAGAATTTACTTTAAAATGCCCACTATAGTTTCATGGGTAAAGTATCTTATGAAAATGTAAATAAACACTGAAATATTCAGATAATAAGCTTGCTTGAGTGGCTGAACCATCTCTCTAGTAAAAGAGAAAGCCAACTGTGCCACCTATTTGAAAGAAGTAATTAAAACAATATTTTTAACTGAAACAAAGTCATTAATTTATGGGTAGATACCAACATCCATTGAACACATTGGGACTCTTTCCATTAACATCCAAAAGACACTGAGTAAAACTGAGTACCAGCTTCCTATGCACAGTGCATAGTCAAGAGTCTCACCAAAGTGAATTTGTTTGAATGTAAATGGAAGGATCTATGTTCTGATAATGGAATTAGTGATCTGTGAGTCCTTGTGGCCATAGTAGTTTGCAAATTAGATGGCAAGATGTAGAGAAGCATCTTGATGAGTGATGTTTGCATATCCCTGAAAGGTCAGGAATAGGGAATAAAAGATGTGGGTCCTACAGCAATCAGATCACATAGTTGCTTTGAATGGTGATTGTCTTTGTGTCCTGAAGGTGTTTGTTTGTTATTTTTCTACATATCAATATCATTTGTATGCTAACATAAATTCTGATGTTTCAGGGATTCAGAATGAAATAGTGTTAGACTTCGAAGAGGAATTATGCTCTCTGTGGCTGCATCTACATGAGCCCATGACTACTGCACAGAAGTGGCATGTGGCAGAAAGCATGACGCGATGCTATTGTACAGTAGTTATGAGCTACTGTGCAGTCAGTGTTACAAAAAAGCCGTTCCTCAGCACAACTGAGCGGTAACTGGGGTTACTGCGCAGTCGTTCAGTACTTGTTTATACAAATACTTAATGATTGTGCAGTAATGACTGCACGGTCAGCGTCTCATGTAGATGCAGCCTGTATATATCTTCTATTAAACCTCATTGGATAAGACATAATAAATGTTCACAAACCAGCCTTGCCAAATTCCAAGTTCAAATTAGATTGTTATGGAGGCGTTGAGACTCTCTTGTCTAAACATTTTCCCACTGCCTTCTAAAAGAGAGTTGTCCCTGATGGTGGAATACTTGTATCGTGCAGAAAACTGGTGCTGCATATCTTCTCATTAAATGCTCTCTTCATTATTGTCAAGTGTCTGTTATGAGATTGAAATCAAATTTAGGTCTCAATCCTACTCCCACTGAAGTCAGCAGGCATTTTCCCAAGGACTTCCATAGGAGCAAGATTGAGCTCCTAAACTTGAAGAGTTAGATCCAACAGAGGATGATAAGTATCATGAAGTCTAACTTTCAGAAGCCTGGCTCTCAGAATAGAATCCAAAAACCTACAACTGGCACCTAGGCACCCTTTACAGTGCGTGGGCAAGCAAAGTACCTCAGTCCCAAAACAGCCAGCTCATTCAGCAGGAGCAGCCCAAGTGAGCAGGCTCAGCATATGCAAACACAAAGAGCTAGCCAGTGGGCACATCTACATATGTATTAATGTGCCGTAATTACTGTGCATTAAGTTTAGTACCTGTTTAGTAATAACAGGTACTAAATGCACAGTAACTGGTGCTACTGCACTGTAGCACTGGTACAGTTCTTTTAAGTGTTGCTAATGTGCAGTAGACTAATTCTACTGTGCATTAGTGCATTAGCATGGCTTTTGCCATGACATGCTAATGTGCAGTAGAATTAGTCTATTGAGCTTTTAGCATCTGTGTAGATGCCCAGTAGGAAACACTTTAGACCAGGTTTTAGGGGGAGTGAGTCGTAAATACCACTCACCAGACTCTTTACTCATACACCTGGGATCCAGAGCCCAGAATGCTCTCCTGAAGGCAGGGATCTAGGACCTTTCTTTCAAAGAATGGAGCAAGGTTCCTTCATGAATTAAAAAAAATAGCCAAGGAAGGAAGGGGGTCCAGATTTCATTTTATGTTGTGGCCTTGTTGTGGTTAGAGCACTCACCTAGAAAGTGGACTATGTTGGTTTAATTCTCTCCTCAGCCTGAGGATGTTCAAACTTACATCTGCCATTTTCCAGAAAAGTGCCCTAATCATGAAGATACCATCTAGACGGTGTGTGGACCCTCTCCACCCTTCCTGTTGCAGCTGTGCACCTGGGCAGGAAAGTATTCAAGATTCATGGAGCCAAAGAGAGGGAGTATGAGAAGCTGCATGACTCTGTAGCTTAGTGAGGTCATTTGTTTAGGAGAGGGAAGTGTTAGGCTACAGTCTCTGATCCCAAGGCATTCACATTTTTACCCATGAAGTTCAGCTGGTAACCTGGCGGTTTTGACACTCTGGGGTGAGAGATGTGGGTTTGAATCTCTGAATGTATTCTCATTTCTTAGATGAGTATGCTAACCACTACATTACTTTCTAAAAAGTTGGTGGCATCATCATCTCCTATCTTATGTTTACAAAAAAGCATTGGCTGCCACTGCATTTTGTATGCAACCTGATCCCATTGGTATGTGTTAGACATGCTCTGAGAAGGCCTACAGGATCAAGATCCTCAGGGGACAAGGGAGTGGCCCAGTGAGGCTTAGGTAGGAGCCTGGATCTTTGCTGCTCAGGCCTATCAAAACTGTTGTGCTTCTGGAAAAGCACAGAAGGTTAACATTCAGGCACTTAAAAATATGCTCAAAACCTGTAGCACCTATTGATTTCAGGTACCCCCAGAGTAAAGTAGTAGCTGACTGAGAATTTGAGGGTAGCAATTGTAGACAGTAGACTGCCTATACTTGTCCCTAAATCCTGTGCTTGATAAACAGTCCCCAGTCATCGTCCAGATCTGTCAAATGAAAGATTTTGAAGAGAAATGTTTCTCTGCTCTCCTTTCTTGGAAACTAGCTTCTTGTCTAGATTCTGCTCTATCTTTCTCCTCCAAGTGGATTACCAGGAAGGTAAACACCTAGGATTGAGGGTAAAGACCTTTGAGATATTTTGGGTTGTTTAAAAATATATACACTGTAATAAAGGAAGAAAATACATGAAGGTTTAAAACAGAGGTGCTCTGTAATGCTGTATCTTACCCCCAACACTAGATATCTGTTTTCCTGTCAGATTGCAATACAAATTAGATTCTGATCCAGCTCCTGAAGCCTGGTGGAATACTTACTGTACTATTAGTATTAGTTAAAAAATTATCTTTAACGTTAATTAATACAATTACAGAGATAAGTGGAAGGAGAAAATTAGAAGGCAAAGGAGAAAATGACCTGAAGCCTGGCTTAAATAAAAAGTAACCCTATGGAAATCAGTTAAGTGTCACTGATATATTAGAGAGGAGAATTAGGTCCCTAATTGTGGTCAGTGCTAGATTAATAGACTCTAAGGGCAGAAAAGACCAGTGTTAGATCATCTATTCTGACCTTTTAATGGCCTATACTGTATTGCAGGCCAATATATAGAGTTACCTATCTAGATTTGCTGGTTGAGAAGTAGGGAGGGGAAAACACGGGGCTTGAACCGAGGTGGGAACACCAAAGCCACTCACTACTCACTATTTTTTAATCCAATCTGCCTTAAAACTAATCTAAATTAACAAATAACTAAAGAAGAGAAACCCAAACAACATGGATTTCTTCCTGTGTAGTATAAACATGCTCATTCAAACCATGAATACAATCTGGTAGGTTAATGGGGAATCAAAGGGTAAGGGGAAGAGAGAATAAGAAATGCTGAAATATCAGCATTCTCTCTGTGGGGACAATGCCAAAATCACTTTGACTGTGTGAGGAATGGTAGAATGAGCCCTAGGACTGAATTTAAGAAAAGAAAATGGTAGCTGCAGTCTAGTCATTGAAGCCAATGAGACATTTGCTGAGGACTTCAACAGGAGTACTACTAGGGCACATGGCCTGTCTTCTATAATTCCTTTCACAAATAATTATGTATGTGTAGCAGGTGGGGCAGCCTAGGGGTGCCGTGCTCTCCCCTAGCGCCCCTTTACCATGTCCAGTTTGCCTACAAAACACCCTTCATTCTCGCCCACCACATCTTTGATCTTAAATGTATATGATAGGGAGGCTGCCTCTTCATCTCCCTAGACATGGTTTACCTACTACTACATTAGCCCAGCTCCACTAATGGGTGTTCCTGGGCACCCCAGCCTTATGGGCTATGCGTGGTTCCAACCACTCCTTTACCACACCCCAAGCCTCGCGGATGTACTGGACGTTGTTTGGTCTTAGCCGCAGCCCTTGTCTCTCTCACCACATTCAGGGTCAGCTTACCCCAATACTGCACCCTCTCTGGTGCCCAGGTCCCCACGCTGCCGTGGACCCCCTATGAGGCCTACTCCAACCTCTAATAGCCTCACCCAAACCACCAGTCATGAATAGTCAACACAAAAGCCCCAAGACTATAACATAAATCTTGCCAATTGGCTACAACATTATTTGAGCCACCCCCAAGGGTGCTCCATCATTCACCCATAACAACTGCTCATACATGCTGGCCTCTTCTCTGTACTTGCTCCGACAGAGTTCCTACCCCTCTGGCTGCCAGCAGGGACTGCCTGCCTGGCCTCAGCCTGGGAGTTATATAGGCGCCAAGCCCTGCCCCTTCCGGTCGGCTGACGCCCACTGGTTGCCATAGCAACCTGCATCTGTGCCTCTTCATTATTACTCCACAAGTAGCAGGTGCCTCAGCGCCCTGCTACACACCTCCCCTCTTTATAGAAGCAGAGCACCAAAGTGCTCTGCGACAGTATGACATATTTAGAAAAAGTGTATAAACATATATTCAGATTGGTGACTAAAGCCCCAAACCTACAAACACTTAAGCATGTGCCTGGCTATTTTAAGGATCATGACATAAATGGAATCAATGTTTTAGAAAATACTACAGTGACTTACAATACTGTAAAACAATGAACATCTTAAATGCATACCTGACTCACCTGCTGCAAAAAAAAATAGTATGCATATTATGCTTACCATGAAAAGTTCTTTTCTTTTCAAAGACATTTAGTTTATACCCAGTCCATTGTAGGACTGGGTGTTACTTACAATGTGGTCTCAGTCTGGATTGCAGAGGATGAAAAGGGAAATTGTTTAAGGAAGTTAAAATCTTTGCCAAAGGTGCAAATCAGCTATGAATATGGCCCATGAAATATCTCTTTGATTTTTAACATGTACATGCCTTTTGCTTCTCACTAATGCTTAAAAAATATAAACAGCTAAACAATCTAGAGTCAGTTTCTTAGCTGGGGGATCCAAATCAATAGAGCTATGCTAATTTAAACCAGCTGAAGACTTGGTCCTTAGTTTTCTATAACTTGGCACACCTCTAATGACTGTTGTTAGTACAAAAAGTTGATTTTTGTTATATGCTTGGAAAAGGTTTGCAATTGTAAAAACATTGTAAAAAGTATCCTGGTCAAAGCCTGGACGTGTAAAGTTGAGCCTCACACATTATTGTTCTCAAACAAGCTGACCTAGCATACCTTAGTCACAGAAAACTCCCAACAAACAAAACTCTAAATGAAATAATATGCCAATCTTAACTGTGAATTTCCTGGCATTTAAGTATGCCATTATTCTGATGTCATTTACATGGTATTTTTAGCTAAATATTTTATAATCTCTCTCCTACACCTTGGTGTGTTCTCCTGCAATCTTCTGTATAAGCGCCTTCATATTAGTAGAAAGAATACTTCTTTCTCTATGAAAGTTGTTTAGCCTGCCAGGCATCATCTGACTTACTTAAAGTGAAAGATTGTCCAATGTTTTACTTTGATCAGTTTTCACTCATGGGAAAGTTGCTAAATTTAACTTGATCTAAACTTTCCATTTAAGAGAAACAACTTTCAAGGAAAAAAGATAGGATCTTATTTAATGTGCAGCTGCACAATACTGAACAAGAGTAAGACAGACAGTATGACATCTGCCAAACTGTTCCAAGAGGTCTTTCAAATAAGTAGGTTATCTTTCATGCTTTTTTATCTCAGTTTTGGTGTTCAGTTGTAAATTACAACAGTTTCTAAACATCTGGACAACCTAATGGCCTTGGTCCATAAGGAAACTCTTTAGGTTTAGAAGAATGAAGTTTTAGCTGTCATTGATGAAACCAAAAAGCTTCACTGGCTATATGCATATGCAAATATAACTAAACTACTTAAGTCACAATACATCATATGATAAATTATCCATCCCTCCAGATGGACTCAACACCACAAAATCTTACATCAAACTTCACAGGACTGATGTAAGAAGAATTACTCCAAGATGTTTTTAAGTCTCTTCATTTACTATTGTTTCAATGAGACAATAAAGAACCAACTCTAACTGACTCTCTAAATGAATATGAGGTCACACTTACTAGACAGCCTTCTGTCTTAAGAAACTACAACTAAAATAACCTCAAGTATATTGTCTAAAACCTTACTACACCTTTCTTTGAAGATCATCTCTGCTTAGCAATATTTCCTTTAATTTCTCTGATTTCTTGAGCAGAGTTTAAGATTTCTTTTTCTATTTGTGCTCTCTCACTGCTTATTACAATTATAAATTCCTAATGCTGCCATGAAGCACTGATAAATCAGTGTTATGGATTATAATACATCTAGATCACAGACACTTTAAACAGACAAGCAGGTTAGAAAACTAGCTGTCTCTACCCACTTCTCAATAAGTGGCTAGCTTTTTGATATATGTGGCTGGCTTCAGATATATATGCAGTAGAGGGCTATAGCAAAATCTTACATTACTTAAAATTCTGCATTACTACAAAATACACATTTATTGATATTCTCTATTAGCTTGAGCCAGTCCCCATTCATAATCAATCAGTCAAACAAACTTTGACAAAATAAGTGAAGTCTTTTTGTATTGAAGTTACCTTGATCAATTTCTTGGGTTTCTCCTCTTGCTAACTGGCAAACTTCAGTAAGACCATTACCAGTGCCAATTAGTGACGTCCTGCTACCATAACTTTGAGGCCCGTTTGTTCTTATGTATATGAGTGTAACCCTTCTTCACTGCCAGAGGAATCACACTCATTGAAGAGAACAGAATTGGACCATTTTTTCTCTTTATATTTTATAAATCTACAATTTATATTAGTAATGACAACTGTCAGTAAATGATTAGCTGAGTTAAGGTTCTGAGGTGGAAACCCTTCCATTTGATCATGAAATGATCTCTGATGCTACAAAGGGAGTCACCTCAGAAAGGAAACTTCCAACAATATTTTTGTGTGCAAAGCCTATATTTTCAGATCTATTTGCATTCATTTGTTTCTGCGGTTATTATGACAGATAGTGTATGCAGATAGCCACATACATGTCTTATCAGCCCTGTGGATGAACATTAAATTGCATTCATGCACAATTTTAAACAACCTTTTTCGATAATGGTAGGTCGAAGGGTCTGCAAAACCTTGGAGCACACTATATGCAGTGAGACAAAGTAGCCTTACAAATAATGCCCTGAAACAACTTTTAGATTTTTACTGAATTTATTTATTTGAATGTATCAGCATCTCAAATTTTAAACATATCACAGTTTTTAAAATAATATTATAATCTGTAAAAAAAAAAGCTGTAACAAACTAATTGATCATCACACACACATACAGATATATGTTAGCTACTTCCAAAATTATGATCCTGACACAAAACAAATATAGCCCAACCCATCAGTCACTTCCTTCCTAAATGCTCAAGAGAAAATATCTGACCTTAATCATAGAAATAAACTGAAATATTTGTAAAGGAATTTTTCATCCCTTTGGTATAAAGCAAGACCCCTATTAAGCAAAGCATTTAAGTAAACTGGGACTACTCATGTGCTTAAATTAAGCAGACAGAAGATACTTAAATTCTGTCCTGAATCTGATACATAACAATAAAGTACTAGACTTCCATGCAGTTTGCTTGAGATTTCCCAGTTGGTTTAATAAAAGGTAGCATTTTGGAACCAAGAGTTCTAGTTTTTTGTATGTCTTCTTGTCTTAGACCAACACAGCTACCATGTACACCCCTGATGCAGTTCTTTTCCCACTCAACACAGGAACACAGGACTGGAAGAGGTCTCCTGTGCCATTGAGTCCAGTCCTCCTTTGTGGATACCAAGGTGCTTTGCAAAGAGACGTACGTGACTGGTTTGGGATCACACATGTGGCTTTGACAGGGACAAAAATGGCCCATGATTTTCTGACTCCCAGCGCAGTGCTTTGTTCTCTGATACTTCACTAATAGTCATTTAAAATGTGTAAGGGTCAAATTCTTAGCCTGCCAGTAAACTGGCTGTTTGGTGGGTGCTATCTGCAGAAGACATCAGAGCTACTTCATAGCTACAGTAGTTCTCACAGTTTAACTGGTCCCTTCATGAGGCCTGTCACCTCTCTTCCCCAGTTAGACTCCGCCTTATTCCCAGCAGTCATTCTTATGATACTGTACATAGAAAGCCCAGAGAGTAGGGCATGGTGTGCTAAGAGTCTGTATCCCCAGCATGGGTTCTGTAAAAGCCTGTTCACTCCCTACCATTTGATAGAACTGCCCTTGTCTGACTGTATCCAGAACCCTCCATGCCCATAAGAGAGGTCAGTGTTTGCCCTGGCTGTGCTGAAGGTATTAGAATGCCTTTGCTTTTCCAAGTATACTTCTTCATTTAAAATCTGCATGCACTCATGTTACTTTCATTTTCCTTATGCTTTGTCCTTTACTATCTAGAAAAGTTACTGTACAATTAGAGCCACAATTTAGGTCAGCAAGGACAAGAAACTGAAAATGAAGATTACTTCTTCCTTCTAACCGTAACTCACACCTATAGTAGGGAAAAGGTAACTTGGATGAAAGGTAAAATTTTAGTTTTGATTTTGAATTTCCTTTCCTGCAGGTTGTAATTCTGGATGGGAGATCATTGTTATTGAAGATTAGAATTTGTCTAGAAATTAACCTGTTTTAGTGCTTAACAATGTAAATCTCTATTATCAAGGCAAACTATAAAGTTCATATTTACCAGATAGGTAGGAATGAATGTAACAAATGCAATCAATATCCATTATAACCCAGACCCTGCATCTAAAGATGAAATTCATGTGACCGGGGCATAAAAAGTATCATAGGGCACATCTACAGGTTGTCACATGGCAACATTGTTGCAGCACCATGCTTAAGTAGTTCCTTCTGGAAGTACTAAAGCACGACGTGGTACGGACAGTTACTACACCGTGTGCATGGTTAAATGTCACTGCTATGTCGCCATAGCATCACACTATACCTAGGGAGTGTGCTGCTATGATGACATAGTTGGCAATCATGTGTAGACATGTGTGATTTCTATGTTGCTGGATTGGCACATACAGTGATGTGCAGATACAGCTATAGAGGTCTGTAAGTTTAGTAGAAGAGGGACAGCAGAAGGAGGGCTTTTGCTGTAGGATTTAATAGAAAAATAGGGCTGGAAGGGGACCTTGGAAGGTCATTTAGTTTATCCCCCTGCTTAAGGCAGGATTGTCCTCGTCTGAACCATTGCATCCAAGTGTTTGTCTGACCTGCCCTTTAAAAGGTGTGTTAGTTGCTCTGTTTTTTGTACACATAAATGTTGTAAAGTTCCAGCTAAAAATGCATATTCACTCTCTTTCTGTATTTTACCTGGTTGATTTCAAATGCTTTGGAGCCATAATATTAGATCACTGCAGTGAAATGTGTGCCTCCAGCAATCAATTCCCATAGTAAGATGCCCTGAAAACCCCTATATATGTAATTCAGGTAAGAACCATCTCTACTAAGCAGCTGATTTTTCCTAGTTTCTAAGGACTAAGTCAATTGTACATTGAGGTCAAGAGGAATTTTTTTACTAACGTCAGCAACAACTGAATCAAGCATTTGGGTAGGTAATGCCTTTATTTTTATACACACATAATTCCTGGATAGTCTGAATTTATGATTGCTTCTGACAACAAAAAGCTGTTGCAGGGCTGCGCTGATGGAAATGAACTGCTGTTGTGAAACTGATGTGACAAGGTGGCTGTAGCTTTATTTCACTTGGGAGGGACAATGCTTTAGGGCTGCTCTACTCAGTCGGGGAATGTAGGGTACAAAGTCTACACTTTCTGGGACAAGCACTACTATAACCAGTTCAGTGTATCCAATGGCTCTGGTTTATATGGTCACTTCTGAGAAATGGATCTTTCATAATCTGGACGCTAACAGCTCTTCAGGAGCCCTCCAGGAAACAGCTTTACTGTTTTGTTGACTCAATAGATCATAGCAGTTCCAAACTGACAGTATTAATCTATTAGGTTAAGCCAGCTGCTGTACAAGTGTTCAGAGTCTATGTGGTATAAACTTCTGAAAGGAGTCAGGAAAAGGAAACAGTAAATACAAATAATTCAACTGCATTTCCTATACCAAGCAGCATGGACATTTACTTTGGTACTTTTGTTGTGTTTTTTTTTGCCAAATCTTCCAGCAGCAGTGATGCATATAATAATACTGGTGCCCCAAATTCTGATGTCTTTCATTGAATAAAAACTCCCCTGAAATCAATAGGAATGTTGTGCCACTAAGTCTGGCCCTACACTATTTAAGTCCCATCGAATACCTATGAGGTAGGTAAGTAAGATACTACCCTCTGCATCTCACAGGATGTGTCTATACAAGACTTTTAGTGCAGTTGCCTAATTAGCTCTGCAGTAAGCATCTCAGTGTACACACATGCAGCGCTATTAGGATGGAGTAAACTTATTAACTCCACTTAGGGCAGTACTTGCTTTTACAAGTACTAACTTACAGGGGAGTTATTAGTATACTACATTCTAATAGCACTGCATGTGTAGACCCTGTGATGTTTTCTGCAGAGGTAATTAGGCAACTCAGTTAATTAACTCAGTTAACTGAGGTCCCAGTATCTTTAGAGGAAACCTCCTGTACTGCTGTCCTGGACAGTGAGTCGCAGGTAACTGTTGTGTTTCAATTATTTCATGACACGTTCCTAAGGCATTTATCTCTCCACCCTCTGTCCGGACTGGGATTATGTGACCTCAGCCAAGAGACTTACCCCTATTGTGGATAAATTATCATACGATTAAAATTTCCAGAAGACCTAGTGGGGATAAAGGAGAGTGTCCTTGTAGCAGCCCTGGTGTGTCCTGACCCCAGCTAGATGAAGGGGGCCAATGTAATAGTAGATACTAACTCAAGCCTATTTCACATATTGGCCCAGTTTTGCTGGCAGCAAGCTGCCAAACACTATTTAAACATGCTTCATATTCATGCAGTGTGTGCAGTGGCCTACCGACAAATTGAAGAACAACCCATGGAAATTGGAAACCCATGCCCAAATTGGGTCCTGAGCATTTCAATTATGGGGACTCTCCCCTACCCCCATCATGGCAGGTGTGGTTACAGAGAGCTTAGTCTGCAACAGAAGGTCTTTTTCTTACACAAGTGGGATGTAAGAGTGAAGAGAGTTTTACAAAAGGAGTGAAACATACCATCCGACTCAGTGACACACAGCCCTTTCGGGAAAGATCTAGACGTTTCTCTTTCATAGATTTCATAGATTTCATAGACATTAGGGCTGGAAGGGACCTCGGGAGATCATCGAGTCCAGCCCCCTG